>NW_026962013.1:1504532-2705956 GCF_032445375.1 Bacillus rossius redtenbacheri
AGAGGTAGTTGTTTAGAGGTGTGTAATTGCTAGAACGTGTAGACGTTGTGTGTGTGCGTGGACGGGACAGAAGCTGCACCCGCACATCAAGAGCTGGGGCTCCATCCTGCGCATGTACGGCAGCTCGTCCATCAGGAGCCTGAAGGACAAGAAGCAGGAGGAGCAGGAGATCACGTTCCTGCAGAGCAAGGCGGAGGAGAACGAGCCCAACTACGGCCATCCTGCGCAAGCTGGAGGACACCATGTCCAAGCTGGCCGTGAGTTCCCGCCTGCAGCCGCTTCCGACCCGATGCAAATCGGTCGAGGCGTTTTCAGAAATCAACTACATTACTCGAAAGACTCGTTCTTGGAAAAAGCATGCAATGCACGAGTGTTTTATTTTAGTTTTAGTAAGCAAAAGGTGATTAAAAATAAAGATAACCTAAGGATGAACTGAATGGGATTTTTTTTTTCTAAACCGGCAAATTACGTAAATACGAAAACAAGCGAGCGCTTGCCTGAAGTCCGCTGTCATTGAACTGTTTTTACAGTTGACAGTTCCAACACAATTTACATAGCCATACATCTGCTAATATTAGAAAACATTTAACTAAACTAGCTCTGATTGCAGGAATTCCTAGAAATTTATTAAAATCATATTACTTTTTCAATTAATGTGTTTTAGTACCATAAAAAATTCCGCAGGTTCTGAAAAGTCTTTTAGATGTAATTCTAGAAGCAGGTACACAAGGACTTTGCAGCAGAAAGTCATAATTTCTGTTGTACAGAAAGTACTTACGTATTTATTTGCATTAACTTCTTGAAAACTTATATCTGCAAAAGCATAATTGTGTTTAGTCTAGCTATAAATGAAACATTCTCAGTTTTTAGTTTGTAAAGAACTTTTTTTTAACTAATATTTTTAGGTTGCTTTCATTGTTTGTTGATAGCTCGCCAATTGCATGTAAACACACGCCCCTCTGCCTTGTGCCAAGTCAAAACTACATTTGATGTCCTCACACTCTTTTCAGTGTTAGTTTGTAATACGGCGATACTTAAGGAAACATTTTGTTAGATCCGGCTCACTTTTTTAGTTTTTCTATTTAAAATTTATCAAAAATATGTTTTTGTTGCATGACTAATTAATTTTAATTCTTTGGCATGCTTTTTTATACTCTCCTTTTTAATTAAACGTACGTTGAATGCAGCAATGTTTTGTTTTATGAAAAACATCCTCAAACGAAAATGCATTACTCGCATAACAATCACAGCCCTACTTTTTCAAATTTGATTGTAGCATGAAATGTGCGACGATTATCCTATAAAAAACAGTACTATGTAATTTTAATTATAATATATTGTTGGTCCTTCAAATTTGTAAATTAACATTCAAAACTGATGAATGCCAAAAAAAAAAGTTATTTCGATGAGCACGTAGGCTCTCTCTTGGTACTACCTAATTTCTTTAGTCTTTTGCATTTTTTATCAACATAAGTGTGTACTTGAGTACGAAGTGCCAAGTGTTGACTGTTGCAGAGCGAGTTCAAGAGCATGGGGAAGTTCATCCCTCCGTCGGACGAGAAGCTCTCCTTCGAGCTCCGGTTGCCGACCTCAACACCGTCAACATGTGAAGTCTTCCACCCCCGCCACGTTGCGGGGCTGACAGTCTCAACTCAGTAAATTACATGATCTCATTCCTGCTGGCGGAACATGACGGCTCAGGCATGGCGCGACTGGGTGTCGCTGGAGAACCACCAGTCGGCAGTGTCAGACTTGCCGTAGATAAGCCGAGACTCAATGAAACTCGAGCCAAGTCATAGAGTAGCTTCAACCTTCGACTTGATTAGGTATTTAAATACAAGCAGTGAAAACACTACAAATCCTGGGAAGTAAGAAAGCTGAAAACAGTCTTAGGTTTGTTAGATTAGGTTGGCTACATTAATTTATGTATTTAAAACATAATTAATGCATAAATATAATGTAACATGAATTAATGTAGCTGACCTTACCTAGAATTCTATTAAGTTACTATTATTAATGTTTTCCAGAAGCCAATCTTGTGCAGGTACATTTATGAATATATTTAATTATTTAATATATTCATAAATAAGGCAAAAAATTGTTTTTATCTTTGATCCTATAAACAATTATTGTATTAAATTATCCAACTTAGTACCAGTGATGAACTACTTTTATTCAGTATTTGCTAAAATATAATCAGTATATATTTTATATTTACACTCTTAGTATTACATATATTATAATCCATTCAAATACTCGTCACCTTGATAAAACCTTCTGCAACTTTTGGAGCTTGCCTCAACTAAAAAAATTATCAAGCCTGGACTCAACTCAAAGGTATAAATACTGAACTAGCTCGGATCTGCTCAAAACTTTGTAGACTCGTCCATCTCTAAATCCGTACTGTTTTCACCTTGAAGAAAAATTAGTTTTAATGGTAGACTACCTGCTGAGTAAGAGCACTCAGTTTAATGAAATGATTTTCTTGTTACTGTAATTTGTTTTAAGTTTGAACTGTCTACATTTGTGTTAGTTGCAGGCCTGTGCAAATATTCAAAATGTCAAACACCAAAATGAACAATTTATTGGTTGAATAAAGAATCCTTGATTATATTTAATGTGTAGAGAAGCTTTTGCATAATACTGGTGAAGCTATGGACATTGAGATTGTATTGTATGTAACCACTAGCGAATTGCCCCGGATTTGCACGGATGCGATCTGCTAATGTGGCGTCATTTAGTTTTTAATAAGTACTTAAGAGTCACAAGTATCAAGTTCTCTTCGTGTCCGGTGTGTTCAAAGATTATATACATACTAACACGCACTGCCCATAACTAAGGAAATTTCGATGCAATCATATCTTAACCTTATTTTTTTTCCCCATGAGACAACACAAATGGATTTTTGTTTAGAATTCACACGTGGAAGGGCTGCGTATTGCTGACCACACGAAAAGCACTCGACTATCAAATCTATTCCTGCAGCATTGACCGTCAGCACTGCCATATGGCCTCACGCGCATGCACACACACACTTGCCCCCTCCCTGGCCGGTTTATTTTTATATTCCCCTCTCTCCGCTTGCTCGCACCACAGCAGACGCTTCACTTGCCGGCTCCGTGACCAGTCGGGCGGCGGACGTACAGTTACTTAGCTGTTTCACGGAACTTCATGCGGCTGCCCAGATATTTGGATCAAAAATTTCTACTTGCTCATGGAATTATATGATATGTATTAAAAACCAACATAAGTTAGTTATTTACGCACATTCTCAACCACACAGTACAATATTATTTTTTATCCCAAAAATTTGCATATGAATAGCTGTACATTTTTTTACAATAAAAATATGTGACCCATATGCAGGTAAATACAGCACAAATTTTTAAATATAAGATAAATGTTTTATTCCGCATAAACATTCCGGAAGAAATTGTCTAAATGAAAATGAAAACCATCAAAATCCATTGTGATGCTTAGAAGTACGTAGTAAGTAATCATACACATGGATGGTGACTTTATTTTATACTATTTAGAGATATATAAATGTGTACATAAATAGTTTCACTAATATTAATGGTGCTGATTTAAGCCACACTTTATTTGAACGTAAAACAGTGAACAGCAGAATGGTTCAAGTTCATAAGATGGCGCAATCTGCGATCAGAAATATTTTCCATATGCTGAATACAAACAATAAGCAGTCGGCTATCATGCTGTCAATAAAAAAATTTCCCCAAAAAATTTAAAAGCAAATTTTTTTTATAGTTTTGATTTTGTATTCATAAATATGTAAGAAATATTTATTGGTGTTGTATAAAAGCATGCACATGTTTTTGTTTAATATTTTAAAATTTAACACTAGTATAAAAAATTTTAAAAATTCCCATAATCTTGCTATTTCAAATCTGATGTTAGTATTTGAGAATATTTTATTTTTGTTTTGAATTTGATACTTGCACAGGGCTGTAATAGCTTGCCATTTATACAAAGAGAAAGACTTTTTTTATGATTTTTTAATTTATATTAATTTTTCTTATTTATTTTTACTGTTCAACAGTCCCCATTCAGGTGGAGGAATCTAGTTCAACACCCTCCCCCCTCCCCCCTTTTTCTTTCTTTTCCAGTCTAGAAATTGGAATATGGTATGATTGTGTGAATATTAAAGACAATGCCCACTTTACAGGCTTTAATACTAAGTGTAAAGTGCAGCCTCGGGATGTCTGATTCCCAATTGTATTTGATATGTATTAACAAATGAAGTGTGACAGATCATTTAGGTTGGTTATGGTTTTTCGGTGGCCGACTGTGCAATGGCTGGAAGCGAAATGCATATAAGGTGGAATCAAAGAGTTGAACACTTGGATATATATTAAATATTCTCTTGAACATTTGACTACTGTTAAAACTTGAAAACTTGAAAACTGATAAAATACTGTCCTGCTATGGCAGGTCTATGGTTCTGTTGTTGGTATTATATATCTGGTTTTTTATATGCTTCCTGTCTTTTCCTTCTATCCACTTTGGTGGGTGTCTCCGATCACTCCACTACGAGCTAACACCAGTAACTAGCAGGAGGAGAAAATGTGAAGAGGCCAAACATGTTTGGCCGATACAGTCAGTGGTAGGAAAGCCATCCCTTGATTGGCTGACATATGAGCCAATAAGAAGAGGCCTCTCTCGTACGATGACCCCCTGGCAGTGTATGTAGAGCCTTACCACCTTATAGCTCCCAGTAGATTTATCAATCCTGAAGATGCCTGCTGCAACACAGAGTGAAACGTCAGTACAACACCACTCCGACTCCTCAACCTTGAAAGTAATGTTAGTTTATAATACATAGACCGCGAAAACCTGCAAACTGCTTTAAGTTCATTAGGTATTTGTTTAAATTACTGTTAGGATTTTTTTTAAGTGGTATTTTTTGAAGTAAAATAAATATTCAAATCTCCACCAAGTGCCCATTCGTCTGTAGGTAGTTTTCTGGCAGGCTTAATCCAAGCAGTACCCCTCTAATAGAGTAAAATGTTTGCCCGAGCTGGTATTCACATCCAATGAAAGCCATGCGGTCGGTACCCACGACAGATGGTTCAAACTGGTCAAAGATACACTTGATCAAGGATTATGTTCATGTAGAGATGCACTGCATCAAGATGTTTGTGTGGTGGAGGTACAAGTTAGCCAAAGAGTGACTAATGGTTTATTGCAATTTGTAATCATGGTTGTGCTAGCACATTACAAAGACACTTGTCTTATTGTAACTCAGGAAATAATAACTTTACAGATGGGATGATAACTAGTTTTTTTTTTTCTCAGTACCTAACTCAATACTCTACACCTATCGAAAGAAGTATGTATTGATGGTACACAAAATTAAGTACCGTATATACTGTTTATTATGAATATGTAAATAGTGTTCTTGAGTAACCAAACGGTAACAATGTTTTTTTGAGGCAAGAAAATAAAATAACTATTCCAATGTTTTCTTAAATCTAAATCCTATTGGTTTTTTCTTACCTCACATAAAATCCTATTAGAAAATTATCTTTACTATTATGTATTAATAAATTTTTGGAAAAAAGTAAATCTGCAGTGCAGACTTAGCCATGCTTGTGAGAAAGTTTCATTCACATGGAGCTGTGAAGCATGTTGGGTGGAAGGCAAAGAGGACGAAGCAAGTCGGCTGTGGAGCTTCATTTATTTCGAGAGAACTCAAAACAGCTTAGAGTCTAGTCAAATATTTTAACACTTGGGTTAAGAACTAACTGCATTTCCCATTCATCTTTTTGATTTTTTTTTTTTTTTTAAGTACTATTTCATATTTTGAGCTGATACAAAACAATTTGATACCGGTAGAGTATTGATTGTATGTATTGAGATATTTCTGGTTTTGGGATCTGAATCTCTTTGTTGCTTGTGTGTGATAGGCATTAAGTGTTCAGTTTCTTGTTTAATGCTGTGTGAGTGATGCAACGCCAATAGACATGGCCGTCAAGGTTAGGGGCAGTGGAGGTTGAGTTTCAAGATTATTTTTTGAATGCTCAGGTTTACTCTACTGTGATGAAAATTACAAATATTTTGTTATGATTCGTAGGAAAGCTTACAAGTTATTCCATACAGTTCGTGTTTACTGTTAATGGCTATGGTACGTAATTTCAACAGTCTTTAAGGTTTTTTTTTTTTAACTGTCGGATTTGAAGAGTTGTACACTGAATGATAGGGACAAAAGTATTTTTCCCCCGGGTCCTTGGTTGTTCTTCTTGTGGCCCCTGTTTATGGAGTAGCTTGTTCTGGCCTTGGCACAACACTGCACAGTTAAGACGGCTGGTAAACAAGAGACCCAATCATTTTATGACATAATGTGGCCCTGATAGTCATATACAACTCACACAGGCTGCTCCTATGTGTGCAGCTAGTGGTAAAATACATCACATATTAGCGTTAGCAATGTTTTCTTTACTGTGAGCTGTGCATCTAACAGCTGACTGTAGTTTATTTGGTGGTGCGTAACAACTCAGGTTTGTACTGTTTCAGGATTGTGTCTGGGGAGATGGGTCAGATGTGGTAAAGGGTTTTTTAGAAGTTAAATTATTTTGTGTGTTATTCATCCTCCTCTGTCACTATAGTTTCCAAACAAACTCTAATTTTGCATTTCAGGGAGGTGAACGTTACTGCATAAGGAATATTATGAAAAAGGTCATTGTATGATTGTGTGTTGAGCATTTTTCCAATGTTAAAATTTTTTGAAACTTAATCTACAGAAATATTTCTTTGAAAATTTCTTATGCAGTAATATTCTTCACTTAGCCATGCCGAAGTGGTTTTTGTTTTTTTGCGATTTTTATTGTGAGATGCGAGCTCCTCTCTGGCTCACTTCCCACTTGAAACATTGTGTTGGCTTCACCTGGGAGCACTCTTTCAGAACATGATCTGTTCAGTCTTTACTGCACGTTGTCGTTTCGGAGGAAAAATTATCTACCATTTCATTGAAAATAATTAATTGCTTGCAGTGGTGGATACAGAAAATATTTCTCAATTTGGGGGGTGGTAAAAATTCTAAAAATAAATTTTAATGCATGTGTTTAAAAACACATACATATTGACGTATGGGCCTACAGTAGTAGCGGTAGGTGAATTTACTTCTCAAACAGTAACACTCTCGTCTTCCCTGATATTTTCCCAATGTTTTTTCACAACTTTTGAGGGGGGTATATTTATATTATTACCCTTTCTCCTCCCTGCTTCTGAGACTGCTTGCGTGGTGGTGTGTTTCAGCAAGGAGAGCAGGTTTTGTCTCAAATTCGTGGTGCCATGTTGGGTGTATTTGTATTAAGAATGTCATTGGTTGCAGCTCCTTTTCATGTGAAACTGGGAGTACTGTGAGATCAACATGATCTGTTGCGGAAACTAAAGTCCAGACACACAGGTGGAACAGTGACTACTGTATGTAGTTTGTTGCGAAGTTATCTGTGAATAGATCTCTATCATGTTTCAATTATACATTTTTAAAGTATGTAATTTTAAATAGTATGTGTTCTGTACTGTATTCTGTGGCATAGAGTAATTCATAAATTTTTAAAGCTACGTGCTGTTGAGTGACGATTGTGGTACCTGTGGCCCCTCAGTTAAGTAAGGTAGGTAACTTTTCTTCCAGCTGTTACGTTACAGGATGACCACAGACCTAAAAACGTGGATAAGGTTACGGTTTTTAGAATGGGTCAGGGTAACCATAGATACGTCTGGAAATGTACTAAATGTTCAGTGAATTTTTTTTTTGTATGAATTTTTTGTAATGAAAAGTGAGTAGTTAATTTTCCCCAAAATCTGTCTCTGGGAGTGTGTGTAGATAACTGCTAATTGTTTATCAAAACTGTTGCCAGTTTAGGGTATATTTAGGCTCTGCAGCTAAGAGATAGTAATCCCTCGTGGATTGAAGTACTCTTGACAGTTTATTAAATAATGAGTTTTGCAAGGATACTATTGTCAGGTGCAAAATAATAAGGAAATTTTCTTTTCTGGTACCGTTAGTTAAAAAAAAATGGAAAGCCAGCATTTCTGTATCATGTAAATTTGGGGAGATTTTATATTTTGCTGTGTTATGTCAAACAAAAACTATCCTAAATAATTATGGAGTAAAACATTTTTATTACATATTTTCAAGCTTGAAAGAGTAGGGATCAATGTGTTGTTGTGTACAATTTAGTGCTAATGTCATGTTCTCTATTGTGAGTGATTTGTAAATGTGGCCAAACATTATAAATACAATGTGACTATAATGGAAATAATATCAACTCAGGGAAATTGTTAGTGAGATTCAGAAAACATTACATTTTTACTAAGTTAATTTTTAGGTGTTGAGTTTGTTGTACTCTTGAGTCAAAAATGAGGGCATTTACGAATTCTATCCGTGTTAAAAAAAATTGTAACTAAATTGTGATTGTGTTAGAAGTGTAAATGCTCTATCTGGAAATGTTGCTATAGTTGTTTTTGTTATGTTTATATTGATATGTATGTATTTGGAATGTCTTTTGTGCCATGAAATTAAAAACTACTGTAATGTGTTTTGCGAAGTTTTTCTTAATGGATGGAATATCATTTTACATTGGCAACTTGTAATCTGACATTGTATTTTACACCCCAAATGCATTTTTTATGCACTCTTAAAAAGAATTTAATACGACTGAATGTACAGTTGCTGTACGGCTATTATCTGCGAGTTCTGACATTCCACTGGTAGGTAGCTTCTGTAGGTAACGTCTGTTTCGCTTCACTATTGCTGATGAGCTATGATAGACACTGTTGTGAGTTGTGTTAGAGCAGTGAAGATTGAGTACACTGAAGTTATTGGAACTATGGAATTTGTGTACTCTGTTTAAAAATAAAACATTTTGTTTTATGATGGCATAATAGAGTAGCATTTAATATGGACACTGTTCATGTTTGAACTGTACTTTTGCAATTACTGGACCCTAAGGTATACTTAGGGCCAGCAAGAAAGGGGTGGGGGGGGGGGGGGGGGGGGGGGGGGGGGACCTTGTTAAATTCCGAGACTTTTTTTAAACGTACAAGTTGATAGGATGGAAATTACAAATCTTTTGCTAGCAGAATTCAATGGAAACAGAAGGTAAGCAGTATTGTAATTAAACTTCAAACAAGCTAATATGCTTCGACGAAAGTTAAGATGACAAGACTGCAAGTAGAACTAAATGTTCTTTAATTTACAAGCGATAATTATGAACACTTGGGGAGTAATAAGAAAAAGTTTTAAGGTTGTTTAATGATAGTTACCAGAATTAATAGATCAGAATCACAAATTGAAGTTTTCCCCTGGGACAAACATGGTCCGCACTGAGCTATGGTCTGATGAAGACTGCCGGGAGGTGATGTTGCAAGGGAGGGGGCAGTGTCACCTCACTCCAAAACTAGCAAAATATGGTAAATAGGAAAACCTTTTATTTTGTTGTTCTGCCATACTAACATTGCTGATGTTTTGCTGAGGGTGCCAACTAACTTTATTTGTGGACCTGTGAGTTACCGTAGTCAGGTAGAAACGGATGTTAACTCAGGGCATGACATCGCCATGTGACCGGCAGGTAGCGCCATTGAGAGAGAGGAAGATACCCAGGCACCAGAATGGCCAAGTAGACTTTAGAATAGGTTTATCCAGAGGGTTTGATAAAATTACAAGTGTATTGTTAATAGAATTCATTGAAAATCTACAAGTTATGCAATGAGTTCAAATCACATTTACAGTTATGACAACTGTAACAGTCTAGATTTTGTTTTAACTGTGGGGCTTTAAAAATTTTACACAAAGTCATAGGGAGGGGGCCCTTAGTTTCTCTAGACGGGCCCTGTGGGAAGGCAGCAGGTGTTGGCCAGACAAACAATGGGAAGACTTTTCACAGACGAGAGAGCCAAACTCCCGATTGTGCATCTTCGGGTTTGTTTTTTGTTCATTGTAAATAAATATGGTGGTGTAGATAAAAGGATACTACTGGTCAATTAGGTTAGGTTAGCTACATTATAAATACTTTAAAACATTGTGGACGGTTGATTTGGTTAGGATAGCTACATTAAAGATACTGAGGAGAAAAAAAGCACGAACTTAGGGTTTTTTGCTCTCTCTCTGTGAAAAGGCTTCCAGGGTTGCTATGCTAACGAATGGTTATAAAAAAATTATGTAATTAGAACACTGACACTCTTGGTATGAATGTTTTAATTTGCTTAAAATCAGCGTACAAGGTGCTGCTTATCATGTGACTTGGTTAGTCCTTGAGTGGTCGCTCGGCACAGCATTCTTTGACTTGTTACTTGGTTATGACTACAAGTATTGTTGAATGTCAAGTTAACTGAGAGCTTCTTGACCTTAGATTGAACTTATGTGCGCAGGCGTCATTTGATGCACTGCCTTTAATTTGAAGATGACTGGTCGGTTTACGGCACGGGCGTCGCAAGGATATACTTTTTGGGAGGGGACTTCAATTGATTTAGTTGAGGAATATCCATCCCTTGGGAAAAAAGCGGGGGGGTCCTCCCCCGGGAAAATTTGGGGTTTGAAGGTGCAAAAAGGTAGTTTTTAGGCATTTTTCTTTCCTAAATATTCTAATTATAGTTGGTTGCAATATATAATTTATTTTTTATAAAACATATTTTCAGAGAACAAATTTGTAAAAGCACAGTGCTCACATTTCCACGATTGGATTAAATACACCATGCGCAACATATGGGTTATATCACAGAAATAATATTTTTAACATAACTACAAGACTAAATATATTATTGGAGGGGGCGAAATTGTAGACTTTTATTATTGGGGGGGGGCGTGTCCCCCCCCCCCCCCCCCCCCCCCCCCGTTGTGACGCCCATGGTTTACGTGAATCATTTACCGTGGTACGCGGCCTGACGAAACATACATTACACTGTACTTAATATAATGTCCATCCCCAAATGGTTACACTTACAAACAAATCCTTAGACGCGAATTTGCGGACATGCAATTAAACATGTTTCATGTGGACAAGTAATTACGTATTATGCAGTTACTAATTGGCATGAGGCCTTAAACCAGACAAATGTCACGTGGGTGGAACAAAGGGCAGACCCGGAAAGTCATTGGGTTATTTAAATTAAAAGTTATAAGTTTATTAACCAAAAACATTTAATTAAGTGGAATAGCTGGTCGATTACCACTCGGGCAATAATCGATATGTCGGGCGTTCGCAGTTCAGCGCTTGTGCTAAGAGGTTTTCCGGTCACTCACTCAGCTAAACACATTCTATGGAAGTGGCGATGCGCCATAGCGACCTGTGTGGATCGAAGGAGCGTGGACTGGTGACGTTAATTTAAATAATATTAATTGGCACATTTGTTAAAATAAAAACTTTTTTTAAATTTATGTGATGGCCATATGCCCTTATACAATTAAATTCGTTTATAATTATTGCATAGTTTTAATTACATTGAATCAGGATGGTGACCGGGCTTCAGGCCTCGTGAAAGGTACAATGCCATCTTCAATATAAGTACCTCTGCCACTCCCCGCAACATACAGATCTTGATGAGACAGAAACTATACTTAAGGCATCAGCATGTCCAATCTTCACCCCTGGCCAGTATATAATAGTATAGTCATGCATGACTAAAAGCAAGTTCTAACATAGCATACACAGTAACCAAATGTCTGGAGTCGGACGGTGTGTATTTAACAATCGCAGTAACCGTTTATGGTCTGTTATAACCGCAAAGGACCGCCAGCCAAATATTGCCGAAATTTGGTCAACCCAAAAATTATGGCCAAAGCATCTTTATCTATTTGGGCATTTTACTTTCATATTTCTGTCATGTCCGGAATCGAAATGGCATTGGTCGTACATCTCAATTATTCATGACATGCACCAGAATCGCACTAACACCTAGTGCGATGCATTGCAGTTTAGCACCGGTGTCTATTAAGGGTCTTAATCCACCAATACACTGTCTGCCTGTAAGAACTCATTTGCCCTGGTAAATGCTCTAACACGTGTTCTCCCCACTCCCAGACAGAATTCTCCTCGAGGATCTGGGTAGTGGCTACAACACATTTGCCTTGTTTCCCGAAAACATTTCATAAAAATTTAATAACCCTTAAAATGCATGTAGGGTGACTACCTTTAGCATATATCTTGTATCCCAGAAAGTTACTACTGTTGATGCAAACACACGTCTAGCTTTCTTTAATCACAATATAGCTTTTTTTTTAAATTTAAAACAATCACCTATATTACTCACACTCACACCCAATATTCCTTTTCATTTGGACCTGCTATCACCACATCACCAGTAGTACCACAACATAATTTACCCTAGCTAGTTTACTATAGTTTCCATCAATCTTTGGAATATTGCTGGGCCACTACTCACTCCAAACTTTAGCCGATGATCTCTAAACAAGCCTTTGATGGTGTTAACTGTAAGAAAATTCACTGCTGTATCATCAACTCGTACCTGAAGAAAGACATCCTCCAAATTGAATTTTGTGAAGTAATTTCCACCTGTCTATGATTACAGTGCTTCATTAATAGTAGGGAAGGGGTAACTCTCTGTCCTGCATACTGTATTTACCGCACTCTTGTAGTCTGCACAAATTCGTACAGACCTAGGAGAGAGGAGGAACAGTGCATTATGGTAGGATGCACATGCTGTCTGATACTGCAGTGGACCTACAGGAGCAAGAACAAGATAGTATGTACATTGGAAGTTTATAGTTTGTACAACCTTCAGGCATTGCAAATTATACCACTAATACTTGTAAATCTATTACTAGATTTTCACAATCACCGAATGTAAGTTGACATGGGTGCCAGTTTTTCACTTATAAGCTGGGAAATCTATTAGTTGGTATGGCCGGAATGGCCAGTATCAGATAGTTGCAACATTGCATTGTGCACACGGTTACAAGAACAGTTGAACGTGGAAAAAAAAGTACACTTTCCTAGCTGAGGGTAATGGGTCCAGTTTACTAGGGATAAATTGGTTTCAGCCCTTTAGTATTTCGGTTGAGGCCAAAGTGAAAGTGTCCGAGGTAAATGGAAATGGGTCCAGGACAGTTCAAGGTTAAAACAGTTGGGTCAAAGAACTAACTGATAGCCTATTAAGATATCATAGAGTTATTGACAATAGTGATCTGGGATAGTATAATGGTGCATCCAGTGACTATCATCCTTGAAGATGAAGCCAAGTGGGTTAATGCCATTTGCTATCAGAGAATGTAGGAGCAGCAATTGAAAAACTCGTGGCAAGAGGAGCATATGAGCCCGTCCATTAATCTGCATGGGCAACAACCAATAATGAAGGCCTTCATTCATTTTCGTGTATTCGTGGGCCGGCAGATTTTTCACTGCCGTTTCAGGTTTCAACACAGTACGCCGCCAAGTTTTAACCAAGCCTTCTCCTCATCTAACATGAAACAAATTATATTATTGGAAATTGTTTGTCTTTTCTTGTATTTTTTTTTCATAACTTTTTTCCAGGCTGGTTTACTTGTACAAAGTTACTGAAGTCACGACATGTAGATGTGATACAAGAACATAGTATAACTTAATGTTTACAGACTTGTAATTTTTGTCCTGTTACCAGGGTAAATCCTTGCATTAAAAACTATTGAAATAAAACTGAACCCCTCTGTCGCTGAGGCCCCACTGGTGTCCGGGCCCGGACACTCCCATTCTCGCTGGACCTTCCTATATTCCACCAGAAATGCGGTTTGGTACAGGTTTTAACACATGTTAGGCATGTCACTTTATGATTTAACTTTACAATTGTTACTCCACCGTTATATTTGTTAATATCCTGTCACAATGTAAAATTTTTGTCTCCGACTATATTTGCCAGTACACTATCAAATAAACTTAAAACAGACAACCTCAAAGACTAATTAAATCGTGTCACCCTATCCAAACTTGATTGACCAAGCTACATTGGGTAGGTACCCTTAACTTTTAAAATTTAACCTAATATTAAAATGTTAACAAAACACTAACTGGTTAGGTAAAAAAAAAAAACCTTGCATTATAATATTAACGAATTTGTTAACATTAAAACAAATTTGCATTTTAATTACATAAATTAAAATTATAACTACTACAGTCATGTTTGACAAGTATGAATGACTTTTGGTGTTGAATTAAAATATTTTGTATATAGAATTGGGTCTAAAATATGTTGGCTGTTTGACAGAATCAGCTCGTGTCCAGTGAACAAGAAAATTGCGCTGAAGCGCTGAATATTTAGTGTAATTCCTTAAGATAATAGTGATTTTTAATGCAAATATTTTCCCCTGCGGACGTATCTGTTTTTAATAATATTAAAACAAGGGAAATCTGATGATTCCAAAATACATTGTTTTGGCCAAAACAATGTTGAAACCAAGATGATGGGCTTTGGTTCTCAGTATTTTGCCTAAAATTTATATTTTCTATTTAATGAATATCTTGTACGTGTGGTCATTCTTATAGCTAGTTTACAAATTATTTTTAAAATTTAGGTTCATAAGATTCAATAAATGTTTTTAGTTTTGTCATTGATTTCAGGCAACTATGTCACGTATTTCATTATTTGTTTCATTATTTTTCTCTAACCTACCTTTACTTACGTGTTTTTACTTTGTGTCTCATCTATATACTTTTTATGTTACTTTTGTATAAATAATATTTTTTTTTAGCTTTGTCTGCACTAAGAAAATAAACCTCAAACGACTAATATGCGAGCTGATAATTAGCAGTAATAAGTATGCATTTACGTCAATCATCCGCCATTTTTTTTAATAACAGGTTTCATGTCACTCTTCACAGCTTACATTTAGCCAGCGGTACCTATTGGTGGAGACCTGTACTATGAACTCACCATTGCGCACACTCGGAAGCAATGTGTTTCGCTAGATGACTAGATGTCACTGTACCTGACAGGCAATGGGCTGTGTGGCCCGGTTCCGGCTCAAATTAGAAAGAAAGTCACGTACTAGAGTTTCCTCTCGTGTAAAATTTTATAGTTTAGCTACTCGCGTGTCTGGTGTGGGGTTTGTACTTGCAAGTGAGTTACCGAGGATGATTCTTAGCGCCGCTTGACCACGTTCCAGCCTTGCGCGGAATAGCCGGGTGGACATTTTGTTCTGTGTCGTTGGTGTTTTAAATGCTACACTGTTTGTACACCGTCGTGAAGCGAAAGTGGAAACGAATTATGTGATTGTGGGCATCAGCCATGTTCTACAGGTGATTTCTGTAGCGGTGGAACGTTGCAAGTTTCGTCTGTTCAGCTAGAAGGCACGCCCCTCCGCTCGGTAAAACTGGACGGTTGCCGAGGATAAATCGGTGTGCATTTGTTTTCTGTGATCATGGCGGATGATGAGGTGCTGTTTGACGATGTGTACGAGCTGTGCGAGATCATTGGCAAGTAAGTATCAAATCAATGCTACCGGTTTTATTAGAGATACTATGTTTGTTTGGTTGCCAGGTTTTTAGTCGCTAGTATCCAAGGAAGTCTAAACAGTGTGCTATAAAAAAAAACCGTTGCTCCCAGATGCTCAGTTGTTTTCTAGGTTAGGGCGATCATTACGAAAGCAATCACGTATTGTTATTTCGGCACATGCTGTAGCCATGCATTTTTATTACACTTTTTAAATCACGCCTTTAGTTAGATCAGTAAAATTTTAATGTACCGTGATCGATAAAACAAATTAATATGCTTGTAATTATTTTGTATATTATACAAAATAATACTTACCTGGTTTAAATATCGCCAGTACTATTTCACAAATCTAAATGAAATATAGTTTTAAGGTATTGTTGAAAGGAAATTATAGATAAATAGTGCCCTGTCAGTAATTTTATAAATTGTTTCTGTACGCCTTCCTTGTACCTGCCCAGTTTGACTAGAACCATACTACCGGACTTACCGGAGGTTGTAGGTAGGTAGGTATCTAAATAGCTAATTAATATTAGGTTTTTAACATTTGTGTGCGCTTATATTTTAATATATGAGATACGAGAATTACTTAACAAAATCTAAAATCTAAATAATTTGTAGCGTTTTTACCATTAAAATCCATTCTGCGCTAATTAATTCTTGTTTGGTATGGCGAAAACGTTCTAAAAATAATTTTGGCAGCCAAAATATTTACTGAAGCCTGGAATTGCTTAAAAACTGTCATGAATTTGTAAAATCTATCGCAATGTGTCTTATATATTGTAAGCTACCGACTGTTGTAAAACCCCCGCCCCGAAAGATCAAGGACTATTAGAACATTTTTTGACCTTAAACAATATTTTTGATCTTCATACAGTGTTGTATAACCAATTATGTTGAGTTTCGTAGGTTCAGTCAAAGAATAATTTTTAGAAACGCGTGTGCGGCGAGGGATTTCAGTTGCTACACTGCAAACATCTGTTGTCAGTTTCTTCGTCTTGTATGATCGGACCATTGTTAGGGGCAGGCATTTTTTTGCGGAAAAAAATCTGAACGTTTATTAGACTGCAACAAGGTATACCTGGACCGGCGGTTTCTTCCTTGTGATTGGCGGCCGTCTGTGTTGCTGTATTTCACCGAGCCACTGAGGACGCGTTTGCTTCCGCACTGACTTAATGCGATTGGCGTTGAAACAATCGACACGTACCTAAAATAAATTCACCCAATCACAAAACACAGATGATGCTACAGTGTTTTAACTTTCAGCTAGTCTCGGAATCATTTCGCAAAATATGCATGCCCCTAACCATGGTAATCTTACTCGCAGTAAAGGATGGAAGGACTAATCATCGTTCGAATGCCTTGTGGACAGTAGCGGTTACAGAGGGGGGGGGGGGGGGGGCTAAGGGGCTCAAGCCCCCTCCAAAAGCATCTGGGTCCACTATTGTTTTAGTGTTTGCGTTGATAAAGCCTAGCCTCAGCTGGGTCAAGCCCCTCCCAAACTAAAATCCTGGATCCGCCACTGCTTGTGGATCTGTGAAAAACAGAGATGGTCAATGAGCGGGTGTCTCTCCCCGAACATGTATAGGACTGCGGAGTCTAGCCTGGTTGTCAAATGAACCATTAAGTAATAGGCTCTTGAAGCTTGTATTACCAGTGCCGCCTCATCTTCCCCTGATTAAAGGTGTTAAATAACAGCACTAATTGTGCTCAATAAGTACAAGTACAATTAAATAATAATTTAATGTTCATGAATCAAAATAATATAAATTGTCCAATTTTGACATAAATAAATTAAAATTAAATTCGTTTTAATACGATGAATAGTATTTTAGTAAAATTCCTTGTCAATAATCAGGCCCAATGTCGTGGTTTAGGGTTTTTAAATTTTTTTTCGCTTTTATAGGAGACGTTTTAATATTTTAAAATTTCCGTTTTCTTTTTTCGTGTTGCTATCTGCGCGTGATGGTGACAAACGATTAGATACGATTCAGGCAGCTAATTGTAGTAGGGTGCAGTAAGTTACGTGTATGACACATCCAGAAATTTTGGTATTAAAAAAAAAAAGAATATTTTAAATATCAATATATTTATCACGCTCGGCATTATTTTAAAGAATTCTACTTAAAATTTCGCGTTTCCGAGTTTCGTATTATAAGTTTATTTGCAACACGAACAACATGAACAACATGAGAATACATGAATTTGCTAGTTACACACACTGGCGACTACTGAAGACACACTCAAAACTTTTTAATATGATGGTATCATGTTAGGTTCATTAACACTAAATACAAATACGTTACACAACAATGCTACCTTTCGAAATATAATTGTGAATTCATAAGGGAAATGCAGGTAGGCTATATATAAGGACCGGAAAAATTCGCGGATTCAATGACCTCTAGGATAGCCTCCATTATCCTCTGCATTACTCAAGTAAATAGGAATGTTCATTAGGTACTAAATTGTGAGTCGTCTCCACTGGGTAGCTTGTGATTCGACGCTTCTTTGGTCGATAGTATCTCATTGGCCCAGAGAGCTCCAGTTAAACTGCGAGCCAATAGCAGAACCAGCAGAATTGTACACATGTTTGAATTTCAGCCTATCACGAAATGAATCTGCGAATTTTTCCGGTCTCTAGCTATATAGTACGGAGGTAAACATTGTTTTAATTGACTAAGTAAAGTAATATCTACATAGTGTAGCTGGAAGCTTAAACTTTATATGTTTTAACAACAAACAACTAAGATGAATGTAATTTACAATAAGTACTTAAATTTTTCATTGTGAATTTAGGTAGAAATTTATTACTGGGTGAGGTGTTAGAGGACGAGATATGCTGGTCAGACATTTTATCCTCAGTAGCCTCTTACAAACATTTCAATGTTCGATCATTAATACATTTCCTTTAGTTAATTTTGACGTGATAACGTCTTATAAATCGATGAACGCCGGCTGCACGCACGAAAAAGCATGACTCATTGTCACGTTCCGCCTGAGCTGAATGTGCAATATATAATATCAAACAGGTTAAGGCGGGCTTTTTAACTAATAATTGTTCGTGATTATATTCAAACAAATTAATTAAATTAAATTAGCAAAAAAACTGTAAATAATATTTGAAAATGAAAAAAAAGTATGCAATTTTTCATCAATGTTTTCTTATGACGTTATCACGTAAAATTATCTTCCGTAAACCGACTTTACAGACAAACCCCCCCCCCTTCCCTTTTTAAGAGAGGGTGAGACGTATCTTTATGATCGTCACTATGGCCAGGCTTCTTCCTGGGAGTTTTAATTAGGCTATCTTACTGACGACAAGTAATGGGTGGGGACCGGAAAAATTCGCGGGTACAATGACCTCTAGGATGAACTTTATAGTTCTACGTACACTCGGTCAAATGTCACCCTCTCATTGGCTGCTGTCTTGTGAAGGTGTCCCAATGTAGTGGCCTTTGATTCGACACAGCTTTGGTTGAGAGTTTCTCACTGGCCCAGAGTCATCCCAGGTGAGTTGTGAGCCAATAGCAGAGGCAGCACTCAGGTATAACTATATGAATTTTAGGCTGTCGTGAAATTAATCCGCGAATTTTTCCGGTCTCTAGTAAAGAGCTGAATTTATGGAGCGCAGATTAGATACCATCCAGAACTTAATGTTAAGAAGAGACACTTTGATTGCGATATTTTTTTTTGATGTCTACGTGGTTTAAGACGCTCTCCACGTTACGAAAGGTCAATAATTAGGGGCAGGCATTTTTCGCGAAAATATCTGAACACTTATTCGACTGCAACAAGTTATACCCGCACCTGGGGTTTCTTCCTTGTGATTGGCGGCCGTCTGCGAGAGAAGTCGTTGCCTTATTTGACCGAGCCACTCAGGACGCGTTTACTTCCGCACTGAATCACTGTGATTGGTGTTGTTACAATCGAGTTGTACCTCGGAGAAACTCACCCAATCACGAAACACAGACTGTGCTACAGTGTTTTAACTTTCATCTAGTCTCAAAATCTTTTCGCGAAATCAGAATGGCCCTATCGTCTTTTCAAGGGCAATTTTTAATGCAATGATAACCAATTAATTAAGTTTGTGATATGCGGTGAAGAAAAAAAAATATAATAAAAATAATATACATATTTACGTATACATGTGTGTGTGTGTGTGTGTGTGTGTGAATTATTGCCATGAAACAATACACAGATTTCAACATTAAATTTTTTTTTTCAATATGTTTGTGAGAATTTCGTACAGTGTTCTGCGTGTATGCAAAACAAAGACGTCTAACACGCGTCAGTGTTATCTCAACCCAGGATTCTGTGAACGACAAGGAAAACAGGTATTATTTCTATGGATATCTAGCAGCAGTACATTCCCGATGATATACTGAATAGTGAATGATGTTACGTCTAGACTTGCGACCAAGAAGACGAGCAGACGTGACCTTGCTGATGTCCGAGAATTGCGAGTAAAAATAGTGGGTTCTTCGCGTCTGCGAGTCTGTCGCTATTTAGCCTCCACTCCGCGATGCGCGATGACAGACTTGAGTAAACAAGTTCGCGAACCCGCAGCGCCCACGTGTGCACCGCCGGCCAGTGTTGCCAACACTTCACTCGCGCCCGCGTGAGCACTCACACCAACACTTGAAAGATAAATCTGTGCTTGTTGCTTAAAGGGGGTTCAGTCAAAAATGGTTAAAAACTGAGTTATCACAGGCAAGTTTGCGAAATTGATAAGGAAGATTATAGACATTATTTCAAAACAATTAATGAGTTTCCAAAGTTCTAAAGCAGTTAATAAAGCTAATAAAAAAATAACTGACTTCAAGAAACCTTATAATTTTCAATCGCGATTTTCTCAAAACTAATGATTTTGGACTTAACCCCTTTTACGCAACAAGCACGGGATTTAACTCGAACATTGCTTGGTCATTAGGTCGGACTATTAAGAACGGACCTAACGAGGCACCTCGCACCGGTTTACTAGGCCGTGTCTCGAGAGTACACAGGAGTAGTAGCCGAATGTTCCGCCAGATGGCTTGGTTCCGGCACGATGTGGAAAGCGGAACTCGGAATGGACCTACCGGGATTGGAACCCGAGTCATCCGGAACGCGAGGTCGGTGTTGGACCACTAAGCCGCCGCGCACGACTGTTTTCCTAACCTAACTTAAGACTGACGTTTCATACACACTACGTTGACGTTGCGTGCTAACACGTGTTGTTGCGTTACCTGCGCCTCGTAACACGTCGTAACACGCACCGGGCGAAGCTCTAGACTTGTATATTTTCGTCAGACGTGTTGTGCATCAGATGCGACTGTCATTGGACGAACAAGTGATTGAATTGGTGCGTGCTTAGAAGGTTCTGGACGACATTTCAAGCAAGGACTACAGGCACCAGCAGGCGAGGGGCGAAGCTTGGGAAGGAATCGGTAGGGGACTTGGAAAGACATATATTTTTACATTTTTAGGATGTACCCACTCTCCCCGTGACGAGCTGACATTGCATATTCTTCCTCTTCGTCAAGTTAGTCTAGAAGTACAACACTTCCAGCCTTTTAAACTATTTCACAGAACGATCCACCCTGCAAAGTATCCACACGCTATCTGCAGACACAAGGAATATCAGAACAATGTGAACACTGCCGGGCTCTGACGTGACGTGTTAACACGAAACGTCAGCGTAGTTTGTTTGCAGCTTCAGTGCGTCTCAGGCAGAGCTTACACACCTAATCATTCGGTGTTAGCCACGAAGGAGGGTAGCTTGCATCGTGCTTTGTGCGGGGATTGGCCAGCCACGGCAGTGATTGATGGAGCGCCATCTACAAACAGCTCAATACTCTCATTACAGTCATTACGTATGACTGATTACTCAAAGCATTTAAGAGCCATTACACTTGCCTATAGAGGCGCCTTAATGGACGCAGAGGCGAAGAGACGTGATGATGGCGAGGCAGTTTCGACTTTAGCGCCACCGCGCCTTTAGCCGGGTGTATTTAAAGTAATTTTTGGTTTTCTATGAGGAATGACTATACGTTCTTCGCCAAACGTTTAATCATCTCATAAATTAATTAAGAGCTATAGTGAATATATAAATTGAATGGTAGAATTTTCGTAGCAGTTCATTATTTGTTAATGGAAGTAACATATTTAAATAATTACTAATAATTATAAAATGACACTTTAAATGGGAATAAATAGGAACCGAAACTCATCATCTTGATTTCAGTACCTAGTGTTTAGGCCAATACAATTTCGTATCGTTAAATTGTAGAAATTTGACTTCTTGAAAGCTTTAATTTTAGAGTGACTTGCTGCTACAAATTGTGTCCTCGGTGAAATTATTGGTGGTTAGTATTGAATTAATTTTTGTGAATGAATGTAACTGTAAAAATACTGTCAGTATTTTTGTAAATACATCTATTAATGTATAGTTTCTGCCTTAGTGAAGGCAAATTTCAATATTCAACAGTAAACTTGTTTTTGGCATGTAAACTGTTGAAACCAATATGACTGCTTTCGGTACATAACTGTTCCCCTTAAGGGCGTATGTCCCGTTCCAGGTCATGATTTTAGATTTATATTAATCACTGATCAACTTTTAGACATTTTCAATCGTTTAACTTTCACGAAATGAAAAATATATATAGTTGCATACTTTTTGCATAATTAGCTGCCAAAGTTACATTTTTAACCTTTTTGGGTTGTACAAATAATGAGAATTTAATTTATTGCAGAACTGAAACTTTTTAGGATTAACTGCTATGCCACTGGCTACTTCAAGAAATGGTTTACATTTCTTTTAGAAAATATTAATTAATTTTACCTGACATTTCAAAATTCTCAAAATTTGTATGATCTTGACAGCCAAGAAACACGAAATGAGTTTTTGTGATAGAAATGCAAACCATTTCTTGAAGTAGCCAGTGGCATTGCAGTTAATCCTAAAAAGTTTCAGTTCTGCAATAAATTAAATTCTCATTATTTGTACAACCCAAAAAGGTTAAAAATGTAACTTTGGCAGCTAATTATGCAAAAAGTATGCAACTATATATATTTTTCATTTCGTGAAAGTTAAACGATTGAAAATGTCTAAAAGTTGATCAGTGATTAATATAAATCTAAAATCATGACCTGGAACGGGTCATACGCCCTTAATGAGGTCACTGCACCACCGCCTACACACACACGCTGCGCAGAGCTTCAGAAGATACCACGCGATTAATGTCGGAGCGGTGTCTTCAGGATGCGCTCAGGGTGGACGGATGGTTCTGTCTCCGAACTGTATCTTTATGAGTAGGGGCATGCATATTTCGCGAAAAGATTCCGAGACTAGCTGACTGTTAAAACACTGTAGCATTGTCTGTGTTTTGTGATTGGGTGAGTTCCTTTCAGGTGCATGTCTGCTGTTAGAAGACCAATCACAGTAATTCAGTTCGGAAGTAAACGCGTCCTGAGTGGCTCGGTCAAATAAGGTAACGACTTCTCTCGCAGACGACCGCCAATCACATAGAAGAAAGAACTGATGTGGATATACATTGTTGCAGTCTAATAGGTATTCAGTTTTTTTTTCTCGCGAAAAATGCCTGCCCCTATATTATGAGGGTGGAAAGGGTTATAACGCGTGTTTTAAGACAGAGATTCTTGAAAGCACCCGAGGGCCTTGCATATATAATGTTCCGGTCACCGCTCACATGAACTGCGAGACGTCCAGAGGAGAAACCGCGCCAGAAGCCCCAGCGAGCTTCGCCGACACAGACACGTGTGCATCAGGCAGCGCCCGAGGTGCAAGGACCAGCTGTACGCGCGCCCTTGGTGGAAGAACCGCGGGTGCGACCGAGCGCTCGGCAGACGGGATTGGTGCGCCGGTAGTCAGTATTTGCCCAGCTCCGCGAGCGGGTGTTTACTTCTCCACTCGGCCCGCCCCGCCCCCCTACACCCCTCCCCATGCCGTCTGGGCCGAGAGCGCGAAATCCTCCACTGAGGCTCGCAGAAACCCACTCTCAACGACCACGACATTTCTAACAATGACAAGCAAACAGTAGCGACATGCTTCGACTATTTCCCTGGATGTAGAGAAACGGCGCTGTGAAGGCGAGACGAACTCGAGGTGGAAAGGAGCCAGGACGAAGGAGTGGGTGAATTGGGGTTGGCCCTGCTGGCGCCTGAGGACAGAGACGTCCGCCACGCTTCCGCGGGCCCGCCTCGTCAGGGGTCAGGCGCGATGATAAGCGCGACGCTCGCTGGTGCTTCTAGCGCGGTGTCTCCTCTGGACTGGCGCGCTGTCTTCTCGTCGTCACAGGACAACTGTGAAATTTGAGCGGTGACCGTTACATTATATTGCGGAGAAATGAAGAAAAAGGTAAAATGCAAGTCCCTTTAAGTGCTTTCAAGAATCTGTACTGGTTGTTTTTAGCCTAAAAAGTACCCTTAAAAACACGCCTTTTAGCCATTTTAACTCTTATGAAAATACTGTTTAAAAACATAATCCGAAATCAAAAGTATTTTTCGGCCCTCGGCGAACTCTTAAATGCTTTTCGTAAATAGGCCCCACTCGGATATCTAGAGTAGTTTTCAAATTGCGTTGGTTTTCCTGAAGCTCTCCACACCGTGTGTGTGTCCGGGTAGGCGGAGCCCTTAAGGGATGACAACTCAGTTTTCCAGCGTTACGAAAATTCCGACCGTACAAGGGGAATAGTTAGGTACGTGGTGGGGGAACCGCCAACGGATGCACTAGTGGTCGAATGGGAAGACGGCAAACAGGGGAGGGGGAATAGTTATGTAGCGGGGCATGCAATATGCTAGTTGTGACGGCCGGAAGGGGAGGCGGCAGGGGAGAGGTGGAAATGACGCAGCAGTGATGCTACGGAATTGTCGTATCGCTGCTTGTGTTTGTACACTCCCCAGTTTTCGTAACGGCTAACGATTGACGCTACCATATTGCTTTTACTGTATTTAAAGTGTCTACAATTTATTTATTCGTGTGGTAAAAGAGTTACTGATTTGTGCAATTAACTTTGTAAGTATCATTCATTTTTATGTGAATAGTGTAATAGAAAATGTAAAAAAGACGAATAGACTTAAGAGGTTAGCTTTATAAGTGTAATTTATTTTTGGTATGTGAAAACTGTTATTTGAAATGTCAAAAGGACGTGTAGACTTGTGAGATAAAGTGATAAGTGTAATTTATGTTCGGTTAGAGTGTTTTTTTGTTGTTGTTTCATTTAATTCAGCTGGAGATCGCGATTTAACATCATGGCTGAAAATAATGAAAAGGCACAAGTAGATGACAGGTATTATCAAAAGCAAAGTGGGAATAAAACGCGAAAAGAGGCGCCAAAAAGAGCCAGTGAATGGATGCGAGAGTACAGGGCGTGGAAAAGGCTTTTTTTTTTTTTTTTTTTAAAGGTAGGTTTTGAAGAAATACTACATTGTCTGACTTCTAAGTTTCTTGGTCAATAGACCCCAAAACCATCGTCAAATCAAAAGTGTATGTATGTGTGTGTATACACACATATAATTTATGTAGATATGATAACTGCCTTAATTTTGTACAAATAACTTACAAACTGATACAAAAATATAGTAATGGCTATAATTACCATAATATGACGAATATCGCATTCGTATGAACGTATTATAACTCGTAGGAGTAATACCAAAAAATTCTTGATACTACCTACCTACCAACCAGAGTCCACGCAGAGTCCACGCAGGGCCCACGTAAGGCACTCGACGCTGCTTGCTCGACAGGTCGATCCGCGCAGAAACACATCTCTAAACTTGCTCTACATTTGTGCTGAAATTTCAACATTTTGAAATCATAATCGACTAAAAATTATTTTAGAAAAAAGCTCGATTTTTTCCCCTTAATTTTTCTTATACTTCGTGGTAAAAAACAGGTGGAAAAACCCATCTTAACCACACGTGTGTTGCGCCAATGTCGAATAATTTTTTTTTCCGGGAACATTGCATTAAGTACAATAATTCGGTGTGCTTTAGAACACTTTGTTTTGGAAATAAAGTGAATTGGCTTGTGCAAAATGTAATTTATGTTACTTGAATAGCATAAAAAAAGGGGTAGGCCTACCGTTTTAAATGCAGTTTAAAAAACTACATAGTTCTTATACCTAATGCAATGTGCGGAAAATGTTTTACCATTTTAGTAGACCTCCAGTACTGCAACTGATTTCTTAGCTAGTATTTCGGGAATTATTAGATAATTCTCATATGTGGTTTTTCCGTTGGTTATTCATTTAGCACGGATTGTAACGAGTAGTTTCTGTGCGTGTGCTGCAGCTCTGTCGTGTGACTCAGCGAGACGTGTGTGTGTGTGTGTGTGTTTGGGGGGGGGGGGGGGAGAACCCCTGACGTGGCAGTCAAAGCACCCCACCGGGGGGGGGGGGGGGGGGGGGGGGGGGGCGCACGGTTGCGGCAAACAAGCCACCAGGCGTGTGGGAGCCAATAACACGACCGAACGAGACCAACTCGAAATTGGTCCGCTTTAAATGAACGTCCTTTTTTTTTTTTTTTGAAAGGTCCCTGCGTAACTATCTACCCTCATTCATTCATGAACGAATAAATTAAAGCTTACCGTCTAGTCTACACCGAAGTCGTTATTGACGAGGAGCGCTGAGGTGGCGGGAGAAATGGAAGAACCCCCCCCCCCCCCCCCCCCCAAAAAAAAAAAAAAAAAACCAACGTCACGGCAACGTCATAAATGTTTCCCGCTGACGGGGAAAAAAAACGGTTGGACACCAGCGTTTTGGTGTAGTTGCACATTTGTAGCCTAAGGAACGTTTTATTGCGTATCAGAGCACGCTGTCGTTAAAATACACACATTAGTTTTTAAAACGCTTGAAGAAAGCAGAGGCATGACTATACTTTCCAGCCAATTTGATTTTTCATTACGCTTTTTCTTAGCGGATTGGCAGAAACCTAGCTAAAATAGTAATCATTTCCTTAATAAAAATGAAAGATTGATGCTTGAAATCCCCAAGAAAAAATAAAAATAGAAGTATTTATTGGAGTTGCACACGGCAGACCCTAAAGACGAATGTGCGCGCATTACGCCAGCCTACGCCAACCTTATCGCCTCGCCTCCTTCCGTACAGGCACAGCACTAGCTGGGTTTCAACTGCATCACCACGCGTACGCACAACTCGTGCTTTTAGAAATAACACATATATGCAGCATAAACTATGTTTTGAAGATAAATATATATAAAAAACATGTAAGTATTCTTTAAGTAGTTTTTTAAAATAAAAATTAAATATTTATTCCATATACAACCCCTTAACACGTGTAATTGTGAGCTTTAATTCAGTTTCTAAAATTTTTTTTTAAGTTACGAACAAATACCGTAGGGATCGGAAAAATTCGCGGGTTCAATGACCTGCAGGATGAACTCCACAGTTGTACATACACTCGGTCAAATGTCACCCACTCATTGGCTTCTGTCTTGTGAGACGTCCCAGCGTAGCAGCCTGTGATTTGATAAAGCTTTGCTCGGGCGTTTCTCATTGGCCCAAGAGTCATCCAGGTGAGTTGTGAGCCAATGGCAGAGGCAGCACTGAGGTATAACTATTTGTATTTTAGCCTATCGCGAAATGAATTCGCGAAATTTTTCCGGTCTCTACGAAATACGTTTATCGCTAGTAAATCTGAGGACATGACATATAATTTTTCAAGTTTCTGGCAAGTTAATGGAATATTTGTTGAAATACTCGCAAACCAGTATAAAAGTGGATTACAATGCTTGAAAGTCGTCGAGCAGGTGGTTGATCGTGAACGGAGGGAGTGGTGGAAGTGTTTCCGGCCCCGGAGCGCACACAGCTCCGCGACTCCGGGTGGCGGGCGGCGAATTAAGCGACGCTTGTCCAATTAACCCCGACCCGCCTGTGACCCCGCGCCGCACTCGCTGGGGCGGCTGTCTTGTATCGATTTGTTCCCGGTGGTTCGCCCCTGCCCCCTCCCCCAAGTCCCCTCCCCCCTCCCCCCTGCCCCCGAGCCGGCGACGCAAACAACTTCCCCACACGCACTCGGGACCAAAACACAGTCAAATTAAAAAAAAAAAAAAAGAAAACAAAGAAAAAGACTGCAAATGGTGAAAAACCTCTGGCGGTTTTTTTTTCTTCTTTCCCTTTCAACCCGCGTTCTGCCGGATCATTACAAGGCCCGAGGCAAACTCACCATAGCCGCGGAAGTTCTCTGTTCGGTTCTGCCGTTAGAATCCCTCGTAGCTGTGAAGTTTCGCCCTTAGTGTATCTGATATCGTTAGGGGCATGCACATCTCGCGAAAAGATTCCTAGTATAGCTGAAAGTTAAAACACTGTGGCATCGTCTGTGTTCAATGATTGGGTGAGTTTCTTTCAGGTTCATGTCTGCTGTTAGAACACCAATCACAGTAATTCAGTTCGGAAGTAAACGCGTCCTGAGTGGCTCGGTCAAATAAGGCAACGACTTCTCTCGCAGACGACCGCCAATCACAAGGAAGAAACACCTGATGTGGATATACATTGTTGCAGTCTAATATGTATTCAGTTTTTTTTTTCGCGAAAAATGCCTGCCCCTAGCTATCGTCACTGACGCACGGTGTGTCTAGGGCCGGAAATATTTGTATCTTGAAGAATTTCGGCAAACGGGCGTAATTACCAAGAATGTGGGCACTCGAGGAAGTTGTTGGGTTCAAATACCAGCACTTGCGTAATTAATTCAAGTTTCAAAAAAAAAAAAAGAAGGAATTTTATAATTTATGCTGTTATATCATGTGTGTACCTACTGTAGTCGTTTAGTATTGCACCCAATATTTCAAACTTCAAGAAAATATCATCTGTAAGTACTCTGATGTCGACAAGAAATCTAGCCATCTCATTCATTCGTACAAAAAAAGGAAAGTCCGAGAATCGATAGAAATATCAAGACAACCTTAAACATGAACGAAGAAGCATTTGGGTTCGTCTCTTCGAAAGCTGCTGAAACAAAGATCTCAATGAAAAAAAAAGTCCCTTTTGCCAGACAGTTTAGCGAACCAGAAGAAAAGCGCCTTTCATTGGCGAACACCTCCAGCTAATCACTCGAGCACATCCTTGATTGGCTAAACGTTCCAGACAACCAGGAGAATAGTGGCATCTGATTCGCTAACACTTACAGCACACGCTGCACAATGGACGTATTGTATAAAGGCACGGGAACCAAGAACCGTGTCATTCAATCGGCTGGGGGCGCCAGCCCATGGCACATGAATAGGGGCCGGCATTTTTCGCGAATAAATATGGACGCCTATGCAACAAGGAATACCCGCACCCACGGGTTTCTTCCTTGTGATTGGCGGCCGTCTGCGAGAAACGTCGTTGCCTTATTTGACCGAGCCACTCAGGACGCTATAAGTAGAGACCTGAAAAATTCGCGGATTCATTTCGTGATATGCTACAATTCAAATAATTATACCTTTGTGCTGCTTCTACCACTGGTTCTCTGTTAATCTGGAGTAATGAGGGCCAATTAGAGACCCTCACTCATAGAAGTGTCGAATCACAGGCCACCCAGTCGAGACGACTCACAAGTCAGCAGCCAATGAACAGTTGGCATTTGCCCGAGTGTGTAGAGGATATTGGAGTCTATCCTGGAGTTCATTGACCCCGCGAATTTTTCCGGTCTCTAGAAATACGCATGCTCCTACACGTGAATCACCGCTCATTCGTAATTCCATGTGCTGCTTCCTGATCAACACCAACAAATTGCTGCTTCGTCCGTACCTGCAATTTATTACAGATGTATACAGTTTTTAATCCGCGGGCTTGCTATGGTACATGTTTTTCAGTATCCTACTCAATTAGCCTGGTTTCAGCCAAGCCCTACATATAATCTTCGTCTCTCGTGGCGTGGCCTTGCTATAGTAGGTATGCCATGCAACTTATCTCAGCAATACCATTGGTCCGTGTATCCTCCTGCCACTGTTGTTCTGTTAACAGTGTTGATAAACAAGTTTATGTGATTGTGTTCGTAAACAAACAGTCATGCGTTGCTTTGCAGTTACCACTGGTAGCCTAACATTTTTTGAGAACTTGATGGCATTTGACACAAGTTACCGTGACTGCAGGTGTAAAAAGCTTGCCATGAGACGCACTATATGGACGTACCGCATACGATGACGGATAACAGATACTGACATTAAATGAGTGACTGCTGATAGAAGTTTTACTATATTAAAAAAAGGATTGTCTGTAAAGTCGGTTTACGGATGATAATTCTACGTGATAAAGTCGTAAGAAAACAGTGATGAAAAATTGCATATTATTTAGAGTTTTTGCAGATCTAATTTTAATAATTTGTTTAAATATTATCACGAACAATTAGTTAAAGAAATAAACAAATCAAATCAATGTCAATAATTTGTTAATTTGAAATGACGAAATTGGACAAATAAATCAAATTTTTTAAAATGCTGCTTTCAAAAAGCCCGCCTTAACCTGTTTGATATTATAGAATATTTTCTCGCACGGTGGTTGGCCGGTTCTTGCACGCTCGGCTCAGGTGGAACGTGACAATGAGTCATGCTTTTACGTGCGTGTAGCCGCCGTTCATCGATTTATAAAACGTTATAACGTCAAAAAAGAACTTGACATAGCCTACATGTAGATTATTTGTAAAAGTTTTCTGAAATGTTGTTCTAAGCCACAGCCGCAGCTTCGTAATGCTCTGCACGTGTTCGTGTTGTTAGATGTCGGCCCCTTGGTAATTTAATGTCGATGCTCTCTTGTTGTACTTGTAAATCTGTATCTGACTGAAAGAAGCGTCTTCACGGCGTGTTCAGCTGCAGGTCGGACGACCGAACTGCCGTGAACCGACGAGTAGAGACCTGAAAAATTCGCGGATTCATTTCGGGTTGTGCTAAAATTAAAATAATTATACCTTAGTGCTGCTTCTGCCATTGGTCCACTGTTAATCTGGAGGACTGAGGGCCAATTAGAGACCCTCACTCGTAGAAGTGTCGAATCACAGGCCACCCAGTCGAGACGACTCACAAGTCAGCAGCCAATGAACAGGTGGAATTTGCCCTGAGTGTGGAGAGGATATTGGAGTCCATCCTGGAGGTCATTGACCCCGCGAATGTTTCCGGTCTCTACCGACGAGCACGTGGCGCTCGTGAAGCCGGGATCTGCCACGCCGGACCGACTTCCCCGGAGCAGGTCCCGGAAACGGGGACGGGGGTGTGGTCTCGGGTGTTGTGTCATGCGAGGGGAGAGAGGGTGGTGGGGGAAGGAGCTCCAGAGACCGCGCGGTGCCGGTTGCCATGGCGACCTCTCCCGACTGACGAGAGTTGCACGAGTTGTGTTTACCTGCACATTGCTCATCTTCATTAATACCTTCATGTTATTTTTTTCTTCTACTTAAAACCATAATTAATATCATTCAGTTTAGTATCTTATTATATTTTAATTTTATTAATGTTAATACATTATTTTATGTGGCTTATGTTAGCACTAAATTTAGATGTTAAATTGTAGATGTTTCATCAGTAGAGACCGGAAAAAATCGCGAATTCATTTCGCGATACGCTAAAATACAAATAGTTATACCTCAGTGCTGCCTCTGCCATCGGCACACAACTCACCTGGATGACTCTGGGCGAATGAGAAACGCCCGAGCAAAGCTTTATCGAATCACAGGCTGCTACGTTGGGACGCCTCACAAGACAGCAGCCAATGAGTGGTTGTCATTTGACCGAGTGTACGTATAACTATGGAGTTCATCCTGCAGGTCATTGAACCCGCGAATTTTTCCGGTCCCTATAGATAGAGACCTGTAAAATTCGCGGATTCATTTCGCGATAGGATAGAGTCCAAATACTTTTGACATTATTTTGCTTCAGTGATTGGGCCACAGTTTATCTGAAGGACTCTGGGCCAATGAAAAATCTTTAACATAAGAATTAGCGAATCACAATCATTCCAGTCAACAGGTGTTTCGAGTCGGTAACCAATCAGCAGATGTAATTTGCACGAGTGCATAGAGGATCATGGAGTCTATCCTTTAGCTATTTGAAATCGCGAATTTTACAGGTCTCTACCTATAGATGGTTCATCAGTAATTGCTGTAATTTGTTAGTATGTAATTGTATTTAATGCAGTTTGCACTGTTGATAATGGAAAATGTAGAATATAAAAAAATATTAAAAAATAAAAAAATTAAATTAATCAAATCAAAAATTAATTTATTATATTAAAATAATTAAATTAAAAATTAATCAATTAAATTAAAATTAATTAATTGAATTTTTGGCATTTTTCCATGACAAAAAGTGTAAAACTGCAATGGCGTATGTCCAAAAAAACTGCAATAAATCAAAATTACCCATTCCATGAATCATTTAAAGAATGTAATTTTATGTTTGATTCCTAGATAGGTATGTATAACTTATTATACCTACGTCTTTTATGTCTCATGGTCCAGTGTTAGAGGGTGTACACGCCTTAACTGCGCCAAACTGATGTCGAAATAAATAATCGACGCCATTAGTCAGGCTAAAATCTTTTATCACGACTACTTGGCCAAAATTCTCACAAATAGCAGATAACTTGTAACCCATACCTAGAGACCTGAAAAATTCGCGGATACATTTCGCGATAGGCTAGAATCCAAATACGATTGCCTTCTTGCTGCTTCAGTGATTGGGCAACAGTTTATTTGAAAGACTCTGGGCCAATGAAAAACCATTAGCCAAAGAAGTATCGATTGCGATCATTCCAGTTAACAGGTGTAACGAGTCAGTAGCCAATGAGCAGGTGTAGTTCGTCCGAGTGCGTAGATTATATTGGAGTCCATCCTATAGGTCATTAAAAATCGCGAATTTTTCCGGTCTCTATCCATACCTCAGGGCAATGTTCCCACGAGTCACGGGTATGCAATGGTTGAATTGCGGAGCAAGCGAAGAAGAGGCCGCAGACAGGACACGCTGTGTCCCGACTGCCGAGAGACTGCGCGGCTCCCGGAAGTGGAAGCCAGGCCAAACAGCGCATTTCCAGTTCCTGCAGGCTCTCTCTCTCTGGTTCCGTGCAATCGTGCGTGCAGTTTGTACATGTTCACTTTCCTTGTTGCTTCCTGTAACAAGCCGGTTCGGAGTTTTTATTTTTCGTACAAAATAAAGTAAAAAAAAAGGGGGGGGGGGGGGGTTGTCTGTAAAGTCGGTTTACGGACGATAATTTTACGTGATAACGTCATAAGAAAACATTGATGAAAAATTTTATACTTTAAAAATATTATTTAAAGTTTTTGCAAATTTAATTTAAATATTTTTTTTTAAAAATATAATCACGAACAGTTAGTTAAAAAGCCAGCCTTAACCTGTTTGGTATTCTAGAAGATTTTTTCGCACGGTGGTTGGCCGGTTCTTGCACGCTCGGCTCAGGCGGAACGTGACAATTTTTCGTGCGTGCAGCCGGCGTTCATCGATTTATAAGACGTTATCACGTCAAAAAATTCAGTGCCCGTTGTTTGGAACGAACGTGTACGCCACTTGCTGTATGCTGCTGCCGGTTACGTCGGCAGGAATTGGGACGTGTCCTGTGTGAACTGCAGAAAGGACACGTGTAGGTCCATGCGTCAGGTGGAAGTACATCTCTAGCAGTGCTTGACAGTGAACCCGTTTACAGTCCAGTAGACAGGTTGTTGGCGTATTTTTTTTTTATCGGATTGCAGTAAGTAATACGTTAAGCACATCTCGGAAATTGTTCTGTACAGTGCGTAGGTATATTTTTGAATTAGTGTAAAATATTACAAATTACGTCTGAACACAAATAAGATGAATCTGCTCAATCTGAATAGTTAAAATCCTACTAATTACTCCGAAAGTTGAATTGATTTATCTGATTTAATATTGTATATTATTTTTATTTTTTCCCCATTATTATGAAGTAAATTTCACAACCCCAAGTATACATCCTCTGTGAAGTCATATCAGTGAGAAAAATTGTGTTAACTGGATTTTACGTGATAAGCATTTCACTCATTCAAGTATCACATAAGAATTTAGAGTTTCGGTTGTCTGACGGGACTTTGTTCGTCTAGAGGTGGGTCTCAGGTAGAGATATCGGGTCCAAATATTTTGTCGTGTCACTTTATCTTATCACTCAGGTGCTTGGAACATTTATGTTCAAAGAGCATGCCGTTCTTCCTTGGGTGAACGAGTATAAGAAGAAAAAAAATTGTTTTATCTCATTGTTTTGTTATCTTCTCTTCCCCCCCCCCCCACCCCTTGTACAATGCCAGGTGAATAAGAGGTGAGCTGATGGAGGATCTCCCGACTGCAGGCGTGGTCCACGTGTCCAACACAGAGCAGTAAAATGCCACACTGCAATGGCGACGGCAATTCAGATCGAAACATCGGGGAAGGATTTGTTGCACATTGACGCGGCTACAATCCAAGAGCCAAGCTAGTTTGCGAAATGGCAGCGGAGTTATGCGACCCTTATCAAACACTGTGTCCTCGGCGGCTGTGCTCGCCCTCACTGGCTGGGCCGTGGGTTCGAACCCCGAGTGGTCCTTTTGCCCCAACACCTTGCGTCGCCAAACATACCACGTCGTGCTAGGAAGAGCATATAAGGACAACGCAAAGGAGAAGCACAGAGTGTTAATAAACTTAGTCAGTTTCAATGGTATATTATCACAATATTACAACAAATCATTAGGGCCATGAAAATATCGCTAAAAGATCCCGAGAGAAGCTGGAAGTTAAAACACTGCAGCATCGTCTGTGTTTCGTGATTGGGTGAGTTACTTTGAGGTGCATGTCGATTGTTACAACAACCAATCACACTAATTCAGTGTGGAAGCAAACTCGTCCTTAGTGGCTCGTGCAAACAAGGCAACGACTTCTCTCGCAGACGGCCACCAATCACAAGGAAGAAACCGCTGGTGTGGGTATACCTTGTTGCAGTCTAGTAGGCGTTCAGATTTTTTCGCGAAAATTTCCTGCCCCTACAAATCATACATCAAATTGAAGGTAAACTAATCTAATTTTTCTTTTAAATGTTCAGTATGTGCACCTTTAGTTATACGGTGTACAACCAACCTGAAGTCCAATGTTTCCCACACTTTGGTTAACAAGTCCGGAGTGATGGAAACAATAGCCTCTTCAATTGTGTGTCTCAAATCTGGCAAATTATTAGGTAGCGGCGGAACGTAGACACGAGCTTTTATAAAGCCCCAAAGGGGAAAAAATCGAATGGCGTTACGTCAGGTGATCTGGAGACCAGCCTAAAAGAGCTCCGCTGTCTAGACCATTACGACCAATGCAACGGTCAGGGACTTCGATGTTTAACCACTCTTACACAAAGAGATTCAAATTGGGAACGCAAGTTGAACTGAAATTACAGATTCACTCTTAGCAAATTGCAGAATGCTATACGCCCAGGAGTAGCCATTTTGTGAAGGTGGCGCTGCGAGCGAGAAAACATCAAAGCAGTGCTCGCGCATACGCTTATCTAAAAAATGTTTTGGTTACTCTTTAATCGTGACCTTGGACAGAAACTATACAACGCTTACAGTTGATACTATTAACAATTCCTTTATGTAAATACTGTAGTATAAAGACACGGAGATGAATGGAGCAACGGTAGAAGGTATTGGTGGGAGAGAGACGAGCTCACGGCAACGTCCGCCACGTGTCCCACTCTGCCGCGTGCTGACCTCGAGGGGCTGGTCGTCATCAGACACGCCCCTCGCTCGGTCCCCGGGGTGCCGGGGTCAGAGGTCACGCTGGGGCCACGCCCCCGTCTCGCCTCGCACTTCTGTGCAGCAGTGTACCGCATATTATTAGGGGCAGGCATTTTTCGCGAAAAAAAAAAAAACTGAATAACTAGAGACCGGAAAAATTCGCGGATTCATTTCGTGATAGGCTGAAATTCAAACATGTGTACAATTCTGCTGGTTCTGCTATTGGCTCGCAGTTTAACTGGAGCTCTCTGGGCCAATGAGAGACCATCGACCAAAGAAGCGTCGAATCACAAGCTACCCAGTGGAGACGCCTCACAATTTAGTACCCAATGAACACGCGTGTTTACTTGAGATGTGCAGAGGATAATGGAGGCTATCCTAGAGGTCATTGAATCCGCGAATTTTTCCGGTCCCTATGAATAACTATTAGATTGATACAATGTATATCCACATCAGGTGTTTCTTCCTTGTGATTGGCGGTCGTCTGCCAAAGCAAAGCTCTCCTTCTATTCCGATCGCAACTAAATAATGGAATGTAATCGGCACCAATGACTTTAGAGAAATAATTAGAGATCGGAAAAATTCGCGATTTCAATGTCCTGTAGGATATACTGCATGATCCTCTATGCACGCGGGAAAATTACATTTGCTCATTGGCTACTGACTCGTGACACCTGTTAACTGGGACGCTAGTGATTTGATACTTCTTTTGTTAAAGGTTTTTCATTGGCTGAGTATCATTCAGATAAACTGTGGTCCAATCACTGATGCAGCAAAAGGGCAAACGTTTTTGGATTCTAGACTATCACGAAATGAACCGCGAATTTTTCCGGTCTCTAGAAATAACTAAAGAGTATGAAACGATGTTACGTCTATTTAATGGAGACCTTTGAAACTTACTGTCTAAAAAAAAATAAAAGTAATGTTTCACGTGTTGAAATTTTCCAACAGCGTCATTACGACGGTAGATGTTTTGTAACAGCTGATGTGTCACCGGGCCGTGCCGTACCGGCTGTGTGATGGCGGGCCGTCCAGAGCAACTGGTGTGCCTGGAAGGACGACCCACGGGGTTCCTGAACTGTGTTGTGATTGGTCGCCGCGCCGCGCGACAGCCTCTCGCTGGTGGGCGTCGCGCGCGAACTTCGCGTCGCGTCGGTCAGTCGATACGCCGCGCGCGTGGGGAGGCGACTATTTTCGTGGCGGTAAACTCCCCTCCTCTTCCACCCACCCCTCCCACTACTCCAGGATCGGCACGTGGGTGAAGCTGCAACCGCTTCCTGTTGTCTCGGCTTTCTGCGTGATCCACTAACGAGATATTAAACAATTGAATTTCTGTTTTTGATTTTTGATGTGTAAACATCTTAGCTCTCGGTATACGGCATTCGGAAGGAGATATTTCATGAATGTGAAACGGAAATGCGTAACAACAGTGCTGCGTCTGTGCGGATGTCTCAGCTCAAAAAATATGGCATATCCGCGGGATTCATTCGTGTGTGCATATATAAATATATAATTATAAAATTATAAAACTATCTGTTTTGCGTGTTTGTTTGAGCATCACCCAGAAAGAGGAAAATGTTTACCTTTTTCTTCTTCTCTAAAATGAATATTTTACTTATATTTATCACGCTCGGCATTACTTTAATGAACTCTGCGTAAAATTTCGTGTCCGAGTTTCGTATTAGAATTTTTTTTTGCAATTTGAGAACACGTGAAACCGCTCGTTATCGTGGTTATATGTATATATGTATCTATATACTGGCAAGTACTGAAAGAATAGTTCACTTTTTTTAAAAAAAATATCAGGAGTTTTGTTAAATGCAGAACTTTTATTAGTGTGTTTTTTAAAAAAAAATGATATTAACTTATTTTATCCGAGCAGTAGCTTCGTAAACTCTGTTTCGAAAGCACGCGACAGTAGTGCGAGCGGAAGAGGAACTTCCAGGAGAATGCAGCGGTCGAAAGGGGATGGCGAAAGGAACAGGGGTGGAGTGGAAGGAGAGAGCTGAAGAGAAGCAGAGGATTGGCACGAGGGAGACCGGGAGAAGTGGGAGGGACAGAACTGGGCGGAGAAGCTCTGATGCCGGTGTCCCCAAGTGTGGAAGCTCTTTTGTGAGAGAAACATCCATAAGAGCTTTGTGCGTGTGTGTGCAAGTTAGCACAGAGATGATGTACAAGTCATTTTACACGAAAATACATTGATGCAATATGCGACCATCCACTGATAACTAGAGACCGGAAAAATTCGCGGATTCATTTCGTGATAGTCTGAAATTCAAACATGTGTACAATTCTGCTGGTTCTGTTATTGGCTCGCAGTTTAACTGGAGCTCTCTGGGCCAATGAGAGAGTATCGACCAAAGAAGCGTCGAATCACAAGCTACCCAGTGGAGACGCCTCACAATTTTGTAACCAATGAACACGCGTGTTTACTTGAGATGTGCAGAGGATAGTGGAGGCTATCCTAGAGGTCATTATTCCGCGAATTTTTCCGGTCCCTACTGATAACATAACTTTCTCACCTTCTAGTTTCAAGAACCGCCAGTGGCGCCAGTGTAGTCGGTCAGAGTTTACTGAGTGTAACACAACACATTTGGTTTTGAAAAATAATAAATACATGCTTTCTTAGTTGAAATGATTAATGTATTTTGTTGGAACAATATAAATTAGTGTTTAAACCAGATATATGATCGACATCGAACATGATACCGTTTCTTCCCCTCGCCCACCCCTTTCCCCTTCACCCTTCTTTTCTTCCTGGCATCTCACGCCACTGCGAGTGGTTTCTTTCAGAAGCACTTTTTGCCTTCGCGTTCCATTCCGCCCCGTTCCGTCTAAACTTCTGGAGGCTCTTCCAGCGGAGCTTTACAGGGCTGAAGAGTTGGTTGGGTTTGGACGGGGAGCGGGGGAGGAAAGAATCAGGAGACACTTGTGTGTAAAGTCTGTCATTGAGTCGAGTCGGTGATTGGTCGAACGTCCTTGGAGCGGCTGATTATGTAATCATAATCAGGCATGTAGCGCGTTTGTTGTCGTGAGAAAAGATGCTTTACTAGAGACTGGAAAAATTCGTGCTTTCAATGACCTCTAGGATAGACTCCACAACCCCCTACATACTCAGGCAAATGCCGCCTGCTCATTGGCTATCGACTCGTGACATCTGTCATTTGGGACGCTTGCGATTCGATACTTTTTTGGTTGGAGATTTTCCATTGGCTCAAAGTCCTTCAGACAAACTGTAAGCCAATCACAGAAGCAATATGAAGGTACAGTTGTTTGGATTCTAGCATAACGCGGAATTAATTCGCGAATTGTTCCGGTCCCTACCCATGACCCGGTGTGATACAGGGTACAGGGTGTGCTGGAGTGACGGCAGTGCGGTGGTTGCGTGTGTCGCAGGGGCCCGTTCAGCGTGGTGCGGCGCTGCGTGCACCGCCACAGCAGCCACCAGTTCGCCGTCAAGATCGTGGACGTGGCGAGGTTCACGTCCAGCCCGGGCCTCAGCACTGCAGGTGCGTGCCTCGCGCCGACTCCCTGTGCTACTATACTACTGCCACCATCAGCCGGCAGCTTGGAGACGATCAACCTCAAACAAGTGTTTAAGATTGAACATTTAACGTTTCCATTGAGTTTTTAGCAGAAATACCAATATTTTAAAAAATAACTTGCAAATAATGTCCGCATGCTTTCACGGCCATCGTCTGAAGAAGCTTTGGCTTCTGGGTTTGCATCAGCGTCTTTTGGGCGAATGATTCACCGGACGTTTCGGTCGCCACATTGCTGTCGTCATCATCATCAGGAAGTACACAGTTACCTACAGTAGGTAGGTAGCTGCTCTCTGATGATGACGACTGCAATGTCGACAGAAACTTCCGGTGAATTATTCGCCCAAAAGGCGCTGCTGCAAACCCAGAAAGCCAAGCTACGTAATAACTTGCAAAGTTAGAATATTATTTAGTTTTTTAGAGCATGATTAGTTGAAATTACCTGGTTAATAGTTTTTACCGCATATGTCCCGCAAAAAAAAACTTTAATCGCATGTTTGTTTTCATTTATCATTGTTATTTGCGTATTAGGGTTATTTAGGCTTGCGCGACAAAAAAATAGAATAGTGTTATCATGTATCGCATTAAGACGATATGGGAAACTGGCCAATTAGCATTGGTGAAGCGCGAGAAATTTACATATTGAATTGCTTGTTGTTTTTTTTCCCCTGATCCACGCTATGGGTGCCAATGCAGTGACTGGTCTACACATGTTGTACGAACACGTGGGTGCACTCCACGCCGCCAGGTGCGTTGACATCACTTGTCCCGCTTATTTCTTACCAGTTTCCCATATTGGACATATTACATGGAAATTTAGTCACGTTATCTAATAATTTGGAGCAGGGTGGGGGCGTTTCAAAACAGTTGGTTGGTTTTTCCGAGGGAGGGGGGGTGGTAGGAGTGGAAGGGGTATGCCGTCTCACCTCCCCCTCTTTTTTTTTGATCTCACCCTTTGGCAGGAACCAAATTTCAGCGTACACAACCCATTTAAGCTGTTAGTGTAGGGTTATCGGTCCATAGTGTTCTGAACAGGGATAATTCTGTCGCTGACACTGGCCTGTGTGTCCACTGATGCCTTGAAGAGGTCTGTTCGCCGGTCTCCGCGCTTCACTCCCCCGCCGAATTAGGTACACGTAACTTTTGTAGCATTACACAACCTACCAGCGCACACACAGGCCCGTGTGCCGAACCTATCCAACAAGACACGCACCCCCGCCGTCGATTCAAATGATTCTTCACCAGTGTGGGGTGCACCTGAATTACCATGCACTTAGCGAGTTGTAGAAACTCCAGGTTTCTGGCCTCGCCCACGCTTACTGCCCCGGATGGCAATGTGGTGAATCGGCGGCGGCCGGTCTCCGCCGGGCCAAGGGTCACGACCCGCCGCTGCTCTTCTGCTCTGTGCGCTGCTCTGTGTCCGCCTCGCCGCGCGATCGATCGCGAGTCGCGCGACACGCGGGTTACTGCCGCCACCTCGGCACTCGTCGGCACTCGTCGGCACTCGTCGGCACTCGTCGGCGCACTCCTCCGTGGCGCAGCGAGGGGTCCTGGGTTCGAGCCCTGCGTAAGGCATGGGTGTGATATTTACATGATGATATTTGATTACCTCGGATTGAAATTGATGATTGCACTGAGCCACATTGCCCCATTGGCTGTTTGGCGTATCGCTGTAGGCCACGTGATTCAGGAATAAAAAAATAGAGTTAAGAGTAAGGGGAGTTAGTCATGGCGCCAATCGCTGCCATGGCTGGCCAATACCCTCCTAGCACATGATGCATGCGACCCTCTCCCTGCATGGCTGATCCCAGCATGACCAGGCGTATAGGCTTCGGCCTGAGACGCACCTAGGACCCTCCCCTAACCCGGACCCTCCTACTCGTACACTCAGTTGTAGTTGGGTGGTAGCAGGGCCCGCCACATCCGCGCAGCCGCGCCTGTCTCGTGTCTGGCGGCGCAGATGCGAGTGGTTGTTCGCTTGACCTGTGACCTCAGGTAGTCGCGGTCACGCCGAGAGGCAGGCCCTGGCGAGTCAAACAGGTCAGACAACACCGTCGTGCGAGAGACATGACGAGTGCAGACATCGCGCGGTGTTGTGTCGTGTGGACATGGAGGCCAGCGGGAAAGAAAGCTCGAATTGCCTGTACCATCGACGGATTTGTTTTTTTTTTGCCACACGGGAAATGCCCGTTGAGTGAAACTGCATATTCATTCTTAGCAAGTTGCTGAATAAAAACGCTTTGCGCCCACAACTCGCCATTTTGCCGTAGGTGGCGCTGCAAACGAGAAAACGACAAAGGAGTGTTCGCGCATGCGCCTATCTGAAACTGTTTGTGAGTTACTCTTTGGTTGTGACCTTGAACCAACACTGCACAAAAACGCTTACAGTTGATAATACTAAAACTTTATAACTGGGACATTATGTTACGTACTTGCTGTGTTTATAATAATCGTGTAGAGGAGGGAGTGTCCCCACAGTTGTCACGCAATTGGCGCAGAGGGCGCTGACGACAGCTCCAGACATCTGATACTTCCGGCGAGCGAACCGCCGAGCTATGAGGAGTGATACCAGCGCTATCTCTCTCTCTGAGTAACGGGTGCGCCATCTAGTACCAAGTAACGAAACGTTACACACGAATGCATTTCGTTACTCGCATTTTTCCTAGTATGGCACAATTCACTTGTAGTTCTACACTTTACCTATTAAATAAAATTAAATTTAGAATGACTTAACACAAGTCTGGTTAAAAATACGGAAAAGTGAAAAAAATGCGCCTTACGCAGTTTGGTATGTAATGTATAAGTATGTTTTCTACAAATTACGAATGTTGCGACGACGCGACGTCATACTGTACGCGTACGCAATACGACTCGATTCGTTGCTCTAACGTAACATAGAATGTTATGAGGTACCTAACAGAAGTAACGAGTAACGTAACGATACGATAGTAACAAGTACTAATTGTTATAGTAACGAATACATACGGGTACGCTTTTTTTTCCTCGTTACTTTTACACCTCTACTCGTCTTCATACACCAACAGTATTAGATATTGTATTCGTATGCAATCATTGCTACTTTAAATATTCATACACACACGTTTCTTTATATTTCAAATTGTACTTGAATAATCGTAACAAAATCGCGGGTTTGTCGTATTACCGGGTGTGAAGAAAACGTTAGGCTCGTGGTTTATGAGCCCACTGCATATAGTTAACTATACCTGCAGCACGCACACTCTCGTTCAGTGTACAGTCGGGTAGCTGTGCGATGAGGGCTTGCACGCCGGGGTCGCTGCCACAAGTCTTATCTGCGACGCCCGACACTGGCGCTGGTACGTGACGTCAGTTCCTGACCACGTGTTGCGAAGTGACGTCCTCCCACTACTCGCAGTGACACATGCAACCCCGCCGAATGAAAACTATTACAACAATATTGTCCCACAAGCTCCTTTATTTTCACCACCGAGAACACATAATTACTTTACATTGGCATTCAGTCGCTGCTACTCGCTGGTAAGACGACAGTTTTACCACGAGGAAAGCTACCGCTGTGATGTCAATACGGGAAGCCTAAGATGTACATCAAGTTCTGTCCCTGCCCGAACACGCCCGAATATTCACCTTCGGCCAACCTCGGGATTATTTATATATATTTATATTTCTCTGTTTATTTTAATGTAGCTATACTAACCTAACTAACCGTCCATAGTGTTTTAAAGTGTTTTAATGTAGCTAACCTAACGACCACTTTTAATATTTGAATTCATTTTTCCTGCGCAAAAATAGAACAAATCCCGAGGTTGGCCGAAGGTGAATATTCGGGCGTGTTCGGGCAGGGACAGAACTTGATGTACATCTTAGGCTTCTCATGTCAATACACACAGTATGAAGCACTGAACAAGAAACGGTATGTTGATTTTTTTTTCTATTTCCCGTCATATTATTAGTTATGGGCTAAATATGTAAATTTGAAACGATACCTCTCTTTACAGTTGTTCTATGATTAATATTATAAACGGATATTCACTAAGTGTAATATCATGGATGTAAAAAGTCGCGCAAATTATAGGTATTAATAGCGAACACTCCCTAAATTTTACTTCCATTATATCACACTTGGTGAATTGTCTGTTGGCAATATTTGTGACAGGGTAAATGCAGGAAAGGTCTCGTGTTATATCGTCCAGAAATAGCTCATAGAGCAAAGCAACGCCATAAAAACGAAGGTGCCATATGGCGTGCGGGACCAACCTTGGTTTCATGTGGCTGCTAGCCAAGTGCGCTAGCGACACGGGACTCTCTGGAAGTCATATCTCCCGTGCGACCACGTGTGGGGTTGCACACAACCTTACTTATACCTAGGGGCAGGCATTTTTCGCGAAAAGATTCCGAGACTAGCTGAAAGTTAAAACACTGTAGCATTGTCTGTGTTGAGTGATTGGGTGAGTTTCTTTCAGGTGCATGTCTGCGGTTAGAACACCAATCACAGTAATTCAGTTCGGAAGTAAACGCGTCCTGAGTGGCTCGGCCAAATAAGGCAACGACTTCTCTCGCAGACGACCGCCAATCACAAGGAAGAAACACCTGATGTTGATATACATTGTTGCATTCTAATAGTTATTTAGTTTTTTTCGCGAAAAATGCCTGCCCCTAGTATACCTATTGACCGGGAAGATTCGTGGATACATTTCGCATTATGATAGAATCCAAACACACGTACAGTCATGTTTCTTCATGCATGGCTCACAGCTTGTCTAAAGGACTTTGAGCCGATAAAGAAACCTTCAAGCAAAGAATTATCGAATCTCAATCATCCCTAATTGAAGGGTCTCGCAAGTCAGCAACCAGCACGAGAATGTAGGGGGTTGTGGAGTCTGTCCTGGAGGTCATTGAAACATGAATCAGTCCAGTCCCCACTCACACCGCAGCATGGTTCAAGTATCTGATCACACAGATGTGGGACCAGCACACTAGACACGCAGCCGTCACAGATAAGCTCGCTCGCTCGCTCGCGTGTTCCTTCCCGACTCGTTCGTCGTCTGTCTTCCTGACGCTTGTTTTGGCAGCGTCGGTGTTTTGTTTTGTTTTGTTTGGCCGGCCTTCGCCCAGCGCGGCGGGACACAGCACCGGCGAGTGCACTCGGTCTGTGACTCGGGATCCTCCATCCTCTACACACTCGGGCAAATGCCGACTGCTCATTGGCTGCTGACTTTTGAGTCGTCTCGACTGGGCATCCTGTGATTCGACACTTCTACGAGTGAGGGTCTCTAATTGGCCCTCGTTACTACAGATTAACAGTGAACCAATGGCAGAAGCAGAATTGTAGCATGTCACGAAATGAAACTGCAAATTTTCCAGTCTATAATAATACGGTTGCTAAGGTGATATGAAAACAACACTGAGTTAAAATAATACGAGGAATGAAGGAATACGTACTTCTCGTGAATGCAATGAAGCCGGGGAAAAGGCCTGGAAGCCGCCACGTTGTCCTCGGACCCAGCTGCTAGGCGGGGTAGCGGCGGACGTGGTCTAGCTGGCCAGTGCGCGGGGGGTACGGCGGCTTGACGTGTGTCTGGTCCTCGTGATGCCGGTGTACGAGATGCAGTAGCGGCTAGTTGGGTCGGTTCATCAGCTGTGTGGCGTTTTCATTTTATTGCTAGCTATCACCAATTTTAAAAAGAACACAGCAAATCCGATCATTTTGTAAATAGTAAATAAAAAAAAACAGTAAATGTGTAGTATGTAGGATGAGGTCAAACTTGCCCGAAACAAAATATTCTGTTGTTGAGGATAAGCAAGACGTCGTAGCGGGAGACGGTGGACCGAGTGTAGGACCGCGCGACGCCTCGCGGCGGACCGAAAGTAGGGCGGCGCGACTCCTCGCGGCGGACTGAGTGTAGATCCACGTGACGCCTCGCGGCGGACCGAGCGAGGCGCGGCAGGAGGACACGTATTGTGTCGCAATGCGCCGCCTGAATAATGCAGGCTCGCCCTGTGGCTGTGTCGCCTGTCACTCATTGTCACGTGGTACGATCGTACCGGGCAGCTCAGGCGTCTCGCGAGTCATGGAGACCCAACACTCACTTCAGGCAATGCACGCCTCCTTAAGGCCCCCGCCTACCCGGTGTGCAGAGTTTCAGGAAACTACTCTAGATATCCGAGTGGGGTCTGCTTACGAAAAGCATTTAAGAGTTCGCCGAGGGCCGGAAAGTACTTTTGATTTTGGATTAAGTTTTTACACTGTATTTTTAGAAGAGCTAAAACGCATGTTTTCAGAATAATTTTTAGGCTTAAAACAACCGGAACAGATTCTTGAAAGCACTTAAGGGACTTGCATTACACCTTTATCTTCATTTCTCAGCCATATAATGTTACGGTCGCCGCTCACATGCACGACGAGAAGACTGCGCGCCAGTCCAGAGGAGACACCGCGCTAGAAGCACCAGCGAGCGTCGCGCTTATCATCCCGCCTCGCCGACACACACACACACACACCCCTTAAGGGGCCCGCCTACCTGGTCACACACACGGTGTGCAGAGCTTCAGGAAAAACAACGCGATTTCAAAACTACTCAAGATATCCGAGTGGGGTATGTTTACGAAAAGCATTTAAGAGTTCGCTGAGGCCCGAAAAGTACTTTTAATTTTGGATCATGTTTTTAAACTGTATTTCTATAAGAGTTAAAATGGCTAAAACACATGTTTTCAGAGTAATTTTTAGGTGTAAAACAAGTGGTACAGATTCTTGGAAGCACTTAAAGGACTTGCATTACACCTTTATCTTCATTTCCCCGTAATATAAAAATACGGTCACCGCTCAAATTTCACAGTTATCAATTGACGACGAGAAGACTGCGCGCCAGTTCAGAGCCTTGAGCTTAGAGGCGACACCGTGCTAGAAACACGAGCGAGCGTCGCACTTATCATCCCGCCTCACTAACACACATACACCCCTGACGAGGCGGGCCCCTTAACGTAGCAACACGACTGCGAATGTAATTCATCTCGGAGCATCGATCCACCGCGGGAACATGTAAATGTCTGGGGCGGACGGATGCTCCGCATGGCTTGTGTCCGGGTGTCCGGTACCGAGCAGGCGCCGGCCAATTGGAAGCGATTGGCCGTCGTGAACGACCTTGACCCGTCGCTACCGCCTCTCTGCTCGCAGAGCCGTGTCCGGGGCGTCACTGATGGCCACTTGAAAAAATTACAAACACAATTTATATATTTTATATTCACAATAAATAAATGTTTTTAATTGTATAGACCAGTATTCAATATCAGTCAATAAAGTATATGATTCAAAAGCACATATATAATTTGTACTTGTATGTAGCATTTTTTTCATCCTGTAAAAATTTCGTTGCATGGTGTGCGCGCATCGGAAAAAAATTTCCTCTCATCTTTTTTTTTTTTTTTTCATAACGTCCTAAAGAAGTATAACTTCGAAAAATTCTTACTAGTGAGCTATTATTAAACTGCAGGTATTTTAATTTTCCAGTACATTTTAAATTATTATGCCCTAGAATGGTTCTATTTAAATTTCATGTTTATATGTTTTAGTAATAGCTATCAAATAATTTGCTGTTGCCTATAAATTATGCTTTTATGATGCAAGAGTGTACTGATATTTAGTTTTATTCTTGAATAAAATTTGGTTTCAGCAGAAATTGTAGAAATTTGCTGTATAGTTTTTTAGTATGAGCAAGATTTAATCATGACACTTAATATTTAATTTTCAATAGGCCTGTTATATAATTTTTTCAAAACAATGCCAAAAATTAAATTTAATTAAAGGGTTGATAACTTTCATACTCTATTGAAGTAATTTTTTTTTATATTTATAAACATTCGTAACTTTACTAATTTTTTTGATTTTTAATATCATATATTTTTGCTTTATTTAAATTATATAACTTATTACATATTATTTAATCATGTTAAATATGTTTCTTTAATTCAATTTAAAGGCTTTTCTCACATTTTGATTTGTAATATGTCGTATTGTCCAGAATGCGCCATTTTACCAGAAGTTGCCGGTAAATGACGCACTGTGGTACATCCACTGCGGTTCTAACGGGGAAATCCGTACAAGTTTTACACACAAGAATGTTAATAAAGTGCAGTGTGCACAACTGCAATTACAGCTCCATATGTCATCCAACCAAATTGTAGTCTTTTGTTTTAAGGTGAGCCTTGTTCCCTCACTTTCCCCTGCGCAGTAGCGCGAGAAGCGATCCCTGCTGCGTCGCTGGCCGCCTCGAGTCTCTTCGCTTCTCTCTTCGTCTCGCGCCAGTGGGCCCGGGGAAACCTTCTTTTCACAGACGAGAGAGCCACACCCGAAGTTCCCCAAAGTTCATGCTCGCTTTTTTTCCGTTCTATCTCATTGTATTAACCGGTGTGGCATTACATTTTGCGGTCGATTAGGATAGGTTAGCTACATTATAAATACTTTAAAACATTGTGCATGGTTGGTTATATTAGGTAAGTATAGCTACATTAGAAATATTTACAATGAACAAAAAAAAAACTCCGAAGATGCACGATCGGGCGTTTGGTTCTCTCGTCTGTGAAAAGAAGGCTTCCCCTCGCAGCTTCACAGGTCGTGCTGCGCGCGGAGGAATCTGAAACCGCGCCATAGTACAGCAGTGGGAGGGGAGGGGAGGGGAGGGGGTAACCAAGTGCCACGTAGCCTTCACGCGCCGCGCATGCGCGATGTGCGGAGATGTTGCCAGCCCTGAGTGCTTTGAGCGTTCCGCATGTTCTTATACTTCATTTGAATCATGTCAACTGTATTCACAATTAGCGCACTAAAGAGAGGTTTGCGTTTCATTGTTTAACATTTCTCCCTCGCAATAATGATTGATATTTTCAATTAAAATATTGTATACAAATTTAATACATATATCTATACATATTTCACCACCACCTTAAAAATAATACCGAAAGACCACACTGGCAGCGTCTGTTGTAATTTTGATGAAATTAATAAAAATGATAATATAAAAATATTAGTTTTATCTTATAATTAGTTATCAAATTTTTTTAAGTTTATTAAGCAATTATAAATTTTTTCGGAGGAAGATACATAATTGCTAGTGAAACAATGTTGAAATTAAGTTTTGTAAAAATAAAGGGTTAAGTCAATTTATTTAAAATCCAGTATTTTTGATCTTCACCACACAGTGATTTTTATTACCATGACACAAACTTTAAACGAGGTCTCAAGGGTAATGTTTTCTAACTATTAAACCAACGATCGTATACCACTCATTATGTGTTTTAATTTGTTACTAATTTGTTTTTTTTTTAGTCATTGTGTTACATAGTAAATGAAATACCCTTTTATTTTATGTGTGGTAACAAAATTATGGAAGTAATAAGTCTTGTATGGTCTCCAAACGATAGTATCCATCTTAAATTAAATGATTTCTTGGTCAGGACACATATTAATTTTAATAATTTTTTTTGTGATCACTTTTAATTCGCTGCATACAATTGCTGATTGCTTGAAATGTGTGGTTGATGTATGCGTAGGATATTTTGCCCTGTGGAATCATTATTTTGCCCTGTGAAATCATTAAGGGTTAAACAATTAGTTGATTATTGGTTACGATTGCAACTGTGATGACATTGATGAATATCGCGGGCAGAACAAGTAGTGCGTGTGTGCTGGTTGTCGGGAGGGGTGGAGCGGGCGAGGCGCCGCTGACGGCCGCGCGGTGTTGCAGACCTGAAGAGGGAGGCGACCATCTGCCACATGCTGAAGCACCCGCACATCGTGGAGTTGCTCGAGACCTACAGCTCGGAGGGCATGCTCTACATGGTGTTCGAGTTGTGAGTATCCCTGCATCTGGAGCACGACTTCCCGCCTGTTGCTCCGTCGCCCGGAGCTGCAGGGCTGCCCACACTGCCCCTTCCTGTAACACTGTTCGGTAAAATAGTACACGTGTTGTGCTTATCGTGGGGTTCGGCGGATGGATACTACTCCTGCAAGAAGTCCTCTGGCAACACTGTCCGTTGGTAGAGCAGTGGACTTCAAGATGGCGCTGCGGTAAGCTGCTTGGCAATTTTGTCGGTGATCTGGCACAGTGTTTAAGTATATACGCAACACACACAATTTACACGTCCAAACAATGGCCTTCCTACAATTATTATCGCTTGAGAACTTACAGCGTTAGCTTGTGTACATCTGCTTTTACTTCAACTTTACAACACACACGTACTCCGTACACTAATACTTCCATGGTGTAGTTTTTTTTGTCTCAGTTTCATGGGAGCGAGTGTTTTATTTTTCATGTTTCATACTGCCTCAAGAACATCTCAGTTATTTAAGTCAAAGGTATGTGTGTATTGAATTACTTATTCGTACCCAAATGCACGTTTACATCCGCTTACATTAGCAACGCGGAAGCCAGTGATATGCGTCGTGCGTAGGGCATAAGAATCAGCCTACATCATCCCGGCTGTCGTGGCTAGACCTTGGAGCGGGTGGAGGGTAGAGGGTGCGTGCTGGCTGCGCACTAACTAGATCGCAACCAGAACCACGTGACACGGTGTGCGCTGTAGGAACTACACTGGCCGTGAGTGTGTCCAGCCTGTTCGAACTGGGAAACCTTCTTTTCACAGACGAGAGAGCCAAACGTCCGATCGTGCATCTTCGGTTTTTCGACGTGACAACGTCTAATAAATCGATGAACGCCGGCTGCACGCACGAAAAAGTGTCCCACTACGGATGTCCCACTACGGATGTGTCCTATTTGCTCATTGTACGCATGCGTGGCATCTCTCTTCATGCTCATTGTAGGGCCTACGCATGTGTGGCATCTCTCTTCCACTCGATTGGAACAACCATCGATTTGACTTTGCAATCATATTTTCGTCGTTTGAATTATTAATATTATGTAATTTAACGATTGTCCACCTATTTTCAGCACAATCGGTACAGTTATTTAAAAGTAATGTTGAATATTCAAATACGTTTTGAACCAACAATGGTGTTTTACAGTTACACATAATAATGCAAATTACAACTGGGATCTTTTGCACAATGTATTAAAAAATATTGTAACACATTATAAATAAGTTTGGTGTATTTGGGATGCGTATTTGTTATAAAATCGAGTTATAAAAACGAAATAATATTATTCCCCTACCGTGAACAAAATTTTTATAAATATATATATACTATCTGAAACTATTAATTATCTAATATGGCCTCGTGGGTGAGCGATCAGCGGCGCTATCTTCTATTTGTAAAGAAGTCGGTTCGAAACCCGGCATGTGCGAAAATTTTTGGACTTGTAAAAATAAATACGACGCACGTAACATTTAAAAAGTAATAAATATATTTGAATAATGAATGCAAATAAAAGTAAATTTATTAATTAAATTGTACATTTAATTTCACTCCTTTGTATCCATACAAAATAGTGATAATTCAATAAAAATGATTCAATTTGATTCATAAAAGTATGCAGAGGTAGATTTTATCATACAAAAGATAGAAAAATTTAAAAAAAAATTCTTCCTCAAAGAATATAATATTTTTAATGCCTAAATGGTTTGGCTGCAAAAACCTATTACGGCTCAGTCTCAGGCCGAATATGATATTTCCTTTTCTTCTGGATCAATCATTTCATCAATGTTTTGTTAGGACGTTGTCACGTTAAACTATCGTCCGTAAACCGACTTTACAGACAACCAATTTTTTTTGTTCATTGTAAATGTGTTGATAAAAGGATACTAATGGTCAATTAGGTTAGGTTAACTACATTATAAATACTTAAAAACATTGTGGACGGTTGATTTGGTTAGGGTAGCTACATTAAAGATACGGAAAAAAAAGCGAGCATGAACTTCGGGGAACTTGGGGTTTTGGCTCTCTCGTCTGTGAAAAGAAGAAGGCTTCCCGTTCGAACTTCTCTTCAACACAGTTAACTGTGAAGGACTGGTGTCGGGGGGGGGGGGGTGAAGACAGGCTTAGTTCGGGCATATTCGTGAGATGTCGGCGCGGATGTCAAAGCTTCCCGAGCCTGCGCCGCGTCGTTGTCGGTGTGATTGAGAGCCGCCCCAGTTCTGCCAGCCTCCTGCCCCTGTCCCGCCTGGAGAGACTTCGCCTGTGCTTGTGGGGGCCGCAACCCGCACCACAGCCGCGCGTGGCGTGCTGCAGAGCGTTCAGGCGTTCACTCGCCCTGAAAATGTAGCCAACTCATTTTACTGAGGCAAAAAAAAGTTATATTTTCGAATAAGTATATTTTTTCACCACGTTGAATGAATTTTCATGCGTTCTTACTTACCTTATTTTTTGTTGTTATGCCACAAATATTTTCCTTTTTTTTATGCACATTTAAATATTAGTAAGGTATGGCCTAGGTATAAAATACATATAATCATCTAAATCAGGTATTTGTTTGATAGGTTTCTTTTGGTATGTTAAAATTTTAAAACAAAATTTTAAATTTTATTTCCTGATACTGGATGTCCATAAAAGAATGCCCCAGTTTCGATGTTATATTATAACAGTTTAATTTAGACTGTTTACAACAAATCATACATCAGTTTAAAGGTAAACTAACCTAGTGTTTCTTACAAATGTTCAGTATGTGCATCTTTCGTTATACAGCACACATCCAACCTAAAACCAAATTCTTCCCACACTTTGGTTAACACGTCCAGAGTAATGGAAGCAATAGCTTCTTCAATTCTGTGTCTTAACTCTGGTAAATAATTGGATAGCGGCGGAACGTAGACACAATCTTTTATAAAGCCCCAAAAGAAAAAAAAATTGCATAGAGTTATGTTAGGTGAACGTGGAGGCCATAGAAAAAGAGTTCTGTCGTCTCGAGATCTGCTACCAATCCAACGGTCAGGGACTTTGACATTTAAACAAAGAGATTCCAATGGGGAGGCCTAAAATTACAAATACTCTCCTAGCAAATTGCAGAGAACAAAACCCTTTATGCTCACGAGTGGCCATTTTGCGTAGGTGGCGCTGCAAGGGAGAGAACAAAAAAACCGTAATCGCGCATGCGCTCATCTAAAACTGTTTGAGTTAGTCTTTAATTGTGATCTTGAACCAAAACTCTACATTCTTACAGTTGATACTATTCAAATTTATAACTGGGATATTCTTTTATGGACATACTGTATTTTATAATTTAGTGCTGTGATGAGTACATGCATGAATGGCAATAACGAAACCTTTTAATTTTAAGTTGTACGTTGTTTACAATGTGGAGAACATAAGTTAAATCTGTAGGTTTTTGCATAAGATAATGTTTTGGTAATATTTTATTTAAAAAAATTACTGCTCAGAGTATGGCCCCTTAAAAAATATTTGTGTGTTCAGGTGTCAATGTTTTCCTAAATCACAATCATTTAATGTTCGTTATTTCAATCCAGATCAGAGTTACATGTTATACAGGTGCAGGCAAATCTGGTGAGGCTGGAGTTCAAGATAAAAGATCCTTTTTCACATTTACAGATTTAAATGTTTCTTGAATTTACATCACTCTGATATTCATGTTTGCTAATCGACTGCTAATTTACCAGTTCTTACATTTTCCTCAATTTTGCACCACAATTTTCTTCTGGTAATTGGAGAAGTATAAAAAAGGTGTTTAACTTTGTTCAAATTAATTTGAACTCAAAATTGGTAACATTTTAGGTATTGTATTTTCTGCTATATTTGTCTGACACTCATTATGTACACAATTGTACAAATCCTGATGTTTTTCACAGTTATACAGTTGAAATTAATATTTATGAATACAGACTAAACGCCTTAATTTTTTACTTTTGGCCAACTTGGTGTTACTGTTATGCTTTTAGCCATTATATATTTTATCATATTTTATTTGTAAAATATATATTTTGGTTTTAATTTTTCATCTAGTGCCCTAGTTTTCCACTTTAATCCAAGATATTTAATTTTGGTTTTCCATAAAAAAAAATTTCTTCTCTAAACAAATAATTAAGTATTTCTTTTAATTTTAGAGCCTGCATTGGTGATATTGTTTTGTTTTTTTACATTGTTTATTTGGAATTATTCTGTAATGTAAATTATATATTAAGTCCACTGTGGCAGCATAAATTGTCAGATTAAACTCCAAAATATGACTTATAAAATATAATGTACATTATGCACTGGATTGAGCATTTTAGGATGCACCAATTGTGTGATAAGAGTAACTTTATTTTCCGACCATTTCTCTTAAATAATTTTTTTCGACCTACCATGACTGCAAGGGGTGGAATAAACAAGGGCTGAATAACAAAAAATTTATAACTCCTTTAGTAGGAATATTATCGTATCCGTTTAAATGGTTTGTAAATAATATATTTTTTATCTAAAATTTTTCAGGAGTTTATAGAAGTTTTTAAAAGTTTTTAAAATATTTCCAGAAGAAATAGGTACCTACATCAAAATCTACCTACGCCTGTAGGCTGTGGAGAAGAGGATTTTTTTTAAAAAATTCTACCTCTCATTTTTCAACCCTTTGCATCAATGGTTAGTCTAATAAAAAATAGTTTCAGACAAAAATAATGGATAAAAAATATAAGATTAATAAAAAATTGGCACCAATTTGATAATATGCTTATGAAGGGAGTAATGATGTTTTTTTTCCCTCCAACCCTTGTTTTTTCAAACCCCTTACTGTTATGGTTGGTATCAAGAAACTTATTCAGACAAAAGATTTTGGTATTACTCCTACGAGTTACAATACATTCAAACAGATGTTGTATTTTTCATATTATGGGAGTTACAGCGATTTTTCAGTTTTTCGAAAAACCTTCCCCATTTCTACCCATTTGGTCGGATATTGCCCATTAACGAACTCGACCAAGATTTTCTACTACTAGGTTTTTGTATCATTTTGGAAGTGATTTGTGAAAAATTACAAGAGTTATAGTGTCCACAAAATTGTGATTGATATATATATACACACACACACACACTCATAAACTTTTGAGTTGATGATGGTGGTAGTATTTCTTTGAATTATACTTTAAAAAAGTGAATAGATATTAGTGCTGATTCTTTGAGATGATGAGTTTTTTGCAAGGGTTTTTTTGTTCTTTTTTGTGTGTGAATGTACGCGTGGTGTTCATCCCGAAAGCTGGACTCTGTTCATTGCCTTGGAATGAGACCCCTAGCGGCACCGTGGCATCGGCAGTGCCACATATCCAGTTGCAACCAGAGCTGACGAGGCAAACTGAGTTAGGAGTTGGAAGTATGGCAACACCCAACCATCTACCAGTTAGTAATTGAAGCAGTGATTATTTTTTTTAGGAAAAACAAACCTCTTGACGGCTAGCCCCACTAATTGACCGTTCATTAGTCTTTGCCACCGCTTGGTTCGTCATAGTTAACGTTCTTGATGGCTAGACTGTGTACAGGTTGTTGTGAAAGTACCGACTGGAAGGTTTCATGCAGTGATGAACGCCTTTTGCCTGTGATTTTCACCCGCTGAGTTGTTTTGCGGGGGGCGGTATCAAGGTGGTGAGCCTGCAAGACCACGGAGCAGTGAAGCAGTGAAGCAGTGAAGCAGTGACACAGTGTTCTGCTGCCTTGTTGCAGCATGGACGGCTCGGACCTGTGCTTCGAAGTGGTGCGCCGTGCCTCGGCAGGCTTCGTCTACAGCGAGGTGGTGGCCAGGTGAGTGGTGCGTCCACCCCTTCCTCTCACCCACCCCCTCCCTACCACTCCTCACCCGTTATCGCGTTGGTTGCGGGCAGCCGGGTAATCACATTGGCCTCCCCCCTCGCAGAGCCAGTTGAGTCAGGAGGGAGCGAAAATAACATCAACTTCTTCAGTCTGGTTCAGTTCATGCAGAACATTGGCAAGAAAAACTCGCTTCTGTATATAGTAGGCTTAAATTATTCTGGATCTGATCTACGAACTCCATAAATTGTTATTTCATGCTTTTTACGAATTTCTATTGTTTAATGAGCTTTATATAATTTGTTCCTTTATAAACATCTTACAAGGATTGCTTTGTTTACTAAGCATGAGGTTAATGCGGTGGTAAATAATCATTTTGGTGGTGAAATTGAATTAAAATGTCATTAAATGGAGCTTATGATTAAGTCAAGTACTAAAAGATGATTAGTAAATTGTGTTAATTTCAATATTGAATGGACTAGATATGTGTAGAAGGTCCCTAGGTTAACTGTTGTTTAAAATATATTTCTTGTTTACTAGATTTTATAGAACTACATTAAAAAAACTGGATATTCTTCAACACAAAAACAAAAATGATTGTCAGGTATCCAAAATGATTCATTTTTTCACACATATTATACAAACAACTTGGTAAAAGTAGGGCTATAAGTCACATAGTTTAGTGGAAAAAAGATGGGACCTACAGAATGAAATATTTAAACCACAAGATTACCAACATTAAATTCTAAATTAAAATCGGTCACACTGTTATTTGGGTTTCAATAATTGACCCATCTTCGTCACATGAGTGCAATAATAAATTATTGGGGCAACAAATCTCCAGTTGCCTATGTTGTGTTAATAAATAATTGTTTAAATGGAGGAATAGTGCAGACGTGTTAGTAAGAAACTAGTAAAACAGAAACCAAACCGATAGTTATTAAATTGTAGACCGAAAAGAACCTTAATAAAACATAACCTTTGCACTGACCCTATAATTTTAAAGCATAGTAAACAAAATAAAGTCATTTTACATGTTTGTTTGTTGTCTTTAAAATTCTGTAGTTGTGAAAATTTTCGTGAACATGTTTGTTTAACTATTTTCATTAAAAAATAAATAAAGTTCAAGGAACTCAAGAACAATATTAATGTTCAGGCATCCCCAGTTCATTAAAATGCTGCTTGTAAACACGTGTCACTCAGACATTCTTTTATGTGAAATGCACACGTCTGGAGGAACAGAGCGTGGTCTGAAGCTTCCTTGTGCCGTTTTGTCCGATCCGAGCTGTTTTCTCGGAGGTTAGAGCTGACCGGTGAGCCTTAAGATACTGGGGTTTGATTCCCAACTGATTTGGAAATTTATCACTCAGTTGCTGCGTTGTATTTTCACCTCCACACCGCGGAAGGCTGTGGGAACTGTATTTGAATATCAAACACACTGGAGACCAATACCTGACAGCTCCGAGATATTTGTGTGAAAACCTGGCATATGGTACGCCCAGCATGAACAACGTATCTGATTAATACACGTATTACCAACAATATGGCAACTTTATTTTCTCTTAGAAAAACCATTTTTTCAATCAATATATATGTTTTTACGGGGGAAGTAAACCTTCAGTGCTTCGAAAATACTGAAAATTTAATCGTTTTAGACACCAGATGGTGTTATTTTTTTTTATTTTTTTTATTTTTTATTTTTATTTATTTATTTGAATTTGTCACATGCTCATCAACAGTCGTAGACTTTAGTGATGAGCACTACATGTAATAACAAGAGCACAGTTATCACTGCCAGTGTATGGACTCCCACCTCCGTCGGTACCATAGGAGGAAAACATCTACAGATGGCCAGCAAACGAGAGCAAGAGTACCACACACTAGCAGTGATAATAACAAAACAGACAAAACACAATAACAAAGGTTAAAGAACCATTACACATAACACATAAAATATATAGGTAAAATTATATTATTAACTGTTAAGAGAGATTGAAGGAAAAATACTATAGCTATGACAGACATAAATCAGAATATATATAGTTAAACACTGTTGGAATTCAAATATATATTATTGTAATTTGTTATAAGTCTATAAATAATATTATTATTAGTAATAAGAGTACACAGAGTAGAGCGTAAACGGGAATTGAATTGAGGAATTCTTAAGGCAGTATTTTCAAGAAGATAAGGGCATCTGAATTTATGAATGTAACAATTATGAACAAAAAGAGCATCAAGATAGGCCCTACGGTCTACCAGAGGTGTCCAATTGGGGCGTGGGAGGTTCCTTGTAATAATTAAATCTATAACTTTATTTTGAATACTTTCGATTTTTTCAGTATCTGTTAAGTTGATACCATTCCAGATAACAGAACCATATTCTAATTTTGATCTTATAAGTGCCATGTAAAGAGAGATAAGTGAGTCTGAGTTGGTTGCATAAGAAGTAATAAATTTTATAAGCGCTAGAGTTCTTCGTGCATAGGAATATATGTAATCTACATGTTTATGGAAATATAGTTTTGAATCAAGAATGATACCGAGATCCTTTGTGTAGTGGGCTTGAGAGATGATAGAATTCGCTAATTTGTATGAATATTTAATCGGATGGTATTTCCTAGTGAACGATATAACCTTGGTTTTATCTTTGTTGAGTTTGACCAAGTTTCTTAGACACCAATTATTAACTTTAATAATATCTTCTTGTAATAATTCACAATCCTCTAAGGAATAAATAATTTTATAAATTTTTAGGTCATCAGCAAAAAGAATTCCAGTAGAGTAGCAAAGTACTTGTGTAATGTCATTAATAAATATATTAAAGAGAAGAGGTGAAAGAGTACCTCCCTGGGGAACACCAGAACACGCATTATACTGAGAAGATCTATGATTGTTGATCGATACGCGATGCTGCGTGGTGTCCTGACTTCCTGCTCGCTGCCGCGGCGGGCGGGGCGTGGCGGAGCGGAGTACTTGTGAGATGCTCGCTGGCGTGGCTGGCGCGACGTGGCGTGGCGTGGCTGGCGCGACGTGGCGTGGCGTAGCAGGCGCAGCTGTTGCCGTCCCCTGCGCCCCTTGAGACGGAGCTTCCTCATTTCTTGGACGTGTTGCTGTTTGCGGAGACCTCAGGCGCAGAAGCAAGAACAAGGCTTTATTGTGATAATTCTATGGGACTTACACTTTTTTTGGCAGTCTATTTTGGAGGAAGCTGTTTGGAAAGCACTATAATACGTCGACGTATGGAAATTTTTGTGACTTCAATTTTGTTGATAGACAATGCTTATCTATGTTGAGATATGTGCGCATATTGATAAGAGACAGTGTTTGTTTACATTGAACTAGAATTTTTTGTGTGTTAGCAACTTTTTTCTCCAGCGCTGGGGAATCCTAAAACTTATTTACGTAATGTAACCGACCTTGACTAATTTGGAGCGTTGTACTTGATTGGAGACTTTGAAGGCATTTCAACACTGCAGAGAATACAGACAGTCAAGGGGTGGGAAGTTGTAATGACGTCATGTACTTCGACTTCGGCGCGGCGTAGTTGTCACCCCTCCTACTCATCCCCCCTCCTTTCCCCTTTAAATACGTCACGATTCCTTCTCCGGCCAATTGGTAATTGATCCCCCACCCTTCTGGTTTACTGCGCTTGCGCGCTTCCCCTTCTGGGGCGCTGCTTTCGAGGATTTTAGGTGCTAGGTCTCGTCGCCTTTTCAGCTGTAGCCACCGACAGGGTATGGTCACTTTCCATTTGAGCAGCATGTAGTTCCTTTTGTAACGCTTTAAGTCAGTTAGGGGTACGGTGCTGGCGAGCTCTCGACATGGTAAGCTCCTTCGCGGAACTTGGGTTTGTGTGCTTGGGCACCAACAGGTTGTGGCCCTGTTCTTAACGTCAGGTGATCGTTATGTAGCTTAATTATATTTCTTCTAAATTATTTGTTTCGGCTTGCCACTTGGAAATTACGTTTGGCATTCTGCAGTAGGGTAACCATGTCGAGTAGTCTCGGGGTACATACGGTTTTGTGGTTAATAATTTTTTCAATTCTTTTCTCTTTTTTTGTAGTAGTAACTGTATCATGCTTTGCCAGTTCTATATTAGTCTGGTATACGTTAACAAGTTAGGCCGTTTGTGGCATAATGTGTTGTATCTATTTGACTCTTTCTCTTTTTGACATTCACTGCTAGCTAGCTTTGGTTTGCGAGAGTCCGATTGCGGGACTTTATACTGTAAACTATAATAGTTTAATGTTATGTTTATAAATTTGTGCAAGGTATGGTTGTTACAGTTACAGAGAGCAGTATTATACAGTATTATCAGTATTATATCAGAATTATTCAACTATGTATTTTGTGAAAGAAACTATTTTGTACCTGTTTATAATGTACCTCTTTGCAGTTGAAAGGATAGTAAAGATGACGTCAAGATAAAATTTAACTTTGCTTATACCTACAATAACACACCTCTAGTAGCCATTCCTAATCCAGCTTAGGACATTGCCATTTGTTTTCAGGTACATATTTTGTGAGGGTACTTTTTTATAGTTTATCCATGCGTGGGTTGGAGGTTATTTGCTGATCAGCAACAAGTACCCTTCAAAATTCTGCGCAACATTTTTGTAGTCGCACGTCTTGCCCCTGGGCTATTCTTCACGCCGATGCCTGTGTTGTTAGTGCGGAGCTGTCACCGGTGTTGGTGTGTGGTGTGCCTGGCGGGATCATCTCGTCTAGTCTGCACCGTCCCCACGGGCGGTAGCAAGGCCACCCATCAGCACCGCACGGGTCGGGAGAGGGAGGCATGCCGGTGGTGTGTTGCAGCCACTACATGCGCCAGATCCTGGAGGCGCTGCGGTACTGCCACGAGAACGACATCATCCACCGCGACATCAAGCCCCAGTGCTGCCTGCTGGCGACCAAGGAGAACTCTGCCCCGGTGAAGCTGGGGGGCTTCGGGGTGGCCGTTCAGCTGCCGGGAGGCCAGCCAGTCGCAGGTCGGTAGTTCACCTCTCCTCTCACACGTTTCGCAACTCAACGCAACAAACTTAAAAACTGCTTGGATAATACAATTTTTTAACAACATAAAAGTTGAGCTTTTCAATAGCAAAAAATCTAAATTTCAGTAGGGTCCCACTAATCAGAACTAATTGGGGTCGAGACGTGTTCAGATTAGCGTATTTTCAGATTAGCTGAGTAAATGCCATAATACTAGCACATGTAGTAAAACAAATATCTATAAGAATCAAGTTATGACTTAACGCAGCCTATAAAACCACAAAACTACTAGGAATATTGATAGTTGGGTCAGGACATGAAAAATAATTTTTAAAATACAAAAGAATTCAAGTTTTTTTATGTGTAAACATTTTAGTTCTCAGTATTCAGAATTTAGAACGAGTAGTTTCGTGAATGGAAGGAAAGTCGAATGGACGGAAATGTGTAGCCACGGTGCCGAAGTCAAGATGGTGAACCCACGTGCAGCAACGTAAACCTGCATATAGTCACTTTCTTAAACAATAGGGGACATACAAAACACATTGGTGTGCCAAATGAAACTTCGTGAAACTGCCGCGGTAAGCTAAATATTTGGTAAACTAAAATAATCATAGTTAAAAGTAATTCCATGTTTTAAAATACGTAAGAAAGCTTGCATTACACTGTTGATGATGCGTCGTCTTCTTCCAGAGTTATAATTGTGTCAGTAGTGCAGTGGCAGAGTGCGCGGTTGAAAATGCATGAAGTCATTCTTGACGTGGTTCAAACCTCATCACTGGTAAAACTTTTTTTTTTACTTTTTTAATAACATAAAATATAATAGTTTTGAATCAGCTCAGTAAGGTTAAGGTTTGTTTGTAGGAAGTATTTACAGAATGAAGTAGCTTGACTTCTGGGTTGTAGCCGTGTCCTTGGCGAATAATTCACATGCTCAGTAGGTAACTTCTCCCTGATGATGGCGACTGCAATGTCGACCGAAACGTCGGTGAATTATTCGCCAAGGACACGGCTTCAACCCAGAAGCCAAGCTGCTTCAGACAATGGCCGTGAAAGCCTGCGAACATTATTACATTATTATTTACAGACTGATTTCAACCGTAGCAAAACCCAGTATACAAAAATATGCTTAGTGTTATAATATGTGTTTTAAACCGTTTCGGGTCTATAGTTCAGCAATGCTGCAGAAGTATAACTAGGGACCGGTAACATTCGCGGGTTCAGTGACCTGTAGGATGAACTCCATAGTTATACGTACTCTCGATCAAATGTCACCCACCCATTGGCTGCTGTCTTGTGAGACGCCCCAACGTAGCAGCCCGTGATTCGATAAAGCGTTGGTTGGGTGTTTCTCATTGGACCAGAGTCATCCAGGTGAGTTGTGAGTCAATAGCAGAGGCAGCACTGAGGTATAACTATTTGTATTTTAGCCTATCGCGAAATGAATTCGCGAATTTTTCCGGTCTCTTAAGTATAACTTCTAACGTGTCCGGAAACACTATAGTGTTAACTTTTTAGAGAATTTGAACAAGATGGGGAGTATTTTAGTAAATTCCTTGCCGTGAATCAGGTCCAAAGCATTATCAGGCTAATGGGGCACCTGGCAGCCAGCGTCGCGTGGAAAGCCAAGACCGCTACTGCGTAGGCACAGAGCGGGCGGCTTGCGACATCAGCGGTGTGGCACGGCGTGTTTGTCTGCGCAGGAACGGCCCTGGAGTCCAGACCGATGCTCAGTCCCCAGGGTCAGCTCTACCTCAAGGCCGACAGAGAAGGTGCGTTGCGTCCCGCCTGCTGTAAGTCTAGCTCCTCGCCGCGCAGTTTTGCCCGTCACTTCTGTACTAGGGGGCACAATCCACTCATTCCCTGGGGATTTTGCATTCGTGGAATAAATGTGAAAAAGGAATCAAGGAAGTATGAAAAAATATTTTGGTTTATTTTAATGTTTTTTTTTTTTTTATAAATTTAATAGTTAAAATTATTTTTCGCAGTATGTGGCTTCGCCATTCATAGTGGTCAAAAAAAATTCAACGTGGTTGTCAATATCTGTGTTATACAAACACACTTTTTAAAAATGGTTTGATTAATAATTTTCCAACAGACAATATGGATGTTCATAAAATATTCTTGAGGTTGTAAGTAATCAAAAACCATGATATGTAAAGCTACATGCAAAAAAGCCTTTTCAGATGAATTATTTTGTGTAATAATTTAAAATTTTTTTTTTTTGTATTTTAAAAATTAATTTTTTTCAGAAAATTTCACTTGTCTGTTTCAGGAGATTTAATTAATTTGCACAGTTTTACAATTAACTTAGTTCCATCTTCCCATTTTAAACCAGACTTTTCCTTAAAGTGAACAAGAGGGCTTTTTGACTTCACATGATACTACATACAGTAGAACTTTTTTATACACTATTCAAGGGTATGTTTGAAATGTGGGAAATAAAGTGAAAAGATATTTTTTGCTCAGAGAACTGTGATATTGTTATATCTGAACATACCATTCTCTGATATACACATAATTATTCATTAAGAGTTTCTTAAGCTTATCTAAATAGAATAATTAACTTTAAAGTCCCATATTTACATTCTGTATAGAGTATAGGTAAGCAGACATATAGTATATGTACATAATTTCATACTTTAAATATCAATTCATAGTTACATAAGACTTTGGCACAATTGTATTTTCTTTTCTTTGAAAAACCACCTCACTGAACTGCATTTCCTTAAATGATTAACCGATTTTTCACAATTTTGTTCAGAGTTTCAAGTGAATCACGAATATCTTTGTGCTCGTCCATACACTTCGAAGTATTAAGCTTTTCATCAGGTAGAACATAATGAAGTGGTGAAATTTCTTCACCCCCACTTTTCTGTAGTGAATATGCTGAATGTAGCATTACTACATAAGTGTGCAGGTTGGGCTGAAGGGAAGATTTTGGCAAAGATTCTACCTTTCACCATGTGTTGGTTTTATAAGTGTCGCAACTTGTCTCCTTCGTGTTACACATTTCCATCTTCCTCTGCAAATGCAGGCATTTATTTCCTTTCCGGGGTTCAAGCAATCAAAAATGCACTGTTGAACGTCCAGGAAATGAAAGTGGATATTTTTTTTTTTTTTTGGAATTGGGTGTGGTGTCCACAGAGTATTATTGTGAACATTAGGTTATAGATGAACAAAAAAAAAAAAGGTGCACGTGAGTGCATTTATGTATTATTTATTTTTGAACTTGTTATTCATCCTTGAAAACCTTGGTGTTGCAAGAAGTGGCGTGATGTAGTTAAGACGGTAGACAGAGGGTGTAGCCAAAACGATGAAGTATTGCCACTCCATTAAGGAATAACATGAAACAATGGATACAGTGACAAAGCATTTTCTTGTTGCTCTCTGGCATCTCGCGATAATTGTTGGAAGTAACGGCAGGCAGTTAACCTGGCTCCTCACCTCTGTGCGTGGCAACATCGTCTGGTGGGCCCGGCGTGGCAACGCGACTTCTCTGCTTTGCTGCAGCGGTCTTCGTTCAGAGTCTGGGTGACGTTTGCCTGAGTCTGACTCGGTGACTTGGTGACTTGTGCCCCTACAGCGGTGCCAGCATCTAGGACCGCAACCCCATGAGCACTGTTTAATACTGTAAGAAATAGACTTGTGCGAGTAGCAGTTTTTTCAAAGACTCTGTGGACGGGCCTCCCCTTCCAACAACGGCGGGGTGAATTGCTAAGCAGCGTTCGAACGGCAGCAGCTGCATCGACGCCGGAAATGTTCAAAAGTTTGCGGGACGGTTTCGACCACCATCTGACGTATGCCATGCGTCGAATTGGGGGATGGGGGAGTGGTCGTCGAACATTTACGAAATGTTAGTTATATAAGTGTACAGATATCAGAACTCTCTGAATAAAAGCGGTAATAAATGAGAAAAATTTAAATTTTGCATATTTCTGTTTTGAAGCATGAGTATTTGAAATGTAACAGAATATAACGTGTTGGTATTCCAAGTTTGAAATGTGTGCACACAGTGGCATAGCCAGGATTTGTGTATGGGGGGTGTTAAGAAGCATACCCCCCCCTTCCCCCCCGAATTAAAGTGGGGGGTCCACGGGTTCTTCCCCCGGGAAAAATTTGTATTTTAAGGTGTACAATAGTGCTATTTTAGCAGTTTTCGGTTCTTAAATTTAAATATTGTAATGGTCAAATTTTTATTAATTTTAATATGAAATTTGTTTGAGTGATGAATAAGAAATTAATTAAAGATTTGGTGCTAAGGCCCTCCCTGGCCACGCCCCTGCGTGCACAGACCTAGTAGACGCCCGACACGTCCTTGTTGCCGGCAGGTCGGGTCGGCACGCCCCACTTCATGGCCCCGGAGGTGGTGAGGCGGCAGCAGTACGGCAAGCCCGCGGACATCTGGTCCACGGGGGTCCTGCTGCACATCCTGCTGTCGGGCGCTCTGCCGTTCCTGGGCGCGCGGGAGCGGCTGTACGAGTGCATCTGCCGCGGCAAGCTGCACGTGAGTCCGCTCCCCCCACCGGGCCTGCTTCAAGAAATGGTTTGCATTTCTCATCACAAAAGAGTTCTAATTTCTGAATTTCCCTGCTCGTGGTAAAACTGTCGTCTTACCAGCGAGTAGCAACGAATGAATGCAAATGTAAAGTAATTATTAGGGGCAGCCCTGTTGTCAAGTTAGGGAAATTCAGAAATTAGAACCCTTTCGTGATAAGAAATGCAAACCATTTCCTGATGATTGCCAGTGGCTTTACAGTTACACCTGAAAATGTTTCACTTCTGCAATAAATTAAATTCTCCTCATTTGTACAACCCAAAAAAAGTTAAGAAATGTAACTTTGGCGGCTAATCATGCAAAAAAGTATGCGCTGTATATATTTTTTTCATTTTCGTGAAAGTTAAACAAATTGAAAAAGTCTACAAGTTTATCTGTAATTACTGTAAATTTAAAATCCTGACCTGAAATGGGAGGCACGCACCCCCTTAACACCTGTGTGGTTGACAAGATTTTATTTATTTAGCTCTACAGAAATTATTATCAAAGAAATTTTATTACCTGCCATCAGCTACAATACTCAGGGAATATTTGTTTAGCATTTAGAAAATGTTTTTGAAAATTTAATTTTTTATATCCTAAACTTGTAAATACATATGTATTTTATATATATTTAAAAAAATAATAATTTAATGGATTAATTGTTTCACCAGAAGTTACATTTCTTTGTTTATGCTCATATATTATTTTATGCCCATGTATTATTTTATGCCCGACTCTTAAGATCTAGCTAGATGGGGATTTATGAGAACTCAATTAAAAATCCAATTCCAGATTTGCAATTTAAGAAACAGTTGATTCAATCTGTCACTAGTTAAAAATTTTAAATTTTGCCTTTGAATGTTAGAAATTTTAGGGTTGTTTATTGCATGATTTTTTAAATTATTAATTATTTATACATAGATATTTTAAGTTTGAATTTTTTTTCCTTTCCCATCTTTTTCCAAAGCAATTAAAAGTTATTATTTTCAATATTTCTCATGATAAATATTTGTTATAAGCAAAATGTTTAATCACTGAAAGCTAGAATCACTTCCAGGTACGTAGTTTAAAGGCATAGTGTTTCTTACAGATGACACAAAGGTGCCACCACACATCTTTATAAATTTTCATTTTCAATATTTTTTAGCCTCTCCTTCTCCCCCATTTTTGCTTAATGCATCATATCATTTCCATGTTGGTGACACAAACTCGTAAGAAGGAAATGGATTCTTGAATGGTAAATTCAGAATTAAAAAAACATGTGTCACCAATCTTTATGCCCTAAAGCATATATGAGCCAATCCAGCACGTGAATCAAGTGTAACTCCAAGTGCATCAAGTGTTCATGTTTTCTCTTTTAAATACATAAACTTGTAATGGTTTGAAGTGTCGTGTGTTTTGGAGGCAAGGGCGGCTTCGCCGTTCCCTGCACGGGACCTTCGGTTGGTTCATTCTCTGGTGAAAGGAGCAGTCCGACTGTCCAGGCCAGTTGCGTGGTTCCTCGCTCCTCGAAACCACTCACTCGTGCAGTGATCAGTTTTGTATTTGATTCTTATGATAGTTTTATGAAGTACGTACTTGAAATCTACACCTCGGCTACCAGAGTGTGTAGTCTATGTTAGCAGTGTCTGTGACAATGGGGCGTTTAAACCAGCCTGTATAAGAAACGGTGTCAGTATAGAGTTGAACAAACCTCTGCCCTCTCTGTTCTGCTATGCGGTCCCACCCCTACCCACTCCCTCGCGAAGATTGAAGTTCATCTGAGCTAGCGAGCAATACATTAATAGGATAGGTAAGATGAAAACCTACAAACAGACAAATAAACTTCAGAGTGGTCAGTGTTGAATTTTTGTTTGTACTACATTTCCACCAAAATATCTTTGAATTTTTTTTTATAAATACGAGATATTCACTGATATTCGAGGGTCAAGGATGTTACTTTCCCAACCCTATAATCCTGTATCTTCTAATACGTATCTGTAACGTTATTACTGTAAGCTGGTTGTTTGTTTGTTGTTGTTGAGTGTTGACTGAGAAGTGAGGAGTTAGTAGCAGCAGGGTTGTTGTTGTTGTTGAGTGTTGACTGAGAAGTGGAGGAGTTAGTAGCAGCAGGGTTGTTGTTGTTGTTGTTGAGTGTCGACTGAGAAGTGGAGGAGTTAGTAGCAGCAGGGTTGTTGTTGTTGAGTGTTGACTGAGAGGTGGAGGAGTTAGTAGCAGCAGGGTTGTTGTTGTTGAGTGTTGACTAAGAAGTGGAGGAGTTAGTAGCAGCAGGGTTGTTGTTGGTGTTGAGTGTTGACTGAGAAGTGGAGGAGTTAGTAGCAGCAGGGTTGTTGTTGTTGAGTGTTGACTGAGAAGTGGAGGAGTTAGTAGCAGCAGGGTTGTTGTTGTTGTTGTTGTTGAGTGTTGACTGAGAGGTGGAGGAGTTAGTAGCAGCAGGGTTGTTGTTGTTGTTGAGTGTTGACTGAGAGGTGGAGGAGTTAGTAGCAGCAGGGTTGTTGTTGTTGTTGAGTGTCGACTGAGAAGTGGAGGAGTTAGAAGCAGCAGGGTTGTTGTTGAGTGTTGACTGAGAAGTGGAGGAGTTAGTAGCAGCAGGGTTTTTGTTGGTGTTGAGTGCTGACTGAGAAGTGGAGGAGTTAGTAGCAGCAGGGTTGTTGTTTTTGAGTGTTGACTGAGAAGTGGAGGAGTTAGTAGCAGCAGGGTTGTTGTTGTTGAGTGTTGACTGAGAAGTGGAGGAGTTAGTAGCAGCAGGGTTGTTGTTGTTGTTGTTGTTGAGTGTTGACTGAGAGGTGGAGGAGTTAGTAGCAGCAGGGTTGTTGTTGTTGTTGAGTGTTGACTGAGAGGTGGAGGAGTTAGTAGCAGCAGGGTTGTTGTTGTTGTTGAGTGTCGACTGAGAAGTGGAGGAGTTAGTAGCAGCAGGGTATGTTGTTGTTGAGTGTCGACTGAGAAGTGGAGGAGTTAGTAGCAGCAGGGTATGTTGTTGTTGAGTGTCGACTGAGAAGTGGAGGAGTTAGTAGCAGCAGGGTTGTTGTTTTTGAGTGTTGACTGAGAGGTGGAGGAGTTAGTAGCAGCAGGGTAGTTGTTGTTGTTGAGTGTTGACTGAGAAGTGGAGGAGTTAGTAGCAGCAGGGTAGTTGTTGTTGTTGAGTGTCGATTGAGAAGTGGAGGAGTTAGTAGCAGCAGGGTTGTTGTTGTTGTTGTTGGCAGCTGGACACGTCAATGTGGGAGTCCGTGAGCGACACTGCCAAGGACCTGGTGCGGAGGATGCTGGCGGTGGACCCCAAAGAGAGGATCACCATCCAGGAGATACTGAACCACAAGTGGCTTAGGGTGAGGACTCACTCAGGCGCTCATGCTAGGAGCAGTTTCCCGCAAGTCACTTGCTGCTTCCTAATCATGTTACTTGCCGTGCAGGGCCGGTGCAAGGTTAATTGGCGCCCTAGGCGAAAAACTTTAACTGCCCCCCCCGGTGGGGGCAACACCCGAAAAAATTTTTCCTTGCCTCAAAATACATCACGTAAGCCTAAGATTTTGTCAACAATCAAATGTAAGCAGGCTTGTGTTTTTTTTTTTTTTTTTACTTTTTTACTTATTACTAATCATAAACAGGCCACCGTGGACTTTAAATAATTAATTATATCAATATAAACATTCCAAACTGTTACAAAAATCCATTTTCATCTAGTTTCAATAATCGTTAAACATATTGTATCAGCTGTTATGTGTCGTGCTGCGCCGCCCCCAGCTACTTGGTGTACTGGGCGGTTGCCTAGTTCGCCTATATGGACGCGCCGGCCCTGTTGCCGTGACCTACTCTTAATCAGTTTCAGTGCATAAGTTCTCTTGTAAATGGATATTTTGGAAATCTTTTAGGTGCAGTGCCTAAAGTTCTATCAGTGTTTAACAATTGACTGAAATTCATCCATGTGATATTATTTGATTTTTCAAAGATGAATAGTTTTCTATTCATTAGACATCTGCGAATTGTGATTTTTCCTTTCAAATCAAATTCGAATCGAATTTCAAAAAAATTCACGAGTTTCGAATTTTTTTTTAATCAAATTTGAGAATATAAAAAGAAAATTGAAAAAAAAAAAAGTGGGAAAGTAAAAATAAAGGGAAGACCATAAAAAGTATCACAGTTTACCTTATTTAGCATGTTTGACTTTCAAGGATAAAAATATTAATAAAAATATCACAGCATAAGGAAGTTGTACAAAAAACAATAACAAATTTACCGTTTTTATCACTTAAGCATCAAACATTTTATTCTAAAATCAAGTTTGAAAATTAGGGGTGAGACTGTGGATGCTACTATTATGCAAAAAAAAAAAACATGTAAAGTAATCCATAAAAACAAAACCTATTCATGGAAAGTACGTTTATTTAAAAAGTAAAAAGTAGACTTTGCGAGAGCACGCCAAATAATTTAAATTAATGAGTGATGCAATAAAACTATTTTATTCAACGTAAAAAAAAAATTAACCCGTAACAAGAACGTGATTTGTAACAATACGCATAACGATCGTTCCTGACAGAGCGCGCGCGTGCATGCAGTCTGCGAGCTATCGATATCGATCTTTGACTACGTGCGCGCACTCTATACGGCAATATAAGAATCAACACAACCAAACTGGCGCTGCTTACGTTTTATAAGCGGTATAAGGCCGGGTTTATAGAAAACGCAAGAACGCAGAAACGCAAGAAACGCAACTACAGTAAAAGTCCAACCTTAACTCTTCTACCAGCACGTTTATAAAAAACGCAAGAAACGCAAGAACGCAACGCAGAAGTTGTTGAACTTTCTACTTCTTGCGTTTTCTCCTTGCGTTTCGGCCTTCTATACTGGTTGCTTTAGTATGTGGAAACTGAAACTGTCATGTAATGCATATAGAAGGCTCTGCGATTGTAATCGTTACGCTTGTGTTTCTTTATTTATGTTTTGGTCTGGCATTCTTCTAGTGAATACAGCGCAATGGAGGAAGCTGATTAATTTCTTATTCAGCTTATCCAAAATTTTCCCTGCCTGTACAATAAGTACAACAAAGATTTTAAAAATAATCATGACTTATTCATGAAATTTTATTTTTTGACGTTGGCGATGGCCGGCGTCCTTGCGTTTTTTATAAACGACTGTGAATTTCTTGCGGTTGTCGCGTCCTGCGTTCTTGCGTTTCTGCGTTCTTGCGTTTTCTATAAACCCGGCCTAAAGCGACTCCCAAGACGTTAAAGATGAAGTTTATAACTTTTAAAAACGTTTTTAAAACACGATTTACTTTGTAATATGATTAATTAAGTTAGTATGCAGTTTTATCAGAACGAACGGCGTAAACTGCGTAAAGCAATAGGCGCGTTGTAAACAACGGGAATTTATTGCATTACATCAAATGAGGTTAAAACGGGACAGAAATAAAATGGTTCAAATAACGGGAAAACGTAAATAACGGTAACGTAAATAACGGTAACGTAAATAAGGGGTTTCGCTGTATAATCTTTGTAAGTGAAAGATGTAATCGTCTTTTTACATTACTTTAAAACATTGAGGGTGGGGGGTATGTTTATATTAGTGTATCCGGGCCAGATTTTGCAAGTCGAATTATTGTAAAATGAATTCGATTCGAATTGACGAATCGAATATCAAAAAATTCGAACTCGAATTCGGTAATTTCGAATATTCGCAGAACCCTACTATTCATAGTTGATTTGACTTTAACAACTAATTTTTAAAAATAAAAATTTTCAACTGGTTCTAAATAATGAGTGCTCAGTTGGCCATACCAATTGAGTTTGTCATGTTTCAACATTTACTGTTGAGTTTAAGTCATTTGTGTGATATAAATACCCATTTGAAATGTTTTATTGGACAATATAATCATAAACATGAAAAATTTCAGCATTTTAAACATGCAATAGTAGTGGAAAAATTTGTATGGACAATTCAAAACATGGACTATGTGTGACATTTTATAAACTTGAAAAAACTGAAAACAAACTACTATTATTTGTATTTGTTTCTTCATGCATACCATTAATGGTAAAAAATTAAATATCAACTACCATGGACTACAACACAAAACATGGACACTCCGTTGCGATGGCCATTGAAAGACTGAATGATGCAATTGTTTCACCGTAATGCAAATCGAGTCACAATCGATCGAGACCACCATGCCATACAGTAGCAGCTACTAGCTATATACATTTACGAAGAAACATACGTGCCTGAAAAAAAAATAAAACAAACGTAAATGATGGCTCCGTATTCCAGAGGAAATTAGCAGAAATGTTGCAGTTTACCTGGCTGTCGTTAACAACGAATACACATACATAATTAGGATTTAAATATGTTGAGTATGAGCCCATTTAATTGCAATTTCGAAAATACAGTATTAGAGAAAAATAATTGTTAAATAGATTGAAATTTGCGATATTTTGGGGTTCATGATAATTTACTGGCTCTATATGTATAGCAGCTGGTTCTGGGGGAAAGACATGGTTGATGGGTGAGTTACGTAACGTTGTTACTTTGTAAGAGCCGGTGCGATCCTGGTGCAGGATCGAGACAAAAACTCGGCCAAGATGCACCTGGCGGACACGGTGGAGGAGCTGAAGAAGTTCAACGCGCGCCGCAGGCTGAAGGGGGCCGTCATGGCCGCCGTGTCGTCGCCCAAGTGGTCGTCCTGCTTCTCCGACCCGGGCAGCGACGGCTTCTCCGACTTCCGGGACGACGATGTCACCTCCTTGGGTGAGCAGACCGGTGCACTAGCACGCGGATTCCTTCTTTGTGGACAGTTAGTAGGACAGCTTGCGAGATTTCTTAAGTGAAATCTTCCATGGGAAGGTTTGGATCGGGAGTAAATTCATGTAAGTCGTCATCGACATGGTCACGTGATGTATTAGTATAACTTATTGCGCTTTTAAATATTAAGTATACGATTACTGTGCAGTAAAAAGTGAGTATATAATATATTAATATTCTCATATAGATACATATATAGTTTGAATAACGAAGAAAACGGAGTCTTTGCGGCAATATAACCTAAAAATGAAGAACATCATTATTTATTTTTTTGACACCTACAATTACTATGCAATGCGTATTTTATAGTAATTTAAAAGTTATTTTACTAACGTGATGAAACAAATTTGTTGTGTGATTATTTTTTTCGTAAAAATTGCGATAAAGTTTTCACTTCTGTCGGCAGTCCTCATGACTGCTTTGAAACTTTCTTTTAGTATTTTTCTTTACTAGCAATGAAATAAATGAGAAGTCAGAATCATACAGTGAATGATTTAAATCATTTAATCAAAAATAAAATGTATAATGTCTCTAAATGAAAGTATTATCAACAGCATAAAATTTCATTCAAATAAACACATTAATAAATATCCTTGAAATACACTTGAGTGAATTTGATCATTTACAGTATATTTCTTTTATTTATTCGTCAGGCAAAACATAAGGATAATCCGTTTGGTCAACAGGCAAATAGATGTAACATGCATAGGTATGTATCTATTTAATTTACTTAAAAATATTACATGAGCTATGGAAACATGAAGAATTATTTTTTCAACACAAACATTACTGTCAATACTGTAACAAGTAAAACGTAGTACACATAGGAAAAAGTGAGGATCTTGCGTCTTGGATAGGATGTCTCAGTTCCTAGATTAAACCTTGTGTGAGATAATATTAGTCTTGTGCTTAATGGAGTGTGTTGCCCAATTATGGATATTTGTTTTAGAGGTACCTAATAAAATAGTTTTATGTTGATGTTGTTCTCGCGGGGAATTTACATGATGACTGAGGCTGCTCAGTGATTGAGTAAGTACTTGGGTGCCATCATGTGGCAAAAAATTATCCTAGTTTCATACATGTTATATTTTTTTCAGTTATTTTTTTTTTTTTTTTTGAATGAGCCCCACATGGTGCGAGGATATGTATTGGTAACAAATGATTTGTTAAGTACCTGCAGATCCCTTGCTAGTGGTTTGAACTAGTGGGTGGTATGGGGTGAAGAAGGCACATCGGGTCAGTGTGGTATTGGTTGGCTAGGTTTTAACTTGGTGAGGATTGTATTTATGAAGTTTTTATCGGTTGCGTTGGATTTCGATGAGTCTTGTGTGTGAGGTTCGTGTAAAAGAGGTTTAGTGTCTGTGAAGTTTGTGTGTGTGAGGTTGGTTTATGTGAGGTCTGAATGTATGAGGTTTGTGTTGTATGTGTGAGGTGTGTGTGGCAGTGCGCTGGAACGGCGTGGTGCAGCGTTGTAAGGGAAGGAGGTTGTGTTGCCCAAGGAGCCGTGAGCCTGGTGCTGGACTCGCTGGACGACATCCACTGTCTCCAGGAGGCACCGCTCACGGACCGCGACTTCCTCCACTCGGTGCTGGAGGATCGCCAGCTTCACGCCCTGCTGGAGGTGAGTGAGTGCCCGGCGGCTACTGGGTCTGCCAAGGCCACTCAAGGTTTTAAAAGTCATGAGATTTGGGGGAAAGGTTCCAGAGGTCCCTGAAGGGTCATGATCGCCGCAGAAGAAGGTCACTGGTCGATATTTGAACAACAGCATCTTGTTTTAAACTGCCCGTTCACCGACTCACAATATGGAGCAAGGAAAGTCGCAGTAGAAGTCATGACGTCGCCACGTGGTATCAAAGACCTTAGGCCTGGGCATTGACACAAAAGAAGGAAATCTTGAACGTAGACTTGGGAAGCCATCACGGACCATCGATTCACCTGGTTGTTGGCCCGCTTGGCTGACCTTGATAAACTAGATAGGTTATTCTGGTAAGACGTGTTTATGAACGAACAAACAGAATGTTCAGCGGAGGGCAGTCCACAAAACCCGAATCAGTGTGCGTACTTTAAGCGTGTTTTACTGGTTGACATAATACAAATGAGCACAGGGTGTTTGTGCCCTAGCATAAAATTTTACCAAAAATCCAAGTAACTTCCAAAACGTACCAATCTTAAGAAAAAACCAAAACACCAACTAAACCTAAAATGTGGTAAAACACGCAGTGACAATACCACATGCCAAATGCTTTATTGTTTTGATTTTACAAATAAAACATGAATTATACTGTACAGTGTTTACGAAGCAGTGAAAGGCAATAACGTGAACAATAAAATATTTGCAGGAGCACATATGCTGGGTAAACCCCGCGCGGGACGTTTCCGCCGTCACACATCGCCGCTGCACGTCGCACGTTTGGTGCACTTCACTCGCGGATGGAGCGGGCTCACCACAATGATCTCTAATGATACTGTGGGCCCTAAAGTTCAGATTCATAGTTTAGGTGAATCGAGGAAATTAATAGATGAGATAATACAGGCTACGTAAATGACTTGCATTGTTCACAGACATTTGCTGACCTTTTAGGAGACGTGGCAGGACTTCATGAAAGAGTGGTGCAAGCTGAGAATTCGAGTGGTTTATACTATGAGATGAACTGGTTTGGCCTGAGAAGAGGCATAGTTTGACTTTAGGTATAGAGTGGTTTTAACTTGGTAGTTGGAAAGTGGTTTACCTAAATGACAGAGTGGTTTAACCTAAAGGACTGAGTGGTTTAACCTAAGAGAGGGACTGGTTTGGCCTGCAAAGAGGCATAGTTTGACTTTAGGTATAGAGTGGTTTTAACTTGGTAGTTGGAAAGTGGTTTACCTAAATGACAGAGTGGTTTAACCTAAAGGACTGAGTGGTTTAACCTAAAGGACTGAGTGGTTTAACCTAAGAGAGGGACTGGTTTGGCCTGCAAAGAGGCATAGTTTGACTTTAGGTATAGAGTGGTTTTAACTTGGTAGTTGGAAAGTGGTTTACCTAAATGACAGAGTGGTTTAACCTAAAGGACTGAGTGGTTTAACCTAAGAGAGGGACTGGTTTGGCCTGCAAAGAGGCATAGTTTGACTTTAGGTATAGAGTGGATTTAACTTGGTAGTTGGAAAGTGGTTTACCTAAATGACAGAGTGGTTTAACCTAAAGGACAGAGTGGTTTAACCTAAGAGCTGGAGTGGTTTGGCCTTAGAAGAGGCATAGTTTGACTTCAGGTATAGAGTGGTTTAACCTGGTAGATGGAAAGTGGTTTACCTAAAGGACAGAGTGGTTTAACCTAAGAGATGGACTGGTTTGGTCTGGGAAGTGGTATAGTTTGACTTTAGGTATAGAGTGGTTTTAACATGGTAGATGGAAAGTGGTTTAGCTAAAGGACAGAGTAGTTTATACTAAGAGGTGGAGTGGTTTGGCCTGAGAAGAGGCATAGTGGTTTTAACATGGTAGATGGAAAGTGGTTTAGCTAAAGGACAGAGTAGTTTATACTAAGAGGTGGAGTGGTTTGGCCTGAGAAGAGGCATAGTGGTTTTAACTTGGTAGATGGAAAGGTGTTTACCTTAAGGACGGAGTGGTTTCACCTGGGAGGTGGTGCAGTTCAGTACCGACTCCAGGGAACAGGCCGGACCGGGTTGTGTTCCAGCTGTACGACCGCATCTCCAGCAAGGTGGTGAGCCCGGCGCGGGCGCCGCCCAGCGACGCGGTGCTGAAGTGGCGGGAGGTGTGCGACGCGCTGGGCGAGCTGGACCTGCCGTGCCACGGCGACGAGGACAGCAGCACGGGCGAGCTGCGCGACCTCCTGTGCCGGCCGCACCTCAGGGTCAGTAGCCCCTCTGCTTGACCCCGCCACATGGGCCTCTCTCTCCGGCTTGCTTGTCGCTTGCTGATGCAGCCTGTCCACGAGAGAATGTACCAGCTATGAAATATTAATAGTAGGCATTGGCGTAGCTGTGTTCATAAAGTTGGGGGGGACAAATAATGATTTTGATGTCATGTAAACCCATTCCCCTCTTACTAAGACGGGGGGTCCGGGGGTCCTCCAACGGAAAATTTTGATTTTAAAAGTGCAAATTAGTGCTTTTTAAGCAGTTTTTGTATCTAACCATTGGATACATCGATGTTAAAATTATTATTGTTTCCTTAAGATAAAATTTGAGAGTGAAGAAATCACAAATAAAGTTGGGCAGAATAATATTATAAAATAAAAATATCACGTCCCCCCTGTCCCCCCTGGTTCCTACGCCCCTGATAGTAGGTATCAACTATAAGTGATGAAGGGTTTTGCTTCAAGGTCACACTTAAAGAGTAAATCAAAGGCTCTCGGCACAGATCCTGCACCTGGACATACACAACCTCGCGTACCACCCCCTACAAAATCCTCCGATATACTGCCCCTTTCAAAATGGAGCAAGAAATAGAAATAAAAAAATAAAATATTTACAGCATTTCTGATATCATGTCAACAGAAGTTTTATTAATCAGGACCACTGAGAAAATTTAAAATAATGCATTTGGCCAAACAATTTACCGCCGTCAAAGGTCAGGCGTGGACTGGAGTAATTTACTCCAGTTTATTCTTTCAGTTCTGGGATTGCTTCCATCGCCTCTGCGTAGGGGGGAAGGGCGTGAGTGTTAAACATGGTGGGAGGAAAGTACCGTATAAACCCACGTACCACCCGCACCTTTTTTCAAAAAATCAGGTTCAAAAAAGTAGGGTGCCGGTGTTACACGGGTCTTGGGCCATTTTTGCGCGGTGACGAAATAACGCCGGCGCGACTGGAGGTTGCTGTGATAGGCAAGAGGAGTAGGGGAAAAGGATGGGAAGGAAGCGACAGACAGTCAAGGTCACATTCCTCACAGCGTTGTCACGCTGCAGCTTCGCTGGTTACAAACGCGCGCTCCCACGCACTGTCCTATCCTCATTTGCAAAGTACCCAGTAGTTTTACACATGTGTTGGCTGTAACTATTGTAATGAATTGTAAAAAGTTGCGTTCTTTCACAGTTGCGGAAAAATTAAAAATAATCAGTGAAGCGGAAGAAGTCGGTAACTGTGCTGCTGGGCGAAAATATGTCGACGAATCATGTGTGAGGGATTGGAGGAAAAGTAAAGACAAACTGTTTTCGGCCAGTGGCGATAGACGTGCGTTCCGTGGTGCGGTAGCAAAGTTTCCGGAGATAGAGGAAAAACTCCACGACTACATCAGGACAGACGGCAATTCGGGTGCGCTGTAAGCACGGAAATGTGTTCGCTAAAGGCGCTGCAAATTGCTCGTGAAATTGGCGTGGGTGAAGGCTTTAAAGCAAGTAGGAACTGGATGCGCATGTTCATGGTAAGAAAGGGTTTGTCCATGAGGCGGCGTACTACAATCTGCCAGCGTTTACCGACAAGCTACGATGAGAAATTAATAGCATTTCAGAGGCATGTGTTAAAGCTGCGGAAGCTGTAGAATATGCCACATTTAGGAACAAGGTTTTTTATTATGCGTGGCTAGGACTTGCGTGCTTTATCGTTTATTTTGTTTGAACGAGGTCATTGACCAGCGCACGATAATGGATGCGGAAGATTGTAACTGTAAACAGCTGGGAGCTGGGCAAGGTTGTTATCGTTCGCCCGCGCCGATGCCACGTTCTACTCGCGCGATTTGCCACATTGCAGTTGCCTGCCTTCTGTACACTTTTAACGCAAATGCAGAGGCTGTAATAAGTAGCATAGTACTTTTTTGGTAATTCTTTACGATTTGTTACTGTTTGAAAGGAAAATAAATCACGACTAAATTATTTTTTTTCCATGCAGATTTGCAATAAAAACATTTTTTCCCACCATGGCATTCTAAAAATAAGGGTACGGGTCTTACCCGGGGGCGGGTGGTACGTGGGATTATACGGTAGCTGAGGTAATACATATAAGCAGGGTAGAGCACGACCTAGGGTGCATTTTTCTGAGTGTTATACCGGTTCATAATACGTTGGCCATGTAATGCTGAACCAACGATGGAGCTAAGTAACAAACGATGCTGATGTTTTTTTAGAATAGTTGAAGTGTAAACAGGCCGTGATTATTTGGTACTGTGTGGCCCTTCCGGTCCATTAAGAGTAACAAACTTCCCTTGAACTATGGAGCAGGCTTTCAAGACGTTTGGCCAGAGCTGAAATACAGTGAAATTCCGTTACAACGTACTTCAGAATAACGTATCTTTCAGTTCAACGTATGATTTTAAATTCCCGCTCAAAAAACCAATGTATACAATGTAAAAATATTTCACTTTAACATTAAAAATGTATCCTACCTTTCAATTCAACGACCATTCTTTTCCAGTTATCAGGAAAATTTTACATGATAGTTACTGTGTTTGCGCAGGGGTTCTTTAATATAAATGTACATTACGATTAATTTTTATCACTTTCAAGAATCGTTAACAAGTATCAAACGTAAACAAACACAGTATAACGCACCATTCGTCCTCCTCCATGGATCACACACTTAGTGCACGAGACGATCTCAACAATCAATTGCTGTCTAGCCCCTCTTCAAGACAATTGTTTTTAGCTGCGCCATCTTTTGGTTATTTATAGAGCACGTTTTAAAAGTTTCAATTACAGCAGATACAAACGTTAAATAAAAATTATATACAACATAGAAAATCCAAAAATGTTAATTTATGCAGGTTAATTTTTGAACTGTTTGGTGTCACAACATGGCCGACACGCTTTGTTTTGCTACGTAGGTCGGAATGTTGCCTGGCACAGCCATGCTCTCGACGCACGCTACTAGTGCAGAGCTATGGTTATCTATGGATGAGAGGTTTGTTTACGTTTGACGTGGCACGAGGAAAACAATATTGTTGATTGAATATTTTAATCAGGATGGATGGCCAAAAAGATAAAAAGAAACGCAAGCAGTTTACTTTGAAGGAAAATGTGGAAATTTTAAAATAAGTTGACAAAGGCAGGAAAAATGCAGATGTGGCACGGTCGTTGGGTTTGGTGCCCACTACACTGTCAACAATAATAAAAGATCGCGAAAAAATTATTAAACTGTATGAACAGTCATCTTTATCTGCTGGTCGCAAGAGACTTCACCTAGAAGATGACGAGGGAATTCTATCCCAATAAATGTACATATCTGCAAAATAGTTTAACCCATTTGTCATTTTGTATATGTAGGCCTAGAATTTAGGCTACTGTATTAAGTTCAGTAATTTTTTTTTAAATTCTTGTTGTTTTAAAAATATTTGCTTCCAAGCTTATGTAACATTTGATCCCCTACTACTTTATTTTTAAAAATTCAAAAATACTACGTTTTAAAGGTAACTTTCAGAATAAAGTACTTTCATTACTAATTATAAAAGTTGAGGCTTTATTGATGTACTTTATAACGAGCATATTATCTACTGGCATACATTGCAGCCATTCTTAGGACACATAATTTGAACAGCGCAAGCAAGTGTGCACATTTATTTACAAGAAAGAGGCCCATGTGAACTAGGCTTTTAGAAATAAGTGAAACCTTTTTAAAAAGTTACCGCTTTAAGTTTTCCTGTGTAAATATTTAATAATTTGGAATTTAACATGTAAAATTGTATTCTCAAAAGAATTTGGGTAATTCATTATGGAAAATTTGGTCCATATTTTCTTCCAATTTCCATGTGGATACATGATGGGAAATATATTGAATAAAGGCACTGACAGAATTTGTCGATAATCATGCAAGTTAAGTTATGGTTCCACTCTCTTTCGAAACTTAACGAAACACATATTGCACTGTATTATGTACTCACAATATTCATTAAGTGTTCATAAGTACTATTCAGGTAGCATTCAGTGCATATCACATTTATGGCAGGAGTTCTTACTGCCTGCAGGTGCTTGGGAGATCAATACATATTCAATATTCCAGTATTCCTCTGGTGATATCTTGACTGCCTTCTTGATTGTTCGTCCTCTGTCTAACCTCGGTGCATTTGCTGGCTGGTCAATAGTATCCAAGCTGATGTATGTCACCTTGTTTAAATGGTTGGATACCACTAATGTATCATTTTATTTAATTATTTTGAAACCCTTAATGACAGCAAGAAGTAGAAGTAAACAAATTAAACATTTATAAGGAATTTTATGTTTTATAGTAGATTCCTTCTAAGAAAATTACCTGTTTCAGAAGTTCAAAAAAATAGCAGTCTACCATTAAATACCTACATAAAATTGTACCATTGTAATAATATTTCCCTGTTAATAAGTAAAAAATGCCTAATAGCCGGTTTGACCATTGTGGTTCGTACGTTATTCTAGTTCAGATACTGCTTTGAACTGGTTCATTACATTTTTCTGTTGCACAATCGTATTTTCAGTGGTGATCGTAGATCATTGTAATCTACACGTTGAACTCAGTATTCTGTCGGTTTAAGCTGACAGTCAGGGATCACAACTTCAGCTTACAAACAAATATTAAATATATTTGTTACTGTTTTATGGCCTGAAGTTTATTGGTTTGCTTGTTAAACTCCAAAAAGTTGAAGAAAATGTGGAATATGTAGCTTTTTTTTGTGATAGGATTTTATACATGTGTTTATAAGATAAACATTTTGGGAATGGATTGTAAGGTTATGTTGAGAAAAGTGATTTGATAAAATTTTCGGGAATGCATTGTTTGGTCATGTTGTGAAAGTCTTGTTATATGTAAATTGTGGAGCTTACAGATTCTTATATATTTTTTGACTTGGACACATGTCAAAATGAATTTTTCCGACAACATTCGGTTCATGAAGAAAATGCTGTAAATGTATTGGTTGACATGCATTATGTAGAAATCCCGAGGGGCACCTAGAAGATAACCATTTCAGGAACTAGACGACGAGAATTTTGTTTTGCGGTTTCACGTATCAGAAAGTACCATTTGGAGGTTTTGCACCTGATTCGGGGAATGGATTTTTTTCCACTAAATCTACAAGCAGATACTTCACGCGATGAGATAAATTACTACGTTGCTGTCCATTTTTTGCGTTGTCTGGTAATATACTCCATGGGAAAGCCATGCAACCAACTTCGAATATTTCAACTACTGGCCCAAAACAAATTAGCGTGAAATTATTTCAACCAATAGAAATAAGCCTAACTGTTCATGAACACTGTGGCCTTTTTGTACAGTCGAATGAACATTAGCTGATTTAACTTATTTAAGAAACTAAAACAAATATAATTCTTAAAAATTTAATGTGAAATAACATGAGTAAAAAAATATAGACCACATTACGTAACTGATTCGAATGCGCAATTGATCCCATGGTAATCATTCCATTACTCCATGCATATTTTTCTCAAACGTATGTCCAAAAACACAACCCTGAAAATTTACAGGTGTAAGCAGTAGTGCATGAATTAGAATTTCCTGTGCATCCAGTCATCTTTCCACTGGTTGAGAGAACGCGCAATCACAGCACAGTTAAAAGCTTCGCGGCAATCAGACGACGAGCCGGGAGCAGATGTCTAGAGTTAGCAAACAGCAGTAGCTGACAGCAGTTTCTGCCAGTAGGTGTTTCTACTCGGTACACGCTTGTTGTGAAAGCGCCCTTGCCTCCCCGTGCACTGTGTGTGTATCGGCAATCACTGTTCCACTGCAGGGCTGTGCTTAGTAAACCATTAACACTGCGCTGATCGCCCGGCGCCAGAGGTGTGAACATGCCACAACCAACCACACGCTGGACTGTACTCCAGGCTTCCGGTCGCTAGTGTGTGCGGCTTGTTGCCGGCTTCCCACAGAGCGTTTCAACGTGACGCATCACTGCTCCGCGTCACGTGGTTTCCCAGCCACAGGAGTGGTGCTTGCATACTACTTTTCGCACCTTCAACTTTGCAGGGTTGTGTTGTTTTGGAAAAATGTTCTTTTGAAAAATTTCTTGTTTTGGCATTCCCAGCCAACCATTAAATTTATGTTTACCAAATTCCTAACATCCTTTTGATGTAAATAAAATTAAACTCATGCAGAGACCAATGGGAAAAAAATTGTGGTGCTTTTTGATAAAAAAAAATTCTACTTTATTTTAAGTTTTTTTTTTTAAGGCTGTTAATGTGTTTCATGAATGTCGAATGACTTAGTTTAAAAGTAAAAATGATGGAATTGTAGACTATACGTATTGTTACAAAAGCTAGCGACAAGGCTGGCCCGACCCTCCATTACCCTTGCTCGATAATCAGATAAGCAGCGGCGCCTCGTTACCCCCTTTCCCTTTCCCAGCGCTTTCCCATTGAGCCTGGAGATTCTCTGCGTCTGTCAGGATCCTGCAAAAATTCAATGTATATGTTATGTTCTTATATATGTACATGCATACATATAAAAGCAATAATATTGGCAAAAATTTTTGAAAGCGAGTGTGTTCGATCCTGGTTGGATTATTTTCTGTTTGAACTATGGATGAAATATCATTTGACTTATCAAGAACAGCGTGGTTCGAAAAGCAGTAGTGTCATCGTCGACATACATGTTTCGGTACTGTGGCATTTTGTTCAATAAAACCAACAATGCTAGACGTCATGAGAAAGGCAATTGTGCCAAGAGTCCTTTGAGGAAAATTTTACATTGCGACAATTATGGCTTTCAGTTTGGTCCAAGTGATAAATTTAAAAATACTCACATCAAAACCTGTGAAGGTACTCTTGTTTCATCTACTAAGAACATGTCAGTGTTGGACCATATGTGTGTGGAGTTGGCATAAATCATCACACTTGGGCATCTGCATCGCCTGCATTGAAATGTAATGAGATTCCTGCATCGAAGAAATGGAAACAAGATATCGTACTACAGGAAGAAAATGATGACAAGTTTCCTAAGATGATTCATGAAGGATTTGATCATCCTACAGAATTCTCTGATGGATTTTCTGTAACTCGGGCTGAAGGATTAAATAATATTACCGGAAACCATGACAGCAACAACATCTTTTCAGAAAACGAGAACAATATAGAAGAATTTGAAGCTCCCAAGACAGAAGAGTGTGATGATGCACTAGGCTAAAACGATGGAAACGAGGCATTAAACTAAATTATTCTGCTCAAGCTTATGATGGTCACTGGGACGATGATAATGGTGACTTTGAGGCTGGTGTTAAAAGGGAAGATCTTAAAAATAACGAACACATGCATGGAAGATGGAAGTAGCAGCAAAAGAGATTGATTACAAGACATGGAAAGATCCTAACATATTGGTCTACTGTCTGAGACAGTTGGTGGCATTGGTTCGTGAAGGAAACTACTCGCATATCGATGAAGTAGACTCCATACTTAAATAACAAGGAAGCTTGCTACCTACAATAATCACTTGTTTTACTTGCACGTGTATAATAAAATGTGTAAAAAAATCAATTATTTAGATTTCAAAAATTTATGTGTTTATTTGTTGTAATATAATTTTTAACTAAAACTGAGTTATTGTAGTATCCTATCGTATTCTACTGTAACCCACCTTTCGTATCCTAACGTATCTTGCGACAGATTGTATCCCTCTGATGAGATTGTATCCTACCAAGTTAAATATTCATACAAGTGTGTGTCCTTTTCGTTAAATGTCCTTCCTTTTTCACTAATGTGCTTTGTTTTTAGAATGTGCTTCCATTTTGATGACGAATGAGCATCAATAAATCTGTATTCAGGACATGATTGGCCTCGTGGTTCTGAGAAGACTTGCCTACATGCCTAACATTGTACAAGACCTTGTTGGGAGGTATTCCAAGTATCGAAAAATTATACTGCCATGGTATGCACAGCGACAACGTATTTATTTTATTGGACAGGTATAATTACTGTACTCTAGTGGGTAAAAATTAAACTACAAAGTGGTAGCACCCTCTAGCAGATGAAAACAGTATGTTGGATTCAAGATGGTGGCATCCAGCAGACGAAAACAAGATGGCGAACATTATGTCATACTGGCTGGCACAATATATTCCTTGGCATTAGTGGTGGGAGGTCAGTGTATTGGTGGCTTCCATGGAGGAAGGTTTAGTTACCTTTTTTTTTTGCTCTTGCCGAGTTTGAACTAGGACTCCATTACGTAAGTACGTTATTAAATTAAAATTATATTAAAATTGTATTTAAATAATTTGTTATTAAATTTAAAAAAATTCCCAAATTGTTTGGTAAATAATTACGGATTTTTAAGAAGCCGGACGTGACGTAATAATCTAAGATGGCTTAATGTTTTTTATGATAATTTTTAATTAATTAAAAAAATACTGAAATTCTAGCTTAATATTTACGTATTTTCATTATGGTGACCGTAACGAAAATTGCAACTATGTCGTCACAATTCAAAATGGTAATCTCCAGCAGAAAACAAGATGGCGGACAATACCTCGGTGGCGTAAGGCGCCTTCGTTTTAGGAATCTTAAGCCGCTTTTAGGAATTTTCAAGTGTGACATTTTTTGAGGACTGAAATAAGAAATTTGTCCTCAATACGAGAATTTTCCCCTCAAAAATAAAATTTTGTGTTTTTCAGAATTTTCGCGGATGTTTTTTTAAACTGTAAATTTGGGGGAATTTTTGGCAGATTTTGGAATTTTGATAAATTTTAAAGGTCAAAGGTCAAGGTCATCCAAGATGGCCGCCGTGACGATACTTTCCAAGATGACGGACAGCGTCTCCTCCACTTACCTACTCCTGGGCTCAGAAATACTATTATATACTACTGCTCAGGCTGACACAGTGTATTTTAATATATTCCTATAGGCTTACTTTACATTTTTATATTTAAATATTGTTCAAAATACACTATTTTTTGGCCAAAATCGATCGATCTGAATAATCTCTCCACACAAACACGCGACTCGCCGCGCCATCACGTCAGAGTCGCGAGCTGCGCTGAGTGGGAAGGAGCGAGAGCGCCGGTTCTGACCAATCAGCGCTGTTCCCCTTGCACCGCCAGCCCGCCAACTCAAGGTCGTATCAGCGAGCTGACTACACACGTTGAATAATGGCACCGCACTTACGTCTCCTAGAGTAATACAAATAGTTAGGGAATTATTAAGGAAAGACGATATATACTTTTTTTGTTGCGGTAAAAATTTCTGTTCTTGTACCGGTGTTGTGTCGGTGTGATTTTAAAGTCGAAAGCCACTGTAACCTCGGCACTACTTGCTCCCAGCGCGGACAGTGTGAGAGCGGCTGGGATAGGCCACTTGACGGGTGGCAGGAGTGGGCCGCAGTGTTGCGGCACACAGGCCTCGAGGGCTTTTCGCAGCGGGCTGTCTGTCTCCCCGTCTCCCCGTCTCCCCGTCTCCCCGTCTCCCCGCCTGGCCGCAGCGCGGTACGGGTGGCGCCGCGTGGCGGTCGCCCCTGGCAGTCGCCTGGCGCGCTGCCCGCCCGGCGCCGCAGTACGCCGGGTTGCGTCGTGCGGGCCGCCAGGGGCCGCCACGTGCTCCGTGCTTGCTCAGTGCTAGGGCTCGCAGGGGTTGTGTAGTTGGCAGGGCACCTCCTGCCACGCGTAAGTACGACCGCACAGGGAGGTTAGCTCTAGGCTGGTTCCCGCCGAGCGGCGTCTGGAAGCATCCCGAGTCAGTTCCTGTGGGCGACATTCCATCAGTGTTGCGTGATCAGTCACGGGGAAGGTTATTACAGATAAATAATAAACCGAGTATAACCTTAAAAATTTATTTATTTTTGACGTGATAACGTCTCATAAATCGATGAACGCCGGCTGCACGTACGAAAAAATGTTCACGTTCCGCCTGAGCTGGAGCGTGCAAGAACCGGCCAACCCACCGTGCGAGAAAATCTTCTATAATATCAAACAGGTTAAGGCGGGCTTTTTTTTAAACTAATTGTTCGTGATTATATTCAAACAAAATTATTTAAATTAAATTTGCGAAAAACTGTAAATAATATTTGAAAATTAAAAAGTATGCAATTTTTCATCAATGTTTTGTTATGACTTTATCACGTAAAATTATCGTCCGTAAACCGACTTTACAGGCAAACCCCCCCCCCTTTTTTTTTTTTAGTTAAAATTAAACAAAACACGCGGCGAAATAAACTTTTGAAAACCACAGCTACGTATTGTTGCACCGGTAGAGCGAGCCAGAAGCTCTGAGAGCCTCCAGTGCGACGTAGTGTCAGAGTTCTCACTCGAGCCGCTGCTCAGTGAAGTAACATGCAAGTTGTCATCGATTCAGCAAACCAGTAGACTGTCGGTACAATAAATCTGGCCGGCAGCGCTGCGATTGGTTCGTAGCCGGCGTGGCGTGGTCCAGACCCGAGCGAGCAGCTGTCGACATACAAGATACCGTTCCAGAAGTTCTTGCTTTTTTTTTCTTTTTTCTTTTTTTTTTTTTTACGTTCTTACTTTCGCTCTCACGTCAACCATGGCGTGTGAATATTGGCCACGGCTTCTTTTCCTTTGACTTGTCTGTAAATCCCCCGATGCGCCTGACCCGCGCGGCAGACTCAACATATGTTATGCCTAAATGACCAGAGTTTAAAATAACATCAGTTATCGACACAGTTGTGTGGTTAGCATTGGCATCTAATAAATTGTTTTGTTATGTAACGTGTGATAATCAGGTTTTTTATAGATATTTTCTGTAATTTTCTGTAGACGTAATTTGGTACTTTAAAAAAAAATGTTTGGTCATTACTTTTGCCTTCTTCCTGAATTTTCCCACCCATTGTGGTTGTCGTACGTTGCAAACAATGTGCAGAGAAAAGTCTCGCTGAATACCGTGCGGAACTCCACGTTTAATGCATCATGTAAACACGGGTGAATATTTCCTGTAAAAAAATTCCAATTAAAAATAGTATTAAGTAACCATCCACTAATGAAAATATACCTATATATTTTTCGTTTTTTTTTTTTAATTGTAAACCGCGGAAATGGTCAAAACGGCTCTTTTGACGATTTTATTGTTATGGAATATTTGGGACGAAATATTGTGAAATGGATATTTTAGTGTCTCGGTGATCAGCTGTACAGGTTGTATTGGAATATTGTTTTATCCATACAACTGTTATTTATGATGTAATTTTCACCACTGTGGAAATCATCACCGTGATTTTGAGGCGCCGTCGATCATGTGAGATCAAAAGGGTTCGAAGAACAATTAATTAATCGATTAATGAAAATTTCAGCAACAACATTAACCTCATCTTTGCTTTCCCAGATACCCTTGAACGACGTACGTGCGCTTTCGGCGTACAACCGAATTGACGATAACATTTGTAGTTTTTTTTAACAAGTCAGATCGCACAGAAAGTTGAATCACATTAACTGTTATTTCAGTGCCTCGTGTGGCGTTGTTAGGGTTGAGGCTTCGTGACGGAAGACTGGATAACGACAGAAGCTGGGTCGGAGGTCGTAACACGAGCTTCATCGGTGGGGGAGAGGGGGGGACAACGTAACACTTATTTCGGGACCCAAAATGAAATACAAGTTGGGAATGGGGGTTTGTTTGTCTACAGTCATGGCCATGGTGTACATGGCCTTTGTGTACACCGCTTGTTCCTCTCTCGCCGTTGGGAGCCTGTCAGTGGCTCGGAGCCGCCCTCTTGGAGCGGTGTGGTCCATGGGGAGGCAGCACTTCATCTCGCCCGGGTCTGCAGCTGGCAGTGGGCGGGTCGCGCGGCGCACGAGCGCACGAGCGCACGAGCGCGCGTTCCGTTACAATGCATACTAGGCACACCAAGCTTAGGTATTTTTGACGTGATAACGTCTTATAAATCGATGAACGCCGGCTGCACGGCACGAAAAAAGCATGACTCATTGTCACGTTCCGCCCGAGCCGAGCGTGCAAGAACCGGCCCAAACACCGTGCGAGAAAAATATTCTATAATATCAAACAGGTTAAGGCGGACTTTTTAACTAATTGTTCGTGATTATTATATTCAAACAAATTTATTTAAATTAAATTTGCAAAAAACTGTAAATTATATGTGAAAATTAAAAAGTATGCAAATTTTCATCAATATTTTCCTACGACGTTATCACGTAAAAGTATCGTCCGTAAACTGATTTTACAAACAACCTCCTTTTTAATTAAAAACAAAAACACCTTGCCCTTATTCGAGGAAGGTGTCATAGTTCGCCAATCTTTCACATATACAGTATGCCCATAAAAGAACGTCCCAGTTATAAATTTTAAAAGTACAAACTGTTAGCGTTGTAGTCTGTTGGTTCAAGGGCACGATTAAAGAGTAACTCAAGCAGTTTTCATGCGCGAGTTCTGCTTTGTTGTTTCTCGCTTGCAGCGCTACCTACGGCAAAATGGCGACTCCTGAGCGTAGAGCGTTTTCTGTTGTGCGATTTGATAATCGTGTATCTGTAATTTCAGTTCAACATGAGTTCCCCATTGGAATCGCTTTGAACGTGAGTGGTCAGACGTCGAAGTCCCTGGCCGTATGATTGGTCGTAATGGTCGAGACGACATATCATTTTTTTTCGCTGGCCTCCACAGTCACCTGACGTAACGCCATGCGATTTTTTTTCCTTCGGGGCTTTATGAAAGATCGTGTCTACGTTCCGCCGCTACCTAATGATTTGCTCCTGTGAGATTTCAGCGGTAACTATAACACTATAGAAGATAAAAATGTAATGCATAGAGATCGGAAAAATTCGCGGATTCATTTCGTGATAGGCTGAAATTCAAACATGTAAACATGTGTACAATTCTGCTGGTTATGCTATTGGCTCGCAGTTTAACTGGAGCTCTCTGGGCCAATGAGAGACTATCGACCAAAGAAGCGTCGAATCACAAGCTACCCAGTGGAGACGCCTCACAATTTAGTACCCAATGAACACGCGTGTTTACTTGAGAAATGCAGAGGATAATGGAGGCTATCCTAGAGGTCATTGAATCCACAAATTTTACCGGTCCCTAGTAATGCATGATCCTCGGGCGCATTCAAGTATCTGCACCGGATGTTTCATGCCTAAAAACAGTTCTGGGGAAGCCCCATCTTTTTCATTGGCCACTGAGACTAGTAATTTCCATTCGAAGGACGGTTATTTTCCTAAACACGCCGTTCCGTCGACCGAACAGTAATTAGAGAGAGAGAGCGATAGATATAGATTGAGAGAGAGAGAGAGAAAGAGAGAGAGAGTCCATTATATGTTTTCAGTTTGAACCCTGCGGAAAAAAATACTAATCGTTTGGAAATCAAACTATTGCATTATAGTTACTGCGCTAAAATAGTCTACAAAATCCCTACTAATATTATAAAATGCGAAAGTGTGTTTTTCTGTCCTTCCACGCAGCCACTAAGCAACGAATCGAAACAAAATTTCCCGTTTTTCAAGTGTGTGTCCCGCAGACTTGAAACTCGGTAGTGATGTTCCTTATATTATGATGTGTTTAGCCCAGGCAACGCCGGGTACATACTTCAGCTAGTGTTTGTATAATTATTCTTTCTTGATGCAAGTTCAGAACTGTAGGTATTAGAATTTTCCCCCTTAGAGAAGAGAACCACTTATTAACGAATCCGAAATCGCAATATAGAAGTCATAATTGAAAGACCAAAACAGGTTTATCTTAGCACTCTTTTATCAAACTATCAGTTGAAAGTAAGATACGTGATTGAAAAAAAAAAAAAAAGACAGAGAATATTCAATTGAATACGTTCGTTGCAAGGAGATAGATATCGGAGATAACTCTAGATCAAACTGGGATAATCCTTTTTCATTGATAAACGTTTATGATTGGGCCCCTGTCGCTTTGAACTGTAAGATAAAATCAGTCGTTTAGTTTTATCTTTACGTAGGCGCAGTCTACACGCGATACGCAACGGCAAGCAAGGGCGGATACAGAATGGTAATACATTTCGATCTGAAATATGTGGTATATGCCATTTATAGTTCAGAATGTCCTGTTATCCATAGCACTGCAGTGAAATGATATTTTAGTAAGTTTGCTGAACTGTGATAAGCTGGTGAAACTGCTAAGGCGCGGACACGCATGCGCGCCGCGGTGCGATGCAACTCGCCGAACAGGACTCGCACTGCGTGGACGGAGCCGCGAACCACCGGGTGTCGGTTTGTTCGCCGCGCGCCAGTGCGGACGTGTTCGGGGTTCGCTCGTCCTTAGCAGCGCGCAGGCAGCGAACATGGAGCCTGTTGGGCCTGGTTTATAAACATATCGTGTGCTTTCTAATCCAAGTAACAAAGACTACTACAACAAAAAAAAAAAAAGCCAAAAACATTTTTACACGTCTTTTTAAGACTTTAACACTATGTTTTTACATTAAAACTACCGTTAAATGTCGAGAGAAGTATTTTTTTTTGCCTTATGGTTTACTGGTGAAACGGGAATACTAATACAGTACAAATTGAGTATAATCCAAATTATTAGAGTAGATAACACCATGGAAAAAAAACACCCCTTTTTTTAGGGGGAGGGGGGTTGGTTACAGTATTTTACTTATTAGTTACTTCAAGAAAAAATTAAAAGAAAATTATTCAGGGTCAAGGAGGGAACCATGCCGCTATGCCCCCCTCTCCCCTTCCTGTATCCGCCCAGTGATGGCGCCTCACTCTCTCAAACACCCGGCGTATCAGGAGTGTGACCTCGTTGTAGACCTGGCCATTCCTCACTGCACCATTCCACCCCCTCTTCCTTCCTGGTGACTGCGACGTCATCCGTCCATCCGTCCATCCGTTCCGTCATCCCGTGGTCCCGTCACTGCGTTCTTGCAACTAGTGCGCGGAGTCCGTTGTTCCGAAATGCAACATGTACTACTGCATGAGCGAGTTCTTGTAGCTGGAGGTTTACGGAGCGCCGTGTAGTAAAATACCTTAAGGTGCATCGTAAATAGAAGCGTTACGAAGTGCGTACGTTCGCCCTTAAGGGGCCCGCGAGGTCAGGCGTGTATCTGTGTCAGTGAGGCGGGGTGATTAAGTGCCACCCTCGCTGGTGATTGTAGCGCGGCGTCGCCTCTAAGCGCAAGGCTCTGCAGTTTTCCATGTCGTGCACAGGACAATTATGGCGTTTGAGCGGTGACCGTAACATTATATGCAGGAGAAAGATAAAGGTGTAATGCGTCTTTACGTACTAAGTAGGCACATGCAAGATATGCTTAATAAAAACTACAGTCAAGAAAAACGAAGAATATTCAAAAATACAATATAATAAAAACTAAACTAACAAATCACTAGCAAATATAAAATAACTACAAAAAAAATTAACACATAAGATAAACATAATTTACCTAAAGGTTGATTTTAAAAAGTTGTTTTAATCTATAACGCTATAGTTATAACTAGGGACCGGAAAAAATCGCGGGTTCAGTGACCTGCAGGATGAACTCCATAGTTCTACGTACACTCGGTCAAATGTCACCCACTCATTGATTGCTGTCTTGTGAGACGTTCCAACGTAGCAGCCTGTGATTTGATGAAGCTTTGGTTGGGTGTTTCTCATTGGCCCAGAGTCATCCAGGTGAGTTGTGAGCCAATAGCATAGGCAGTACTGAGGTATAACTATTTGTATTTTAGCCTAACGCGTAATGAACTCGCGATTTTTTCTGGTCTATGTTTATAACAGTTTCTAACTAAGACATAAACAATTTTAAAAATGCTAATATATTTTCTTATAATATATATAATAAATTTGAAGTTTGTTTGAGGAAAACTTATGAATGTTTCTTAAGATGATACAAAGCAGTATGAATTGGTAGAAAGTGTTTTTGCTTGTTGAATGTTTGTTCGGAACGCCCCCTGGGCCGACAACTGCCGGCTGGAGGGGGCTCTGTTGTCTGCAAGCCGAGGCAACCAGGCCTCTGCCGCTCGATTGTGTGCGCGGGCGGCAGTTAATGCGAAATTCCTGCTCTCCTGTAGTCCCGGTACAACTCCCTCCCCTTTCCTCTCCCCACCCCTCCGCTCCCTTTACCCAGGCTCCCTGTGGCCCACGTGATTTATGAAGTTAAAGTTCCGGGCGTAATTAAATACACGTCCCGCACGGGGCCCAGCTTCTGTGCACCCCGCTGTACCACGATCACTGGTTATCCCCCCATTGTCGACGCCCACTCCCTGACCGCGCGTGTACACCGCCGGACAAAGATCTCGTGCGCGTAGCGTGTCTCGTTCAGGTCGTTGGATCTTAGACCTCTCGCGGTTTGTGTTCACCGCCGTGTCTCATTTCTTAAAGAAAATTACCTTCCGTGCAATCTGTTAGCTGGTCGAGTGTGCAGATTCTCTCCGAGATCGAAAAAAAAATGCACATCCGCTTCTTTTATTAAACGCTGCGTGCAGTTTCTAAGTATTACTAGATCCCTTGGAAGGGAACTTGGCACGAACGATAGAAATAATAAGCTTCGCAACGGCTTTAGAATTTCTCATCGGAAATTAAAATCTGTCGTTTCAAATTTATTTCCCCCGTATAAGGTGTGTGTGTGTATATATATAATGCCCATAAAAAGGTAATGTAATATATTACTCTACACATTGGCAATTTCCCGCGAATCCTTGTTAGCTTTCTTACGTGTTTAGGAAAAAGTTAAATGGAACATTTACATATTATAGTGCCAGTAGAAAGTTTGGATTATTAATTTCCATTAAATATTTAGGAAGTAACAACTTTTGCTTACAAAGTATTATTCTTTAAAAAAAAATATTAGTTTAACTACAACCTTAATAGAGATTATTTTCGCTTTGCACCGCTGACTTAAGACGAGTGAACTCTATCGTCGCTGCTTCATCTGGAAGTTGGTAGCTTCTGAACCAAGAGAGAGGAAAGAGTAATTGTTCTGTTGGCGTGTCAGGAGTTGGCAGACAACTTCCTTCTTCCGACCCTCTTCCTTGCCCCTCCAGCCACAGCCTCAACGGCCCCTGGGGGTCGTTATGGCGCCCTGCGCATTTGCATATCAACTCTCTTCCCCCCGGTTCTTCATTTTCATTTCGTGCTCGTTCCGCCCCCAACTTCTTGTTTCAATTTTAACCCACTCCTTTCCTCCCCCGCAGCTGCCAGCCTCCCTTGCTTCGCATGCGAGCAGCGCGCGCAGGTTCTACCGCTCGAGTGATGCTCCGTGCATGCCCCCCCTCCCCCACCACACACACACCCCTCTGACCGCTATGAGCCGTCATAGCGAGAGAAGCCTAAGATGTACACCAAGTTCTGTCCCTGCCCGGACACGCCCGAATATTCACCTTCGGCCAACCTCGGGATTCGTTTTATTTTTGCGCAGGAAAAAATTAATTCAAATATTAAAAGTGGTCGGTTAGGTTAGCTACATTAAAACACTTTAAAACACCATGGACGGTTAGTTAGGTTAGTATAGCTACATCAAAATAAACAGAGAAATATAAATATATATATAAATAAACCAGAGGTTGGCCGAAGGTGAATATTCGGGCGTGTTCGGGCAGGGACAGAACTTAACGTACATCTTGGGCTTCCCTCATAGCGAGGGTCATGCTATATCGCTCCGAAAGTGGGTAGTACTGTGCGCTCTAGCGACGTGCTTGCTGGCGTCACATTTCCACCCCCACGTCTCTTGGCTGACGGGTCGTAGCAGCGCCCGAGGCGAAGGGCCTCACCGACATTTCGGCCCACATTGCAGTCGTCATCTTCAGGACGGCGCGGTAGACAGCTTCCCTGAAGAGGGCGACTGCAGCGTCCGACCGAAACGTCGGTGATTGCTTTGCCACAGACACGCTGCTGTATCCCACCAGCCAAGCCTCAGATCAAAGGGACGTGTGCCTGTGGTTCACTGCCTGTGGTTCACTGCCTGTGGTTCACCGCCTGTGTTGCAACTGAAGAGACCCTCAGCCCTGCCGCCTGAACAGTCTTTCAGCAAAGACACAGGCCTGCTGTCAGGTATACTGAATGCATCAGCCGTCTTTGTCAGCAGGTTGTTTCCAAGCCTTGGAATTCTCACAGAAACGCTCAAAAATATTATTCACATTTACGTAAACTAAGTATTCATTCATGGGAATTATCCTTAAATATTATTATTTAATATTAACTTTTTAAATATTTTAATGACTTTATCCGTAACTTCATCTCATGCTACATAGTGTATTTATTGATAATTGTACACAACTACAATACAAAAATATTGCTGCAAAAAAAAATTCACATGCATCTGGCCCTCGCATTAGTTTCAGAAATTAAATATGTTGATCAAACAAGAGTGAAGCCATCACTTCTCTCAGGCATATTCGTTCTGACGAACCTCAAAGTTTTGTAAATGAAAATAATCTGTCGGTATAAAATGCTTCAAGCAATTTATTTTATTTAGTACCCCGCAAGGACTTTCGAAGTGAAGTCGTTCGACCTTTTTTTCTTCTTCTGTTTTTTTTTGTTTTTTAGTTTTACCCGTTCGAAAATATCTTGGTGGATAACATTTGGAAAACCGCCAGGGGAAATGGGAGCGTTGTGCGTGGCGTGGGGCGGCCTTGCCAGGACTCTGTAAGGGATGTCCTCGTTGGTATATAAAAAAAAACAAGGAGAACCTTCGGGATTGTGAATTTATAGCAGGTCTTCGTCCTTAGGAAGCTAATACGTAAGCGCCTGCTTCCGAGAGCTGTTCTCTTCCACGAAGCGGCTGTTTCCCTCGAGGTGCATCCTTGTTTTCTTTCTTCTCTGTGAGCTGTTCCGAAACTGCCTCGAGATGTTATCTCTGCGGAGTGATTCTGGCGGCTCCTGTGGTGGTTTCGAAGACTGAGCGCTGGCTGTTATCTCTTGGCTACCTTTGAGACGATGTTAAATTGATTACGAGCCGTAATATCAAGGCATTTATTTTATAGCGTTTCTGTTTATTTTTGTGTTGCGCTCGTTAAAAAAGGGTTTCTAGCTAAAACTTAGAATAAGTTTTTTACTTTCGAAGGAAAAAAAAATTACAACCAAAATTACGTCATCAAATACTGCGTTAGGCCCTAGTTCTTTCTTTCAGTTTCGACATGAACGTGGTAGCGTCTCTGTTAGGTAAACTGAGCAAAATTGATTACTCGAAGGATGTCTTATACTTAATAAGTAATTTTGAAGTGAAAACTTCTATGGGAAGGTTTAGATAGGGAGTAAATTCAATCATGTAAGTCATCTACATGGTCACGTGACGTGTTAACGATAACACTATATCTGTTCCTATTAGTATAACTTATTGCGCTTTTAAATATTAAGTATACGATTATTGTGCAGTAAAAAGAGATATAAAATATATTAATATTCTCGTATAGATATATAGTTTGAATAACGAAGAAAACGGAGTCCTAAAAATTAAGAACATGATAAGTTTTTTTAAAATTCCTACAATTACTATATATTTTATAGTAATTTAAGAGTTATTTTACTAACGTGATAAAACACATTTGTTGTGTGATAATATTTTTTTCGTAAAAGTTGCGAAACATTTTTCACTTCTGTCGGCAGTCCTCATGACTGCTTTGAAATTTTTTTTTTATATAAACTCTGCTAAAGAGTGCTTCTGACATTGTTGTAGGCCTGGCGACCTTTACTTATAACTAGAGAACTGTAAAATTCGCGGATTCATTTCGCGATAGGATAGAGTCCAAATACTTTTGACATTATTTTGCTTCAGTGATTGGGCCACAGTTTATCTGAAGGACTCTGGGCCAATGAAAAATCTTTAACAGAAGAATTATTAGCGAATCACGATCATTCCAGTCAACAGGTGTTACGAGCCGGTAACCAATCAGCAGAAGTAATTTGCACGAGTGCATAGAGGATCGTGGAGTCTATCCTTTAGGGATTTGAAATCGCGAATTTTACAGGTCTCTACTCATAACATGCAACAAATCGCACAGCACTTGTTGTACCGAGTACCGACCCAGTTGGGCGTGTGCCTACCGCACAATGAGCACAATGAGCACAATGAGCACAATGAGCACAATCAGCGGGGAGTAGTGGCGGTGGAGCGTGCTCGGACGAGCGTGTGGAAGCCACGCTCCCGCCGTGGAGAGCACGGAAGTGACCGCGGAGCGTGAAGGCGCCCCCCTCCCCTTCCCTCCAAGGGCGAGGCGGGCTAAACGAACTGAGAAATTCAATTGGGGTGGAGGAAATGACAAGGAATAAAGCATTGATCGGGCGCTGCGGTGGGAACGCGCAGGCAGCTGCTCCGAGCTGCCTCCGAAGCCCGCCTGTCGCCGGCCAATGAAATGAAAAATCCAAAAATACAACATTTTCAGTTTTATTTTCTCAAGCAAAAACATTTACTGAGTGTGACAAATTCTTGTAATTGTCAGTTATAAACAAAACTTATCCACGAAATTATGATACATTTGCCGGTACTGGTCTTCGTCGTGTTCACTGGAGTCAGAACTCGAGGATAGAAGTAGCTTGGCTTCTGGGTTGTAGCCGTGTCCTTGGCGAATAATTAAACCGACGTTTCGGCCGACATTCCAGTCGCCATCATCAGGGAGCAGTTACCAACTAGGTAACTGCTCCCTGATGGATGTCGACCGAAACGTCGGTTGAATTATTCGCCGATGACACGGCTACAACCCAGAAGCCAAGCTACTTCATAAAAAAATTGCCGTGAAAGCCTGCGAACATTATTCTCGAGGATAGAGTCGAGAGAAGCGTGTTACAACTCCCGTCACACGCTGCACGCCCTTGCAGCCACCAACTGGTGTACCCTCCGAGCCCGCAGAAACACTGCACTTGTCATCTCTTCACTTCAAATCACGACGACATAGGTCACGATTTTTTTATATTTTAAATCGTAGAAATTCGTATTGTTACAACAGTAAACGTACTTATGGTTCTCCTACACCCTGAGCTCTTGTGAATAACAAGCCCATCCAAGTCCCGAACCTTTGTCGTAGTTGAGTTACTCAGAACTTTATCGTGACTGTACTTCACTGTTTGGTGTTGGTACATCTACGGGCGCTTGTTTATTTTTCAATGGATTTAATTTAAATTTGCCACCCCCCGCCGTTCAAACAAAAGCTTCTGGTTAGCTTTTTATCATAATAAAAACGGTTTTTTTAACAGTGAATTTTTTTAATAACACGCGCGTTATTACCAGGCACGCTCTTCCCAACGATAGCGGGCCACTCGATGTCGGTTCGTGCTGTGTGCTGAGCGAAGCACAGGAGTGGAGGAGACCGTAATATTTTACTGTCGAAATTAATTTTGCTATCAGAATACACGTGCATTAGTATATTGTTACGTGATGAACGCAGTCGCGTACCGTCATGAATATTAATTCTTTGGAAATTTTGCAGCGAAATGATAATGTGTGATAATGTGGCAGCGGTTGTCTGTGCGCGCGTTACTGTTGAAGAGGGCTTGGACGCCACATTGGTTTCAACTGTGTTTGTCAACACTTTTTTCATATCATTTAATATTAAACAAATATTGGATCTGTTTGAGCATAACACATAATTAAACCGAATGTCTTGTTATTCAAACTGACCGATTGCTACAAATATTTTCTCCGGTGGAATAGTAAGTTTTGATTTGTAGGGACAGTAAAATCATTTTTCGCACTTGCCAGCGGCGACATTTTTCCCACTGAGCCAGCGACACGAGCGGCGTGTTCCCACGTAGTTCGGCCGAGCCTCGCTAGGTAGCGCCACGGGCGCGCTATATCCAGCAACGTTACACCGATTTTTATACGCAAAATATATTGTGTGTGATTACAAACATGGTCGTTTTTCGTGGTAAAAAGAAAATATACTATGCTGGAATGACACAATTTATTTGAACAATAATTTAGACATATATAATAATATCGTTTTTGATATTACACCGAATGGTAAAAATCATCTAATTGATACCTATTTAAATCACACCCACGAGTACCTAAACCAATTTTGTAGTGAAAAGTGAGCATAATATATATTTTGAGCTGTAACGGTGGCACTATTTAATATAATTAATTAGCTTTTGGGAACTGTGCCGATGCCGTCATTATTTTCTGAATCTACTTTACTAGCACGGAACAAACCTATATAAAAATTAATGGTTGCGCGCTTAGAGCCACCCATTCTGCCTTCTCTCCTTCATTCTCTCGCTTTTTATTAGAGTGCCTGGGATTAATGAACTCTGAGGAATTTATGGCATTCTCGGGCCTTTGGATATAAACTTTTATCACTCTTTTTAGGTAATAATCAACGGTCTGATACTTAATACGGCTGTTAATGAAACATGCCTATATAGTGATTCCTCACTGTTATCTAATTGGGGGCAGGTTTCCGGGTGTATTTAGGCGCACATCTAAGCAATCGCCCCAAACCTATTTCATGTTTTTTTTTTTTTTTTAATGAAACATCTCTACAGCCGTTTACAAACGGCAGCAACAGTGAATTATTTCGTATAATTTCCAATACTTTTGTAAACTTTTACATACTTTCTCATACTTTTGCATTAATTTGCATACTTTTCCATATTTTCTCATACTTTTTTTTTTTCATAATTTTGTATACAATCTGATACTTTTGCAACTCGTAAATCTCAACTCTGAGGTTGGGTCATGTGTTAGCAATATAATTGTGACCATTTGTCTAGACATTTCCAATAGGGTTATGTAGGGGCGACGGAAGACTACCATATCGGAAGACTACCATAATGGCAGTATTCCGCCTGGCCTCTTCGAAAAAGGCGGAAAAGTACCACAGCGGAAGTCTCCCATAAGTCCAAAGGATGAGACACAATTCTGCCATATCTTCTTACACCCTCCATGGAATGAGTACAGCAGCATTGTTCTCAAAGTAGTGTATAGAATTATCGGTAGGTAACGCTGTCAACCCTCTAGCTGTTTCTCAGGTTAATTTTAAAGCTTACAGATAGCGCTTCAGACGGTGATAGTTGCAATAACAAATCATATCCAGATCGCGGACGAGAAGAAAGAAATGTTTCCAAAAATGTTATATAGGTAGCACTGTATTCTTATTACGACGATTAAAAAAAAAAAAAACATGTGGTACCTAGTATTCCATTCTACGGAAAACGGCCTTACTCGTAAAATTGTAGCTTCATAAATTTACATGTTTGCACACTGGAATAATTGAAGTAATTGTAGATAATTACCTATTTAATGAATGCAAATCCAACGCAGATATTAAAGGATTTTCTTATGTAATGTTTTCTGTGACTGAACACAAAAAACTCAGATGTTAAGGTTTTTAATGTCTATAATAAATTATTTAAAGTCTACAAAATGTGTTTTTAAGATGCTGAAATGCGAGGGAAATATATTTGGCACAGGGCAAGCAGCACAGGCGCTCTAGGGGAGACATAGGCTCGTACATTTGGAATGTTGAAGGGCTGTGCACAGGCTTGCATTCTTTTAAAAATAAGTAATTTTATATAAGAAAATAAAAATATTACTATACATAGCATATTATCCTGCTTCATTAAAACAGTCAGATCTAATTGAAATTCAGTTTTTGTGCCTTACAGCACGTATAAACGAATCATGACATAAAATTACAACAAAAACACACTAACACAACACACATATAGATAAAGATTGATAAATTTCAGTTAACAACAAAAATGGTAATAACAAGTTTATAATAAAAAGTGCATCACTGATCGAACGTCTAATACATAGAAAATGAAAATAGGAATGTAGCATATTAAAAATAATTTAAATGCCTGAAATTATTAAATATTAATTTAAGAACTTTTTATGCATACTTCCAATTCTTTTCTAATTAAAATCTTTTAATGCAGAGAAAGTTTTAATTTTAATAAGACCTAAAGATCTTCATGTGTTGCTAAAAGTATTATTTACATGTTGGTGAAAAAACGTTTGGCATCCAATATAACTGAAATTCTTAAAAGAGGACACCACGTTTAATGTCATTACTTACTATGTGATAATTCTGATCAATTCAATTAGTTTTTTTTACTAAAGGTTATACAATAAATGCTATCGTAATTCAGAGACGTTTGTTAACTTGAACACCAGATCCGGACAGCTGAAATATCTTGCTGAATAGTTTCACAAACATAATTCCCAAATATTTTTTTTTTCATCAGCATCTTTTCTTGATCAATTCTGATTACAGTTGGGTGAATATCATTTATTAAATATTAAAGAGTAGTTGAGATTAACTACTACTTTGCGGAACACCTAATACCATGAAATTGTATTTTCAAATTTGACAGCAAAGCGTTATTTGTTAGATAATTAAAACGAGGCCTAAAATTGACAATTTTTTAATCATAAGATTATGTTGGAAAGTATCAAAGGCTTTGCTCATGTTGAAATAAATAGAACATTTTATTTACATCTGGATTTATACTGGTACACATATATATAAAAAAAAGCGTGTGTTAAATACGATATTCCTGATTGAAAACTATGTGGTTTTACAGAAATAATATTTTTAGGAATAAAATTCATGTGCCTATAATTTTACTATAATTTAACCGTCAATAATACATCAAGAAAATATATACCGATAAATGGTTGAACATATCCACTCACTGACAGATGCACACTTAATTAAAATATTTTTGTACAAAAGCAAACTTTTTTAAAAAAGTTTTAAATGTTGTTTGAGCTTTATTTATAACATTTTGGAATGATAATGCTACAAACTAAAACGCTACAAAACTACAAAAAATATTTTTGCAAAACTCCGTTCCCCCGGAGAAACCCCCGGAATGGCCACCGCATGGGGAGCCCAAGAAAAGAAACGGGCTCCCCATTTGGAAGCCACCTGGTAGGTTTTTTTCTGTTCCACCCACCGTTTCTTTGGTAGCCTGACTTGTTACAAGGGATTGTATTCCTACCAGAGAAAATGCCACCATTTCGTCTGGGCAATCCGCCTTGGAGGAGCCGGGGCGCGAACCCGGGTCCTACAAGTCACAAGGCAGGCGCTCTACCCCAGAACCAGAGTGGTAGAGCGGATACTTGCAGTCTTCTTAACACTGACATGATGTTATTCCACGCGTTTACTGTAGTTTCGTGTGTCATTAACACGTGCAGTAACATCTAACCTCGGTAACGAACAAATTTATGTGTTCTTATGTTGTTCGTTCAGCATGAATTATGTAATTTCATAACAGTGAAAAATAAATTGTATAACTAGTCTGGCAATTTTTTAGTTACTTTCCTGCAAAAAAACTTACAATCCCGCTGTACAATAATTATATAGAAATATAGACCAGTAAAAACATATGTAAGAGCTTGCACTATCGATGGTAAAGTTATTTTGAAATAAATGTTAGATATTAAAATAGTGTGTTTAGTTAAAATATGCGTGTGCTTACAAGCATGAAGTTAGTGTATAAACATTTTATTTGGTTTTAAAGCTACAGAAAAGTTAACTTTCTTATACCGTGCTAAACATGCACAGCTAATCCCTGGAAAGCTATTCAAATAATTGTTTGCAAATAACTAAATATTGGAGGTACTGGGGCAACACGAAGCATAAATGGTAACACTATTTTGTAGTAATACAGTTATTTTCATGTAAATGATCAAATTAACAAATAGTTAATGTTACATGAATATTTCTGTTCTATTTACAAAGAAAATTTACGGTGCACAACGGTAAACAGAATAAATCAACGATGGAACTTAACAGATAAAAATTGAAAAAACAACGGCTATACATAGATGCACAGGTGAACCCAGCGATGTGAATAAACAGTGATGACAGCACAGATGAACACCGTAAGCAACAGTTGAGCGAAAAAATAGATATTTTGAAAACTACAACGATGATAGCGCAGACTAACACAGTATATGATTCCTAAGAGAACAGTTGCGGGGTTTCGGTAAATATTACCTTCTTAGGCACAAACAGACTGAGGTTTGACATACAGTTTAATTAGTAATGGCGTTTGTCCGAAATTACATCTTGAATTAATTTACCTATTATTTAAAATGTTTGTCAGTGGAAATTTTATTTAATGAACTATACTGAATTTGTTGATATCCACATAGATACTGACTTTCTTTAAACAGATTTGTGTTTTATTTGTTTTATGTGTATATTTGTTTACACTTATGTTAACAAGGCACAAGTATTAGTGCAGAGAAGCTTATTCAAAAGAGGAACCTGTTTCTGTAACAATAAGTGTCAAGAGCGTAGTAAAAAAAAGGGGGGGAAAGTAGGGTTGCCAGATTTATTTAGACAAATAATTTTATTTTACAAAAATTACAATGGCAGAAATTTCAAAAAGTACTTAAGGGATCGTCAACTAACCTAAAAATGTATTTTCAAGCATTATCTTTGTAAAAGAGTTTCCGGAGGGACTGGCTTCCGCCCTCCCCTTCCACAAATACTGTCTTCACCCATGGTAAATGTGTAAACAAAAAGACATGTAGTTACACGCACTAGTTCATGTTTTTATTAATGACAGGAGGTAGGAGGGGTGCATATAGGAACCGAAATATCACATCTTAGTCATAAATTTTTTTATCGTTTAACTTTTAAAATTGGTCTGCTTTAAGGCTAAGATCACACTGCTCAGATTTTATTTTGTAATGTCTGTAGGTAGTATTACATTTTACATATTACAGTTATCAATATCAAATTGAAAATAATACAGAATAAACGCCAGGAATTATAAGGGTGATTATGTGTAGCAGTTAGTAATTCTTAACTTCAACGAATGATGAAAAATTGTAATGGACTAAAACTGTTGAAAGTAAAATGGAATTTTTCGGATTATTACTGATTTTTTTTCTCTCTTAAACTGAACTTTATTTTCGTTGACTGCGGAATAATTATGAGACGGAAGTAGCGTGAAACTCAAATCAGGGGCACTGGCGGAAGAAACGCCCATCGCTAACAGGTAATAGCCACGCCAACATTGGCCAGTTGGTTCCGGGGAAACTCCGTGAAACAGACCTAGTAGGACCGACCATAAGCTCCGGGGCCCCCCTCCTGCTGTGAGCCAGACCCGTGGAGCGAGTGCAGATGTAGAGACCGGACGAGGCTGTGCCTGCAAACACGTGATGCAGCCCTCGACTAGTCAGCATCAATGATTCTTGCGGGGAAAAGAAATCGGCGTGAAATGGAATTTCTGTTGTTTGATAACCGCGGTCAGACTCGGACCCTGTCCCCTGTGTGCCCCAGTCCGAGCCCAAGGTTATTAGAGAGAGGTTGCCTCGATCGCTTGCGCATCGTTCTGCGCATCGCGTCACTTGCAGCCCCGGCTCGGCTTGCCAGCCCGTCCGCTCCTATCAGTTACTTAGTTTACAAGCACATCTGCTCGTAATAACGTGTCAATATACAGCGTAATGCAGGGGGAGTTATAGTTGTGAGGAGTTTAATTGAGAGTGCGTGTGTTATAAAATGTTGGTGTTGCTTATATCATAAGTGCACGGGTGCTTCGTTAATTATAACTAGCAGGCAAAACGTTAAGAACACGAATTTAAAGTGAATTTGTTTTGTTAGACTAAACGCTGTTAACAAGTTGTATTTAAACATAAAATTCCAGGTACGCGGTGTACAGTGGCTGTGTGTACAAATAGTTTGTAAAAACAAAATCTTTACCTGAAACAAATCATATAAAATATCATCGATTCCCATGTGATGATCATCTGTTGAAAGTGTGGGTTCAGAAATGCCGACGTGATGGTGAGTGGAATCCAAAAACAACTTACATATTATATGTTCAGATCACTTTACAGATGATGATTACGAGCGCGACTTGAAAGCTGAGTTGTTAAATGCATGCGCTAAAAGACGTCTTAAACCAAATGCTGTACCTTCATTAAAACTTGGAATTACAACACATGTAGAAACATTGGAAAGTCGTCAGTGGCGTAGCCAGGATTTGCGTATGGGGGGTGTTAAGAAGCATGCGGCCCCCCCCCCCCCTCCGTATTAAAGCGGGGGTCCGGGGGTCCTCCCCCGGGAAGATTTGGATTTTAAGGTGTAAAATAGTGCTATTTTAGCAGTTTTCGGTACTTAAATTTAAATATTGTAATGATAAAAATTTTATTAATTTTAATGTGAAATTTGTTTGAGTGATGAATAAGAAATTAATCAAATATTTGGTGCTAAGGGGGGGGGGGGGGTTGAACCCCTAAAACCCCCCCTTGGCTACGCCCCTGAAAGTCGTGTGCGCCGAGAAGACCGAGTTAAATGCAGGGGAAAAAAAATGTTATGTAAATTAATCGTAGATTCAAATGAAAATGTAAGTGAGGAATAAACCTGTTCTTGTAGTCAGTTAAAGCATTCAAAGTCTTGTTCTAACAATGACTCGGTTGAAATGCTTAGGAAGTAAATCCAAATTCTTAAAGAAAATTTGTTTCTTGCCGAAAGAAAGTCAATTTTAAATTTGGAAGTCATTAAAAAACTCAAAAAAGAAAACGTAAATCTTAAAAACAAACAAAAAAACGTTCTTCGTTAGAGTTCCACATGCGGAATATTCTTTCAAGTGTTTTTTTTTTTTTTTTTTCAAAAAATCAAATTGACATTACTTTCGTTGAAAAAAAGAGTAAACTGGACCAATGAGGAAATAGCTCTCGCTTTTACTTTGCGTTATTTCAGTAAGCGATGTTATTTATTTTTAAAACAGAAACTTAACTTCCCATTACTTGGACTTTCAACTCTTCAACGATGGGCATATTCATTTGACATGAGAAAAGGTATCCTAGTAAACATGTTTGAATTTTTGAATGTAGCACGTTCTTCGTTGCTAGACTTCGAACGCATTGTTGTTCTTTCATTTGACGAAGTAAAAGTGAAGAAAACGCTCCAGTATGATGCAAAACAGGATGAAACGATTACACGAAAAACTGCTTTATTCATGTTAGAAATTCATTTTTAAATCTAATCTCAGTTTATTTATATTGTAAACATTCCCAAAACGTTTTAATGAGCTATGGCTACTTTTATTAAACACTAAGAAATTGATATGCAATTATTTTAAACATTATAATCTTGCTGAGAAATAAATACAAATAAACCATTTTGTTTACTAGTTACATGTTAATTATATTAATTTTTAAAAATTCATGGATTCATCATTGATATTTTGAAAAGTTTTACTGACACTTAAAAATATGTTGAAATAATAATTCATCCTTGTTTTCAGTCACAGCATTTTGTCATTTGAAAAGCATATCAAAACGATTATAATTAACAGTAATCAACAAAGCATAAATGAAATACTATAAGTATTGCGTATCAGACATGTGAAACGAGCCGAGCTGATAAGAGAAAGCCGTCAGTCAGCAGGTGTAGTATTACGGCTGGGAACGGCGGGGCTGCAGATGACGTCAGAGCGGAGTGTCGGGCTGTCTACATTGTTCTTATGGGATCGAGACAACCTCTCTCTACTAACCTTGGTCCGAGCCCCCCTTCGCTCCGACCGCCAGGTGTCGCTCGAGAATATTCTGAAGGTTGATTCAGAAAGTTTCCCGATCAGCATTGATGCACTATTACACGGACCAGACTCCTTCGTGGTGTCGACGGTGATGGGGGCTCCTGCGGAAGAGAATCGGGGTGCCCGCCCCCTCGGAAACGCCCGTTAATCAGGAAACAAGGGGAGGACCTCAGGGTAGTTTCATCAACTCGGGGGCACTCGCGAACACCCTTCAGGGCCGCGGGCTCACACCCCCCCTCTCCGGCCCTGACCCCTGTCGCCGTCGGGGTTGGATTAACCCGGTTGATTAATGACGGCGCTGCTGAGAGAGGGGGTAGGAGGTCCTTCTTTGTGGCGCCGTTATTGGCTGGTTGGTCCTCGTCAGCATCTCGGGGGTTGTTCCCGAGGCCGAGGCCCGCTCCAGGTGCATGCTGGGATATGCCTCCCCCAGTCCATTGTTGAGTGTTCTTCTCTGATGACCTGTCTTCGACCTCTAGCACCATTACATGCTGGAGGTCTGGGTGACGATCGTACACACACCAAGCACGACCAGAATATCTACAGAGTCTTGGTAACGAAGTTAAGCTCCTGTAGGGGTCGACTAATTGTTCTGGAGACGTACGTGTTGGATGAGCCAGCGTGTCCACAGTATGAAATGATGTGACACTAACTCTTCTTGATGTTTGCCTGGTATTCTAACTCGCGCGTCACCTTCAAGATATAGTATACATATATAGACCCAGTTATAAGACTGTGTTAATTAATGTGTGCCCAAAATAAAATAATCAAATTCTTTAAAATTATATCTTATTCAATACATGCAACCATAACGAACGCATATACCTTGTGTAAGAAACACCATTCTGACATATTTAACTAGTTTGATATATGCTTTTACTTTCATTACGCTAAACATAACCCAGTTGTGACTCCTATTGAAATCTTCTCCAACATGTAATGGTGCTAGAGGTCGCAGACAAGGAGGTCATCAGAGAAGAACACTTCACTAGCACAACCCAATGTGGCTGGGGAAGGCGACATCCCAGCATGCACCTGGAGCGGCCCTCGGCCTCGGGTCGTCTCGCTGAGTCCCCAGTTCGGGAACCAAGTTGTCCCGGAAGACCCCCCCCCCCCATGTCCGATTTCTCCTCCTCACACCGGGACTCTTAGTGGCGAATGACGTAGAAACCCAATGCTGTCGGATTCGAACCAACGCAACGCTGGGTTCACCGAAACTGCTCAGGCTTGCGAGACCGAGAGTGTACTTGATAAGGCTTGATGTAAGCTTTTGGACATTCACCATTGCTAAGCACATGTATGTCTATAGAAGAAAACTAAAAAATGCCCAAAAGACAAAAACACAAATTAAGCAAAAAATTGCTGTTGTCAACAGAATATTAACACATTTTTTGCTTAGTTTGTGTTTTTGTCTTTTGGTTTAGTTTTCTTGTACAGACATACATGTGCTTAGCAATGGCGTATGTCCAAAAGCTTACATCAAGTCATGCACTCCCATTGCACAAATCTTTCGAAGATAATACTTGATAAGGATTTTAGAGACATGAAGGGTTCGAGACGAACCCCAACGGTACCACACCCTCACGTCTAGCGGTCGGGGAACGTGGCGGACGATGCTGTGAGCACCAAGTGCGCTCCTACAGTATGTCCATGTCTCCGCGCCTCGGGGCCGGCCCATGCAGCGCTCTCTCCGCTCGGAGGGTTGACGGATGGCCGACGACCTCGCGGGCGTAAATTGGCGGCGCGGGTAATGGCGCGCGAGGCCTCGTTACCCGGTAATGAGCTGGCACGATGACCCACGCCTGGGGGGGGGGGGGGGGGGGCTGCCCCCCTATGCCCGCCTGCAGGGGAAGATAACCCAGCAGAGATATATGGTTTAGGAAAAAAAAATATGTTCGGTAGGGACTATAGCCATTTCCGAAGAACAATTTTCATTTTGGAGGGTATAATTATGTTTACCTAAAACTCTTCTATTAGACATTTTTTCTTTCATCGAAGCTGTTTTAAACCATTCAAGTTCACTATTTAAGACCCTTGACTGATGATGGCAAGTTAAAAATTATTTGTCTCCCCGAAATTCAATAATCCTGACAAACTCGTGAGTCTGCTAGAGAAACATTTTGCAAACAAACATACCTACTTGGAATTGTTTACACCATCTGAATCCAGGGACGGATTAGGGCTTTACTTCGTCCAGGGCGGAAATTGTGATAAGCGAACATCCACCCTCCCCTTCCCCCTATTCTACCTAACAACAATAAATGTACCAGACATGATTTGTTTTGCATCCGTGTACATTTTGTGTAAAATTAACGACGAAATTTCCTGAGCTTCTTTTTTCCCTTGCAGACCTCTCTTTGTTTTCAGCTCCTGGTTGATTTTTTTTTGACATGGACACTCGTGACAATAAAACCAAGGTAAAAAAAATGTTAAAATTCAGAGTAGCAATTCCAGTAATGCACACGCGACATACAATTGTGTGTGGTTTGAAGTCCGAACTCCGAATCACGCACCACTACACAGTCTAGCCTGAGCCTGCGTCTACCCTCTTCCTTCTCTTCCATCTCTTCCCCATTCTTTTATCCTCCTCGGCTTTCACACAGGCATGGCGCGCACTCGCTATGTAATAAGTAATGAAGATCTCCGTTGAAAACAAAAAAAAAATTGCCATTCATAATAAGCACATAATAGCAAAATTGAGGAGATATTGTAGTTATTTCACACTTTTTATAGTCAACAGCAAATTTCCGGCCCATTGCGGCCCTGGCCCGAGGTGGGGGGGGGGGGGGGTGTAAGGTTGCACCCGACCCTATCTGAATTTGCAATTTCTGTTGGTAAATCGTAAGTAATATTATTCTTTGGTAGGCTCTATGCAACTGTTCTTGCAGCACACGGAACTATCAGGTCAACCAGGGTCTAATACTGTTAGTGTAGTTGGTACTGTTTTGTAATTGTTTATTTATTCATTCTTCTCGGTTTATGTTCGGTTGTTCTGTTGCTCCGGTGCGGTGGCGCGAATGGCATTCATTCCGTGACTGTCGACGTGTGTGGGTGTGACTGGTCGGTCGGATCACTGGCCTCGACCCCCGACCCCCAGGAGGTCGCAAGTGGCGTGTGCTCCCGTGTCGCCCCGTCGTCGCCGTGTTCTCATCCACCTCCCCGTCGGGTCGTCACCACAACGCCGAAATACCACAACGCCGAATGTCAAATTGACCGCAACGCCGACAGCTAGAAAACTACTGTGTACCACAACGCCTTAATACTGTAACGCCGAAAAATGTTGCTTGGGTGAGGGGGGGGGGGGGGCACAGGAGCAAAATGAAAAAATAACTGAATGAATGTGTTTCTTAAATTTATCTTAACGCCGAAATACCACAAACCTAACCTAACCTAAGCTAGACTAACCTAGCCTAACCTAACCTAACCTAGGCTAGCCTAACCTAACCTAGGCTAGCCTAACCTTACCTTACCTTACCTTACCTAACCTAACCTAACCTAACCTTTTTGGCAGTCTTGCAATGACATTTTTCGGCGTTAATGTATTTCGGCATTGTGGTACACAGCAGTTTTCTAGCTGTCGGCGTTGTAGTCAATTTGGCATTCGGCGTTATGGTCTTCGGCGTTATTGTACGTTCGGCTTTGTGGTGCGTCCCCCTCCCCGTCTGGCCTGGAATGTCGGAGCTGTGTTCTCACGCCGTGTTCAGCTCCGCCACTTGCCCGCTCGCCCCTGATGTCTGTGTGGCCAGTAGCGACTCTCCCCCGGAACACTGCAGACCACGTCAACCCAACATGGAACTGAAATTTTGACGGTGGTTTTTCTTATTTATTTCAAGATAGTTCGATATTCTTTCCTGATAAATTATTCTAAGATCGATTTTATAAATGCTTACGATTAAATTTCCTGTAGAATCATTTAATTATATGTGGTAGTGAAATCTTTATTTATTTTTATAATACGAAATTATGAACCTTAAAAGGTACTTACCAGCACATTAAGCTACAAGACAATAAAAAAAAATTGTCTTTTTCCAAATGAACTTCCATATTTTAAAAAGAACACTATACAGAAAAGTGAAAGAGAAATGAATAGCCGCCCCTGTGTGTGACTACTAGAAGGTTTCTAGCTTCTCGGATACTTTACTTTTTATCCTTGGTTTTAGTTCTGTTTTTCACCTCTGTGTGGTTATTTCTTTTTGTTTCTTGCTTGTAAAGGAAAAATTAATCTTTAAATACCTCCTAATCCCCTCCAGCGCATAAGCTGAGAAACAGTGTTTCGGACAGTTCCTCTTTTTACCAATAACGAACAATGGTGTGCTTTCGTAGGAGCAGTTTTGGACACCCTGAACCCCTTCTCTCTCTCTCTCTTACGGCTAATATGACCAGGGACGCGACATGAATAATGGACAACCAATCAGAAAGGGCCGGTACAGCTGGTCTTGTGAGACTCTCGAAAGGAGTGGCGCAGTAGGGACAGATTTGGGGTGAATAATTATGTTAAATCATCTTTATAAAAGTCCTTCTGCTGCCCCGAATTAATCGATAACCAAGCAGTACGTGGTCACAAATAACTTGATATTTTGTGCTCCGATAATGTTGATATAATAATTTTGTGCTATATTCCACAAATTGTTTAAATATTATGTTGAATAATTAATTATGCACAAATTCATGATCATGTGCTAGATTTTATCCAATTGGTATTGCAGTTAAAATGTGCCTTCTAAAATTACACCATATCTTTTACATTTTGATACATTTTGTGGGGATTATGTTTAGTGTGGTTATTCTTCGGACACTAGTTAACTGGTTAGAGAATTTTAAGTTCTTTCTGTCTTACTGAGTCGTATTGTATTCAGTAGAACTGAAACTGTCCAGTGTCATGGGAACTTGCCGACAGAAAAGAGCAACTGTGATATATTTTTCCCTATAATTACAAACAACTTTTAAAAATAAATGCAGTTTTTATATTGTTGTGGTAGCTAAGTGTACCCCAACGAAGTGGTCCCGCCTGAAGTGACACTCGCATATGAAGTGACTGCCACCCATGCTACACCCCTGTTCAGCGGGTGTACAACCCAACAGGCGCTCCACCCTGTACCCAGTGCACTTGCGCCCCACCAGAGCCGCGCAGTGGAGGGGGTAACCCCCGTGACTGAGGAGCGGTCACGTGACTGATCACATGACCTACCTCCCCTCCGATCGTCCAGAGCGAAGTTGGAGTGACCACGAGGTTCTGGATGGTCGGAGAACATAGCGGAAGGCGACCCGAGGGGTATATAAACCCCGGAACTCGGCGCTTAAGGCGTAGACCATCAGCCGCAGACTATCAGCGGTAGACGACTAGCCGCGACGACAGGTAGTGTCGTTCTAACTAACTCCCTTGTTTCCCCTATCCGGGGGCAACAATATGGCTGGATTTCATAGCAGCAGAAATAATTGACGAAAATGTGCGTAATTATTATGCCTATATATTTGTGTATTGTTATACTCTGTGGAGATTTTTATGTGGCTTAGTAGTCAATTCTTTGGATGCTAGAGAATTTTGACAATTAACTGCCTCGCGGTGTCGTGTGTTGTCGTCAGCGGATGTGACAGTACGTGGTACCAGGAGGACATTTACCAGAAGTGAACAGAGTGGGCGAGAGGTGGCGCGCTAGTATCAGAAGCACGTGTATCAGGAGTGAAGCGAGCAGGCACCAGGAGGACACGTATCAGGAGTGAAGCGAGTGGGTGAGAGGTGGCGCGCGAGTATCAGGAGCACGTGTATCAGGAGTGAAGCGAGCAGACACCAGGACACGTATCGGGAGTGAAGCGAGAGCAGGTGAGAGGTGGCGCGCGAGTATCAGGAGGACATGTATCAGGAGTAAAAGCGAGAAGATACCAGGAGGAAAAGTATCAGGAGTGAAGCGGGCGGGCGAGAGGTGGCGCGCAGGCACCAGGAGCACGTCGGGAGGTGGCGAATGGCCACCGCCGTGTCGACGGCGGGCCAGGGGCGGGGGGAGTGGGGCTACCAGGCGCGGTCATGACGCAGCCTCTCGTCCGAGAGCTGAGCCCCTGTGGCGGAGAGCAGCTGGGACTGTTGCCCAGGAGGTGGATTGGCGACGAGACCAGGCGCTCGCTGCCGCCCTACGTCTACAAGTACTACCGTGACCGCACCAGGGCCTTCCGCCGGCAGAGCCTCAGGGTGAGTGTTGCTGTCTCGCACTCGCTTTGATGTATTAGTCACACCATGGCGGGGGCTATTATTACTGTACTTTGTGTTGTGTGTTTTAAATGATCATTTTGAATTAAAACAATGAATTATTGTGTCTGTATAAAGAATGCTGCCATCCATTGCCCATTGACATTGAAATATAGACATTAAACGACGGATGAAAACAATTACTTTAAAATATTAATGAAATAATTTTGATGTTTGGTTAACATGATCTTTGATTTAAGACAGTGTATTTGTTCTGTGTAAATGATTATTTTCTGTATGTTGGTTTTTTAGTAGATTCTGCATTTCGGACATTTAAAGGAAGTTGGTTTCCTGAAGAATATGTTTATATATGTTTTTTTAATTTGATTATGCACCTTGCATACATACTGAAATATCTCACGTTCTTTGAATGATTTTTGCAATCGTGTTATTCGATTTAACATAATTTCTTGGACATACGCCTCTGCTCGTTTACGCTAGGTGTCGAGAGAAAATCCTGAGGAATGAACAACAAATATTAACATAAAAACACTCGGAGAACAAGCTAATATCAGTTTATATCAAACATTAAATGCTTAGACAACACAAATAATCCTTGGAAGTGATTTGGTCAGGGAAAAAAATGTCAGCACGGACTAAAATTGTAGGCTGACCACGACGAGACAGTTGTGACAAGAACAATAAATCCAGAAGAAGACGAAGAAAACAACTCTGTACAGCATAGCGATGCACAGATGAACCCAGGGACACTGTTTTCCGGCCCGAAGGCCGGCCCACCCGCCACCTCCCCTCCCGTGTGTGCGCCCTTTTAGGGTAGAACATGAGTCGTCTTACAGATCTCGTTCAATCCAGAGCCCAACATCTGGACTAGACTCGGAAAACAGGTCCCCTCCGCTCTGTCCGACCTGCGGACTGCCAACTGCCTGCGCAAGTCAGTGGACAGAGTTTCACAGGAAGTTAGCCCCAGGTTTCCGGCAGACCCGACCAGCACGTACTGACTTTGGGAACTGGTGACCACCAAGGTCCACCACCAGACAGGCTTCAACCAACTAACTTGTCAATCCGGGCAGGAACCAGAACCGTGCCCCAGAGATGAATGACACTTCACACCCCTTCCAAGTACACCCGGTGGCAAAACGGAACACGTAATGTGGACTGTTGCGCGGGTTTCGGGAACTGGTGCCGAAGCAGTCAGCCTCACCGCGGTGTGGGGTCGAGGTGACTGAGGCTGTCCGCGGAACAGTACACTTGCAACCAGGGGCGCAGGGGGCCTGGGGTTAACCGTCACGTCATCTCTGGACAGGATGCTTGTGTGTTGCATGCTGCCCTCACGCGTGCAATAAGCAGTTAACTTTTGACGAGATAACGTCTTATAAATCGATGAACGCCGGCTGCACGCACGAAAAAATGTCACGTTCCGCCTGAGCAAAGCGTGCAAGAACCGGCCAACCACCGTGCGAGAAAATCTCTTATAATATCAAACAGGTTAAGTAGGGCTTTTTAACTAATTGTTCGTGATTTATATTTAAACAAATTATTTAAATTTAAATTTGCAAAAAACTGTAAATAATATTTGAAAATTAAAAAGTATGCAATTTTTCATAAATGTTTTCTTATGACGTTATCACGTAAAATTATCGTCCGTAAACAGACTTTACAGACAACCGCCTTTTTTTTGAAGTTATACTTCTTTAGGCGCGTTATGAAAAAAATGTTGAGAGTGAAATTTTAAGATACGCGCGCATCACTGTAACACAAAATTAACAGGTTGAAGCTGCCCGCTAAACAGCTAATTAAGTCTCGAAAAAAAGCTACCAACAAAATAGAAATAGAACCTCTATTAGTCGCGCATGTTGGCACGCTCGTCGCCTCTGATCACTGTTTTCATATTTATAATATTTATCCACATGTTTCTAGTCTCTACATTCACAACACGTGTTTTAGTTTCATACAAGTGCGAATTATATATGTGCTAATAAATTATATTCAGTAGTGATTTAAATGGAATATTTTGATTAATATTATTTACTATTCGTAAATATTAGTAAAAAAATTGTGCTTATATACTTTTTCAAGTGATCCAATATAATTGAGGTTGACTATCCGTATGTGTTATTTATTGATATAAATTAAAATATTATTATTTAATATAATTAATACTTAATATTATTAAATTATTAATGTTAAATATTTATTATTGGTTATTTATTATTTACAAAATAAAGAAATAAATTTAATAAAACATATAATAAAAAATTTGTGATACAAATAACATAGAGTATCAAATTGAAATATTAATTTTTAATATGTATTATTAAATTGAATAAATAATAAATATTTATAAAAATAAATGAACATATTTAATGAAAACTTTTTGATATAAATGAAAAGTGAATATTAAATTAAGAAAATAATAAACATTTAAAAAATGAATGAATTTAAATTAATTTTTTTGAATTTATTATTAAATTTATTTATTTTCTTTTAAAATATTAAATAATCAGTAATAAATATTTAAAATTAAGTATCTTATAATATTTAGTACAAATTTGGTCATGAATATTTATTATTATCTAAAATTTATTTATTTAATTTTTCAAATTTAAACTGAACGTTATTGACTGTGTTGACTATCTTTTTCCAGCCCTTTTATTATTTTATTGTAATTAATTATTTGCATGCAATTAAAACTATTTTTTAATGATGCCAAAGAAGTATAACTTCTCACGCGCGTGCATAAGTACACGCACCCATTTTTTTTTCTTCATAAGACCATGAACCCCGTTTGACAATCACGCTTTTGCAAGTGGAAGCGGGCTCCCCTCAGAGAGTGGATTCAAAACTCCAGGGGTCCGCCTGCCTTGCTTGCAACTAAGAAAATTGTGTGGGTCTGAATCATTAACAGATTGGTCAACTTAGTAAATAAATTTCTCCATGTTACGTGCAGTAAAGTAACGTGTATATTATTTTTTTTTTAAGTTAAGAAACAAAAAAATATATTAATTTTGTTGCAATTTAAATGTTTACAGTCGTTTAGTATAAAATTTCTGCATTTACATTAAAATGTTTGACTTGCAGCTTTCTGGTGTACTTCCTAATCAGCGCTAGCCTTTTCTTGTGTAAAATTTTCAATTGTAACAAGGTTACATACGAATATATTTATTTTTGAGAAGAGCCGTATGTGACCGTTCAGCTGCCGCGCCGGTTCAGCCCTTTTACCAGGATGTGTTGTGTCTCGACTGGTGTCGTGTGCCTAGTGCTTGTATGTCTGCGTGGTGTATTGCTGTGCCCATCGTGATCACCAATACTTACAACATGCATTTCTCTCTCTTGCAGGTGAGTTGACGAGATTATTTTTCATTCTCAGCTGTCCCGGTTAAGGTAAGTGACTATCCGCATGCGACTGATTGTGTTGTAGCTAACATTTTATGTACACACATGGTCATGTATTGTTTGCAGAAATATTCTGTCATTAATCTAAGTATACGATTTTTCCATTATGAGTTAATTATTGAATGCTTACGATTATCAGTGGAAGTATTTTTTTATGTTCTGTTTTTAATTTCCATCATAGGAGATGATTATTCTATACTATTGGGTGGGAACTGCTTCATGCTGTTTCAAAGTTAACTCATTTTCCGCGGATGTAGGGATTGTCAATTCTGGCCGTATGGAACACATGTGACACTCTTCCAAGCTTTGTTGCTGTAGGGAGCCTATCGAAGTGTTCCGTTGTCGGTACGAGACGTGCGCCGCAAATAATCTTGATTTATTTTATAATTTAAACAGCCGCAGGAACCGTCCAAATCAACTTACTGTTACACTGGTAAGCAATCTGAGTGTGATTAAAAAAAAAATCTGGAGATACAAGAGATTACAGTGAAATTGTAACTACAGACGAAACGAGTTTTAACCTTTCAAATAATTTACCCCTTTGTTTCAAGAAGCCCAACTTAGAAGAAAATTATGACTGCTACAAAAATATTTTGAAAAATAATTGTGTTAGTTTTTTATGTGATAAAACATAAATATTTATTTAGCAGCACCATCAAACAGTTACGTGAAACCACAGAACGAAACAGTGTGAGCTTATATGAATGTTTTTTAAGAAACACCTTTCTTTTTTTTTCAAATTTAATTTTATGTTTGAAAACCGTATGTAGTTTTTTTTATACACCTCAAAAGCTTATTTGCCAAAAATATAACTTTTGAAAATAATGCTGTTATGGAAGCCTTTCTGAGAAGATCTGGCACGTTTGGGCGGTTCTTGGCTTTGTTGTGCGTCCCTAAGTATTGCCTAAGTGTTTGCCACATCAATGTCTTTTCAGTGGTTTTGGTTCACCGCTACAAATTCAAATAACTATCCAGACTTTTCATTGAACAGTTTACCTCGAGTGACCAAAGAGCTCTTTGTAGTTTCAGAGTCAGGATTCTGACTAAAAGTCCTGTGATTGGCTGTGGACGGGAGATGGGTGGGTTTTGCCGAGGACTTGGCAAGTCTTTGAAGATTCTGTTAATGCTTGAGAGACCACGTGTAAAGTTATGTAACTCACTACCCGTACATTTACGAAACATTGTAATTTATAAACTTCCATGGATAATTTGTTATCAGCGTTCTGCGTAAATTTCAAGGTAAGAATTTTTGAATAGAGCAGACTTTCTCTTCAAAATGGCTAATTTTGAGTAGTAATTTTTCATGAATTGAGGATCGTTAGGAAAGATGATCCGGGAATTTTTAAATCTTTTGCCATAAAGGTATATCATTACACTGCGATATAGAAAAATAAAGTTTCTTCTCTCTTATGTGGAAATATCAAACTACTTTTGTTTGCACATTTAGTATACCGTTAATAATTTATTTGAAACATTATTCTGAAAAGTGTCCAAAGCACTATAGGCCGATTTTCCCGGGAACTCTCTAATTTATGTTCATTTATTTGACAACAAACCACTCGTGCGAGCGCTAGTTACCTTTGGCCTCTGCACGTTGCAAACCACTAAAACTCATTCGCCAGCTGGGAGATGATTTTCGGTCGCTGAAAAAAAAAATTATGGTGATATGTTATATGTTTTCTCATTATGCTGGAAAACTGTTCGATGCTACGAAACATATTCTTCATCATCGATCAAGTAGCTAAAGACTCAGATGTGTGTTGTGTTTTTTTTTCTTTTTGCAATTTTAGTTGGCCTTTGTTTTAAAAAACACGAGTATGGATTTTTCTGCCAGACGAACTCGGGGGATATTTACGAGGTAGATTTTTCATCCAAGTTTTCAAACGTCAGGAAGATTTATGGAAGAGCTGGCGAGGCCAACAGGTTCTCAGTTCTCCTGAACTGTCGTGTTCCCGTCAGCTCGGTGTGCTGCAGGGCCTTAACTCCCGTGCCGACTTCTCGACTGCTTGTTTTGACGAGAGTTTCAACGTGGAGTGAATTATATACACACATATATAATTATATATATATACACACACCAACACACACACACCTAAACACACCTACACACACACACACCTACACACACACACACACACACACACACACACACACATACATATATATATATATATATATATATATATATATAAAGTTTACGTTTCTGCGCTCGTATTGAGATAAACGTCACTGGTTAGTCAACAAATTTTGTTTTTATATATTGGCAGAGGTGAAATCCGAGTCCAAATGTGATTTAATTAAAGTATTTTTAGGATATTGTGTTTTTTTGTTGTTGTTGCGTATTATAGCGTATCTGTCTTGGTGATGATGATGTGAAAATATAAAATTTAAAATGTTTTCTTTTTTTATGTTACGTCCCTTAATGATTCTTTGCTAAGCATTGTGACATGCTAGAGTAAGGCATCTGTACTGAGCAGCTAAAGTCAGGAATCTGCCTCCGTATTAACCTTACTGGTCTTAATGAGACGACATTTTTGTCTTTAATACGTAGCATTAACGCTCGGAAACAACAGTAGAAAGACTGCTGTCCAGGCTCCATTGTCAATAATATTTTTTTCAATAGATTTTATCGTTTGGTCGTTTGGTCGAGAGAAGGGAGACGTTATTGATTTTTTTTTTTACTGGAGCTTTCAGCAGCTGTTTAGTGCCGAGGCTCTGAATGAAACCTTTTAGGCATGACATAGCAGGGTCGGATCGCAGCTAGACCCGGGGTGTGAAGGGGGAGATCAGCCACAGCATCCTGCGCCCGCAGGCAGGCAGCGTCTTGCTGGACCACTTCCCGGAAGTCCTCCCACGCGCTGTGTTCCCGGAACACCCGCCCCTCCCCCTTCCCCTCCTCGCCGCAGGGTTGCTTTAGATATCTATAGGTAACGAGGGAAACTGAGGAGCCAGGGCAATTAAAATGTCCAGGGAATATACTCAGAACAGTCAGGAGTATACCATGCAATATTTCAAGTAAATTTCCTTGACAACAAAACTAAACGGAAAATACTGGTTCCACCGATGTTTAGGCACCTCATAAATGCTAAAACATGTCCCCCCCCCCCCCTAGTAAATCAAACGTCATAGTATTTAATGATAAGTTTAGATACAGTGAGTTCTACCGAGTAAAATAATATGATAGGTGCAGGCAAAGTCCATCGCTATAGTGTTTTCCTTCCGAGAAAAGAAGGTTTCATCACGTCATGGCAGGCATGCGTTTTAAGATCAAAACAACACACTTGAATGGCATTCACAAAGCCCCCCCCCCCCTCCCCCCAGAAAGCAAAAACCAAGCCTCACGATTGTTCGTGTCTGGAAAGTCAGGGAAACACGTGGATTCGTATCTGGAAATGTGTGGAATATTCGGGGAATGTCGTAGGAGCGACGTGAGTGACGAGGGAGAGACGGGGCGGGGGGAGACGAGGCCAGGGCGTGGGTGCGGAGGGACCACCGTGTCTCGGCAACGTCCGTCACGTTCCCCGCCGAGTTGGGCGGCGGTCTCCTGTCCTCCGTGGTTCATTAGCGCCGGTGAATGCTGGTTCACTCGACATAAACACTGGACTTCCTAACACCTACGTTATAATTAGAGACCGGAAAAAATCGTGGATTCATTTCGCGATAGGCCGAAATTCAAACATGTGTACAATTCTGCTGGTTCTGCTATTGGCCTGCGGTTTAACTAGAGCTCTCTGGGCCAATGAGAGACTATCGACCAAAGAAGCGTCGAATCACAAGCTACCCAGTGGAGACGCCTCACAATTTAGTACCCAATGAACACGCGTGTTTACTTGAGATGTGCAGAGGATAATGGAGGCTATCCTAGAGGTCATTGAATCCGCGAATTTTTCCGGTCCGTAGTTATAATGCAGGTAGGATAATCTGAGTGTGCTTTTTGCGTGTGCAAACTTAATGACACTTTAAAAACTTAAAACCCCCGCACTTGTTCACTCGTAACCCGGGATCCGAACCCAGGACCTCCCCCGTCGATGTGGGCTGTGAGAGTAAAGTCTCGCGACCCGGCTTGTCTCGTCGGCTCCCACCCGGGTGAGATCTCCGCTGGCCGGGGAACGTCCTGCCGACTAAGAACCCGCCACGTATGGCGGGTTTCTCCGTGTGCTCCCGATTATTCTTGTCAATGTTATGATGGTTTTCTCCGTGTGCTCCCGATTATTCTTGTCCAATATTATGATGGTTTTCTCTGTGAGCTCCAGATTATTCTTGTCAATATTTTGATGGTTTTTTCCGTGTGCTTGCGATTATTCCTGTTGTTTTTCCAAGTGCTTCTGGTTATTTCTGAGAAACCCCCAGCCTGCCCGACACCGCGCAGGACTCGGGCCGCTACAGTCGGCGCTGGAAGGACTTCCCGCGCTCAACAAGCGTAACAGCATACACACCCTGTGCGACAGGTGGCTTTATATGATACGGCTACAGTAAATATTCGGAGATACATATTGTCGCAAGCACAATGACGGGAATCGTGTTCTTTTTCTTCATCATCATTCAAAGTAATAAAAATATTGTTTTCTTTGTGTTCTTTTCAACACTGCTACTTCTGGTAGAAAAGAAAGTTGTCTGGAGGACGGCGCGTGGCTAACTCTCTCTCGCCCGCCGCGACGGGGCGCGAGCTATCGTCGCCTTGATCCCCTTCTGCAGTCAGCTATCTTTCACTTCCTCCTGCGCTTGTTACATAGGTTTTTTTCTTTCATTAGAAAATGGGGCATAAATTTGTAACATTAGTGAATTTACTAACAATCCCCTTGTGCCATGATAAGTATAATTTTAGGGCTCAGTGTGTAAATTTACCTTAAAAAATAGAGGCCTACTGTTAACGACATAAGTCAACAAACTTGCGTGGCTAGGTTATCTTAATAAGGATAATACGTAGGTACGATTTCCAGCTGTTAGACTTATATTTTGTTTGGGTTGTACAGTGAAGTGTGTGTTTTGGTGTCATAAAATGTGTTTGCGATTCTTTGTTCGCAATAAATTGTTGCTTGAACGCTTGCACCGAACTCCAGATAATGTAAAACATGTTGTGGTGGGAACTGGCTGTCAAATGGTTCGTGGTACAAGCATTATATTACAGTGAACAAAAAAAAAACTGTTAGTGCCTACTAAATAGCTTGAAATATTTTCAGCAAAAAATCACAATAACCTCAATTTTGTAAAGAATACATGTTTTTTTTATCATCCGGACACAATGTGATTTACTGTGTTACTTGTTTACCTCACGTAATACTTATTTTTTGTTGAATGTTCACTCAAACAGGTAACTCTGGTTGAAGCGGTGCAGTTGTGTGTGTTTTCGTCCTGGGATTGCGGTGCCGTGTGTTTTCAAAGGAAACCACTGCACCCCTGTTTCCCACGCTGCGAATGAAAAGCCCTCGTGCGCCGACTCGTGTTGGAAGCGGCAGCTGGGGGCGGGAATGCACCCCGCCGCCCATCTCCTTGGAGACGGCTGTGGGGGCGGCTGGCGCGATCAATACGGCCCATGTGGGTCAGCCAGTGGGTCAAGGCCGCGTCCAGGCGCGTTCCAAAACACTCCGCCAAGAGTTTCACCCTGCAGTTCCCAGGGCAGCTTCCTAGCAAAGCTTTCTTAAAAAAAAACAAGGGGGTTGTCTGTAAAATCTGTTTACGGACGATAATTTTACGTGATAACGTCATAAGAAAAAATTGATGATAAATTGCGTACCATTAATTTATCAAATATTATTTAAAGTTTTTGCAAATTTAATTTAAATAATTTGTTTAAATATAATCACGAACAATTAGTTAAAAAGCCCGCCTTAACCTGTTTGATATTATAGAAGATTTTCTCGCACGGTGGGTTGGCCGGTTCTTGCACGCTCGGCTCAGGCGGAACGTGACAATTTTTCGTGCGTGCAGCCGGCGTTCATCGATTTATGAGACGTTATCACGTCTTCAAGTTTTCAAGATGGCGGCCGTAACGGAAATTGCAACGGTGACGTCATCATTCAATGTGGCGGTCATAACCCTAGATGACGTCATCAGAGGCTTTAGACATGGATGCTTAAGCCTATTTTAGGAATTTGGGTTCTTTCTAAGGCAAAAAGTATTTTGAGGTTTTCGAAATCCTAACTTTTGAATTGTGGAATTTTTGAAGAATATTTTGAGGGATCTTTTTCCAAAAAAATAGAAATTTTGGCTAATTTTTAAGGTCAAAGTTCAAGGTCAAGGTCATCCAAGATGGCCACCGTTACGTCATAAATCCAAGATGGCGGACTAGCACATGCACCACGCGCCAGCGCCAGTGCCCGGACATACTTTCCTATACTACTTGTGAAGCCTCCTGCACGAAAGCTTATTAAAAATTTGCCAACACTGACGGTAAGTGGTGGTTAGAAACGAGTTTTCCCACATCTCTTTCGCCCCCCTGGTTTCCTGAAAATCGGGTTTCCGCAGGGAATTATATTTTTAATGTAGTCGTTGATTTTATAATTAGAATTGATACGAAGACTAAAAAAATATATATTTTTAATATTTTGTCTTCTAATTCGTAACAGCAATTCTCCGAAGCGATTCACTGTATTTGTATGAGAATCGGCCAGATATTGATTTATGTGGTAAAGTAACATTTCGAACACATTCGTCCCTAAGCGTTGCATGGTTACCGGCGTATCACCATACGTCACTGACGTGCATATACCGCTAGTTCGGATATAAATTATTAAAACTACTGGAAATCGCTGGCATTTAATTGCAAATCAGTAAAAATCTGCTTCTTTAAGCCTCGGTCTCACGCGCCGTGTTGTTTTTTTCTTTCTTCGTCATCACTGTTTGCTAAGGGATATTTCTAAACTTCAAATTCGAGTTATTTCCTGCATTTGTTGTTTTGCCACAAATATTTTCAACGGGCAGGTATTCACTTAGTGATTTATCTCATGGCCGTTCGTAAAAAGTAAAAAAATCGGACAAGTAATGATAATTACGAACACCCATGATATTACTCCTAGTGAATAGCTGTTTAATACATTTGTGGTGAACAACAAATGCAAGAAGGTATCTAGTTAAAATTTTAGTTTTAGTCCCTAAAAGAAAACAACAATACAAAAACACAACAAAAAAATCAACATTTTGTGTTAGAGACAGCTTTAATAAGCACCAATGTAGCTGTTTAAACCTGTAATATTATTCTCCCCAACTTTATTTGTAATTTCTTCACTCATCAAATTTTATATTAAGGAAACAATAATAATTTTAACATCGATGTATCCAATGGTTAGATAAAAACTGCTTAAAAAGCGCTATTTTGCACTTTTAAAATCAAAATTTTCCGTTGGAGGGGAATGGGTTTACATGACAAAATCATTATTTGTAACCTCAACTTAATGAACACAGCTACGCCAATGCATTTCCCACACCAACCAGCCTTGTTCAAGCGTACGGCACACACTAAGTACGAGTAATATTTGACTTGTTAAGTTGCCAGAATGTTTTTTTTTAGAAAATGAAATCAGAAAAAAAAAATGCTTTTTACCATGGATTCTATTGGAAAAGATTCGAGACAGAACCTAGAAGCAACAGAAAGACGTACATCGCAGCATTATCTTCATTAATATGCTATATATGTATGTCAACACTTTGTCTTGCCCAGGGACGTGGAAAGTCTGCATCCTTACTCAATGTCCTGCCTTTAAGGACAACGTGGCAACTGGTGCGTGGGTTAGCCCTCTTGTCAGACGATAATGCTCAAGGCACTTGATGAGTCTGTTGTGATGTGTGGGATTATAACTGTAACATTGCACACCTGTTTACTCGGTGTTACTCAGCCAGAGGAAATAGTTATAACATCAGTTATGCTAAATGATATTTGTGTTGGCCATTAGCTTTCTACCAATTACTGGCCAGAAACTTCATTATAAAGGATTGGATAAACTACTTATTACATAGTTGTATATTACTGAGGGGTTATGGAAACCATATTGTGAGAAAACTTCAAATCTTAAGTTGGCTGGGATCGAACCTCGACTTCCTGGATGTCAACTAAACATTGTACCACGTGACCAATCATGGCGCTGTAGCGTGGTTGTGCCAACCACCTTCCGTCGGCCTTTGTGCTGTGGCAGTCATGCAGACCAGCAGCCAGGTGTTGTTGGTTTGTAACCATGCTGTTTTACATTGTTTTCCCATCAGCAATGGGTGAACACTTTTATGATGCATAGCAGAAAGTAACCGACTACTGTAATTTTTCATCGTGTGCTTAATCGCATTTTCGACCTTTGAACCATGGACACGATGATGTATAATTCTTTGGAATTTTTAGTACCTACTGGTTTTGCTGTGGAAAAAACGCCCAAAGAGACTATCGTTATGCCATTTATCGATCAAGTAAGACATTTTCAAGAACATATGGGCACATTTGTCCTGTCGTACATTTGCGCTTTTCATTTTAAAAAAAAGTCGTAGTAAAATAGTTGCTAATTATATAATGCCTCATGGGTTGTAGCGGTAATGAGTTTTCGGAGTATCACAGACTATAATAATGTTCGCAGGCTTTCACGGCCATTGTCTGAAGTAGCTTGGCTTCTGGGTTGTAGCCGTGTCCTTGGCAAATAATTCACCGACATTTCGGTAGGTAGTAGGTAACTGCTCCCTGATGATGGCGACTGCAATGTCGACCGACACGTCGGTGAATTATTTGCCAAGGACACGGCTTCAACCCAGAAGCCAAGCTACTTCGTCACAGACTATGGTAGGCTCAACACTTCTTTGTTTCTGGATATCGACACAGTACTTGTATTTGTAGAATGAATGGTTGACGAGGTTGTGTGGTTCGTGATGGAAGCCCAGCCAAGGCACGCACTCTGGCGAGGTCCCGGGAGGACAGGAGCGGGATGCTGACGTGCACAGCATCCCTGCGCTGGACCAATCAGCCCAGGCCTCCCCGTCCCTCCCGCTGCCTCGGGCCTCGATGCCCTCACTGCGACGTTTAATATGCGCTGCTCCTTCCGCCCCGCTCACCCGTCGTGTCAGCTCCTGGCGCCCCTCGGGGTCTCGTTTCCTGTTCCGGTTCTGGACTGGAGACTCGCAGGATAGCCTGCGCCGGCAGCTGTACAAGTGTTCACTGCAAGAACTTGTACAATCATATTTTCATTTTTTTAAAACTTAAACGGGCTCATTGATGTGATACTGTTCTTAGGTTACTGCTAGACGGATACTACATGATATACTTCGTATTTTCATGTGAGATTACATGGAACTAACTCCACGGAACAAAAATGTAAAAAAATTATTAGTCGATACAATAAAAACTGTAATGAAGTCACGTCTAAGCATGGAATATGTTTTAAAAATATTCACAGATTTGGTAGTCAGATGTGATAGACATGGACATTTTTTTTACGATTTTTCATAAAATTGTTATAACATCATGCACAAAACTATTTCATCCATTGTAATGAAATTTCGCACTTTAAAAATTAATTTCGTGAAGTGAAATTTAGAATAGTTTTATTCTGATGAGTTAAATAGTATATCTGTCTTTTGTTTGTTTTTGTGCGCATTGCTCCAAATGTATTTCACATGAAGGATGTCGCTGGCACAGCTAGTGTCCATAATCTACTTGGACAAAAGGAAATAATCTCCAGTTTACTTCAAATGCTTTAGAGGAAGTGGGTTGGCTGTGATAATACTATAGTGGGATCATTGTCACGCTGAGACAAACACGTTAACAGTTCTAGATAATGATGGACAGACGAGGCAGGGATAAGTTTCACTTATGATCCCAGCATGTATCTTTGGAAGTGGTGGGGACATACGTGGAAGCCTGCAGGAAATGAGGAATGTCGCCATTTTGCATAACTTGTTCCGAATGACTCGACAACCCAATACCAAAACGGCTGGACCAGAATGCGAATGTGAGTAATCCCGGTTGCAAGTCCAGCGGTTCACCACAGCGTCTGCGCGGTCGGTCTCAATGGCAGCTTCAGGATGACTTTCCGGGAGGGGCTATCGCACAAAGAAAGGTCGTAGTTGCAAAAAATGAAAGTGGTCAGATATTGGCCTTGGAATATTATTTACAAATTACAGGTTTCAATTACAGAACCTTAGTAGCTCCATGCAACTTTTGATGAGATGAAAGTTTAACATATGAAATTAAATATTTAAGTAAACATAAATATACACTAATCACTAAAATTGGTCTCGGGAGGGGCTATCGCCCCCACAGCCCCCCTTCAGGAGCCTCGCTTGGTCGGTCTAGCCATCGAAGGAAGTGAGAAGTTGACAGAAAGCTGACAGACTGTTCATGGAGAGAGGAGGGAAGCATCGTGTGACATCTCGGCGAGCAGCAAGCATGGCGTTGCCATAATTACAATTGTCATTATTTATTTAACCCACAAAGCATGCACCACGTGCATACATATTTGATTAAGTTTCAATTGTATTTTGGATTCAAGTATAGTTGTCTGTGAAGTCATCCTGAATATGATTGATGTATGATAACTAGCCAGCTTCTCCGAAGATATTTTTTGTCATATTTGGGATTTAAGTCTAGTTGACTGTGAGGTCATCCTGAATATAATTGATGTATGATAACTAGCCAGCTTCTCGAAAGTGTTTTTTTTGTCTTAGTTTACTAGCAGTAATCCAATAAAATGATTTAAAAATAATAAAAGCCATGTTAAATGGGGCACGAAATGACGCTGTGAAGCCAGCACAGCTACCCTTGTTCCCCAGCAGGCTTGGGACAGAGGCGTGTGGCGGGGAGACTGCTGTTTGTCCGTGTCTTGTCGTGTTGTCCCGGCGGACAGCTCCCAGGCGGGCGGACACTACAGCCATTCATCACTCGAGGACCGCAGGGACAGCTATTTTATTCCCCTCCTCTCCCCCCCCCCCGGGCCGCCCTCTCCCGGGTCCTCGACGGCAGACGTGTCGATGTCTGGTCCCTCACCGGCCCGGCGCTTCTGATGTACTCTATCTTTCTGCCATTATCCGCTCCGCATCGTGGCCTGGAGGTCATGCATGCTCTTCTCCAACACAAGTCCTAGCCTGGAGTTCATCTCCACGACATGTCCTGGCCTGGGGTCCATGCTCTTCTCCAACACAAGTCCTAGCCTGGAGTTCATCTCCACGACATGTCCTGGCCTGGGGTCCATGCTCTTCTCCAACACAAGTCCTAGCCTGGAGTTCATCTCCACGACATGTCCTGGCCTGGGGTCCATGCTCTTCTCCACGACATGTCCTGGCCTGGAGTGCATGCTCTTCTCCAACACAAGTCCTAGCCTGGAGTTCATCTCCACGACATGTCCTGGCCTGGGGTCCATGCTCTTCTCCAACACAAGTCCTAGCCTGGAGTTCATCTCCACGACATGTCCTGGCCTGGGGTCCATGCTCTTCTCCAACACAAGTCCTAGCCTGGAGTTCATCTCCACGACATGTCCTGGCCTGGGGTCCATGCTCTTCTCCAACACAAGTCCTAGTCTGGAGTTCATCTCCACGACATGTCCTGGCCTGGGGTCCATGCTCTTCTCCACGACATGTCCTGGCCTGGGGTCCATGCTCTTCTCCACGACATGTCCTGGCCTGGGGTCCATGCTCTTCTCCACGACATGTCCTGTCCTGGCCTGGAGTGCATGCTCTTCTCCAACACAAGTCCTAGCCTGGAGTTCATCTCCACGACATGTCCTGGCCTGGGGTCCATGCTCTTCTCCAACACAAGTCCTAGCCTGGAGTTCATCTCCACGACATGTCCTGGCCTGGGGTCCATGCTCTTCTCCAACACAAGTCCTAGCCTGGAGTTCATCTCCACGACATGTCCTGGCCTGGGGTCCATGCTCTTCTCCAACACAAGTCCTAGTCTGGAGTTCATCTCCACGACATGTCCTGGCCTGGGGTCCATGCTCTTCTCCACGACATGTCCTGGCCTGGGGTCCATGCTCTTCTCCACGACATGTCCTGTCCTGGCCTGGAGTGCATGCTCTTCTCCAACACAAGTCCTAGCCTGGAGTTCATCTCCACGACATGTCCTGGCCTGGGGTCCATGCTCTTCTCCAACACAAGTCCTAGCCTGGAGTTCATCTCCACGACATGTCCTGGCCTGGGGTCCATGCTCTTCTCCAACACAAGTCCTAGCCTGGAGTTCATCTCCACGACATGTCCTGGCCTGGGGTCCATGCTCTTCTCCACTACAAGGTGGACCAAGGCAAATAAGGAAAACGCAGGGTCTTCCACATAGAATAATAAAAAAAAGGTGATTTTCCTTTGAATGTTGTAATGACGAAGTATATCATCGGAAGTTTGCCTGATGACAGATGACAGGGGTAGCAGATAATGTTTTTCGAACAATCTCAAGTCGCAATTGAAAGCCCACTGTCTTCTTTGTTCGTCTGTGCTGTCCTCGTTTACTGACTATGTTCTTTATTGACTAATGACTTCTAGCTGTTTTCTCTGACAACAGCTAATCTTGAATTGTGGTTTTCTATGGTCTACAGTGTTTGTGTATATAAATATGCCATATGTATCGATGTGAATTATTTAGTTATTAGCTCTTTTTTGTCATTACACATGATAAATGATGTACCTACATATTTTATAATTATTATTTTATAGTTTGACATAGTATGGAAAATGCCATTCTTTAATTTTTTGCAGTCAAGTTTCTTTAATTAGTTAAACTGTTAAAATTCTAAAATTAGTAGTAGCTCGCGTGTCGAAACAACTTTTCTTTTCGTAAAGATTCATAATACTTTCCCGTAACAATAACTCTAGAAAGTGTGTGGGAAAAAAAATATTCCCAGGGTGAATAATAAAGAAAGTGGAAAAAAGTTATTTAAAACTGATATGTACTTTCAAGAGAACATCTGGTCACCGTGAAACTTGAACAGTTTTTGTTTGGGCACTAAGATTGTATGGGTAGCAATATTGTTCGGCTGTTGTGTGAACACTTGACCAGCTGCGGCCTCGGAGGTGTTCGACATTGTCCTGTGAGCGAGGCAGCTGCTGCCTGTCACAATGTTGACCTTCTCTGGGCCAGCGCGCGCTGTTTGTGTTGGCCGGGCGCCGGGGCGTACCTGCGAAGGGCGCGGGACTCCAAGGGCGCAGTGCTGTTTGCTCCCGGACGCAACGGTTCACTCGGTTGCGACGCAAGGAACTCGGAAGCGGAATGCTCGGTCGAGGCTCGTGTGAGCGGGGCATCAGACTCGCTAATCATGCGCACATTCGACCTGGCAAGAAATAATGAAGGTAGAATGTTGCTTCAAGCCCAACGCAGTGTGACGGCGCAGAACTCCACGCCAGGACTTGTACTGTACAAGGAGAAAGCACGGAATGAAACACAGTAATGCTTACGGACCGGAAAAATTCGCGGATTCAATGACCTCTAGGATAGCCTCCATTATCCTCTGCAGATCTCAAGTAAATACGCGTGTTCCATTGGGTACTAAATTGTGAGGCGTCTCCACTGGATAGCTTGTGATTCGACGCTTCTTTGGTCGATGGTCTCTCACTGGCCCAGAGAGCTCCAGTTAAACTGCGAGCCAATAGCAGAACCAGCAGAATTGTGCACATGTTTGAATTTCAGCCTATCACGAAATGAATCCGCGAATTTTTCCGGTCTCTAGTCTAATGCTGCGTCTCTTGTACTTTCCCGGATCATGTGGAGACTACAGTTGGACGCAAGGGATGTTTTAAGGGGGCCCGCCTAGTCAAGGGTGTATGTGTGTTAGTGTGCCTGGATGTAAGTGCGACGCTCGCTGGTGCTTCTAGCGCGGTGTCGCCTCTAAGCGCAAGGCTCTGAACTGGCGCGCAGTCTTCTCGTCGTGCATAGGGCAACTGTGAGAGATTCGAGCGGTGACAATAACATTGTATGGCGGGGAAATGAAGACAAAGCTGGAATGAAAGTCCCTTGAGTGCTTTCAAGCCTAAAAATTACTATGAAAACATGCTTTTTTTGCCATTATCACTCGTTTAATATACTAAATAAAGAAATAGTTCTACTTATTCGCTCCTTGCGATTTCTTAAATGCTTTTCGTAAGCTGGCACCACTCCGATGTCTTGATCAGTTTTTAAGTCGCGTGGTTTCTTGTGAAGCTGTGCGCACCGTGTGTGCGCAGGTAGGCGGGGTCTAGGACCTGCAGCAACCTATCACGCTCTGGTATGAATACTGTGGACCTCAAGTTAGACATGACGAAGGGATAAGGACGGTGTCTACAAATCCAAAAGCCACAATCCTCTACCATGAACCAGCAGCATGATTCCCTTCTGTGTACTACTTATCTGGTATTAAAACTTAGCAAGATTTCACTGGATTGGCAGGCAGGCCACTGCTTGAAGTTTGGAGTCGTGACTTTAAACCATTGCAGCGAGAAATAATGCAACTAACATCTCACAGTCATTTCACTGTGATGTGGTTGCATGTAAGTAGTGACAGGTCGTGAAGCGGTTTTAGACATGGAATTACACGTTCCAAAAATAAAGTTTCGTGATTTTTTTTTGTTTTTCACAAGGAAACTCTATTTTGTTACCAACAGAAAAAATTCACTGTTGTAACAAAATACAATCGTTTGGCTATTTTTTTTGTTCACATAGTCGCCACTGACATTAATATAATTGTCGTACCGTGAAATCAATTTCAGGAAACCCTCCTGATAAAAACAAAATCATTGCCCAGTGTTCTTCTCAGCCTGCCGCACCTCTTCTGGAGCAGTAGTCACAGTTTGTTCACAGCGCCCGAATCACATTGCCCTCGAGTCTCAAGTAGTTATTCTGATTGGTTTCAATTCCCCTCATGAATATTACATCATGTAATTGCACTTCAAGCAAAAATGATCTATTAATTTTTTTTGTGTATCTAATTTCATTCATTCACGTTGTACCATGCATAGAGCTTCAGAAGGATAAAGCTTTTTTAAACATTTTTTTAAAACATAAAACCTCTCTTTTGACATATCAAGTAAGTTATTATGCGGCCAAAGCCAAAGCGAGAAAAATTTATTTTTTAATGTTTATATAATTTTTTTTCCTTTGTTAAATTTGATGTTGTATCCTGGCTGTGAATCCTGGTAGAAATGGTCGTCGATTTAACGAAATATTGAAAATGCACAAAAATTGTAAGCTTGGATGGAGCTAAGTTTCCCCGGGTGAACCCAGGATTACTTCTTCTTCTAGCATTACCCGTAACACTCACACACTCCTCGGCAACAATGGGGCCAGGGAAGGTCCGGGTATGTTCGCCCCGGGCAAGCCGGCTGTAAAAGGGACCTAACAGCGGGAGTCAGAGGGGGAATGTTGGCAGGCTTGATTGATGACGCTCTTCAGGATTGGTTCCCGAGATGGCCGTTTCGCGGCTTCAGGATTTCTTATTTACCGCCAGACGAATCCCGCAGCCCGTGTACGTTTCCGGATTTATTGTACGACGGCGATGGATCCGGCGTGATAACACACACGTTCATTCTTTTATTTAGTCCGTGAAAGATGTATTTCCTTCTTAGAGTTGGAAATGTGAGGCAGTTTTCGATTCTGAGCCTTTCATTGTGGTCCACTGTTGTTGGATGCATTGTGTAAAAATTTCACCAGAATTTTTGGCGCATGTAATCTTTCTATTGAAGATTTATGTTTGCCAATATTTTTATATGGATATTTGGCAAACCTATCAGTGTAGGGCTACCTTCTCAGCTGTAATCTGCTCACCTCAGCTGTGATCTGCTCACCTCAGCTGAGATCTGCTCACCTCAGCTGTGGTGCCGTCATAGTTTCAACCGCTTTCGTCTTCAAATTGTTTTGTATAATTTTATATTTTAAATTTTGGCTCTGAACCAATGTTCAGAATTAATAAAATGTGTTGTTATTAATAACGACCGACTGCTACAAATAGTTTCTCCTATGAAATAGTAATTGGTAGGGGCATGCATTCTGATGGTTCATTATATTTCAATTGGTATGCCTAGCTAGCGATTGTTCCCTTGTGATTGGCGGCCGTCTGCAAGAGAAGCCGTTGACCTGTTTGACCGGGCCATTCAGCACGCGTTTGCTTCCGCACTGGGTGGCTGTCATTGGTGTGTTTACAGTAGACATGTGCCTGAAATTAACCACGAAACACAGACAAAGCTAAAATTTTTATACAACACAGCTGGTCTGAAAGTCGTCTCGTGAAAAGTAGATGGCATACGCAGGTATTTAGAATCGATTATTTTTCTTTCTTTCAGAATGTGTACGACTGAAATATCACTTTCAAAATGCACTATTTTATGGTCTTAGAATAATCAACAAATAATAAAATTGGAAAGTGATATTAAAACTTATTATAATGATAAGAATGTAAATGTGAACAGTTTGGGCAGCAGGAATGCGGCAACATCGGGTGTAACTTGTTGCTCCGCCACCCGAGTGCCAGCCATAGACGGGGACGCACCACAACGCCGAAATGCCAAATTGACCACAACGCCGACAGCTAGAAAACTGCTGTGTACCACAACGCCGAATTAGCACAACGCCGAAATACACTAACGCCGAAAAATGTCATTGCAGGACTGCCGCAAAGGTTAAGTTAGGTTAGACTAGGTTATGTTAGACTAGGTTATGTTAGGCTAGGCTAGGATAGACTAGGTTAAGTTAGGTTAGGTTATATTACGCTAGGTTAGGTAAGGTTAGGTTTGATTGTGGTATTTCGGCGTTAAGGTACATTTAAGAAACGCACACAAATTCATTCAGTTGTTATTTCGGCATTGTGGTACACAGCAGTTTTCTAGCTGTCGGCGTTGTGGTCAATTTCGACATTCGGCGTTATGGTAATTCGGCGTTGTGGTAACGACCCGAGCCAGACCACAGACTGCACTGATGCGTGCGGCGTGTGGGTAACGGGACAGTGTCGGTGCGGCTCGGTGCGGGTCATCACGGCTCCCGACTCCTCGTCGCCGCTCGAGAAGATTGCGCTCCGCCCCACGCGAATGGCTGTTCCCGGAATTCGTTCCTCCTTTGTTCTCCAGGCAGGCGGCGTGTGTGTCTGGACAGAGGGCGCTCCACGGTGTAGTTCCTCGCCAGCTCACCGACCGCGCTGCTGGCGCCGATGGCTCCGTCACGACTCATTTCATTCGTTATTTGTGTGGCCTAACGTTAATGCGCATTGATATGGCTTTCAAATATATATATATATATATATATATATATATAATGGAAAGATTTAGTTTCTAGTAATGTTTGTTAACGCCCAGTTGACGTATCTGCAGTCACAAGGCGCCATAGAAGTGCAAGTGGAAAAAACATGGCGCCAAAATAGCCTCGCTGTTACATCACTGTATTCCTGGACGTCACACTTCCTGTATCGCTCTGAGCGCGCTGTACTTTTTTTGTTTTGTTTGCTATGCTACTTTTCCGTTACGCTTTGATGACGCCATCGTCTGAACTCACCGTAAAATTACTACCAGGCAGTCTTTTCGAATGAAATTACGAATTAAACTTAAAGAAAAAAAAACAACTTTATTAAGCATCTTGACTGATTTCCAACTAAACGTAACTTACTGCATGGATGTTACGAACTATAGTCAGTGCGTTTCATGTAGTGGTATGTGTGTGTATATATATAAATTTACATGTATACACATATAGGGTGAATTCCAGTCGCTTTCAGACACTTAAAAATGTGCAAAAAAACATCAAATGCAATATACTTGCCACTTTACCTTTCCTGGGCGTAGTCAGGATTCGTGGAAGAGGGAGGCAGAAGGAAGCTAAAGAAATAAATTTTTAATAGCCGTGTTTCTGGGGTCTGAGAGGAGGGGGTAGTGGTATGGAATATCCCCCAGATAAGTGGGAGTTTTTTTTTAAATATGATGCTTTAAAACATTTAGAGGCTATCCGGGGACACTCAGGTGTTTTTTCAAAACCTGGGATTCTAAAAATGTGTTTCTTGTAAAATATATATATCTTTAAACTACCACTGCCTATGATCATGTCCTAATACGCGATTAAAGAGAAGGCTACTCTCTAACGTTGCATATTCAGTGGCCATGCATTGAGCCGTACTTTATTCCTTTGAAGCTGGTTAATGAGTTGTTTCAGAGGAGGGCCGTGGTCTCCCGTGACTACACTGTTGTTACGTTTTGATCGCTTTATCTTCGAACTGTTCTAATTGTGAGAAACGCATACCAAACAATTAAAATTTATATGGATATCCTTACATATATAAACATACACATAGCATAATTTTACAGTTTAGTGTTAAAAAATCAGTACACTGAACATTGCCACTGTACCTAAAAAATTTGTCATCTTTAGCTACGCCTTAATTTTTTGCATTTTTTTTTACCGTGCCTTTAGGTAACTTATTATTATTCGTTTTTACTATCTCGCGATAAAATATGGGCGTCACTCAATCCATAACAATTCTAGAATACCATCGAGGTGCTCATGTATGTCGGAAGCACTTAATTTTTTTTTAAATATTTTTTTTTGGTAAGTTGTTTGCGGAATGAAAAAGCCAAATATTAACCGCATTTTTCAGCACATTTTTATTTGCTTGGCAAACCATACGACATATACTTGTGCAAGCCAGAGTTGGTGGGCTAGTGTAACTGCTCCCTTGACGCTGCTCGCTGGCCGCAGACTCAGGCAGTGCCTCGCCCAGTGTAAGTGAGTCCACGCTCGCTGGTGCTTCTGGCGACCGCGACATTACACGGCGGAGAAACGAAGATCCTTTAAGTGCTTCCAAGAATCTCTACGCGACTCTCAGCCATTTTAACTCTTCTAAAAAAATACAGTTTAAAAAACTTAATCCGGAAACCAAACTACTTATCGGACCCTCAGCGATCACTTAAAATGCTTTTCGTAAACAGACCCTCCTCGGATGCTGTGAGTTGTTTTGAAACGGCGTTGTTGTTCCTGAAGCTCTGCACACCGAGTGTGTCCGCTGGTGGGACGACGCAAACAACACCCGAGACGTGACGAGCATTTCATTAAAACTTCAAAAATTCAAATGACAGCAGAAAAAATTGCCAATCCAGTTTGGCAGCTCTTCACTCCACGCTATAGTTGTCTGGTTTCTTATTACAGGTTGTCCACGTTCTGGAAGGTCAGGGAACTTACTTGTAATCCTGGAAAAGTCATGGAAATTACTCTATGATAGTAATTTGAGGGAAAAAAAAAATTCCTGCTTCATTCTGCCACTACTGACAGATGGTGTTTTAGTGCATAGTCATGCCCAGTATAAATTGGCGTGTGCAAGGTTCTGTTTAAACGAGGTATGCTTTGGTAATGGTGAAGGCTGGTTTTTATTTGTTTCATTCAGAAAACTGCAAAATATGTAAATTATTAAAAAAAATTTCAAAGCAGTGATGAGGACTGCCAACAGAAGTGAAAACCTTTTCGTTATTTTTACGTAAACATATTATCACACTACAAAGTTGATTTATCACGTTAATAAAATAACTCCTAAATTACTATAAACTACGCATTGAATAGTAATTGTAGGTATTAAAAAAATAAATAATGATGTTCTTAATTTTTAGGTTGTATTGCTACAAAGACTCCGTTTTCTTCGTTATTCAAATTATATATCTATATGAGAATGATAATTTTTTTCCTCACTTTTTACTGCACAGTAATCGTATACTTAATATTTAAAAGCGCAATAAGTTATACTAATAGGAACAGATATAGTGTTATCGTTAACACGTCACGTGACCATGTCGATGACGACTTACATTAATTTACTCCCTATCCAAACCTTCCCATAGAAGTTTTCACTTCAAAAATGTGTGATTCTGGTGAAGGAAAGTCGGGGTGATTCTAGTGCACAGTTGTGTGGACATGCGGTGGTCGCAGATCTGCTGGAAGCTGCGATCTGCGTCTGGGCGGGACGCCCTGGTCTTTGTGTTTGGGGGGGGGGGGGGGGGGGCTCGTGTTTTACGACCCACCAATCCTGCTCCTGTTGGTCCCCCCTCCTGCCCCTCCACACGTCGTGCCACGAGAAAGCCTACCATCGTTCACGGTCTACGCTCCTGAAGCCAAGCGATGGTTTGTGGGGGGAGGGGGGGGGACGTTGGAGGAGGGAGGGATCGCTTAGGGATGACGCTTGCTTGCTCGTGTGAAAGTACTCGCATTCCATTTAAAATATTTGCACTTCGAAATAACGAGTGTATTCGCTTGTGTTCGAAGTGTGATTAAGCTTTTTGCATAGCGCCTCGTGCAACCTTCAGAACTGAGGTCGAAGTCGTTGTGTTATGGTATAAAATGTGTACATCCCGGTGGTTTGAAACTATCTTTATTATCCCGATGTAATTATCTATAGTCCAGTTCGACACGTGTAAGTAAACAGCAGAACTGTTTGGTGCAGACTGTGTGTCAATCTGTAAAGCGGATATTTTCCGGTAAGTTGATAACAAGGTACACAATTTGCAGCCAGGCAAAAATATATTTGAAAATTCGAAAGAATAATTTTTTTTATAGTTGTGCTTGCAAACTAAGTATTTACAACAGTTAACGCAAGTCACCCCGTACAAGTACAAGCAAATTGCAGAACACAAACCACTATACGTTCAGGAGCTGCCATTTTGCATAGGTGGTGCTGCAAGCGAGAAAACAACAAAGCGGTTCTCGCGCATGCATAATCTAAAACTTTTTGAGTTGCTCTTTTATGGTGACATTGAACCAACACTCTACAATGCTTACAGTTGATACTATTGAAATTTATAACGTGGACATTTTTTTATTGGCATACTGTATAAAATTTGGCTGCAGGGGTAGGACTTGGGCTTTTCTTCGAGGAATGCTGGTTGGCGACCCTGCAGGACTGCAGGTCACTGAACAGGCCGCCTCAGGAGTCTGAGTGAAGGGAAGAGGAGTACTGATCGTGGCCTCGGATGTGTTGGGCCTTCGAAGAGCCGGCGCTGTTAGTATTTTATTCGCTCCTGGGGTAATGAAGCGTCAACACCTACCCCAGACAATGTCTCGGCCTTTGGAGGGCACGAGCAGGATTCAACTGGATCAAAGTCCGTTTATTACTGCTAGTCAAACATTCGGTTACATTCTTTCAAAGCTTAACCACCTGCAGCAAGGTTTTGAGTGGCCATCTTTCAACATAACTGCTGTATTGTTTGTTTCTGATCTCGCAACCATAGTCATGTGCTGTTTACCCTCAGTGTAGCCGGAGAAAGAACACAGGTAAGCAGTGAACTTCACTAAGAAGAGCGGGCTACACTATTGTATTTCCCTTGGCGTTTCGAGGGTAGCGGTCGTTGCTACTCGAGTGACGTGGTTCTTCCCAGACCTGCTCACGGAGCCGTATAATCGAAAGCGGTTGTTTGGCGGATCTCGGGGCCAAGTTTGGGACTTTTCCTGCCCCATGAGCGCGGGGCATTCCACCTCCTCGAGGCTGGCAGGTTCTCGAGCTGAAGCTGGTTCCGCTGTGGAGTCGCCGTACTCACCGGGGTCTTTCTTCTCTGTTCCTCCATCCTCTCACTAGAGTATTGTGAACTGTATCTTGAAGTTGGTTGATTTAGCACAAAATAAACGAAGTCAATTTAAGTCACTGCACCACCCAAAGAACCATTTATTTTGAAATCCACGTGCTTTCTGTCGGCTGTGGCAGGGTAAAAGCACATGGGATGAATATACTAGCGTTTGATGGTGTAAGCTGCCCTAAGCGAAGTTTCATACTTCTTGTCTCTCGTCATTTTGGAGAATGGACGAAGGAAAATGTGCCGTGAGAGCGGCGTCGGAATGGCGAAGCTGGCGAAGCTGGCGAAGCTGGCGAAGCGAAAAGAGCACTTCTAGAAAACCCTGCGGTGAAGTGTCCACCTTTCACAGGTGACAAATCTCGTCAACCTTGACTGAAGTGGATCGACGCGAAGCTGTGGCACAAAGTGATATTTCTGTTTGTTTGCACATTTCTGTTAGAAAAATTAGTCCCCTCCATCGTAAAATTGTTTTCATGTTTATCATTGAATTGCTGTTCTTAGTGATTTAGTTTTCACAAAGTATTATATTTAGCACTGAACAAATACTTAAGCAACACCGTAGATTATCAATACATTTGCAATTAATTTTTTCATTCTTACTATTGCAAGCTGTAACATTTTTTTATTGAACTGTTATATCGTAGAAAAGCATGAGAATCTTTTAATTTTTTCATGTTGTGCCAAAGACTTGATTAAATGAGACAGAGACATTTATATAGCAAAACATTTGTAGATACTAGTATGCAGGTAGCTATTAATTTAATTTAATGTAGCAGATAATTTTGCAGTAGCAGCCCAGTAAGACCTGGGGTGAAAAAAGGGTGGTGCTCATACTATTGTAAGATACCCGCTGTATTTAATATGATTATTCATTCTGATTTGCTTCCCTTCGCGTTACCATTAATAAATATCATGGAAACAAGTCCCGCAGCATTTCGCCGTAGCATTTTGAGTTATGTTTTATCGAAATAATTTATGCAGTATATTATATTACCAACATATTATTTGGCAATTTCAAGCGCAATGTTTATGTTACAGTTCTTTTAGTATTTTCTGAAAACATCGGGTTTAATTATTATTCTTTTTTAAGGTATATTACACTTATCACGAAGGTGCCAGTCAGCTCTGATGTCATAAATGGTGCTATCTTCAGGTTTTATTCAAAATAGAATTTCAGTAAAGTGAAACCTTCAGGATCTGACTTAAGTTCATAGTTCGTTGAGAAGTCTAAACCATTGCCAACATTTGAATTTGCGTAACTGTAGCGTGAGAATGAGTTGTGTGTTTAAGAGGGCTTCAGTTAGTGGGGTATGACTGTGTTAGTATTTCCGGAACTGTGACTTAGTTTGTTCCTGAATTGTTAAATGAAATTGGTCTCTAAAAAGATTAAGTTCCATCCAGGAATTCGAATGTTAAACCACTCTAAAATCCCGGTCTTCCGGACTTGTCTCGAAGTTGGTGCGCCGGAGTGTTAGGGGTTGTTAACGAACCACCCCTCAGTAATTTCCCTTGATTGCGTGACGGAGCTTTCTCGGTGGGTTGGCGAAGTGGTGGTAAGGGGGCAAGAGTGTTAGCAGACACCCTGCCTGCCGAAAGTTTGTTTACTCCTGCTATCAAGTGCTGGACAAATACCACCCCCTTCCACTTTCTCTCACACCTCTGGGTTCTAAGGGTAGGATGATCTAGATTTATAGTACACGTAGTTCATGTTTACACGAAACAGTGTCGGTTCTAATTAATGATGCAACTTTACAAACTTATCATCTGAGGTGTAGGCCAAAACACTTCTTATGAATTTTTAACACATTCACTTATATATTCTGTTGTTTTTTTCCCGATTACTAATGCATCTAGAGCTTATTAAGAGTTCGGTTGGAATAATTCTTAAATTAAATCGGAAAATAAAAAACCACGTGATAATTGTTCTCATATACAAGTTTATTCTCTTGCAGACAAGTAAGAACAAACATGAAACCTTTGATCTTAAAAACCGATTAGGCCTATCCTTTTTTTTTTTTTAGTTGCTCTAGAAGCTCTGGAAGATTTGAAGCCAGAAACTAAACTTAATAAATCTCAAATTATATTAATGATTTAGTATTTATTCGAAATAAGGGAAATATATAATTTTTTTTCTGAAAAGCAACTGAATGTTCCTTAACTTCTACTTATTGAAATAAACTCTGTAAGAGTTTTTATTTTACGAACTGTGTCACAATCACTGATAGCTATTTTTATCTCTTTCTAGGTATAGGAAAACAGTGAGTTTTTGTTTCTTCCCCCCCTTGTGTTCGCTAAGGAAGGCGTGTCGCGCACGTGCTGGTAACCGTTGCAACGCCGCGCCGCAGCGGCGGTGTTGCCGCGCCACCCCCCACCCCGCGCCGGTTGCCATGGTGACGGGCCGGCGGGGGAGTGGTGGAGGGGATAGAGCGCGGTGGAGGGGGCAGAGCGTGCTGCGGGCGGCCGACGCGGCAGGCGCCCTCCAGTCGGCGGGGAGCAGGCGCGCCGTGCGGGGTTGTCGAGCTCTCTCGCCGGGAGGAGGCGGGACCCCGCCATGCCGCAGTAGTGCAGTGTGGCGAGCAGTGCCTCGGGACCAGCCTGCAGCCGCCGTGGAGCCGCGCAGTGGGTGGCTCCGTCCCGCCGAGCGAGTGTGTGCGAGTGTGCGAGTGCTGGCCGACCTTCTCGCCTTGTTTACCTCGAGCGAAGCAGACTCCCGCCTCGATACAAACATAGCGATCACAAACAGCAGAGCTACGCTGATTTTTTTAAAAAACAACACACAGTTAATTGGTTTTTACGCGCCTGGGCGCCTGTGTATAGGTTTGGAAACTCAAGGGAATTGACGGCTAAATTGCAATCTTAAGTCTATTGCTTACTAATCCCGTTGTGGGACACTTGGACGCGAGTGTCGCTTGCGGCGCGGAGTTAGGTCCGCGCGGACACGGGGTGGAGTCCGGCTTCGTTAATGACGAACTTATTCACACGTTCACTAGCCTTCTACGTAGACGCAAGTAAGCCTGACGCGTCCAGATAATATACGTGCGTCACCCGATAAAATATAAGCGATTCACAACATACGTTTGAATGTTTGCTAGGCTTGTTTCGTTTCATATATATTTTATAGAATATAAATTCAAACATTGTAACACAGCCGGAACTCAGAAAAACCGCATTCGCGCCTGACTATAAGAATACTGGATTTGTCTAGGTACAGTGTTACCAAGAAAATTATGAAATTTATTTAATAGAGCTGACTATAGTTTCTACGATTATTTTGACTACACTACTTTAGTGCTTAAGGTATTCACTGAAATAAACGTGCTATTTTATTAGAACCGTGATTATGTTGCTGATTTTTTCTCGCAAAAAAATTGCTCTACCATCTTTTTCAAATAGGTTTTAAAACTGGCCTCAACTGTACTTGTGTTAAAATCCAAATTTAGGGAGCTTTGAAGATCAAGGAAAAATAAGAAACAATCTTTAACAATACGAATACAAAATTAATTTTTTTTCTTCAATGTTCCGCGGACACTAATTACTGTTTGCTCATTTTCCATGTCATGTGTATCATTTGACACACAAAACCCCTCTTATTGAATTTCCATAGCAACTCTCTTTAGCTGAAATGTGTAATGACATAGTATATTATTTTATACTGCGCAAAACAAGAGTAGTGATTTAGTTTTGTGATTAAAAACAAGTTGCATTGACCTTCAAATAATGTTTTTTTATTTGCAATAACAATCGATTTATTTGTTGTTTTACGCTGTGTGCGTGCAGGTAGGGGCCCTGAGAGGAACGTAACATTGCGCACTCGTGATTTGTCTTCCAATCTCTCTCTCGCTCCTAGCACTTCAAGCCTAAGCCCTGACCTGGGACACATGCCCTTTGTTCCTCCTCCAGGTACTCCTCCGTGCTCCTCTGTTTGCTAGCACAGTGCCCTGTGTCCTGACCTGGGACACATGCCCTTTGTTGCTCCTCCAGGTACTCCTCCGTGTTCCTCTGCTTGCTAGCACAGTGCCCTGTGTCCTGACCTGGGACTCATGCCCTTTGTTGCTCCTCCAGGTACTCCTATATGCTCCTCTGCTTGCTAGCACAGTGCCTTGTGCCCTGACCTGGGACACAGTCCCTTTGTTGCTCCTCCAGGTACTCCTCCGTGCTCCTCTGTTTGCTAGCACTGTGCCCTGTGCCCTGACCTGGGACACATGCCCTTTGTTGCTCCTCCAGGTACTCCTACATGCTCCTCTGCTTTCTAGCACAGTGCCCTGTGCCCTGACCTGGGACACAGTCCCTTTGTTGCTCCTCCAGGTACTCCTCCGTGCTCCTCTGTTTGCTAGCACTGTGCCCTGTGCCCTGACCTGGGACACATGCCCCTTGTTGCTCCTCCAGGTACTCCTACATGCTCCTCTGCTTGCTAGCACAGTGCCCTGTGCCCTGACCTGGGACACATACCCTTTGTTGCTCCTCCAGGTACTTCTCCGTGCTCCTCTGCTTGCTAGCACTGTGCTCTGTGCCCTGACTTGGGACACATGCCCTTTGTTGCTCCTCCAGGTACTCCTCCATGCTCCTCTGCTTGCTAGCACAGTGCCCTGTGTCCTGACCTGGGACACATGCCCTTTGTTGCTCCTCCAGGTACTCCTACATGCTCCTCTGCTTGCTAGCACAGTGCCCTGTGCCCTGACCTGGGACACAGTCCCTTTGTTGCTCCTCCAGGTACTCCTCCGTGCTCCTCTGTTTGCTAGCACTGTGCCCTGTGCCCTGACCTGGGACACATGCCCCTTGTTGCTCCTCCAGGTACTCCTACATGGTCCTCTGCTTGCTAGCACAGTGCCCTGTGCCCTGACCTGGGACTAATGCCCTTTGTTGCTCCTCCAGGTACTCCTACATGCTCCTCTGCTTGCTAGCACAGTGCCCTGTGCCCTGACCTGGGACACAGTCCCTTTGTTGCTCCTCCAGGTACTCCTCCGTGCTCCTCTGTTTGCTAGCACTGTGCCCTGTGCCCTGACCTGGGACACATGCCCCTTGTTGCTCCTCCAGGTACTCCTACATGGTCCTCTGCTTGCAAGCACAGTGCCCTGTGCCCTGACCTGGGACTAATGCCCTTTGTTGCTCCTCCAGGTACTCCTCCGTGCTCCTCTGCTTGCTAGCACAGTGCCCTGTGCCCTGACCTGGGACACAGTCCCTTTGTTGCTCCTCCAGGTACTCCTCCGTGCTCCTCTGCTTGCTAGCACTGTGCTCTGTGCCCTGACTTGGGACACATGCCCTTTGTTGCTCCTCCAGGTACTCCTCCATGCTCCTCTGCTTGCTAGCACAGTTGCTTGTGTCCTGACCTGGGACTCATGTCCTTTGTTGCTCCTCCAGGTACTCCTACATGCTCCTCTGCTTGCTAGCACAGTGCCCTGTGTCCTGACCTGGGACTCATGCCTTTTGTTGCTCCTCCAGGTACTTCTACATGCTCCTCTGCTTGCTAGCACAGTGCCCTGTGCCCTGACCTGGGACACAGTCCCTTTGTTGCTCCTCCAGGTACTCCTCCGTGCTCCTCTGTTTGCTAGCACTGTGCCCTGTGCCCTGACCTGGGACACATGCCCCTTGTTGCTCCTCCAGGTACTCCTACATGCTCCTCTGCTTGCTAGCACAGTGCCCTGTGTCCTGACCTGGGACACATGCCCTTTGTTGCTCCTCCAGGTACTCCTCCGTGCTCCTCTGCTTGCTAGCACAGTGCCCTGTGTCCTGACCTGGGACTCATGCCCTTTGTTGCTCCTCCAGGTACTCCTCCGTGTTCCTCTGCTTTCTAGCACAGTGCCCTGTGTCCTGACCTGGGACTCATGCCCTTTGTTGCTCCTCCAGGTACTCCTCCATGCTCCTCTGCTAGCTAGCACAGTGCCCTGTGCCCTGACCTGGGACACATGCCCTTTGTTGCTCCTCCAGTTACTCCGTGCTCCTCTGTTTGCTAGCACAGTGCCCTGTGCCCTGACCTGGGACACAGTCCCTTTGTTGCTCCTCCAGGTACTCCTCTATGCTCCTCTGCTTGCTAGCACAGTGCCCTGTGTCCTGACCTGGGACACATGCCCCTTGTTGCTCCTCCAGGTACTCCTCCGTGTTCCTCTGCTTGCTAGCACAGTGCCCTGTGTCCTGACCTGGGACTCATGCCCTTTGTTGCTCCTCCAGGTACTCCTCCGTGTTCCTCTGCTTGCTAGCACAGTGCCCTGTGTCCTGACCTGGGACACAGTCCCTTTGTTGCTCCTCCAGGTACTCCTCCGTGCTCCTCTGCTTGCTAGCACTGTGCTCTGTGTCCTGACCTGGGACTCATGCCCTTTGTTGCTCCTCCAGGTACTCCTCCGTGTTCCTCTGCTTGCTAGCACAGTGCCCTGTGTCCTGACCTGGGACACAGTCCCTTTGTTGCTCCTCCAGGTACTCCTCCGTGCTCCTCTGCTTGCTAGCACAGTGCCCTGTGCCCTGACCTGGGACTAATGCCCTTTGTTGCTCCTCCAGGTACTCCTCCGTGCTCCTCTGCTTGCTAGCACAGTGCCCTGTGCCCTGACCTGGGTCACAGTCCCTTTGTTGCTCCTCCAGGTACTCCTCCGTGCTCCTCTGCTTGCTAGCACTGTGCTCTGTGTCCTGACTTGGGACACATGCCCCTTGTTGCTCCTCCAGGTACTCCTCCGTGTTCCTCTGCTTGCTAGCACAGTGCCCTGTGTCCTGACCTGGGACACATGCCCCTTGTTGCTCCTCCAGGTACTCCTCCATGCTCCTCTGCTTGCTAGCACAGTGCCCTGTGCCCTGACCTGGGACACATGCCCTTTGTTGCTCCTCCAGGTACTCCGTGCTCCTCTGTTTGCTAGCACAGTGCCCTGTGCCCTGACCTGGGACACAGTCCCTTTGTTGCTCCTCCAGGTACTCCTACATGCTCCTCTGCTTGCTAGCACAGTGCCCTGTGTCCTGACCTGGGACACATGCCCCTTGTTGCTCCTCCAGGTACACCTCCGTGTTCCTCTGCTTGTTAGCACAGTGCCCTGTGTCCTGACCTGGGACTCATGCCCTTTGTTGCTCCTCCAGGTACTCCTCCATGCTCCTCTGCTTGCTAGCACAGTGCCCTGTGTCCTGACCTGGGACACATGCCCTTTGTTGCTCCTCCAGGTACTCCTACATGCTCCTCTGCTTGCTAGCACAGTGCCCTGTGCCCTGACCTGGGACACAGTCCCTTTGTTGCTCCTCCAGGTACTTCTCCGTGCTCCTCTGCCTGCTAGCACTGTGCTCTGTGCCCTGACTTGGGACACATGCCCTTTGTTGCTCCTCCAGGTACTCCTCCATGCTCCTCTGCTTGCTAGCACAGTGCCCTGTGTCCTGACCTGGGACACATGCCCTTTGTTGCTCCTCCAGGTACTCCTACATGCTCCTCTGCTTGCTAGCACAGTGCCCTGTGCCCTGACCTGGGACACAGTCCCTTTGTTGCTCCTCCAGGTACTCCTCCGTGCTCCTCTGCTTGCTAGCACAGTGCCCTGTGCCCTGACCTGGGACAAATGCCCTTTGTTGCTCCTCCAGGTACTCCTACTTGCTCCTCGGCTTGCTTGCACTGTGCCCTGTGCCCTGACCCCTGACCTGCGACACATGCCCTTTGTTGCTCCTCCAGGTACTCCTACATGCTCCTCTGCTTGCTAGCACAGTGCCCTGTGCCCTGACCTGGGACTCATGCCCTTTGTTGCTCCTCCAGGTACTCCAACATGCTCTTCTGCTTGCTAGCACTTAGCCCTGGGCCCTGACCTGGGACACATGCCCTTTGTTGCTCCTCCAGGTACTCCTACTTGCTCCTCTGCTTGCTACCACAGTGCCCTGTGGCCTGAGATTGGACACATGCCCTTTGTTGCTCCTCCAGGTACACTCCCATGCTCTTCTGCTTCCTAGCACTGTGCCCTGACCTGGGACACATGCCCTTTGTTGCTCCTCCAGGTACTCCACCATGCTCCTCTGCTTGCTAGCACTGTGGCCTGTGCCCTGACCTGGGACACATGCCCTTTGTTGCTCCTCCAGGTACTCCTACATGCTCCTCTGCTTGCTAGCACAGTGCCCTGTGGCCTGAGATGGGACACATGCCCTTTGTTGCTCCTCCAGGTACACCTCCATGCTCTTCTGCTTCCTAGCACTGTGCCCTGACCTGGGACACATGCCCTTTGTTGCTCCTCCAGGTACTCCACCGTGCTCCTCTGCTTGCTAGCACTGTGGCCTGTGCCCTGACCTGGGACACATGCCCTTTGTTGCTCCTCCAGGTACTCCTACATGCTCCTCTGCTTGCTAGCACAGTGCCCTGTGCCCTGACCTGGGACACATGCCCTTTGTTGCTCCTCCAGGTACTCCACCGTGCTCCTCTGCTTCCTAGCACTGTGGCCTGTGCCCTGACCTGGGACACATGCCCTTTGTTGCTCTTCCAGGTACTCCTACATGCTCCTCTGCTTGCTAGCACTGTGCCCTGGGCCCTGACCTGGGACACATGCCCTTTGTTGCTCCTCCAGGTACTCCTCCGTGCTCCTCTGCTTGCTAGCACTGTGCTCTGTGCCCTGACCTGGGACACATGCCCTTTGTTTCTCCTCCAGGTACACCTCCATGCTCTTCTGCTTGCTAGCACAGTGCCCTGTGCCCTGACCTGAGACTCATGCCCTTTGTTGCTCCTCCAGGTACATTTCCATGCTCTTCTGCTTCCTAGCACTGTGCCCTGACCTGGGACAAATGCCCTTTGTTGCTCCTCCAGGTACTCCTTCATGCTCCTCTGCTTGCTAGCACTGTGGCCTATGCCCTGACCTGGGACACATGCCCTTTGTTGCTCCTCCAGGTACTCCTACATGCTCCTCTGCTTGCTAGCACAGTGCCCTGTGGCCTGAGATGGGACACATGCCCTTTGTTGCTCCTCCAGGTACACCTCCATGCTCTTCTGCTTCCTAGCACTGTGCCCTGACCTGGGACTCATGCCCTTTGTAGTTCCTCCAGGTACTCCTACTTGCTCCTCTGCTTGCTAGCACAGTGCCCTGTGCCCTGACCTGGGACACATGCCCTTTGTTGCTACTCCAGGTACTCCTACATGCTCCTCTGCTTGCTAGCACTGTGCTCTGTGCCCTGACCTGGGACACATGCCCTTTGTTGCTCCTCCAGGTACACCTCCATGCTCTTCCGTCTCCTAGCACTGTGCCCTGACCTGGGACACATGCCCTTTGTTGCTCCTCCAGGTACTCCTCCGTGCTCGCTGGTGTTCCTAGCGCGGTATCGCCTCTAAGCGCATGGCTGATGACTGACGCGCAGTCTTCTCGTCGTGGTTAGGTAAACTATGATATTTAAGCGGTTACCATACCATTAGATGGCGGTGAAATGAAGATTAAGATCCCTTGAGTGCTTTCAAGAATCTGTACCGGTTGTTGCATGCCTAGAAATTATTCTGTAAACATGATTCATAGTCATTTTCTCTGTTCTAAAATGCAATTTGAAAATGAGATACTGAAACAGAACTACTGGGCGTATTCTTTAATGCTCCCCCAAAACATGCCCCACCTGACTAGCGATTAGTTGTCAGATGGCGTGGTATCTTCTGAAGCTGTGCACACCGTGTGTAGGCAAGGGCCTTAATGTGCTGGATCCCGGGGCAGTCCTCGCTGCCAGTGGCGGCTTCTGCTCCACTTCTACACCACTGCTGTAAGGCCGTGGCCGGTCGCCTCCCGATGTTCCTTAACTGCAGTGTCAAGGCAACCTGACCCCTACTGCCTCGCCGTCCACCAGGCGACAGGGAACTTGGTTTACTTTCATGTCACATCTCAGCCAGATCTGCAGTCTGGCTAGACAAGCAAACCAGCTGGATATTACTTTCATTGGTTTATTACGTGGTCGTGGATAATGATTGGCTGATTTTAAGTTTAGGTTTCATAATCGGATTCTCATTTTCTTTATGCCTTTTTTTATATTTTGACATACAAACAATTTAAATTTAAACTAATGATGTGAAACTGTGTGATTTAGAATTAAAAAAAATTAGAGTCTGTACTATGCCTTGCCTTTCTTTGTCCAAATTCGTTAAACATACTAATCTAATCACTACGTTTTTTTATAAGAAAACATAGAAGAGATGTGGATTTTCATACATATACATGCTACCAAGCATTAGAGAATATATATTTTTTAACGGTACGGTGTTTTTTGCTTGCTGATGCACAACCATTCGACGAAAATCTGTGCGGTTACATTTTGTTTTTAGTTTTAAGTGTCGCTTAAAAAGATAGTGGAAAACACGTGGTGTGAGTTGCTGCTGAGGTCGAATAGGCTTCATCCAGCGCGGCGAGACCCGGGAATACGTGCCTCTCTCAGATAGGAGTAGTTTAGTGGCAGCGAAAACCCGCCTGCTGCGCCCCTCGCGGCAGCATCAGACACTAAACGCTGGTCTTCCGTGCTCTCCCCTGGGCAATGGGTGGAGGGGGGCAAGGGGAATCAATTTGCATTAAGGACGCGCGCGCCCGGTTTCGACTCGTATCTCTCCTCCAGCTCTCACCCCTCTCCCTCCACACCTAGCTTTGATGGGGGGGGGGGACCTCGGTGTTTTAAAAACAGTGTCGGCCATCAAGGGCCCTCCTCTCCTGGCCTGGAGTGGGGGAGGTCTCCCCCCCCCCCCTCCACCGCTGCTCGACCACGCTGCTGCGATAGCCCGTCTGCAGGCTAGCTACAGCTCGACCCACCTACTTTAACAGTTGATATGCCTACATCATGTTAGAACACGCGTTCCTTACTAACTTACGAACAGAGTGTTACCCTAATGGTATTCCGTTTTTTGGTTTAATTTATCGATGTTAAAATATTATTTGTGAAAATTCTTAATTTGAAAACAATTTCATTTACTGTTATAAAAAACGTCTGTGTTAAAACATGATCTGGTATCTCAACTGGATTGTAAATTTGCTGTTCCGAATATATATATATATAAACAAAACTATTCATATTGAAAGCAGAGACCATGCCAGTTTGGCCCTACACTGCAAGTCACACGGCTTGTGAGTAAGAGAACTTCAGTTCTTTAACAGGTTTCCCGATTATACTTTCATTAGAATCGAAGTCAACAAGGCTTATTTTTATATTCCATCCTTCATCAAACACTTTAAATAATGTCTATCGTACTTTCATTGAAAACTCCATTAATATACCAAGTAAATTTGGTAGAGAATCAGAAAAAGGTGTTTTACTGTCTGGAGGTATTTCTTAAGTCATTGATATAATCAGTTTCATTTTGTCGACTTGAATGTATGGATGGATATTGACGAAATATTGAATTGATTACTTGAATTTATACGAACTACAAATAGCTTGTACGATAGGAATATGTACTCATCACACAATAGCTGTAGTTTCTCTAAACATGAATATCAATTAATTATCCACTGAATTTTTTTCAGACTTTCCCTTAAACATGGAACACGCGTTATATACTGTCTGTTTTTATTCTTGAAAGTACACTTGTATGGACCCTGGGGCACGCAAGTTATTCTACAGAGTCTTGTATTTTCCAGGCAGACAGCCTGAGGTCTCGAGCGGGCAACGGCAATAACACTGGCAGCAGTGTTGCCACACCAAGTGCGCCAAAAAAATTTTCTTCTCTTCCTGTGGCCCGTTACGTACCGAATAAAACTATCCTGGTGTGGTAGGAAAGTGCTTTGGGGAACGTATTTATTCTCTAAAAGATTTCAATAATAGGCGTGCGTTTAAAAACTGTAGCGTCGTTTGTGTTCCGTGATAAGGTTATGTTTCTTTTCAGATGCATGCACGAGTGTGCGGAAGTAAACGCGACCTGAACGGCCAGGCCAAATAAGGCGATGGCTTCTCTCGCAGACGGCCGCCAATCACAAGGGCGTAACAGCTGACGCGGGCATACCTTGCTGCAGTCGCAACGATATTTTTGCGAAGAATACTTTCCTCTGAGAATCGGCCTTTTGAGAACCTGTTAACAGTTTTGAAGTTTCGGTTAAATGAACGCGAGCACGTAGTCGTACAATTTTTTCTAGTTTTTCCAAGCTTTAGTAATGCTGCTTATTCTTTGCTCATTTGTCTGCTCATTGAACTGAAGGACCGAACCCTTTTTTTTCCCGCCACTTTTCACGTTTTGCGAGACTTAAAGACCAGTTTTATTATTTCGGTATACTTACGTCATTATTGTTACATTCGTTATTTCAATACGGAAAGATATCTAGGCACTAATAAGTTCGTAAAATAATGTTGGCTAACGTTTATAGCATAGTGACACACTTGAAAAGTATTACTGGAGTAAGTCCAGAATTACATTACTTAGGAAATCCCACGCAATGTTCATGTTTGCGATGATATGAATACAGCAGTGATCTTAAATAAATCAGAAGTAAAATATGTATTTTTAGTTACGTTATTTACTATTGTATTGATCATGTTCTCAACCACGCGCTGTTCTCCCGCGGCGATGTTACACGGCGCGCGAGTTGCGGTCGAAGCGGCGGGCTGGCCACAGCATTTACACTCTTTACAATTGATACTTAAATACAAGATACATTCTCTCGCGACTGGTATTCTGTGATAAACATTGTGTTAGTCACGAGTTAATCAAATAAAAACACCTTTTTTTTCCCTTTGTGAATATTTTATATATGTGTTGAGACACATATATGTTGTATATGCTGATATATTGTATAAACGTCCATGCATAATAAAAATATATACGAAATTACAGTTCTTATGGTAAAGCTTGGTAAAGGGAGGTAGTAAAAACACGTTTCAAACTATTGTAACATTTTGTTAAGGGGGTGAGGATATGTGCTAACTTTTTAAATATGAAATGCATCATTTTCTACTTTAAAACAGCCATGGTTTAATGATTTATATAGTGTTTTTTAATTATTTATTTTAATGATGCTTTAAATTTTGCCGCGTTTTATTTATTGTAATTTTCTGTCACGTCTTTTTAGTTTTAATTATACACGATTTCATTAAAATAGACATAGTTTAATGTAAACCCATTAACAAAAATTGGAGCGTTGTTGTTATCGGTTACTCAGATCATTGACGCTACGAAGCACTTGGTACGTGTGGAAGTGTTATCAACCGTCGATACGAGGCGTGTACTGAAGTCCAGTTAAGAGAGTTGGCTTTACTTCTCGGCCAGTTCGCGAAATCCTTTTGACATAGTTGTGTGTGCTAGAGGGAGGGTTGGGGAGGTTCGTCCTCCGCGCCTCAGTTGGTATTCAGGGCGCGAGCCGCTCGCCCGTCATAAATCAATATGGCTGCCGGAGCTCTGTGCTTCCATTGCCCCCTTTCTCCCCTTTCTCCCCTTTCTCCTCCCCCCTGCCCCAGCCCTTGTCCGTGTCTGCTGCGTTTGTGATCTTCCTATTAAACAGAGGATAAGAAACAGTACGTGAGACATAAAATACGCTGATTAATGTACTTACATGTAATGAATTTTAAAATTGATCTCATTGTTGGTTAAGCAATTTAAAAAAAAATTTTTTTGAAGTGAAATAATTTATAGGAAGGTTTGTATAGGGAGTAAATTCATGTAAGTCGTCATCGACATGGTCACGTGACGTGTTAATTTTTTTTATATTTTAAGGATAACACTTAATTTATTCTATTTTTTAAAGGTACAAGTTTTTAATTTTATCATTATTTTCCAAGGAAATTTTAACGTTATCGTGTGGTAAATATTGCGAGTATTGGATATTTTTTAAGTAGGTAGTTAAGTTGAGGTTATGTTTATTCTTTTATTTATTTATTTACGATGTGAATTTCTTCAAATGTCAGGTTGTTGATTTATTAGAGATAATTTTGTAGATTTTAGTTAATAGTTTAAATTTTTTTTAAATGATAAAACTTCTTTTCTTCTAGTTTTAATGTTATTATTGGTAGGGGCAAAACTTATGGGTTCGCGTCACCGACATGCTATAGTAATATAATACCAAAATCATTTTCTTGCGTACATTTGACGTATAAATGATTTCATACTACACATTCAAAAACAAAATTTAAAATTTTCACTTCTCTCGACAGTCCCCATGACTGACTTAAGTTTTTTTTTAAATTTTTATTTTTGCTCACGTACGCTTTGATGACGCTTGCAGTTGAGATTGCGATCCGCGCACCGCGCACCGCGCCTGTGGCACAGACACTGCCCGGGGCAGAGGGGAATACTGACTGCAACAGTTGGTCAGGCTGCAGGTAGTTCACCTAACAGCGCACGGGTAGCCTTCATTTCACAGACGAGAGAGCCACACCCCAAGTTCCCCCAAGTTCATGCTCGCTTTTTTTTTCCCCCGTACCACAACTGTTGTATTTATTTGGTAAAAAAAAAAAAATCGCGGGCATTTATTTTCCAAATGCGCGGATTGACTTATAAGATGTGATTCTTAAAATTATTCATTCACATACATCATAGGTTAGCTACATTATAAATAGGCCTACTTTAAAACATTGTGGATGGTTGGTTATATGAGGTAAGTATAGCTACATTAAAAATACTGTAAAATCATTTTATGGTTGCTTAGCAAATAACTGTTTAATATGTAGCTATCCAGCGCTAGGAAACCGTTTAAATGATTCCACATTTCACAGTATCTTTAATGTAGCTATCCTAACCAAATCAAACGTCCACAATGTTTTAAAGTATTTATAATGTAGCTAACCTAACCTTTTACAATGAACAAAAAGAAAAAAAAAAAAGATGCACGATCGGGCGTTTGGCTCTCTCGTCTGTGAACAGAAGGCTCCCAACAGCGCACGGCGCCGAGGCAGCATCGCCATTCACGACAGCTAGGTGACTCGCCGTGCTGGGGCCTGCGTGTGGGTATCGGAACAGCATTTCGAGCGGTTCGGAGCCCACTCGTTCGTGCAGGGCGCCGGTCTGCGAGCCGCTCCCTGCAGTGGTCTGCATCGCCCCCTCCCTACCGACCATGGCCTTCCCCTTCAGCTATCTGTGCTGGAATAATTGCCACGAATGCCGCGCGTTCACACCGTTACCCGCTCGCAAACGATGATTGCGCGATTCTGCAATATGGCTGCTCCATTTGTTTTTAAAAAAATTCTCTTTAAGGCATTCCCTGTTCTGCATCGGCATCCGTGACATATTTGATCTTATCGCCTGTTATTTTCCAGTTGTGAACCATCTCACGATAGCACCTGCCTGTAGGTTCTTACTGTGCACATGGTGTTGGTTAGTAAGGCCGAGTATTCTGTGCCTGGAAGAATCCTGGAGAAGTAGTGGATGGATCACGGTGTGTCGAGCGTTGTTAGAAAATGATCTCGTTAAATTCCCATACTTTTTAAATGTTAACAAATGACGGCTACCATTCAAGAACCTTTCTGCGTTATTTTAGTTTATATATTCTCTCTCTCTTGTTTTTAAAATTGTTTTTGGAGAGAGAAAATGACAAACGGGTATTTTTAAGACTATTTATCATCAGTATGGATTTTTGCTACCAGTGTTTCGCTATCTGAGACTGTTGTTGTATCAGCGGGGGTCGCCAGCGGGGGCGGATCTTGTGACCTGAGGTCTGAGGTCAGCGCGGCCGGAAGGGAAGAAGTGTCCTGTTTCCTCCGGGGCTCTGGCGACCGCCCAGCGTGTTTTGAATTACAGCCGCGCCCCAAAAGAAACTGTTTCCCCGAGCTCTTTCCCGCCCATCCCTCCCGCTCTGTTCTCTTTGGACCGCTTCACTTTCTCCCTCGACACACTCTCTGCCCGCCTGCCTCTGCTGCGCGAACCGCAGTCTGTGCTGCGGACCTCGAGTCAGCAGGGGAAATATCGACATCGCAGTCGTTCGCCAGCTAACTTCAACCCCAAGTAATGTCTGAATGTCTGAAAATAAACGTATTAAAAAAAAAGGGGTGGTTGTCTGTAAAGTCGGTTCACGGACGATAATTTTACGTGATAACGTCATAAGAAAACATTGATGAAAAATTGCATACTTTTTTATTTTTCAAATATTATTTACAGTTTTTTGCTAATTTAATTTAAACAATTTTGTTTAAATATAATCACGATCAATTAGTTATAAAAATAAACTGAAATCAAATCAATGTCGATAAATAATGATTAATTTGAAATGACGAAATTTGAAAAATAAATAAAAAAATTTAAATTGCTGCTTTTAAAAAGCCCACCGTAACCTGTTTGATATTATAGAAGATTTTCTCGCAGGGTAGTTGGCAGGTTCTTGCAACGCTCGGCTCAGGCGGAACGTGACAATGAGTCATGCTTTTTCGTGCGTGCAGCCGGAGTTCTGCGATTTATAAGACGTTATCAGGTCAAAATTTTAAATTCTAAACTTGCTCTTGATGCGTCAGGAAAAATAATGAATTAAAAAGGTTCTGTCAAGTATACAGACATTCCACTAAATTATGTGTTATGCTTTAAGGAAAAAAAATCCGACATATTTATTTATTTTATTTATCGTCTTTTTGGTGGCGAAGTTAAGGTGGTACTCCTTTTCTTACACTTAACCACTTTTCTGCAATTACATAAAATAGTGGAATATTAAAAATTAATTAAGCATGATATAAGCAGATGTTGACTAAATAGTATTTAGAGAACAAATTAAAATTTTAACTTAATGTTCAAATATGAATTATTAGGCACAGTAGATTCAACCATAACTAATTTAAAGTAATATCGTTTGTGGAACCAGAATGATGTTTGTGGTGTCCTCCTGGAGCAGGTGGTCCTTGACGCCACCAGAGTGCACCAGCAGGGGTGGGTGGGGGGGGGGGGGGGGCTCATTCAGCTGGCTTGGTCGAGATGAGGGTCGATACCTCGCTGTCGTCTCCCTAGCGGCCGGCCGCCCGACTGACCGTGATTGGACCACAGCACCGCCTCGCGATTACGTAGGCGGTCTGCCCTCCTGCCTTATATACCCCCTCCCCAACTCGCCCATGTCTCCCCGCTCGCGACCAGTGGCGGTTCCCGTCGATAGCATCTCAAGAAATACCTTTTGTCATAATTACTTATAACTAATAATTTTATTGCTTTAATATCGTCTGTATTTAAATAACTATAACCCTTGGTTTCTAATATCTATTCAGTTGTGTGTAGGTTCCGGAAAACTTAAATTTTGCCGTTTCTTCATTAAAATCTAAGAGAAGTCCCAGATATACCGCAGCTGACAGATCTAAGACAATTTTATTTATTTTGTTGCGTTCCTGTGATTCTTTTTTTTTAATCATTAATCTGTTAGTACTGGTGTACAACGTTCCTTGTTTCCAACACGAATTACCATGGAAGTAACTATTTTGATTGTATGTATAAATTTATAAACCTAATAGTAATTGTAATTGTTGAAAAGTGCAGACACCACAGCACGAGAGCTGGAACGTGTGTGCTCGCGGGTGTTGTAATATTCGGCGCGGCTGCTGAGGCATGCGACCCTCAGGAGCTGTGCGGTGACGTCATCTCGGGCGCAATCTCTGTAATGGCGCTGCGAGGACGAGGCCGGCGCCCTACCCCCCCCCCCCCCCTCCTCATCAGGCACCCGGCGGCCATTCCCGCCGGACGAGGTCCGAGCCAACACATCACAGTGGCGTCTGTTCGCTGAGGGCGGAATAGTCGTTATTTCCGTATTTCAACCTTTTTATTTTATTTATAAGAGTCTAAAAGGCCAAAAACGCGTGTTTTTGAAGTAATATTTAGGTAAGAAACACCCGGTAAAGATTCTTGGAATTACTCAAGGGAACTCACATTACACCATCACCTTCATTTTCCCGCCACACAATGTTATGGTTGCTTCTCTACTGTCATGGTTGTCGACGAGAAGACCGCGCGCCAGCCAGAGTCGACACCGCGCTAGAAGCACCAGTAGGGCGTCGCGCTTATCATCCCGCCGAGTACTCGTCGTTTTGCCTAACTAAAGTCATTTAGCCTAAAATGTTCTTTAGGCAAAATGACTTTAGGCAAAACCAACTTAGGCGAAATGACTTTAGGCAAAACGAACTTAGGCGAAATGACTTTAGGCGAAATGACTTTTAGGCAAAAATATTTTAGGCAAAATGACTTTAGGTCAAACAACTTTAGGCAAATAGACTTTAGGCAAAGAAAGAAAGAAATGTGAATCCTTTACCCCTCATAGCGTTAGCTCTCCGGGGTGTTTCATGTCCTTTTATTTAGAGCTACTTGTTAATATGAGTTTCAACTCATAATTAACTCATAATTAACTTTAGGCAAAACGAATTTTAGGCGAACGAAGGTGGGGAAACATGATTAGGCAAAACGATTTTAGGTAAAACGAAGCGCCCCCGTCCCGCCTCGCCGACACAGATACGCCCCTGAGGCGAGCCTCTGAAGGCGGTTGCACTGGTCGTGGCAAGACGTGGCCGCACCCAAGGACTACGCCTTCATCAACCGCTGGGAAAGAATTCACGCACTTAGAACGAAGACACTGTGTACACAGGACATTTAGCTGACCGTCACCCTGCTAAGTCAAGCATATACATCAAATTAAGGCTTGTAGTTCTGTGGCCTTAAAGGTGTAGCTCATTCACCTCACCGATTTAGTTAGCATATGCAAGCTGGTTTTTGAAATAAGCGGGTTTTTTAATAATTTAAGACAGGTTAGTTATCTTTACTCCACATGTTAAGTTAGTCTATAAAAAAAATAAAAGGAAGGAAAAATAGCCTGAGAAATATAACATAATCTGTAATATATTCGAGGCATGTGTAAATAAGCAAAAACCAGATAATTTAAAGTATTTTACTTAATTATTTTAGCGGCTGTTCTGTTGTGTTGTGGCTAGTGGCAAGGAGATGACAGTGAGTGTGTTCCTATCACTAATCGAGGTGAAGCGAGATACCGGCTTGTAGAAACACAGCGCACCAACGCCCGAGGCTGAACTATGCGCTGCAGATGTAAGCATCACGTGACGTGTCCGTCAGACCCCCCCCCCCCCCCTCCCAGGGCCCGGATGTCGGACTACCGTAATGCGTATTTACGCCGGAAACAAATGTGTCTGGATTGTAAATGCGCCCTACTTCGCTCCGAGCCGCGCTGGCCGTGTGCGTTTGGCAGGCGCAATTTATATTCTGCGACTCCCGCTTTCGCTTAGACTTACATTTTTCTCTCCCCCTCCCCCTTCCCCCCCTCACCAACTCTCTACCTCTCGTGCCGTTTAATGCCTTTTGGGTAAAGCTTCTATTTTTGTGTCGCGCCTCTCCGCAGTTTCAGTGTAGGCCCCACCATCATTTCTTTGTTGCCGGAGATCTTTTCACTCTTTGTTCATTCATTGGTCATGTGATCCGATTGTCTTAATTTTCTATTCTTTAAAATTTCTTCTTTGAATCAGCGTTTTAACCTTGTTCACAACCTTTGTTTTAGCTAGCGTCCCTCTTTTGTTTGGCTTTTACATAATTTTTTTTTTTTTTTAGCGACTTGCCTGAAACCTTTAGTTCGATGGTAAATATGGACGTTTGCCCATTTGAGACTCAAGGGATTCGCCTCTTAAAAGTGAGAATCCATTTCTGTGTTAATGCGTCAAATATAGTTGATGTTGCGTCATGTTGAAGGCCCCGTCGTCTAGTTTTGTCTGAGCAGTCGTTGACGCGAAACACGGATATTATGTATAGTAAATGTTATTGTATTATTTGATTGGCGTTAAAAACAGCCGTTACCCTAATCCTTCACAATCTCACATTTTCTTTCTGTCTTTATAATTATAATTATTATATATATATATATATATATATATATATATATATATATATACACGGGGTACATACAATGTAAGCCATATTTGTGTTGAAATTATTTGCAGTTACGGGAAACGATTATTTTAGAATGTGTTAAAATTTAAAAAATGCGTGTACTTTCGTACGCGTGTTAGAGGTTATACTTGTAGTAAATAACTAACTATAATAATTCTTGAAAATATATAATATAAATAAAATAATAATAGGACTGCAGTGATATTATAAATAAGGTAGGTAAAGTATAGATTCAATAAAATTAAATAAATAAAAACTCAGTATTCAATATTAATATTAACATGTGTACAAAATGAATGATTTAATTTAGTAAAATAATATTGGTACATTTTAACTAATAATGAAAATCAATTAATATGTTGAATGTTTATTATAATTTTTAATGTTATATATTTATAAAATAATAATGTAATACTGTATCATTTATAATGCAAATAATAATACATATAGGATCATAAAACGGCCACACAGACACACTTGTCATCGTCAATGGAAGCTTGCAAGTGACCTGACATCGTTTTACACAACACAATTTCTATCACTAAAATTTACAAGAAATAAATAATTTTTAGTGATATGGACTAGTATTAAATATTAATCACTAAAGCACATATATGATGTGTATTTGTATGTAACCTTTTTTCATCCTGTGAATATTTCGTTGCGTGCTGCGCGCGGGCATCGTAATTATCCACTCATCATCGCGCCTAGAGTACATAACTTAATAAATGTAGGCGTACCAAGGTGTCCGCCATGTGCAGAAGAAGTTGTGAAAGCACGGCTCGAGTGCACGAGTGGCCCAGTGCTTACAAGACACAGACCGCGGACTGTGGCGGCTAAAAGGTGGAAGGCGTCGCTCAGGGAAAGTGGTTTGCGCGGTGTTACCCCTGCGGCGCAGAGGGCAGGCAACCCGCGCAGCACGACCTGTGGCGGGAGGGTGCGGTGTTCAACACACGCCTGCTGTGTGTGGGAGGGAGGGGAGGGGTTCATTGTACCGGCAGTTGGGGGGTGCGTGTGTGTATGTGGGGGGGGGGGAGGGAACCGCATTGTGAGGATGCCCCTCGTCCTCAGCTGTGGTTGGCTCGCAGCCATGCCCTGCTATTGATTCATTTTATAATACCGAGTCATATCCACGCGGCATGACTTAACGAAAATATATATGTCTTCGTATACTGCATTGTAAACGCATGCTCAGAGGTTGACCTAGAATAATAGCATGTGCTATGTAAAACAGGTTGCTTGGTTTTCAAAGCTCTGGCCACATCGAAGGCAAAAAGGTTCACCGACATTTTGGTCGACATTACAGTCGCCATCTTCGGTGTACGAGACTGGCACCCTGAAGCCAGTCCCAGATTTTAGACGTTATCGGTACACTCTAAGTTTATAAAAGGTTTATTTTTTAATTAAATTTTATTTTCTTAGTTAAATTTTGTGTCACATGAGTTAAAAATTTAAATCCAAACACTTTGTTTCTTGCCTATGTTTATTTCTTCATTTTAAACAGTTACAAACAAACAGTTAATGCAGGAATTCACATATTACACACACACACACACACACACACTTACACACACAGAGAAGTGAGTCAGACTGTTTGTCTTTTTGTTGTTCGAGCATTACGTGGCGTGAGATTGGAGTGAGGTGGTTGTCCAGTAGCCACTGTGGAGCCGGACTCCAGCGGGTATTGTTGATGTGATGGTACTGTGTGTTCTTTATTAATTAATAGTGGAAATATTAATGATAAACAAAAATGTATTTAATTAACTAGTATATCTTGTCCGCGCCTGTTTCCCCAATCACACTATATATAGCTGTTTTAACAATTTTTTCCTATACAAGGTATATTTGGTAGAGCTCAGGCCACTGCGAATCCAGTCTTCGCTCATAGCTCCCTTTGAGGCTTGGTGACAAAACTCCTGTATGTGGTGGAGCTCATGCCACTACTCGCCCTCTGAACTGCTAGTCCAGTCCTCGCTCATGGCTCCCTGTGAGGCGTGGTGACCAAACTCCTGTATGTGGTGGAGCTCATGCCACTACTCGCCCTCTGAACTGCTAGTCCAGTCCTCGCTCATGGCTCCCTGTGAGGCGTGGTGACATAACTCCTGTATGTGGTGGAGCTCAGGACACTGCTAGTCCAGTCCTCGCTCATGGCTCCCTGTGAGGCGTGGTGACATAACTCCTGTATGTGGTGGAGCTCATGCCACTACTCGCCCTCTGAACTGCTAGTCCAGTCCTCGCTCATGGCTCCCTGTGAGGCGTGGTGACCAAACTCCTGTATGTGGTGGAGCTCATGCCACTACTCGCCCTCTGAACTGCTAGTCCAGTCCTCGCTCATGGCTCCCTGTGAGGCGTGGTGACATAACTCCTGTATGTGGTGGAGCTCAGGACACTGCTAGTCCAGTCCTCGCTCATGGCTCCCTGTGAGGCGTGGTGACATAACTCCTGTATGTGGTGGAGCTCAGGACACTGCTAGTCCAGTCCTCGCTCATGGCTCCCTGTGAGGCGTGGTGACAAAACTCCTGTATGTGGTGGAGCTCAGGACACTGCTAGTCCAGTCCTCGCTCATGGCTCCCTGTGAGGCGTGGTGACAAAACTCCTGTATGTGGTGGAGCTCAGGACACTGCTAGTCCAGTCCTCGCTCATGGCTCCCTGTGAGGCGTGGTGACATAACTCCTGTATGTGGTGGAGCTCATGCCACTACTCGCCCTCTGAACTGCTAGTCCAGTCCTCGCTCATGGCTCCCTGTGAGGCGTGGTGACAAAACTCCTGTATGTGGTGGAGCTCAGGACACTGCTAGTCCAGTCCTCGCTCATGGCTCCCTGTGAGGCGTGGTGACAAAACTCCTGTATGTGGTGGAGCTCAGGACACTGCTAGTCCAGTCCTCGCTCATGGCTCCCTGTGAGGCGTGGTGACAAAACTCCTGTATGTGGTGGAGCTCAGGACACTGCTAGTCCAGTCCTCGCTCATGGCTCCCTGTGAGGCGTGGTGACAAAACTCCTGTATGTGGTGGAGCTCAGGACACTGCTAGTTCAGTCCTCGCTCATGGCTCCCTGTGAGGCGTGGTGACAAAACTCCTGTATGTGGTGGAGCTCAGGACACTGCTAGTCCAGTCCTCGCTCATGGCTCCCTGTGAGGCGTGGTGACATAACTCCTGTATGTGGTGGAGCTCATGCCACTACTCGCCCTCTGAACTGCTAGTCCAGTCCTCGCTCATGGCTCCCTGTGAGGCGTGGTGACATAACTCCTGTATGTGGTGGAGCTCAGGACACTGCTAGTCCAGTCCTCGCTCATGGCTCCCTGTGAGGCGTGGTGACAAAACTCCTGTATGTGGTGGAGCTCAGGACACTGCTAGTCCAGTCCTCGCTCATGGCTCCCTGTGAGGCGTGGTGACATAACTCCTGTATGTGGTGGAGCTCAGGACACTGCTAGTCCAGTCCTCGCTCATGGCTCCCTGTGAGGCGTGGTGACATAACTCCTGTATGTGGTGGAGCTCAGGACACTGCTAGTCCAGTCCTCGCTCATGGCTCCCTGTGAGGCGTGGTGACAAAACTCCTGTATGTGGTGGAGCTCAGGACACTGCTAGTCCAGTCCTCGCTCATGGCTCCCTGTGAGGCGTGGTGACATAACTCCTGTATGTGGTGGAGCTCAGGACACTGCTAGTCCAGTCCTCGCTCATGGCTCCCTGTGAGGCGTGGTGACATAACTCCTGTATGTGGTGGAGCTCAGGACACTGCTAGTCCAGTCCTCGCTCATGGCTCCCTGTGAGGCGTGGTGACATAACTCCTGTATGTGGTGGAGCTCAGGACACTGCTAGTCCAGTCCTCGCTCATGGCTCCCTGTGAGGCGTGGTGACATAACTCCTGTATGTGGTGGAGCTCAGGACACTGCTAGTCCAGTCCTCGCTCATGGCTCCCTGTGAGGCGTGGTGACATAACTCCTGTATGTGGTGGAGCTCAGGACACTGCTAGTCCAGTCCTCGCTCATGGCTCCCTGTGAGGCGTGGTGACATAACTCCTGTATGTGGTGGAGCTCAGGACACTGCTAGTCCAGTCCTCGCTCATGGCTCCCTGTGAGGCGTGGTGACATAACTCCTGTATGTGGTGGAGCTCAGGACACTGCTAGTCCAGTCCTCGCTCATGGCTCCCTGTGAGGCGTGGTGACATAACTCCTGTATGTGGTGGAGCTCAGGACACTGCTAGTCCAGTCCTCGCTCATGGCTCCCTGTGAGGCGTGGTGACAAAACTCCTGTATGTGGTGGAGCTCAGGACACTGCTAGTCCAGTCCTCGCTCATGGCTCCCTGTGAGGCGTGGTGACCAAACTCCTGTATGTGGTGGAGCTCAGGACACTGCTAGTCCAGTCCTCGCTCATGGCTCCCTGTGAGGCGTGGTGACCAAACTCCTGTATGTGGTGGAGGTCATGCCACTAATCGCCCTCTGAACTGCTAGTCCAGTCCTCGCTCATGCCACCACTCTCCCTCTGAACTGCTAGTCCAGTCCTCGCTCATGGCTCCCTGTGAGGCGTGGTGACCAAACTCCTGTATGTGGTGGAGCTCATGCCACTACTCGCCCTCTGAACTTCTAGTCCAGTCCTCGCTCATGGCTCCCTGTGAGGCGTGGTGACATAACTCCTGTATGTGGTGGAGCTCAGGACACTGCTAGTCCAGTCCTCGCTCATGGCTCCCTGTGAGGCGTGGTGACCAAACTCCTGTATGTGGTGGAGCTCAGGACACTGCTAGTCCAGTCCTCGCTCATGGCTCCCTGTGAGGCGTGGTGACCAAACTCCTGTATGTGGTGGAGCTCAGGACACTGCTAGTCCAGTCCTCGCTCATGGCTCCCTGTGAGGCGTGGTGACCAAACTCCTGTATGTGGTGGAGCTCATGCCACTACTCGCCCTCTGAACTGCTAGTCCAGTCCTCGCTCATGCCACCACTCTCCCTCTGAACTGCTAGTCCAGTCCTCGCTCATGGCTCCCTGTGAGGCGTGGTGACCAAACTCCTGTATGTGGTGGAGCTCATGCCACTACTCGCCCTCTGAACTTCTAGTCCAGTCCTCGCTCATGGCTCCCTGTGAGGCGTGGTGACATAACTCCTGTATGTGGTGGAGCTCAGGCCTCGTGCACCGTTTCCCTCTGGACGACCTCGCCTCATCGATTCCCGATCCAAGTTCAACCGCTGGAAGAGTTTCCTGGTAGTCCTCTTGAGACGCGTAATGCCTTTCCGACTGCTGTCTCGTTTCTGGGCTTTTAAAACCCTTGTGTCGTTCTGTTCACTACATCTCTTTGTGTATGTGATGTTGGAAGAACATTTTTGACAATTTAACATCAGTACAAAAATTAATTTTTCTGTACTGATTTATTATCTTCAGTCGTCATTTCGACTGTAACGATAATTTTACATGTGCATTTGTTGTTCATGGAAAATAACTGTCTGTACAGCATGCATTTCAAAAATTACATATTGTTACGAATGTGGAAGGCAAGGTATCGAAGCGCGCCCCTAAGCCACTGGCATTACGCGCGCATACCATTTGGCATTAGAGCGGCCTTGCCTCGCCACCCCCTCTACCACCACGCCCTCCTTGTTCGGCGCTGTGATCTGTCCCTTAACGACCGAGGAATTCCGCAGGATCACTGAGGCAACCGCGTGTAATGGCGTGAATAAGCGCAGATTTTCTGGATGCTTTCAAGTGTTGGGTCGTCCCAAGATGATGAGACACATCATGACCACTCCAGTCAGTTCCAGAAAGACGGCTGACGGGTATAAAAGCGGCGACGCCGGCCTCCACGTGAATTCGAACAGGCGAGTTGAGTGAAGTGCGATTTCGGCGAGCAGTGTGACGCGATTTCTTTTTTATTGTTTACTTTTTGATGTTAAATATAAAGAACTTTCTTAGTTGCGTACGAATACTCAATGACTATCCTTTCATTTTTTTTAAAAATTGGACTCTGTGTTTCGAAAGCAAGTTAAGTCCCGCGGTCGGCCAGTGCTTTAAGCGATTGCAATGAGAACATGACTGATAGGCTGTGTGCATGTGTGTGTGCTGTGGCGGTATGGAGATGTCTGAATAAGCCGGGATATAACCGTGTGTTACATGTGGCTGATGTTATACAATACATCAATGCGCATGTGTGTGTGGGCTTTGGGTGTGTTGCGTTAATGTTCAAGTGAGTGTTGCTCTGCTATGAGTTTCAAATCCGTATACTCTCTTTGTGTGTGAGTTACGTGCGCCTTGAAGTATGTGTTTTTGTTTTGTTTTTAGTAAGTAGGGAAAATAGAAATGACTCATTTTAGCCCGTGTGAATGTGTGGCCTGGGTAGTAAAGTGAGTGGGATCGTGTTCTGGGTTGAATAGCGCCTTGTTTTCGCGTGGTAGATAGTGAGCAAGTACGTGTGTGTTTGTGTTTGGCTGTGATGCGTGCTGGTGAGTAGAGTAAGTAGGGGGAGCGTCTCGGTGGAGCGCCGGCAGGGTTAGTAGGGGGAGCGAGCGGGTCTTGCGACAAGGGGACAAGCGGCGTCGGGCGGGCGGCCGACGCTACAGGGGTGTCCGTGTGTGTTGGCGCGGCAGTGCAGTGACGGCGCGCAGCCGCAGCAGCCGGCCGCAGTCGTGGATCACTACCCCGGCGGAGGGGGGTGGGGGCCGCCCACGCCCTCGTCGACGCGCTGGGCGCCGCTGCCCGGGCCAGGGCCCTGCACGCCGGTGCACCACGCGCCCCCGCCCCTCGCGCTCGACAGTCCCTACCGCGTCACGTGCCCCGTGCACAGTCCCTACCGCTTCCGCTTCGTCAACGGCGGCCCCGAGTTCTACGCGCACCACCCTCACCACTACCACCACCACCTGCAGCAGGTAAGTGGCCCTCCGCTTCCTCCCGGCTGAGACTGCGTTCCTGTGCTTGTGTGTGATTATGATCCACCCACTTCGTCAGTACTAGTAATTCTTCATTAACCGTTAATGATGTTTGCAGGCTTTCACGGACATCGTCCGAAGTAGCTTGGCTTCTGGGTTGTAGCCATGTCCTTGGCAAATAATTCTTCAACGTTTCGGTCGACATTGCAGTCGCCATCATCAGGGAGCCATTACCTACTGCTCCCTGATGATGGCGACTGCCATGTCGACCGAAACATTGGTGAATTATTTGCCAAGGACACAGCTACAACCCAGAAGCCAAGCTACTTCTTCATTTACCATTCATATGTTCCCATATGTCCATAGTCCAGCCAAACTGTACACCAGAGGTCCTGCAATAAAAAACTGATACAATTGTAAACAAATGGTCGTAATGTTGGTATGACACTTCTACTGCTCACCTCTTCTGTCTCTTGGCTCCACTCTCCAGAGACCTGTATCTGATGGTTTGTTACAACTGTTGTAGCAGTGATGCAAAACTTATTGTTTTGCTTATGCGAAATTAACTCTTAATGTTTTAATAATATAATGCCTGTATCAATATCCTCACTTCAGCATTGTTATGACTTCACTAGATCTGTTTTACTTACCATGCAAAATGTAGGATGTTACAATGTCTGACAAACAAACTTATACTGTTAATGTTAATGTTCAACAATAAAACGAAATAGCTTCTTTTTTCACTGTATCGGCGACGTGGTAACAAAGATAAATAAATTCTCATTGGTAAAGTGCACACATGGATCCATTCCCGCACACAAATCTCATCCCTGCATCAAAACTTTACTGTAAGTTTGTTTTTGCAATCAGCCAATGCATTTGCCTACCATTGCGAGGTCATCGTGTATAATAACCAAGGTCAGTCAAGGTACGAGTATTATGGTTCATCCAACAACCCTGGTTCACGTGTGTTCGCGCGTGACCTCAGGTTGACCTGTGGCGGCTTTCAATGATCGCCTGGGAAAGTAATTACCACTCTGTATCGGGGCTGTCATTCCACCCTGGGGGGGGGGGGGGGGCGATAGCGACCGCGATCAGTCAGCTATCGGCAAAGTTATACCAGCCCCTCCCCGGCCCAGGGCACGTGTCAATCACGGTCTGACGGGCGCCAGACGATGAGAGGTTTCGTGGCCTCGTGTCTGATCGAGTTACTCGCCCCAACTGCTCTGTCAAGCTGACAGATCCCCGGTGTCGTTATGGTAGGGAAAATCATTTGACGGGAACCAAAACTTTGACGACCAAGTCATCACCTCATTCCACACATTCCCTAATGTACAAGTTTTTCATGTCCATCAGATTTATCTGGAAACTTTTTAAACCGGCTTTAGAAATACTACTCATTAACTAGGAATGATAGAAAGAGTTAAATTCTGTTATGCAAACAGTTATCTTGAGAGCTCTGAAAGAAATGTATTTCCTTATCTTGAATTACTAAACAAGTTCTGTGCTTAAACTAGTGGTTGCTAAAATGTTTTTTTACATATGCATTAGAATAATATTTAACAAAAAAAGTTTATTTTATTTATTACCCTAACAGGTCACTAGGCTGTTACTTTTACAAACCGTTCATGTGTGAGCTGGGACATGCCGAATAATGACGAGCTGTTTACTATTTTATGTGAAATAAAAAATGGAATCACAATAACATCTGATGTCGTTTTATCTGGCCGCTCGGTGTAGAAAAGCAAATGTATCTAAACAGAAAGTTATAATGCACCCATTAACATGGAGTTTTCAATCATCTATCATAGTGTTTATTTTTCCTGTACAAAATAAATAAAGTATGCAAGACAAATACAATCTAAATATCAGAAACAAGATCGTTGATATTCCGCAAAAGCCGAAAATAAACATTTATATTATGAATTAGCCATTATTTTCCTTTAAATATGAAACAAAACCACTAAGTTGGTGAAATTTTGCTGTAACAATGTTTTAAAACACTTACTGTATGTATTGAGTAACTTTTTATGTTTTTAGTTTAAATTTTGCTGATTCACTGTATTTTTCTTTTTTAAATTTTTGTAGAGATAACGACCTTTATATTGATGATTTTAACATGTTATATATTTGTGTATGTATGTGTGTGTGTAATTTAGAGGATATATATTTTGCGAAACAAATATTTCTTCTATTTAAATTATATCAACAGCATCATGTGAAATGATATTACTGTTACATAACTACAAATGACATTATAATTGTGTTTTCTGCAGTTAATGTGGATGAAAATAACAATAATTCAAAGGAATGCTTGTGCTATGTATCGATGCTGGCTGTGGTGGTTGGTGGTGGTTGTTCTATCAGCAAGTTAGCGCCCAGCTGTAGGTAGGGAGTGGCACTTTGCAGTCGAGCCGGCGAGGGCCGGTGACCACGTGACCTCGAGGGCTCCCGGCTCGTGGGCCTTGAAGGGTGTTCCTGGTGGGCGACAAGGGAGGCTTAGCCTCGTCCCCTCCGAGCAGTTTCCATCTCACGCTACTTCCACAGACTTTCCAGACCCACCCTTTTTTCTTGTTTCGAAAAGAAGATAGAAAACGCTCCAAGCCAAATCAGGGCCTGTCTACTGCCTCGACAGTTCCGTGTTCGCTTTTCCTTCCGCCCTTTCCCCCGCCTCGTTTCTCTAAGTTTGCAAACTTCCATTGCTCCGTGGTTTGTTGTTGTTGCTCGTCCTGCCTTGAGCTCGACCTGGACAGCGGCCGCTGAGTGGACGCCTGGTCCCTTCCTCGCCCACCCACCCCTCTTCTCCAGTGGTTCCCGCATTGCCGCCATTCGTTGGATGTGGTTAGAAATAAGGTAGAACCTGAAAGATACTACCATGCATTCAACAGCCTTTTTGGTCATTGCAATTTGTTTTGTACTTTGTTATTAAAAAACTAGCTGTACCGAGCACGTGTTGTTGTGGCTCAGTCTGGTTCAATAGATAAAGAAAGAAATGAGACAACACCCATTTTTTTTGGTAATTTTTTTGAAGTACTACACATATACAAAGCATATCTCTCTCGCTCTCTCTATCTATGTATGACCCTCTATAAAGCTCATTATATTTCTACATATAATAATTTCTATATATCTATATCTCTATATCCTTATCCACATCTTCCACATCACTCTATACCTTCCTGTCTATAAATTTATCTTTACAAAACAGAAGACGAACACACAAACATTCATTTATATATTTACCTATCTATATTTTTCTATAGAAGCTATTTTAACATCAACATATGACATAAATCGAAACCTTTATTTGTCTTGTAAGCAAACTTCTAGTGACTTTGCTTTAAGAGACCGTGAAAAACGTTTCTGAGAAACCGGTAACGTTTGTTATCATAAAATAAGAGGCCGACCGGGTGTCTGTAATGAATGTGTAGAAACAATCCGCAAGACATTTGCATGAACTCCACACGCAGAGCTTCGCAAGAACTGGCAATTCCACGTGCTGCAGAACACAGCTTTTGCTTAAGAAGATGAGGTAATGTGCACACAAAGTTCAGTAAGAGCAATAATTGAACACATTGCTCGTCAATAATTGGCAACAGAAATGTTGGACAGCATCGATTTTGATGAAGAGGTTTTTTTAAAAAATAAACAATTTAATATATGATTAAATATTTAATTAATCGCGAAAAGTTCGCAAGCATAAAGTACACATATGGTCACAGAATACTGACATACGAGATGGTCCAAAAGTGAATGTTTGAATAGGGGGAACATGGCCAAGTGATTTGACCCATATTTATAGAGCAGACAGTGAACATGACATGCTGAAACTGTATGCTGTAGCCACGAATAAATATTTAATTAATCGCGAAAAGTTCGCAAGCATAAAGTACACATATGGTCACAGAAAACTGACATACGAGATGGTCCAAAAGTGAATGTTTGAATAGGGGGAACATGGCCAAGTGATTTGACCCATATTTATAGAGCAGACAGTGAACATGACATGCTGAAACTGTATGCTGTGGCCACGAATTCAGCACTTCCAACCTAATACCACTCGGCAACAAGATGGTCCTACTGAGGTCTGCAGGTACGTGCCTAGACACCACAAGTCAGGAAAATGTTTTGACAGAGATTTTCCCCATACCTTATCTGCCAGTTTGCTTCACATCAAACCTACGGATTGTTTCTTGTAGTGTTGTGTCGAGAGAAAAGTGTTCCAAACACCTATTAATGGATTGGTGCTCTGAAGACCCATATCACGAATGTGATCTCGAATATTCCAGCAGAGACTCTCTGCAGAAAACGGCAAGAGATAGAATATATTCTGGGCGATCTTCGTTCCCACCTAGGGAACTCACACCGAGGTTTACTGAAGTGGTAAAAAAAAAAAACTTTCAGGGTCTTACTTCGATCTACCGTATACCGCATGTAACTAGCTGAATTATTTATTTAGCTACAATTTTTCAAACCCCTAGCAGACTTGAGACATGCTATATTTGCAATAGTTATTTTTTTTCAATCCCTAGAATTACATTTTTACTAATTAACGATTAAAAAATTATTTCATAAAATTTATTGAAACCAAGATGACGTCTTTACGTTTATTTATATCTTCCTACGTCCATCCCTTTCAGGTGGTTGTGTATAAAAACAGGGTTGGGTATATCGGTGTTGGAACAGCTGTGCTGCAACTGCAACATCGCCGAGGCCTGGGTGTGTGGCCTCGAGGGCAGGCAGTGACAGGACAGCTGTCCACGCGCCACGCCGGGGCACTTGGTGGGTGCGCCTGGCCGCCGCGGACACGCAACCCGCCTGGCGCGCCTGTCGTGCGGGCTGCCTACCCGCGGGTCGATAGGCGGCAGTCGCGTGTCCCCGGGGCTGTGTTTTCAATCCGAGCCTCGGACGAGAATCTTCGCGGGGATAAGTGCGGGTGGGGGCTATCGTCCCGTGACAAATGGCGCTCTCGCCGCCGGCGGGTGGGGGGAGCATCTCTGCGTGGAGAGCTCGCCTGGGGATGCTGCGTGTCTGCCATCTGCGGTCGCCAGCCTTCCACTGCCGTGGCTCCTCCTGGCTGTTCAGCACGCCCGCAGGATCACTGGAGGAAACACTTCGAGATTTTATTGTAAGGAAATAGACAAAATACGTAAAACTTGTGCCAGTCTGTGAACAAATATAACTTTTTTTAAGCATCAGAATGTAGCGTAGTGGAACTAATTTTTTGGGTCACTTTTTTCTTAACTTATTAAAATTTATCATAATTGGAAAGAGCCATATTCTGAAGAACAAACCACATGTACATTACTTATTTAATTAACCCATAACTTATTTATAGAGCGATAAAAACGTTTTGTTATCAATGCAGTGTGACTTTTTTTTCACTAAAAACTTATTTTTTAATGACATTTCATTTGCGACTGACCATATTGAAATATGTATTTCTATGAGAAATATTGTTTGTTGCTCAGAACTGTTTTTTTTTTTCACGGACAAGGTGTATGTTTCGTGGACGACGAAACCTGCTGGATGGTGAAAGAGGGCGCAGTATTGTTGTAGACCAGCCCGCCCCGTCTGGTCTCGCGAGAATGTAGAGGGAGGCGTTATTTCCCGCCAGTACTGTCCTCGACGGACTGCCGCCGCCTGCAGCGCCTCTGTCGGGGGAACATAGTTGTCACGTTCCGCCTGAGCCGAGCGTGCGAGAATCGGCCAACCACCGTGCGAGATAATCTTTTATAATATCAAACAGGTCAAGGCGGGATTTTTAACTAATTTTTCGTGATTATATTTGAACAAATTATTTAAAATTAAATTTGCAAAAACTGTAAATAATATTTGAAAATTAAAAAAGTATGCATTTTTTCATCAATGTTTTCTTATGACGTTATAACGTAAAATTATCGTCCGTAAACCGACTTTACATACAACCCCCCCCCCTTTTTTTTTCACGCCGGGCATCAGCTAGTTGTTTATCAATAATTGAACTGTTAGATGTGTGATAAAAAAGAAATGAATTGCTGTGTAAGATTAGTATAGTGACCCTGTTTGAAACAGCGACACGAGTATCGCACGGCGAGGCAGGCCCTCCCAACTGCCCATCGGCCGCTGTGTGTTGACGGCCGGACCCGGCGACAAAGCCCGGGCCATCTAAATGCAAAGGAAACGATAACACCGCGCACGAGTGCCGTAACCACGTTCCGTTTCGCGCATAAACGACACGGCAGTGCTCTGCAGCGAGGGGGAACATTTACATTTTCAAAACATGGAGGGTCATGATAAAGACAAATATATTTGAGATATTGCACTGCTGGCTTTGTTGTTTACATATTTCTCTTCTATATTATATGGTTCAAAATAAATAAGTTTGTGTCGTTGCAGGTAAATGTACGTATCCAACGTATCAAATATAGGTTTTGTTTTAAACAATTTTTTTCGTAACAAAGAAAATCGTTGCTTTCTTAATAAGAAATTTGTTTTGTTATGCTTATCTTATTCTTGTGAAAAACAAACTCTCTATGTTAGTAGTTTTTTATACATGAAAATTATTTTTTTGTTCCCGTGCCTGGTTTTAATCTTAAACTATGTTGGTTGGTTTGTAGTTGGAGCAAACTTTATTTGCATTTTTTTTTACTTTCAGAGCTTTAAGCTTGGAACGAGAATAATTTTGGTTTTAAGTTTCATAAATCAACGTAACGGGCAACCTGGTTTGTTATAATAAATTGCAATGGTTGTGGTGGTTTTGAGTTGGTATCTTGTAGAGGAGGAAGAAGAAGAGAGAGAGAGAGAGAGAGAGAGAGAGTGTGTGTGTGTGTGAGAGACGAGCGCAGTTAATCAGCGGAGGGCGTCTGTGATTGGGGGATCGGAATAATGTAATTTAATTTTCGTAGCCCCTCCTCCCCTCCCCCAGTTCCACGCTCCGCCTCCTAAGTCCTTGCCTCGCGGGAGGCTTAAGAACAACCGATAAAAGTGGGAACGGTAGCGGCAACCTCTTCATGTCCGACATCTACTGCCCCGCTCTCATTATCTCCATCTGTCTGCTGCTCGGGAAGAAGGAAGAAGCAACGGTGTTGCAGTGCTCCGCCGTCTTGTATTGTTTTCCAGCTATCAATGATTCGTTAAGCCTCTCCACCTCACCCGTCTTCAATGACTTCGTGATTTGCGGTCCTGGCTGTGTTCGCTTCGTTCCGTCGTGGGTGATCTCTGCACCGAACAATACCAAACCAAGTACAGTCCAAGGTCAAATTAGAGGTTAAACGTCACAGACAGGGTTGAAATGGAGATGCCTTCAATTAAACGACAGTATACTAATAAATAATTTCTGATTATCAGTTTCGTTTATTAAAGAAAAAAGAAACGTGAGTCAGTCTTGCAGTACCGGCCAGTTCCGTGCAAACATGTAACCTCGGTAACGAGCGAACTCATGTATTTTCATGTTTGCAAATGAAACTTATAATACGAAACACGGACACGAAATTTAACGTAGAATTCTTTAAAATAATGCCGAGCGAGACAAATATGCCAGAACTGTGTTTTCAACTACATTTCTGGACGCGAATCACACGTAGTTTCCGCGCCCGCCGCTAGAATTCGCTGCTGGAGAAGCTGTGTCAACTATCGAAACATTCGATTTGCAGATAGAAATTTTCAACTCTACGATGAAACGGCTCCGATAAAAACGAACAAATAATAATAATAAAAAAAACTATACCCTGGCTTCGGAATAGATTTTTCGCCAAGGAATGTTATTAGAATACTGGCCATCAGGTTAAAACTTACTAAACAGTTAAAAACCGAAACGTTTCCATTTGTCTCGGTAAACGTTGGTTCGCGCCATTCGCTACACGTGGCAGCACCGTGGTTACACGTTTCCGTTCCATGCGACTTCCATTCCATTCACGAAATGACTCGCTCCAAATGCTGGATACCGGGAGCTGAGATGTTACACATAAGAAAAAAAAATGTTTCTGCACTTGTTTCGTACGTGTTTTTGGATGACTGGATTTTAAGTTCGTAGTAACGAGCTGTAATACATTTAGTTGAATAACTAGGTATTTTACGGAAAATGTAAATAGTATTTTATTATATCACAAGCGGGTGGAGCAGTTGGCATGAATGAAATAACAGAAAACAAAATGACTGCACAACATATTATAATTTTTGAAGTGATACTTCTTTAGGCGTGTTATGAAAAAACTATGAGAGTGAATTGTTACGATGCGCGCGCACCATGAAACGAAATATTCACAGGAAGATGGCGGACCCATATATAGCCAATTATTTCATAACAATAGGAGACACACCAAACGTACTGGTGTGCCAAATGAAACTTTATTTAAGTGAAACTACCCTACAGTATATTTGGTAAACTAAAATAGTCACAGTAAAAAGTAATTTCAAACCTAGTTTGTACTGTTTTTTTTACAACAATGAAAATAAATATTCTCAATTCAATCTTTTGTGAGAATTCCTAGCGCAGTGGTCGGCCTCCTTAGCGCTCCGGGCTACGGCGCGGGAGTTCTGGGTTCGAATCCTGGGTAAGGCATGGATATAATTTGTGTTGTCTTAATACAACAGCATTTCACAGTATCTCGGTGTTATGTAAGATAACCTAAAGATTTTGCCCCTAAACGGCAGGACATCTGCGAAACGGTCAAGTCAAGAGGGTTGTATAACACCCAGGTATTGACAACAACTATAGCTACAAGAGAATAGCTGGTGGCCACGTGCTTAGCAACAGCTAAACGAACGGCTATGGGGCCGATAATAATAAACTGGAAAATCGTTAGTCCAAGTAAATTAACTGCTTCGGTATCACGTACCACTGTAATTTTAAAAGAGATTGGTGACATGAAAAAAAAAATAACATGAAGGGGGGAGATGAATGGCACACTTGTGACTGTCAAAACTTGCTGGTGTGCCACCCATCTTTAAAAAAAAAAAAATGAGTGGGGTATATTGCAAGGTTAAGAAGCTAAAGGAACGTGGTTCAAAACTAAGGGTGGAGTGTTTATTTAAAATTAAAGATAACAGGAGCGTACAAATTGTGCTTTAAGCAAACGTGTAGGAATACAGTTTATTGCTGTACCTAGTGTTATTCTGAAGGATGACCGAGCCAGCAGTCCAGCAGGAGAGATGCCGGCCGCATGAAGGGCGGGGGGTGGGGTGGGGTAGGGGCCTCACCTGTAATGAAGGAGCGGCCCGGGCGACGCTAATGAAAACACGGCAGAGCGCCGCGACGCGCCTCCGTCTCCTGGCGAAAACACCACCACCCCTCCTCTCTAACTCCGCCCTTATCAACCTGCCAGCGAGCGACCTGCGCCCATCCTCCCCCCGCCGTTTAATCAACAGTTTTATATTAGGACTCGCGACTGCGTGCGTGGAACCAGGCGCTCAGCAATGTGCTCTACACGTGCGGTGCTCAGAACTCCTGGGGAAGTATCACGTGATTTGTAACCTGCTCGGGATACCTGAAAAAAAAAAGGGGGGGGGGGACATTTAAGGATATGCTGCTGGTGTGAAACACTCGGTACAGATTCCTGAAAACACTCAAGGGACTTGCGTTACACCTGTACCTTCATTTCTCAGTCATATAATAATGTCATGGTTACCGCTCATGTCTAATAGTTGCCCCATGCACGCCTTGCTCTAGAAGTAATCCCGCCTCACCGACACACACACTCACACCTGACTAGCACGCCGGCCTGAAGACAGATCCCGCAGTGGCGCGGCTGCCTTCTGCCTCTCCTCTCTTCCCTCGTCGCAGTCCCCATCACTCGTGCATTGTAGCGTTCATTTTATATTGAGGGGATGCCGCTAGATAAATGTTTAAGGTATGGACAACAATATGTCTTTTAATATTATAAAATTATAAAACGCAACTGAAAGAAACTTAAAAGAAAATGAAATGATTTTCACACGAATATTCCAGGATTGTTTTATTAGTCAATGTGTATGTTTGAATAAATTTGGTGTATGGATGACTCTTCACGCTACTTTCAGCTCGAGAGCAGGGGCGGTGGTTCTCTCACACACCCACACTCAGCTCCAGCAGGGGTGGTGGTTCTCTCACACGCCCACACTCAGCTCGAGCAGGGGCGGTGGTTCTCTCACACGCCCACACTCAGCTCCAGCAGGGGCGGTGGTTCTCTCACACGCCCACACTCAGCTCCAGCAGGGGCGGTGGTTCTCTCACACGCCCACACTCAGCTCCAGCAGGGGTGGTGGTTCTCTCAACGCCCACACTCAGCTCGAGCAGGGGCGGTGGTTCTCTCACACGCCCACACTCAGCTCGAGCAGGGGCGGTGGTTCTCTCACACGCCCACACTCAGCTCCAGCAGGGGCGGTGGTTCTCTCACACGCCCACACTCAGCTCGAGCAGGGGCGGTGGTTCTCTCACACGCCCACACTCAGCTCCAGCAGGGGTGGTGGTTCTCTCAACGCCCACACTCAGCTCGAGCAGGGGCGGTGGTTCTCTCACACGCCCACACTCAGCTCGAGCAGGGGCGGTGGTTCTCTCACACGCCCACACTCAGCTCCAGCAGGGGCGGTGGTTCTCTCACACGCCCACACTCAGCTCGAGCAGGGGCGGTGGTTCTCTCACACGCCCACACTCAGCTCGAGCAGGGGTGGTGGTTCTCTCAACGCCCACACTCAGCTCGAGCAGGGGCGGTGGTTCTCTCACACGCCCACACTCAGCTCCAGCAGGGGTGGTGGTTCTCTCACACGCCCACACTCAGCTCGAGCAGGGGTGGTGGTTCTCTCAACGCCCACACTCAGCTCGAGCAGGGGCGGTGGTTCTCTCACACACCCACACTCAGCTCCAGCAGGGGTGGTGGTTCTCTCACACGCCCACACTCAGCTCGAGCAGGGGTGGTGGTTCTCTCAACGCCCACACTCAGCTCGAGCAGGGGCGGTGGTTCTCTCACACACCCACACTCAGCTCCAGCAGGGGTGGTGGTTCTCTCACACGCCCACACTCAGCTCGAGCAGGGGTGGTGGTTCTCTCAACGCCCACACTCAGCTCGAGCAGGGGCGGTGGTTCTCTCACACGCCCACACTCAGCTCGAGCAGGGGCGGTGGTTCTCTCACACGCCCACACTCAGCTCGAGCAGGGGCGGTGGTTCTCTCACACGCCCACACTCAGCTCCAGCAGGGGCGGTGGTTCTCTCACACGCCCACACTCAGCTCGAGCAGGGGCGGTGGTTCTCTCACACGCCCACACTCAGCTCCAGCAGGGGCGGTGGCTCTCTCACACGCCCACACTCAGCTCGAGCAGGGGCGGTGGTTCTCTCACACGCCCACACTCAGCTCGAGCAGGGGCGGTGGTTCTCTCACACGCCCACACTCAGCTCGAGCAGGTGCGGTGGTTCTCTCACACGCCCACACTCAGCTCGAGCAGGGGCGGTGGTTCTCTCACACGCCCACACTCAGCTCGAGCAGGGGCGGTGGTTCTCTCACACGCCCACACTCAGCTCGGGCAGAGGCGGTGGTTCTCTCACACGCCCACACTCAGCTCCAGCAGGGGCTGTGGTTCTCTCAACGCCCACACTCAGCTCGAGCAGGGGCGGTGGTTCTCTCACACGCCCACACTCAGCTCGAGCAGGGGCGGTGGTTCTCTCAACGCCCACACTCAGCTCGAGCAGGGGCGGCGGTTCTCTCACACGCTCACACTCAGCTCCAGCAGGGGCGGCGGTTCTCTCACACGCCCACACTCATCTCCAGCAGGGGCGGCGGTTCTCTCACACGCTCACACTCAGCTCGAGCAGGGGCGGTGGTTCTCTCACACGCCCACACTCAGCTCGAGCAGGTGCGGTGGTTCTCTCACACGCCCACACTCAGCTCCAGCAGGGGCGGTGGTTCTCTCACACGCTCACACTCAGCTCGAGCAGGTGCGGTGGTTCTCTCACACGCCCACACTCAGCTCGAGCAGGGGCGGTGGTTCTCTCACACGCCCACACTCAGCTCGAGCAGGTGCGGTGGTTCTCTCACACGCCCACACTCAGCTCCAGCAGGGGCGGTGGTTCTCTCACACGCTCACACTCAGCTCGAGCAGGGGCGCCGGTTCTTTCATGCCCTACAGACTGCCGCCACTTAAGCTGTTCCTTGTTCGCGTGTGAAGTTGTTCCCTCCGTCGCTCTCTGCAAGTAGCGCGATCAAACTCCACATTTGAAAACGTTTAGATTTTCAAAGAGCACGGGTGCTTCGAAACTTTGGTTGATGGCAGAGAAGGGGCCTCTCACCCCCTTTCCCCCCCCCCCCACGTTGACTTCTCAATTCCCGTAGATCATTGATTTCTCAACTGAAACGTTTTTTTTTCTCTTTTGCCCGCAGCTCTTAAAAGTGGAGCTCGGTTTAGAATCTGATTGGTTATAAACCTTGTGAACTGCGAACGAATAGAATTTTCCGTGACGGATTCGATTTGTAAAAACTGAGATAACCTTCTGAGGGGAGAAAAAAAACCCATCTAATCATTAATATTAAACTTAATATTCCGTTCGGTTTCCATTGAAAATAAGGGTTCGTGTGATATTATTCGTGGTAGGTTCATGTGCAAAGCTTCTTTGATTTTTATTGTCAAGGTGTGCTGGGTCAAACCCCACCTTCTTTTAGTTTTGGGAATTTGGTTAGATATTAGTGCGGAACTATTTTAACCGTGACAAACTAGTCTTGCGTCGAAGGTAACTACGGAAAGAAAACAAAAACATGTACTCATAAAATATGGCTAGCTTATTTTACTATAGACTGGAGTGAACTATAAGTTTATTTTAAATGTTTTTGTCTTAAAAAGTGACTTTTTTTTTAACTTTTGGAAATAATTCGTACTTGAGCAATGCGAAACATTTGGGAGTTTTCTGAACGTATAACAATGCTTGATTTTTGATCTGGAAATATGTTTGTGCCACCGTGTGGTGTAGCGATTCCATGCCGCTCGGACCTGAGTCACTGACTTCACTGGAATCACTCATCCTCTTTAATTCTGCGTCAGAGCTGGGAGACCTCTTTAAGGGGGTGCCACTCATTTCAGGTCAAGATTTTATATTTACAGTAATTAAAGATAAACTTGTAGACTTTTTCAATTGTTTAACTTTCACGAAATTAAAAATATATATATACAGCGCATACCTTTTTGCATAATTAGCTGCCAAAGTTACATTTTTAACGTTTTTTTTTGGGTTGTACAAATAAGGAGAATTTAAATTATTGCAGAACTGAAACTTTTTAGGTTTAACTGCAATCCACTGGCCACTTCAAGAAATGGTTTGAATTTCTTTCAGAAAATAATAATTAATTTGACCTGGCATTTCAAAATTCTCAAATTTGTTACGATTTTGACACAGCCAAGAAACATGAAAGGAGTAGGGTCAGTTGAAGCGAAGACTCTTCGGAGCGTAACGAAGAGTGCAACGCTCATGAGTTGACTGCTTGATATTCGATGGATGGGAGAGAAGTTACAATTATGAACCTCCATTGTTTTACTTTATTGTTTAGTTTTATCGTTCAAGTGGATCACTGAAGAGTGAAGTTTGATTTGAAACGCGCGTGATGACCACGCGTCCATTTTTTAAATTTTATATTTTGCTGCTGAGGCTGGGCCAATGAGCATGTGCGTTACTCGCCTCAGCACGGCAGGCCTGGTGTGAGCTGCTGCTGTCCGACCCCACTCTGATTGGCTACTGCCATGCCGCGGCCAAGGGAAGGAATTACTATACCACACGGTGACAACTTGTTTTCAGATCAAAAATAACCATTTTAATACGTTTACAAAGGCCTCCAATGATCGACGTTGCTAAAATACGAATCATTTAATCACAAAAGTTAAGAAACGTCACTTTTAAGTCAAAACACTTATAGTTCACTCTATAATCGACAGAAAAATCATCCAGCGATATTTTAACGAGTAAGGTTTTTTTTATTCATTCCGTAGTATCCTTCGGCGTTTGGTCACGGTATTAGTTAAGACAACTTGGCAGTAATACCAAAACTGTTTGTTTGTACTGGCTCGTGAGATGGTCAGATGGTAAGTACGGTCAGTGACCTACCGGCCCGGGTTGGCTGCCTCAACGGACATTGATTCCTCATCAGTTTGCTTTAGTCTTCTGTATGCTTCTGTATACTTCAGCCACTATAATTATTGCCGTACCAACAGGAATTAAGGTATTTAGATGATTAGCAACGATATATGGTTCAAAATTAACATTCAGACCATCATGTCTATGAGCATTAGGATTTGTATTCTTATTCACTTTAGGGGGTTTAACAGGAATTGTATTATCTAATTCATCTATGGACATTACCCTTCATGATACTTATTATGTAGTAGCTCATTTCCACTATGTATTATCTATATTAGTAATAATCGGATTTTAAAAAAATGGCGGAAAGAAAGCTGTGAAATGGAGCTCCAGCGACGTAGTGCTGTTTTGGGATTGTTCCAGGACTGTTAACCTTTTTGGAATATTTGTTGAACGTGAAACAAGAGTAAGTGTGTAACTGCAGTTGCTGACTAGCGAGGACCTGACGGCTCATGACGGGCAGCCTTCTTTTCACAGACGAGAGAGTCAAACGTCCGATCGTGCAACTTCGGTTTTTTTTTGTTCATTGTAAAATGTTAGGTTAGCTACATTATAAATACTTTAAAACATTGTGGACGGATGATTTGGTTAGGATATCTACATTAAAGATACTGTGAAATCATGTAAACGGTTTCCTATCCCTGGATAGCTACATATTAAAAAGTTATTTGCTAAGCAACCATAAAATGATTTTACAGTATTTTTAATGTAGCTATACTGCTTACCTAATATAACCAACCTTCCACAATGTTTTAAAGTTATTTATAATGTAGCTAATCTATCCTAATCGACCGCAAAATTTAATGCCACACCGGTTTGTGCAATGAGATATAACCTGGGGGGGGGGGGGGGAAGCGAGCATGAAGTTCGGGGAACTTCGGGTGTGGCTGTCTCGTCTGTGAAATGCAGGCTTCCCGCTCATGACTCGGTAGCAGCAGAGAGGGCGTGCGAGGTGGTCCCAGAGCGCGCTGGCGTGACCTCGTGGGTGGCGAGCTGACCTTTAGGCGTCCACCTCTCAGGCCGTCGTCTGTCTACGTGTGTGCTTTACAAACTCTTGTAGTCATTCCTAAAGCAAACAAAATATATAACTCAATGATTATGTCCGCAGGCTTTCACGGCCATTGTCTGAAGTAGCTTGGCTTCTGGGTTGTAGCCGTGGTGTCCTTGGCGAATAATTCACCGACGTTTCGGTCAACATTGCAGTTGCCATCATCAGGGAGTAGTTACCTAACAGTTATAGGTAACTGCTCCCTGATGTTGACGACTGCAATGTTGACCGAAACGTCGGTGAATTATTTGCCAAGGACACGGCTACAACCAAGAAGCCCAAGCTACTTCATATAACTCAATGCTTAACACTAATTTTTTATTTCACAAGAGAAATTATTTGCAGTAGTCGGTCAGTATTAATAACAAAGCATTACATTAATTGACTGCTATGCTCAAACGGGGTCAAAATTACTGTGGCTAAATGAAATAATAAATAATGTTTTGACAAAAAAATATATGGCTTCTTCCAGTTAACTCTGTGTAAAAGTAAAAAAAGTAATATCAGATGATGTTTGTGATGGAAATACAACACGAACAAATCCTCATTCCAAATTTTTCTCGGCAAAAGGCAGTGTTTTTATGATATTTAAATACATTTTCGCTACATTTTGTAGAACTCACGTGTTCTTGGGGTGGTGCACGTGGCAACACCACACGCCGAAGCAAAGCCAGCGTCAGTTGAACCCGTGCACTGGCCACTATGCTGCACGGCTGACCGTGGTCCTGTGAGTGACAGTGACGAGGCCCCCGTCCGAGCGGTTTTAGTTTCGGTAGCCACCTCCCAGTGTGATAACTGTTATTGCTGATTGGCGGCCTACCTGCCGTGCTGGGATTGGACGTCAAGGAGGAGGCAGGGCGGAGCAAGGTCGCGCGGGTGGGAGACACCATCCGCCCCTCAGAGCTCGGAGAGTTGGCCGCTCGGACAAGTGGTCACTCGGAGAAGTGGTCACTCGGACAAGTGGTATACACCCTCTAGGAGCCGGTCTGCAGGCCCGTGTGTGCAGGGTTCATCCCAGGCCCGGCCCGGAGGGGCAGCACTAGACGTGACAGACTGTTCCACTGTCCTGCTACAAACAAATACCGCCCTGTCTTAAGTTTCATTAACATTTTGTTTGGATCTGTTTTGATTTCTGCAAACACGTACAAAAGTTAAAATATGTATATATCGCTAACTGGTATATAGGTATATGACGTTGATAAACTCCGACACCGCTTGATGGCACATCGAAGTGTTTTTTTTTTTTTTTTCATGGAGAAGGTTTTTTTATGATGCTATACATTTTTTGGTAACTCGCCACTAGATGGCGCTGCAGTGCAACAACTTATATGTCGTTCAACCGATCGCCGTAGGTGAATTAATTTTTAATGACAGAAAATCATGCAAACAGTGAGTGTGTGTAATTTCTCTATGTCCGCCACACGGTCATATAGTAAGGTTTGGCAACTTGTCATCCTTCTCCTTGGTGAGACCGTCCTCTCAGTGGAGCTCGCAGAGGCTAGCTACAAGCATACACTGGCACAACAACGCATGCCGGGTTCTGCCAAGGATAGCAACCATTTTGCACACTTTACGTTCAAATTATGAAGTCAATTACACTCTATATCTGATGATTTCGGAATTTTTTTTTCCTTCATCCTGTGTTGAGCCCGGGCAACGCCGAGTACTGCAGCTAGTTATTATAATAAGGCTAGTTTCACAGCGGCTGTGAGTTAGGTTGATGACGATAAATATGTTGAAAAGTATTATGCGACTAAAAGCGAGCGAATTATTTCATTCGAAATCGAAACCGAACTTGCCCAACGGCGATACCAATTGAAACATTAGCGCAATTTTCCATTTGATTTCTTGCGGGGATTCTATGGCTGCTCCTGTTTTCTCACATCGAAGACTGTTCTTGATTGTGTGTTGGGGGTGGGGTGTGAGGGCCAAAAAGGCGTGAGGGGGGGAAGCGCTGCGGGCAGCGGGCACGGGATTGGCCGGGAGCTAGTGGCGAATAAAGGCCAGACCCGAAGACGGCGGAGTGGGCAATAAAGGCAGTAAAGTTCGTGGACAATGCGGGCGGTTGTGAGCGGGGGGAGGGGCAGTGGCTTATAACGGGAAACAAAATGGCGGGATGTACTCGGCGGCGCGGGGGAGGGCAGAGCGAGGCTGGAGGTTGTTCCACGCCGCGTTTAGCAGCCGCCATACGCGCTTCCCTGTTGGCTTCACTCTAGGGACAGGAAAAATTCGCGGGTTCAATGACCTGTAGGATGAACTCATTTATACGTACACTCGGTAAAATGTCACCCACTCATTGGGCTGCTGTCTTGTGAGACGTCCCAACGTAGCAGCCTGTGATTCGATACAGCTTTGGTTGGGTGTTTCTCATTGGCCCAGAGTCATCCAGGTGAGTTGTGAGCCAATGGCAGAGGCAGCACTGAGGTATTAACTATTTGTATTTTAGCCTATCGCGAATTGAACTCGCGAATTTTTCCGGTCTCTACTTCACTCTCATGGCTTGACCTCACGTGACCTCGCGTGACCTCGCGTGCGCTCATCAGTCGTCCCAAATCTCGTCACCAGTGATACTCACGAGCTGGAAAATATCACGCGAGTAATCTTAAACCATGGACGATTGAGTGATGTTTTACCGCCATCAGATCGCCAACACTTAGTAAACATCCGTCTGGCGACAGCATTTGTGACGAGACATAAGTTTCAAAAGATCTATCGTGATAGACGTACAGGAATAGCTACGGTAAAGCAATAGTTAAGACAGGCGAATGAAGCGACCGACATTTGCCTGAGCCCGAGCTGACATACTCGCGACTGCCACGTGTTTATTCATCACGAGTTCTCGGCGATCCGAATAAGTCATTGTAATATTATGCATTTTAAACCAATTTTCAAGATTTCAAGTAAAAATTTTAAATTATGTGTGATAGCCGAGGCTTCCTTCTATTTGATTAAGTTTCCAATATTTGTTTTTAATGGACCACGCAAAAAAAATTATAAGCGAGCAAGAGGGCATTGTTTTATACACAAAAATGTGAATGGTGTAGTTTTTATAACTCCGATTTAAGCGCCGACATTTCTACAGCATCGTCAACACGTGCTTGCTTCAACCGACCACTGCATTAGCTATGCAAGTTGAAGGGAAAAAAAATTAAAATAGTAACTCCAAAAATCTTTTTAATGTTTGCTCATTTTAGTACTGTACCAAACATGAATCGAAAAATGCGAGGAAAACATTATTTTACGTATCACATATTTGGTGTATGACGTTGGTAATTTCCATACTTTCAATTTATTTTGGAAAAAAAAAGATTGTTGTGGAAATAAATTATTATTTATAGATGCTTGGATACAAACTATAAATTTGTTATTAAAATTTGATTTTATGTTTTTAGTAAAAAAATAATATTTAGTTGTGTTAATTCACGAATATTGAATTTATATTTTGAATTCAAATAATTTTTATTTTTTTTGTATACATAATATTGATCCAATATACAGTTTCATATATATTGTGGATTGCGAGTTCCAATAACGTGTTTGGTTTCGTAATCGAATTTTGACTAAAAATTAAAACTTTTTATTTCAGTTAACTCTTAACTCTAGTAGGTTGTTTTAAAAAGTAGTCATGCCCTCCTCAATTTTGGGAACTTAATATTGAAGTACCAACGTCCAAGCAGTTGCGTTAATAAATTATATGCTGTGGGATGTGGGTTGTGTGGGCTAAAGTTTCTTTAGGGCCAGAGATATACCTAACTGGATTTTATGTGGTTTGTAGTTAAGTTCATTTTAAATATTTAATAAATAACAAAATTGATTTCTACTTAAATTTTAGATCACGCATAAATTAACAAGAAAGATTGTAGAGTATTAATTTTTTTTTGTCGAATAGGTCGCTTGTTGGATAAACCACCCGCCATTTCAGCAAACAAATCGAATGCTGTTCCAGTTTGAAGCGCAACGTGTAGTCATGAAAACACGGCGTTCTCATAATTATTGCTGCTTCCTCCCTCTCATCAACGTGAATTATACGCGAATGCCTGAAAAAAAAATCAGGCTCTGGCCCGCGGTACAAACACTGCGCTAATTACCTGTCCTGGCTGCGGTTCTGACTCCACGCCCAACACTGACTGTACTTTACTTTTTTATTACACAAGAATAAATTAAAGGCACTTGAAATATACCTTCCTTTTTTTCGTGTTTTTAATTATCTTTATTTTTTTTCACACGATTCCATTAATCAAACTCGGTTATAACATAACAGACTAAAAAAATCGCCTGAAGCATACGTATCGCTGTGATACGATTTATCATTCCGTATTTTATTATCTCCCAGCTTTATATATGCCATTTTTAGGTAGATTTCAAAGAAAGACCTCATTGTAGCCGTTACCATGGTGGTGCGACTTACCGACATTTTTTTATATATTTTTTCTGTTCATTGTTTATAGACCCCAAAAACTATCGTCAACTCAATAGTTTATATATATATATATATATATATATATATAAAGCTTACAAGTTGATACTATTAATATTTATAACTGGGACATTCTTCTATGGACATTCTGTGTTGAGTGTTGTGTCTTTATTACTTTTGTTCCGACGGGTGCTACCCTGTGGGGACGATGAAGAAGGGTAGGGGGAGGGTCTGACTCCCTGCCTCTGTGTGCTCCCGTGCTCCACCGGGCTCCGAACAAGTGGTAATATCGCGCTCCCAACTCCAACTCCAACTCCACTCCCCCTCGCCGGCATCGCACGAGATGGGTCATATTTGCTCTCGACGGCGAGCGAGGGTTATGTATTCAGCCTCTCTCCTCCCTGCTCTCTCCTCAGCCGGGACTCCTGGTCCATGGCGCAGGTGATGCGCGGTCTTCCACAACCACACCACAACACAACACCACAACTTCAATACTCCTGGCTTCTTCAGAATTCATATACCCCAACACTTGTTCGGATGGACAATGTAAGTTGACACTTGAGCATGACAACGAGTCTTGCTTATCTCGTAGGCTTCCATAGCCAAAGTCGCTTTCTGCGGCTTGGTATTTTGGATTGAGACCACGCTTGCCCGACGTTTGGGCTTGCGACTTTGCAGCCATCTTCAAGGGCCGTCAGCAACTGAAGGTTCTGGAGCTCTGGCGTGGTGCCAGGCCTTCCGTGGCAGGTCGAAACGTCGGGCTCGTTAGTTACCAAGTCCTTTGGACGTGGTCTCGCGAATATTGGGCGAGTATTTTTGACAGGGAGAGTCTTCAACGAACATTTGTACTCGGAGTTCCTTGTTCTTCAGATATAGGTACTGACATGTTCATGGATACACTAGTTTCCATTTCCTAGTCTGGCGCTTCTTGAATCTGTGTTTGTCTCGTTTATCACGTACGATACTTAGGGCCGCTTGCAGAATCAGGTGAGTCAAGTCCGAGAAAAAACTTGGCAGGTTAATCAAATGGAAGAATACTCCACTTCGTCTCAAGTCACGACTGTGCAAGCCGGCCTTAGTCTTTGAAATCTGAGTGTCCGCTGAAGTCTGTCAGTATCGGGATCACCTTTTCCTGAGTAAAGATTATATAATTTTTTTTTAAATCAGGAAAAGAGTATTTTTATTAGTTTTTCATTGAGCTTCAGAAGAAAAAAACGTCTTTTTATTTAATCTGGTTTATTGTTGTTTCGGGAAGAACGGTATGCTTCCTATGGAATATACGTACTCTTCGGAATTCAATAGATTCCACAACAAATATTCTGTTTACATGTTCATATTGTGACTTAATGATAAAGGTTAGTAAATATGGGTTGACTATGTATTGAACCACAACAATACATTAGTTTTATTCACCCACTCATGTTACAAACACGGATAATGTAGCGTTAAAGTGTGATTTTGAGCAGTCTCGGCATATCACGGTTGCAAACACGCCAGGTAGCGGCCTCCACGAACTAGGTTATCCCTGACACAAATGAATAAACAAGCTGGCTGCGACACACCGAGTATGAACATAAAACCAGTTAAGTGTGATGTTACACCTGCTACAGCGAGCATTCCGTGGGCGACATTTCGTCAGCCACATTGGCGCTTGGACCATGATGTTATTCTGCGGCAGCCTGGATGCGCAAGGCAGCTGAGTCCCTGACGGTAGTTCTTTCCTGCGCAGTGCCCGGCAGTGGCGGATCCAGGATTTTGGTTTGGGAGGGGCTTGACCCAGCTGAAGCTAGGCTTTATCAAGGCAAACACTAAAACAATAGTGGACCCAGATGCTTTTGGAGGGGGCTTGAGCCCCTTAGCTCCCCCTCTGGATCCGCTACTGGTGCCCGGCCGCCATGCTGGCTCCTGGCCCCCACTGTCCACGTGGAGCAAGTGTCTCGCTGCAGTATCCCGCTCTGTGTGGTCCAGTGTCGCCGTCTACTAGGCGGGAAGCCTTCCTTTCACAGACGAGAGAGCCAAACCCCAGGTCGTGCATATTCGGTGTTTTTTCTGTTCATTGTAAGGTTAGGATAGCTACATTATAAATACTTTAAAACATTGTCGACGTTTGAGTTGGTTAGGATAGCTACATTAAAGATACTGTGAAATCATGTAAACGGTTTCCTGGCCCTGGATAGCTACATATTAAAAAGGTTATTTGCTAAGCAACCATAAAATGATTTTACTGTATTTTTAATGTAGCTATACCTACCTAATATAACCGACCATCCACAATGTTTTAAAGTTATTTACAATGTAGCTAACCTATCATAATCGACCGCAAAATTTAATGCCACACCGGTTTATACAATGAGATAGAACCGGGGGGGGGGGGGGGGGGGGGGGAAAGCGAGCATGAACTTGGGGGAACTTCGGGCGTGGCTCTCTCGTCTGTGGAAAGAAGGCTTCCCGCAGCTGGGTCGGCACATGCCCGGAAGTAGCTCCGCCCTGCGGAAGTGCCCCCACCACCTCACGGAGGCGCTAACGGCCGCAGGGGGCGGAGGGGGAAGGGGGTCACGGACAAACCTGTGGACAGTGCGGGGGGAGGGAACCGGGAACGCTAAATTCCCGCCGAGGATGCAGGAAGCAAGGGCGGCGGGATTAAATAAGAGGAGGGACGTCGAAGAAGTGGTCGGGAACTAAGACGCCGTGGTCGGAGGGAGCGGAGGGCATAACGCGATGACGAGTGTCGCGGGGTCGCAGGAAGAAGAGCGCACGCGAGGGTCGCAAGTCATCGGGCGGAGCTGCGGGCAGACAGGCGTGAGAGCTCTGATAGTGGAAGGGAGGCAGGCGGGTTGAGTTGTAGGGACCAAGTTTTTATTAATGCATCTCTCGGTTCCGAAGCTCCCCCCGCCCCTTACCCAACCCCCGAGGTGTCGCCGCGGCCAACTCGAGGCGGGTAACTGCCTCCTCCAAGTACGGCACACGGTCTCTTGGACGTTAACTCTTCATATCAAAGTGATGTAATCGAAATAATCTGAAACGAAACAAACGGAAATGAAATACAACCAAATGTTAACGAAATGAATTGAAAACTAATGTATCGATCTAAACGATTGTTTGCCGTATAAATAAACAGAAATGGGTCACACAGACGCATACTGGATATAGTAGTTTACAAAAGCTATGCAGAGTGGAAGGAGTACGTACTATATCATTATCTCAGTACGTATAATCTCACAGGTACATATTTGTTATGGTGAACAATAGTGACCAAAATTTTAATAGCTATGTAAGCACACACACACATACACACACACGCACACCTATATAAACCTACACTTGCACACATTAATACGCACGTATAATAATAAGTTGATACCCAATTTCGCATGAAAGTTTCGTTTGTAAATACATAAATACATAAATAGGACGAGTACAGTAACTAACAACTACATAAAAGACACAACTGAAGTCCAAAGTTCGTGGCCAGGTTTCTGTGTCTGTTGTCCGGGTTGTCAGGATGTCCGGGGCGACATGTGGGTTGCTGGTTGCTGGTTGCTGGTTGCTGGTTGCTGGTTGCTGGTTGCTGGTGTGTGCGCCGGGAGGCAGGAACTAGCGGGGCGCCGGAAATGGCGGAGAAACAGCGAGAGGAAGAGAGAGAGAGAGAGAGAGCGAGAGAGAGAGAGCGAGAGAGAGAGAGCGAGAGAGAGAGAGAATGAAGGAGGTGAAGAAAGCGAGGGACAGCTAACGAGCAACTCCCCTGAGTTTAATCGCGAGGCCTGTCGTGGCTCTAAGGGCGGTAAAAAAAAAAAACCTCGCAAGGGAGCAGTAACGTAATTTGGAAGACGGCCAAAAATGACTGCTGGCTTAAAAACAACTACGAGGCAGTGTCTAAGGGGGGGGGGGGGGGTGAGGGGGTGAGTAGTAGAGGGCTCTAACAGACTTTTGAAGTTTCTCGCTAATAAGTGTGCCTCTCTCTGTTTCTGCGGCCGGCCGGTACAAACAAGCGCAACTCCTGGAAAAAAAAGGGGGGGGGGGGGGTTCTTTTGACACAGACATGCTCTCCATTCTTCGAGTCATACTTTACGAGGTCGCGACCATGCCTCTTCGGACGCACTTCGTGTTAATAATTTATGTGGCCAGAGCTGTGCTTCGCGTTAAATAATTCACCTTGTAAATTCTTCATCGTTGCCCTCCATGTAATAATTGAGGGTGTTTCCCCGCCCGCTGGGCGCTGACACAGCTTTTAAGTCTCTTCGCTGGGGATTTTATTTTTAAACTTAGCTACGTTTTCGTAAAGGAACTTTAGGTTAATAATTAAGATTCCTTTCGCTTGGGAAAATTAATAATGGCTGCCGATGTTACAAGTTTCTTACCAGTTTATGACGCGAGGAATATATATCAAACATCAGATTTACTAATGAGTATGCAGTATTTACTCGATAATTAGATGCACCCTTTTTTAGACGTAACCTTTAGGCGCGTTATTTCATTTATTGGAATGGGTCTCTTCCCAGTTACAGGAACATTTTAGGCTTGTTTCACCAACAAATACTAGGAAATTTTGTCTAGTTAAATTCTTCAGTTTTCTGATCGCCTGTTATTTACATTCCAACACAACCTTTATATTAGATTTCTCAGCTTGAAGCGATTAGGTATTCAAGCATTTGAATTTGCAGAAAAAAATATATTTTGAGATAAATATCGAACCACAAAATGGCTTGGAATGTACTACTGTAATCTTTGAGAGGAAGTATTGAATGTAGAGATTTAATTTTTTATTGTCAACGAAAGTGGCTGAGCTGTGTGTGAAAAAGTACATTTGGAAGTTTATCGAATTTAGATTAAGTAATGCTGGAACACGTACATACTTTCTTATGATTGTTTAAAATTTCATTTTTAACCCAATAAAATTTTATCTCGATTTTTTTAACATACAAAAAATTCTCGCAATGGTGTTAGACATCATCGGCATGAGTCATCACACTCGCCAGGTCTCGGGCACAAGCAAGGCGGGAGTGAGCAGTCCTCCGCGCCAGCTCTTAGTTTGGAGTTCTTGTGAAACTGTTAGTTTAATCTGTATTTATTTGTGATGTATCAGTGACTTCCGCGGATTTCGCAATGAGTTTGAAAGGAATCCCACTGATATACCAGCTGAAACAATTTTTATTTCTATTATTTAAGTGATTTAAATCACTGATTTGCATTTTGAAGCCTTGGAAGCAAATTAAACATATATAGGTATATATGATGAAAAAACTTCAATTACATGACAGTTGCATCTCGAACACTTATACCTTTAACTTTAATTTGAGGCTACAAATATAAAATAATACAAATATAATTTACAGGAGTCACTTTTGAGCCATAAATCTCTTTTTCTTTTTTTGTCCTTCCACTTTTCCCACTTTTTTGGTTCCTCTCGCCAATCTCAACCCCGACTCTCGGCTCTGCGCCAAAATGCAGCAGAATTTGAGTTCTCCCGCAGCCGTACAAAAAAAAAAAGAAAGAAACATTGTTGTGGAGTCCTCATTTATGTTATCTAGTGATTTTTTTTCCTAGCCTAAGTTATTCTAAGTGTGTAAGGGGAGGGTCCAGGTTAGGGGAGGACCTAAGTGTGTCTCAGGCCGAAGTCTATACACTGTACCATGCGGGTTTTTAACCATGCAGGACAAGAGCGCGTGCATCATGTGCTAATTGGGGTTTACTGGCCAGCCATGGCAGCGATTGGCGCCATGGCTGACGCCCCATTGATAGTCTAGCCTAAAAGCTAACTAATGTGACCCAGGTAGAACCTGCATAGTCACAGGGAAAACCCAGGGCCGGATCATGTGGGGATCAAATATCAAGCAGGTGACTACTGGACAAGAGGGGAAAAGGTCCAGGTAAGAAGAGTTGGCCGGGGCTGAAAGAATCAACCATGCAGGGGTTGGGCGACCCGCATTGTTATAGTCGGGCACACCTGGGTTATTGATAACCAGGGGCGCATGCGCCCCCAGGGGCGGGCGACTCCACTCGTCAGCCCAGCCCAGCTGCCCAGGCAGCCATAGGGATGGCATTATTTTATTACCAATAAACGGCCTTGTTGATATACCACGCAGTTGTGTGGCCTTCACCAAAGATGTGCACGGGTTGTTTGCTGTGGGGTAACCAAGCATGGCCCTGCAGAGCACGAGGTCTGCAGCTGGCACGAGGCAGCTGTGGAGCTGCGCTGTATCCCGTGACGACTCCCCACCCCCATCCCGGCCGTGATTCTATCGCGTCGCCGCGCCAAATTAAATGACTCGGCTATAAATATGCTGGTGGCGCCGCGCGCTGGTGGACGGGAACACAGCGCCACTTCTCCTCCCGTCATAACTCTTCCTGATTATAACTGTTCCGCGGAACTGCATATCGCTGCAGGGGGCAGCCCCCGTGTTCCCGGCCCGGGGAGGGGCTTAACAAGGTGGAAGGTGGTCGTTAGTGAAGTTCCAACTTGCCGCGTGGCCCAGTTATTGCCGGCGGTACTGCGGCATTGACGTTCGTAATTTACCGAGTATATTGAGGCGAAATAAATTCAGCGGTCTGCCTTCCCATGGTTCAGGTGATTAGCGACTAAACCTACCTGCTAGCGATGAGCGAGTCGCTCTGAATGGCTGAATGGCCGCGGCGAGCGTGCTGGTTCGTGCAGTCGCGTGTTCCTCCAGGCACGTGAGGCACGGCGCCGTGCTTGCTGGGTTACGCCTAATCATGTCGCGGAAGTTATTACCCTCCTCAGTCATCCTCAGGATTCATCGAAATGAAACTCCCGAGGCGCAGGCATCGCCTCTCCCCGCAAGCGCAGACACTGATTGACGCGCTGTGCGCATTACCTGCCTCGTCTCACCCGGCCCGTGTTATTAATACACAGTTTCCAATTAGAGCGGCTGTGTTGCTCAGAACTGGCGCGCAGACAGCTGGGAACAGCTGCGAGGTGGGCGTGTCTGTCGCGCTGGAACACACCTCCCAAATAAATTACATACGCAGCCAAACAACGGAGATTTAATTGAGAAGATAGGACAAAATATATAAGCACGATTTGATCATTTGAAAGTTACTAACGTTTTTGGCCAGTAAGAATTTGGAATCTTTAACCTTTAAGAATAACAACGGTGAATTGTCACCCGGAAAAAAACAAGTGACAATTAATCAATTATACGTTTTTAATTATTTCGGTATTTTGATATAAATTACAGTTGATTGTTGGTTTAATCCCTTTTCGGGCTGAGATTTTTTTTTCCCGTTTACAATTAATATTATTTTCCCAAGCACGATTCAGCCCCGTGGCTTATATACCAGAGGAGGTAATTGTGGCGAACCTAGCCCCCACTTACAAGCTTTCTGAAGTCACTAGGCTCAGATTCATCATTGCCCTTGTGGCTGAGTAATCAGAAATTTCGCGTAGAGGAAAGAAGAATTAGGAAACATGTGTACTAATAAATCTTATGGACGCAGCTGTGGGTGTGGCAAGAGATTCCGAGTTTTCTGCAAGTCATGCATCAAGTAGATACTGAGATGCTGTCCATCATCAACAATGTTGCAATCTATCACTAGATAAAAGAGTTAACACAGTTTATTCTTTTTTGGCCCTACCGTCCAAATGTTTCCATATTAGCTTCTCACTAATGAATAAATGTTACCTCGAAGGAAATATTTCGTATTTCATTTCAGTTAATTCAGGAATGTTTTGGGGATGTGTCAGGTTTTGGAATAGCTTTTTTATATAAAGATAAATCTAATATTTACATGAGTATTGAACAGGATTTACTTTTAATTTTGGCTGTTTTTATACAGTAATCAAATTAATCTTTCTTTTCTGCAATCAGATTGTTAAAAATGACCTTAAGCCAGATAATAATGCAAAAATTATTACAAATTATTACTTTTTGTTTCCTAAGAACATACGCATACTAATTTTACAATAATTGTGAATGTTTTCCATTAATATGAAAATATAAGCTACTAGATGTCTAACATCCTTAAAGTGAGCTAGTGAACAGTAAAAACTTTATGTGTAGTATTTTACATTTTATTATTTTACTGCCAAGCTAACATATCCAATTGTATTTAGGCTACATTGGTCTCTAAAATTAAATGATATTGGAAAATCATGAGTCACAATTTTACTAACTTAGCAATACCTGCGCAATTAAATACACATGATCGTGTAAATACGAAAGTGTGCAGGTGTATTTGTAATCCGTTACAATTTTCGACCCCTCGGCTAGGAACATAGTTAGGTTGGTAACACGTGCTGTGTGTTTAGTTGGCCGGCAGTAGGTTGGTAACACGTGCTGTGTGTTTAGTTGGCCGGCAGTAGGTTGGTAACACGTGCTGTGTGTTTAGTTGGCCGGCAGTAGGTTGGGAACACGTGCTGTGTGTTCAGTTGGCCGGCAGTGTCCCTCGCATGACTGTCTCCGGCGGCGAGACGGGGGCTCCTGACGGATTGCAGCGTCGCTGTCTGCCCGCTCGAAGCCCGGGCAGTGATGGACGGCTTGTCGCGTCCCGGGAGAAATGTGCCTGCCGCCCTTTCAGACAGATGTGGACTCGACACAGTTAGATAAAAGAAATAGTTTCATTTTGTGAAAATAGAAATCCAGCTACGAAGAACAGTACAATATAATAATAATTGCAACATTTTCTGCACAAAAAAAAACAACCTTGCATTTAGTTTTTTTAATTAAAAACAAGCAATATATATTTTTTTAAATATTCAAAAATTTTTTCTGCGTTTAACTAAACGTGTTTCGTTAATTGCCACAAAGTTATTTTACCATTTGGTATTATTTACAATTACTGAGACATTCAAGGTTGTATGCAGGATAACTGTCATTGATTTGAGTTTATGTATCACCATTTCCTGTCATCATGTATTTAGTTAGTGTTCTTAGCGATACTTCCCATCGAGCTGTCTGTCCTGTACACAAAAATAAGAGTCCCAGGACCTGAATATTGAATGTTCGTCGCGCCTGCTCGGGTTCGGAAGGTACGGCTCGTTCCACGCGGCTTGGCGCGCGACCTTGACTGCGCGCGCAGCGAGGAGGCTATTGGCTGGCGCCCTGCTGGGGAGGGGGAAGGTCGGCCATGGGCGGCCCCCTCCTCCCTGGCTGGTCGGCCAATGGCGCGCGGCGGGGGGCGGGCACGGCACGAGCCCCGCCCAGACACAGCCGTGTTCCCGAGGGAGCGCAGCGGCCAGGCAGCGCTACTGGAACGCTGGCAGCCTGGTAGCGCGCTGCCACAGGGGAGCAGCGAGGTCGCAGCGGGGAGAGGAGGCTGCAGCGTGTTATCGACGCGAGGGCCGGCGCCGTGTGTGGCCTGTAAACAGCCGGGGCCCCGACCTTATATCGCCGCTGCCAGAAATGCGCCATTCCCATGCAAACTGCGTGCGGGATTGCTCCCGGCAGGACACAGAGGGTCTGGAAGGGGCGGGGGAGGGTTACTTCCTGAGGCTCCATCGGTCACACACACACGCGCACACCTACACTTCCTGTCGACCACATGGCGCCCAGCATGCATAGCAATTCATATCCAAAGAAATTGAACATGCTAGCGTGCGTGTGTGGTCTCCGGCACATCAGTCTTTTGGTTGTTTTTCCTGGCAGGAGAAAGGAAGAAGGAAACCCACTAACAAGACATAGCCAGGAAACATACCATTGATTTTTTTTCTAAGGTCAAGCTCGTAAAATTACTTGTTAGCTTTGCTCGGGTCTTTGACATTGCAGGTACATCCACTGTGGATATGGAAATCCTAACTTTTTTTTTACGCTTTGACAACCCTTAAATTTTTTTTAAACCTGCTAGGATATTTATATTACGATTGCACAAATTACAGTTTCAATATATTGGTGAAGACTGTCATGCCATAGATAGAGACCGGAAAAATTCGCGGATTCATTTCGTGATAGGCTGAAATTCAAACATGTGTACAATTCTGCTGCTTCTGCTATTGGCTCGCAGTTTAACTGGAGCTCTCTGAGCCAATGAAAGACTATCGACCAAAGAAGCGTCAAATCACAAGCTACCCAGTGGAGACGCCTCACAATCTAGTAACCAATGAACACGCGTGTTTACTTGTGATGTGCAGAGGATAATGGAGGCTATCCTAGAGGTCATTGAATCCGCGAATTTTTCCGGTTCCTAGCTATAGACCATATGTCGAATTTATGTTATTTAACTTATTTTGTCGAGATGAACAGTAGGTATATATCACGTTAATAGTTGTTAGAGAAATTCTTGTATGTAGTATTTACAAATAAGAGCTAGTTATCACTCATTGAGACTTTTAAATATTGTGATATTGATTATTTAAGTTTGTGAAAACATCTTGTTTGGTGTGCTCGACTTGTAGAAGTGTGTTTACCCACGGTGAAGGATACAGGAGGCATGACTCAGAAGAAGATAGCTGGTCGCCGTAACGGAAGTGCGACCCTCCGTGATTGTGGAAGGCTTCCTATTGGCCGGCGAGTGGCGTGTCGTCATCTTGGCGGGAAGGTTCGCTGGGATCTGCGATGCGTGGTATAGCTGGTTCCACTTGTGCCGAGTTGGGGGGGGGGGGGGGGAGTGTTACCGTGCGCGGCGGGCAGTGGTGTAATCACCGCGGTGCCTCTGAGGGCGGGCACAATGAGCCTGCTTCTGTCGCCGCGAGCCCTCGGACACCTCTGCTCCTCTCACATTCTCTTTAACCTTCTTGTTCTCTCTCTATCTCTTTCTGTTTAACTTTCTCTTTAACTCTCTCTGTACCGCTCGTTTTCGTTTGCTCTTTTTTTCTTTCTATATCTCTAACTTTCTCTTTCTCACTTTCACAATCCATTTATCCTTCTTTTTCTTGTTCTCTTCATCTCAATTTCTCTTTCTTTTTTATCTCCCTATTTAACTTTATTTTTCACATTTTCTTTATATATCCTTTGATCTCTCTCTTTCTCAAATAATTTTTTCTCTCTTTCACATTAACTTTATCCCCCTTTTTCTTTTTCTCTCTTTCTATTTATGTCTCCTTCTCTCTTTACCTTTCTTTTTCTATTCTCTTCTTTGGTTTTTTTCCTTCGATCTTTCTTTCCATATCTTTCTCTGTAACTCCATCTTTCTGTTTCTATCCTTCGTTCTTTTTGCTCTCATTTGTTTTTATTTTTCTCTTTTTAATTCTATTTCTTTCTCTCTTTCTATTTTCTTTCTGTTACTTTATCTCCCACTTGTTTCTCTCTTTCCTCCCTTCGTTGAAGCTCTAACGACCTAGGTTAATGTTGCATGTTATGATTATTTCGTTGCAAGTTACCGGCTCTGATGACTTCATTGAATGTTACCATCTTAGGTAACCTCGAGAGATGTGTTGCTTGAAGCAGCATGTGTTCCGTAGCGAAGCTTGTTTGGGGATTACCCGCATATTACCGCACAGAGACAGCAGACTCGCGGATAATACAGCCGAGTGCGCGCACTTCCGGAACCTTGTGCTCGCATGCATCACGGGCTTAGCGTTGTGCCTGGAGGAGCTCTGGTAGTTACGCCCGACGGGGAGGGGGGAGGGGGTGCGGTCTGGCGCGGGGTTGGATTAGGGGACTTACCGCAGGCAGCGCTCCTGGCGGCCTAGCGCTGCAAGTGTGTGATTGTGTTTTCAAATTGTGATTTTTACCAACCGTCCGGCTGCGTCGTCATGATGGAGAAGTGTGCGTTCAGAATCCGACTGCAGCTGTCGTTGTAGCCTGAATTATGCTTAAAATACAACATTTGTAGTTACATATGCAGAAATTTTCGGGATTTTGATTCCACTTGTTTGGTTATTTTATGTTTCAAACGGAACGTTTCTGTAGAATTTTAAATTTTAATTATTGACGCTGCAGCAGTAGGGATTGCTTGTAAGCTGTAATTATATTTCAATTTTTAGAAATTACAACTATTATATAGTATGAGTATAGGTACTATGTTAAAGTTAGATATTGCAGTGTTACATTGATGAGATAAATGTATGGTTAATTTTTTTTGTAGCGCAAGCTTACAATAATGAATTTGGGCTGAAAATATTCTATCTTGTCAATGAGTTAAATTTAACTGACTTCGTGTTAAATTATACTGAGTGATAAAAACAAAACACACATTACGTTCAAATATAACTGCTTACTATGTTAAACAGAAATTATTGTCATTACGATCAAAAGGCCTTGTCTATTTCAATTCATGCATTCAGTTAGGTACATGTGTTCATTTTTTTTCCGGCGCATGTCACAGTCTCGCGAGCGAGATAAAGCATTCTCGGTGCAGAATGAATATTGTTGAAGTTTCCGGGCTGGAAGTGTGTGGGAACTCCGGGTGATGGGTGAAGACACACGTCGTAGCTATTCCAAGTCAGTACTTCGGGAGGTCGAGCAGGACCGTGTGATAGGGAATGCAAGCGAACCCCCGGATTGTCGCTGGTCGCTGATGTTTGGCTGATGGTCTGCTAACCTAACTAATAACTAAGTGTATTTGGGAGGGGTCTGGGTAGGTAAGACTCTAAGTGCGTCTCAGGCCGAAGCCTATACGCTCTAAGCACGCAGATTATGAACCATGCAGGAGAGGAAAGCATGCATCATGTGCTAGGAGGGGATTGGCCAGCCGTGGCAACGTTTTAGCCATGACTAACTCCCCTCACTGACTATTGCCTAGTTCCGGGGTTTATATACCCCTCGGGTCGCCTTCCGCTATGTTCTCCGACCATCCAGAACCTCGTGGTCACTCCTACTTCGCTCTGGACGGCCGGAGGGGAGGGAGGTCATGTGATCAGTCTCGGGGTTACCCCCTCTACTGCGCGGCTCCGGTGGAGCGCCTGTTGGGTGGTACACCCGCTACACAGGGATGTAGCGCGGGTGGCAGTCACTTCATGTGCGAGTGTCACTTCAGGCGGGACCACTTCGTTGGGGGGCCGCTTAGCTCCCGCAACATTATGATGATGAATCTGGCTGATCTGGCACATCTGCGAACACAACATAGAATAAGAGGTTTGGAAACTAGCATGTCCATTTGGTCTGGTAAGTTCTGAATGACATGTCGACTGCTGTTTCTTCAAGTTGAAGGTGTTCTTAATGAACACATGATGGGGGGACATGCCCGGGTGCACAGCGACAGCTTCCGGCCATCTCCCGTGGGGGGATGAGACAGCAGGCGTCGTCGGGCCGTGTCGCCTGTACTGAGCCCGGCTGACGGACTCCCTTGTCGTGAACCCCCGTCCCGAGTTGCACTTGTCATCTGGAGTCTTCGTAGAGATTCCGGACGAGATGGAAGATCTGGTCAAACTGGTTAGAAATACTCTAGATACCTCACTGTTCCGCGCCGTATTTGTCTAGTGGTGTCTGTTCTGAAGGTGGAGTCGACTGGTTAGTAACTGGATAGCAAAATAAAAGGTAGCTGATCAAAGGCTGACAGGCTGTGATTTTTTTTTAATAGTTTGAAAACAACTCACCAGGGAGAATCGTAAAGATGCCATCACGTAGTGAATATTGTTAAACAAACATAATACAAACACCTCTGCAAGAAATATAAGCGTTAAACACCATCATAACCGAAAATTGTTTTGCTATGCAGATAGTAAAGTAGGATGGGGGAATGATCTCATTTTGACTTCCAAGTATTAACATGGCAAAGATTGTACATATCAACTCCCTTACTCTCCCGCCACGAATAGTTCAGCGTACGTAACCGAGACTGCCAACTATGTAAGACAAAATTATTGGAGACAACCAGTTACTGGATAAGGAATAGTATTTTCTCCCCGTTAACTCAGGTTAATACGAGGAGAATTTAGTTAACGATGTGCAAGTAACACACACGAAATAAAAGTAGAATTATTGTATGTTAAACGTGCTAGTAAGATCTTACTGTTCTAGTAATTGGTGAAATTAAAGAGGTTTGGAATTGTATCGAATTGATTGTTCTCGTAACGGAATGGACGACTTGAAATGGGGCGGGGCCAAGCATTTCAAGTAACATCCGGTTGAAGCGCCACTGTCAACTGTGGGACACGGATTGTGAACAAACAGTCCTGATAATGGAATAAGCCTCGTTGAAAGAGTGGTCGTGGACAAATTCATTATTAATTTGAATTCGTTCATAGTTGGTTTAAGGATTTTGCTTTGTCGAGGACTTTGGAAGCAAGAGGCCTAAAAAAGAGTATATTTTCCACGTTTCTGCGTATTATATCGATGTGTGTATATACTCGCGGTGAGGACGTGTGTGAAAGCCAATAGCTATCCACAGCAAAGAAAACCAACAGTCTATTTATTTTCGTGATGAACAAATCCTTCCCGCTTACTATGCGTTAAAGCAGGGCACATAGTTTTGATTTACGTGTGTGGAAATGTTGCGGTGTTTGTTTTGTGATTATATGGAAAATGTTGTCTTACCGCTATATATATATATATATATATATATATATATATATATATATTGTGTGAAAGCCAATAGCTATCCACAGCAAAGAAAACCAACAGTCTATTTATTTTCGTGATGAACAAATCCTTCCCGCTTACTATGCGTTAAAGCAGGGCACATAGTTTTGATTTACGTGTGTGGAAATGTTGCGGTGTTTGTTTTGTGATTATATGGAAAATGTTGTCTTACCGCTATATATATATATATATATATATATATATATATAATATAGTGTGCGTGTTGGCATGTGTGTGTGTAAAATACTGCAAAATAAATCGCCAGGAAACAACTCAAATAAACCCGTTTATCTTTACAATGAAGTAATCCTCAAAACTAAAATACATTGTATTTTATCCTGAAGTCCATGTTATTGAAAGCCGAAGTCGATTGATAATGGTTGGAAGAACATAGATATTTCATTGTAATTATAACTTGCTTATTTTGGATATAGGTAGTTCCTTCTTCACATAAGTGGCGTTAACTTCTGATAACTCAAAATTGTTTCCTTCTCTAGTTTTGTTTACTGATAAGCATAATTTGCTACAAAATATAATTTTTTTGACCTTTGCCATTTTGAATTTGCAGATACTTTCAATGTTTGACAAGGTAATTCAGGAGAGTCATGGCCTTTCTATGAAAGAGAAAAGAATATTTGAATACTTCTAAATGTTATTTAATTTCCCTCAAAAAAAGCGTTTCGAAATTCCCCACTGGATTCTGAAATACTTAATAGTGTGGATGACAATTAAGTCCAGGGAAATGGTGAGGTAAAAAACATTAATTAGAGAAAAATATTGAATAAGAATATAATAATTATAATCGTATCATTGAACTCGGAAATACGGTTTTCCAGGTTATCTTTAGTTTTACGGAAAAGCCGCTACCATCCATAATTACCATTCCTAGTCCCGAGTTGCAGGTGTCGACGTGTACAATCTCCACGATTCAGCTGTATAGGGCTTTTGCACTTTAATTATTACAGGACATAGAAAAATAAATACCTACAAACCTTGCAAACTTATTTGCTTCTCTTGTTTTGTATATTTGTATATTGTCTAGTCAGACAGTAATTCCTGACGCGACTACTCTAAAGCAGCAGGCCCTGTGTGCTGTCCGTATAAACACGTGGTTTTAATCTCACTTGTAGGGTTTAATTTTCATTGATATTAATGTTAATACCACGTATAAACATTAAACTGACTTTTTTTGTACTAAATAGTCCTCGGAAATTAGCACTTTTCATGTTCTAGAGTTACTTATATTTAATCTTTAAAGAAGGTGTTTTTTTTTTGTTTTTTTTTTGCTGGGGGAGGGGGATAATTTAGTTTCCTGGACGATATGAATGTAAAAGTACTGAGAACGGTATTCTTTAAAACTTAAACGCAGTAATCAACTTTTGTGTTCTCTGGAGCGACGAAGTGTTGATACCACACACACACGTGTGCTGAGAATTGTACTTGCGTGATCGTCCCTGCAAACTTTTAATTTTTTAAGTTGTGAAATGCCATATCCGGCGTAAAACGTGAACCCTTACGAGACGAGAAAATACTGTACCATTATTTAAACGCTTGAATGGGGAAAAAAATATGAAAGGTTTCCTTGCCCGGCCATACGCAGCATTAGGCAGCGAATACTTTGTATCCCTCCTCGTATCACGTGACGCTGTGACGTCAGAGGTAAGGTACCTCAAGTCGTCGATGGGAGTATCTATGACAACTTTTCTCTGGGACATCTTGGTTATTAAGTCAATAAAAGATCATAAAATACGGACTTTTTAAAAGTAGAAAACACCTTGTATAAACAATTAAATATAGTTGTTACCTTATGAATTTATTTAAAACAATGTGCAAAAAGACAAAATGTTATAAGCACAATATTTTTTGCATCCTCCTAGAAGAAGTCTGGTTATCAAAAAGCAAGCCTGGACGATATTCTTGGCTGAGCGTTGTTCCTTAGTTGTAACTACACAATTATTTATTTTTTAAGGCTGTAAGATAATATGCCTCTCACTTCGGTGGTTGCTGCTTCTGATTAGACATTTTAAACGTTTTGGTTATGATTACATTGGAGCGTAGTTTTTTTGCCTATTGCTGAATTAATTTGGAGAACAATTACATTGGATGTTTAAAGTTTTCTGTGATAATGAAGTCACATGTCCAATTGTGTCTTACACGGAACAAACTACATAACTAGACTATGGATATAGACCGCGCTAGCTGCGTTGTAGAACATTTTTGAGCACAAAATCGAATGCTTATTTGCCAAGAGAACTGTCAAAAATTTGTGTCATGGGTGCGTTGTTGAGGCTAGTGCCCTTTTCTAAGTACAGGCCGTAATTGCTCATTTATAATGTTTGAAATTATATTCTTCGCAGTTAACTACTAACATTCAATTATCTGAACGTAGCTGTACGTTCGACGAAACAGCTCAGCGCGATAGTTGTTGGTGTAAAGTGCCAGTGATGGTTCGTGGCAGTAGACAATCGGTGTGTTAAACACGATCAGTGCATGGTCGTTTAGGTCGGTGCGTGAGCCCTCCACCAGCGAGTGCGGCTGCTGGCCGCTAGGGGCGCCAGCGGTGCCTTCCTCGGCGATCAATACCGAGTGCCGTGCTGCTGACGAGACAACAGATAGTTCGCCCGTCGCCTGCTAGATGGCAGCGCGCTGTACATCGCGCGGTGACTAGGCTAGTTTCCCCCTCTTCTCCCCTCCACCACTTTGCGCCCCCCCCCACTTTGCGCCCCCCCCCCCCTCTTTTTGACGTGATAACGTCTTCTAAATCGATGAACGCCGGCTGCAAGCACGAAAAAGCATGACTCATTTTCACGTTCCCCCTGAGCCGAGCGTGCAAGAACCGGGAAACCACCGTGCGAGAAAATCTTCTATAATATCAGACAGGTCAAGGCGGGGTTTTTAACTTAAACTAAATGTTCGTGATTATATTTTAACATATTATTTAAAATTAAATTTGCAAAAACTGTAAATAATATTTAAAAATTAAAAAGTATGCAATTTTTCATCAATGTTTTCTTAAGACGTTATCACGTAAAATTATCGTCCGTAAACCGACTTTACAGACAACTCCCCCCCCCCCCCCCCCCCCCCTTTTTTTTCAAACAAGCCAAACAAAAACCTTTCCCGACAACACCTCATATCGCCACCATTTTCAATTTCCAGTAATTTCATTTTCAGTACATTGCAAGTTGGATATTACGCAAAAAATACTTTTTTTTATTTTTTAAATTTGACAATATACACGTATGCATCTTTCAATACAAACAATTCAGTTCATCCGCCCTCAAACATTTATTTTTGTCTTCTAACACTATAGCTACTTCCCTATGCTAGCCTAATAGATTCCCTTAGCTAAGGGGTACACTAGAAGTGCATTGTAGTGGACGCGGCCATCTTTTTAATGCTTCCTAATTCTCACAAGGGATGCTGGTGCATCGCTACGTGCGTCCATTAACATCGAGGTGTCTAGAGATGCTCGCATCCACTGATGCGCCCCTACGTCCATTAGTTTCGGAATCGTGATTTATTTTGTTTGTACTTAATATTACTTTAGATTTTTGCCATAATACTTGTTTAAAACGTTATAACAATAAGTGATAACTTAAATGGAAGCAGAAATAAAAATTACCGAAAAGTGAACTGAGCCTTTAAGGGTATTTAATTCTCATTATAAATATTTTTACTATTTTAAAATTCATAACAATATTTTATTTTGATCGGTGACATTTATAACAGTCACGTTAAATAGACAATTTTAATTGGTCGTTATTATTTACGTTTAGCTGAATATTTGCAGATATCGTAACTCGAAAGGACTACGTGGACATTAGTACGACCAACTGTCAACAGGTAGTGCTAGCAGTAAAAGTATTCGGATACTATCCGTCCATTATAAATTGCTGCATTTGCTAAGGGATGTAGGGATGTGTGTGGTATGGACGCATTCCTGTGTATTCAGATACAGCTGTACAACGTCTTACGAGATTGACATTTATATAAGTACCTAGTATTGCAAATTCTGTATTTTGTTTCTTATTGTAAGAGCGCACACACATTACGTTAAAAACATTTACTTAAATGAAAATGCATCAATTAGTTTTTATTAATTTTAATAAGAAACCTTGTCAGTATCCATTTATATATTTTTATTTGTAGTTCCCACAAACGTATGTTCAAAAATGGTAACAAACTATGTAAAAGTATTTAAAGGAGTATTTTTCTCGTTCTATGACCACTATTAGTCCACACGTGTGACAGTTTTTTACAGCATAATAGGCCTAATGCGTTTTAAAATGCTGGTCACCCTTAATTTTTTACTTTCTTCCATTTCTGTTAAATTGTGTTCCTTAGATGAAATCTGTCAGTGTAAAACCACTTCTGGGAAAAAGCAAAAATAAATGCATTTCGTGTCAAAAATGGTTGTAAGAGTAGTAAAGGTGCCACCTATCATAAGTGAAGGCTTTTAATCAGTATGAAATATTTTCTTCTATCTGCAATGCTAAGGGGTGTATGAAGTCCGTACAAACTCTGGACATGTCCGTGTGAGCCGAGATGCTTGTGAACCACCAGATCTGCGCACGAGTTCCCGGCTCAGAGCACAGCAGGGCAGCAGAGGAACATTGTCGCGCCATGATTAATCAGTTTATGGAGACAAAAAAAAATGTCACGCTTTGAACTCGTGTGGTGCGACCGGCCTGTAGTTGAGATAAGAGTGGACAGATTTGGTGGCCAGTTATGAAGTCCTGGACTGAGTCGGTGAGTGAAGAAACTTGCCGCAGGAGATTCCACGAGAGACATTCAGCAGGATGGGACATCTTACGAGAAGGAACGGTATGCGGAACAATATAGTTGAAGGAACGGTCATGGTCCGTGGTTGTGTGTGTGTGTGTGTGGGGGGAGGGGGGAAGAAGGAGAGAGCGATACAACTATCTGACGATTCGGACAAGAAGGCGCGCGCGCCACATGGCCGGCAGTACGTCTTGGAAGGGGTGTTGGAGGGGGCGAGGCAGGAGGGTCTGGCTGCTGGTAGTTCCACAGTCGCCGCACAGATAGCTCTGCGCGCGAACAATGCCGCTTTGTCCCGCCACGCGCCCCGCCTTAACAATGCCGGAGCTCGCGGTGACTCGGAGCAGGAGCATCGCTATCGGGAATGGATATTTAAGGAGGAGGAGGTATGGGGGTGCCTGTCGAGACACGCCCTACATCTGTCTGGGCCTCCGGGTGTGCGCCCCTATCAGACCCGCGAGTCCCTTGATGCAGCAACAGTATCTCAGATTCCTTTCAGCTCACACAAACTATTATTATTTTTTGTAATATAACTTATTTTTCTGATCAGGAAATAATTTTGACTTCATATTGGCAGTGTGGGAAGTGTATATAGGTTATAGCTAGTTTTTTTCTTTAAATTTAATAGTTTTGTGGCCCTTCGAAATTTAAGAGGAATTATTAATTTGTAATCATTTTTTTGAGATATGATTTCATCAAGGTATGATTTTCTTAAATTTATCAATTTAGCTGAAGGTTTTTTCCCCCCCATAATATCTAACCATAATCATGAAATAATAATCATTGTTTTTTTATCTGGTATCATTGATAAGAAATGTTACTTATGCACCAGTAAGTTACCAGATGATCAACGAGATTTGATTTTTTAATATTGTATACGCAGATACTTGAAAAATTCGCGGATTCATTTCGCGATCGGCTCGAATCCAAATTCATTTGCCTTTTTTTGCTGCTTCAATGATCGGGCCACAGTTTATCTGAAGGACTCTGGACCAATGAAATACGTTCGACAGAAGAAGTATCGAATCACAAGCTTCCCAGTTGACACGTGTCACGAGTCAATAGCCAATCAGCAGGTGTGATCCTACACACACGTACATCGAGGATCATGGAGTCTAACCTAGAGGTAATTGAAAACGCGAATTTTTCCGGTCCCTATGTATACGTGTGAAAGCTGGAGACTGGAGCTGGGGTCGCCAGAAGGCGCTGGCCGTCTTGCAACAGACAAGCGGCATTAAAGAGTGATTTCGTACTGCGGCACACAGCAGACCCGGGTGGGGGGGGGGGGGAGAGGTACTCGTGAGTTACGAGTGTCGCGGTCGATTGCAGCGTTACCGCCGGATGATGTACGAGCTAGCTGGTCCGTGGTGGGGGTTGGGGGGGGGGGGTATGGGGGAGAAAACTCTGCTGTCGTCGGGGCCTTGTCGTAAATAATAGCCAATCGGTGCGCTTCACGCCCCAACCTCCCTGGGTCGTGACTGCGGGGATTGATGCGGGCCGCTGCTGTAGCACAGGCGCGGCGAGTCCCTTCACTTCGGCCGTCTCGGCCGTTTATTGGCCGCGCGGCGCGTGATTGGCCGACCGACTGACCTGGACCATCCTTCTCGACCTGTTTCAATCCCGTCTCCTTGAGGGGCCCGCCTACCTGGGCACACATACGGTGTGCAGAGCTTCAGGAAAAACAACGCGATTTCAAAACTACTCAAGATATCCGAGTGGGGTATGTTAAAGCATTTAAGAGTTCGCTGAGGCCCGAAAAGTACTTTTAATTTTGCATCATGTTTTTAAACTGTATTTCTAGAAGAGTTAAAATGGCTGAAACGCATGTTTTCAGAGTAATTTTTAGGTGTAAAACAAGTGGTACAGATTCTTGAAAGCACTTAAGGGACTTGCATGACACCTTTATCTTCATTTCTCCGTAATATAAAAATACGGTCACCGCACAAATTTCACAGTTATCAACTGACAACGAGAAGACTGCGCGCCAGTTCAGAGCCTTGAGCTTAGAGGCGATACCGCGCTATAAATACCATCGAGCGTCGCGCTTATCATCCCGCCTCACTAACACACATACACCCCTGACGAGGCGGGCCCCTTCAGGGGCGTAGCCAGGGGGGGGTTTTAGGGGTTCAAACCCCCCCCTTAGCACCAAATCTTTAATTAATTTCTTATTCATCACTGAAACAAATTTCATATTAAAATTAATAAAATTTTTACCATTACAATATTTTAATTTAAGTACCGAAAACTGCTCAAATAGCACTATTTTACACCTTAAAATCCAATTTTTCCCGGGGGAGGACCCCCGGACCCCCCGCTTTAATACGGGGGGGGGGGGCCATGTTTCTTAACACCCCCCATACACAAATCCTGGCTACGCCACTGGGCCCCTTAAGGCATGCAGTAATCAATGGCGGCTTCATTATGACTTTTCGAGAGGGGCTATCGCACGAAGAAAGGTCGTAGTTGCAAAAAACGAAAGTGGTCAGATATTGGCCGTGGAATATTATTTACAAATTACAGGTTTCAAATACAGAACCTTAGTAGCTCCATGCAACTTTTTATGAGATAAAAGTTTAACATATGAAATTAACTATTTAACTAAACATAAATATACACTAATCAATAAAATTGGTCTCGGGAGGGGCTATCGCCCCCCATCGCCCCCCTTCTGGAGCCGCGCTTGGCAGTAATTTAACCCCGCACGAATGAGCCCAAGGTTTTCCGTGTGTCCGTCCAGGTTTTACCCATCGGTTGTTTGAGGTGCATCTTGCGTTGTAAAGTCCGTAAATGGTTCAGTTAATTACTAACAGTGTATGTTTTCAGTCGGAGTCCATGGATCTGCTTGCTGCGGGATTTCGCAGGTTTGGAAACTGAAACCAAGTTCATTTCGATTCTTCTCTAACGACCTCGCTTTACCTTGATCAGAGTGGTAGTCGTTGCTGCCTCGTGCTCTCCCAACACGAGGGGTGAGGCGGGGTCTTTGGCCATCAGTCGCACGGCCTTATAGCGTGTCGTGGAACTAAAAACAGTTTTTATTTTATACTTATGATGAAGAATAAGAATTAAATCAATATTCCACGTAATAAACAGCAAGGTTTTGTAAAATGTTAAAAAAATTTAATTTATAGTGTTACAATTTTTCTCTCAAAAACTAGTTGAAAAGAATTGTTTGTAAAACGTCCAAAATATTAATGTATTTTTGAAGTGTAAACTTCTTAAGCCGCATTGAGCAATTTTTGGTAGAGGCAAAACTTATGGGTTCGCGTCACCGACATGCTAGTGACGTGTTGCGCCAGACTGGCGAATCGCAGCGGCCTGTGTAAATGTGTATATACTCGACTGTATCATGTGCGTGTTGGACTCTTTTTAGGATGGGTAAAACCTTGTGAGTTCGCATCACCGACATGTTGTAATAGCAGTAAGTGAAGTTTATTTGACCACGTGAATACATGACCAAGGTCTGACATCAGTGGTAAGTCATAGCTAGGTAATGAATTTTTACGTAATTTTTTACATACCAATGATATCTGTTGTGCCTAAAAAATTATGCAAGGATAAATGATATGCTGACATCGTACTGATATAATACCAAAATCATTTTCTTACGTACATTTGACGTAGAAATGATGTCATTACACATTTAAAAACAAAGTTTTAAGTTTTTACTTCTGTTTACAGTCCCCATGACTGGCTATTTTTTTTCTGTTAGTTACGGCGAACAGGCAAGTCCATGTTTTCAAGCTCAACAATATTTTTCCTGCGTGATTGTGGACGTGCCCAGGTCGCTGCAGTGAGGCGAGTACCTGTGTCCCTGCGAGCTGCGCCATCTTGTTTCGGCCAGCGCGCAATTGCTGTTTAACTATTCACAGTCGCAGGGCCGGGACCCGCGTGCACGTGCTTCATTAACGGCAGCTAATCAACCAGGCGCACAGTGGAGTATTTGTACCGAAATCCTGGCCAAAAATATTTTTTTGATTATTTGAAGTCAAATAGTATAGACGACTTTTTGTGAACTATTTTTGCAATAAAACACTTAAATGAAGCTCTTGTGCACCAAAGAACAACTGGATTCAACAATAAAATAAAAGCAAAGCCTATTAAGTGGAAAGCTATTCACATTGCTGATTAATTTTACATTTACTTCTGTATTCATACCAGTCTTTATAGATGATAAGTTATTTACAAAAATGAGTTCAGTTTATTCTCAGCCTTCATTGTAATTTCTTGTGTCTTAACGATGAACGCGCACTGTGTTAATCCGAGTCTTCGGAGCTACAGCTACGGTTCTCCTCTGCTTCCTCGTAATTATATTCAGCTTCTTCATCGCACCCATTTTCGCTTCTTTTGGTAGAACGAATTTCAGCCATCTCTGGCAGAAGAAGCTCCACAGTCTCGCTGCTATATGGCTTAGTTGTTTTCCTTCGCCTCTGTGTAGAGCAGCTCAAAAAAGGATCGCTGGTTAACAGCAGCCTATTGAGGACATTTCTGTTGCACACTTCTCTGTTAAATTTTCGGGAATACTTCGTCCTGTACATCCGGAAATGTTTGTTCCTAGCCTCAGCAGCTTCTTCTGATAGCTGGCCTATAGGCAGAATAGCTTCTTTAATAACTGCAGCTCCGTGCATCAATACTTTGTGCATTGTTGGACTCATGAGATGCCAAATATAGAGGCTCACATATAGCTTGGCTGTTTCATAAGCATACTTATGAAATTTCGTCTCATCAATATGGTGCCCACTTGAAATAGCTTCCAATATTACTTTTAATCTTTTAATAAGTTCAACATTCACGCCAGTAATTCGTTATGCAGTGTCTGGTTCTGCAAAGAAGCGTCTTGATGTGTTCCCATCATTCGTAGTTCCAAATCCTTGCTTTGGAACATCAACCAATAATCCAAGTTCGTCTTTAAGCATTTTTTGAATGTTCTTTTTAGTATCCGCAACAATTCTCTTCTGTTCTTTACTTCTTGCTTGTCAAATGCTAATTGGTATTCTGTATGACAAACGCAAAATTGATTCCAAAAACCTGATCCGTGTGTGCAGAGGGGACAGTCCCAACGTTAAAGTATTGGGGTTTTCTGTGAAATCCTTACATAATTTATTAAAATATTTTGATCTAGATCCACAGATGTAACACCTCATTGTCGATGTCGTGCCAGTTGCAGCATTGCAGACTTTTCCGTCAACCATTGTCAACAGTAAAGTGTGTCGAATCTTCACAGCTCCATGAAAACTTGGCACTTCTGTTTCTTTCAATGTTTTTATTTGTTCCTGAATTTTCTTAATTTCATGAAGAGTAACATCTGCAGTTTCATGTACAAAACGGATGCGAATTGGCCTACAGAATCTTGTGTAGGAAGGTGTTGGGTTCTGCCATATAATTTTTTTCTCTGTATGGTTATTAGCAATTAATTTTATGGGCACACATGAGCTTTGAAAAATATTGGCATCACTATCAGCTATGTTTTCAAATTTTTCTTTGAACTGTGTTTGCTGAGAACCATCACACCCCCATTTTGAGATTAATTCCAAATTTTGTTTTTCTTCTGACGACAGTACCTGTAACACTTCTTCTAAGTATTTGCATAACCTTGAAGAGGTGTGATCCAATAAAGACTGTAACTTAACTTCTGCTTTTGTTTCAGAAACGACAATGGAGTCTTCGCTTGGGTAACATTCTTTTTTTGCTTTTGTGAGCAGTGAATAGCAAGGGTAAACATTTTTGTTTGCACTATAAATTACTTGATATTGCTGTTTTGTTAATTCCGCTTGAACAAAAATAGACAATCCTTCTGAAAGGTTGTGTTTTTTTACTGAATTTCTGTTTGACAATAGATTTGTTTTAATTTTACTAGCCCTTGTTGGAGTCTCAGTGATTTTTTTCATTAAATCAGCAGCATCAGAATTTCCCGAAACTCTGTGATTCATTGATGCAGCATATGTTAGTTCTTCAGGGGTGAACTGTTGTCTGAGTTCTTCTGTTTTCCTGCGTTTTGTCCTCTCACTTGACTTAATGAAGTCCTTCGTAGGACGACCGCGACCTGAGGTAGTTGATGAAAAGTTGGGCACCTTAATGGTATGCGATAACAATTTACCATTGTTCTGGAGAAACCGTTCCTCTTTGTTATTAGCTAAAGACCACCTTTTCTTAAGATCAGCTTTAAAATACCTGAGTAAGCGACTTAATGACTTTCTCTCATCTTCTGGGCACTTTGTTATGTCAGCTACTCGTTGTTCCATAAAATGAAGTTTTTCTACAATGGACCTGTTTGGAGATTCCCGGAGTAGTTCATATAATGACATTCTTGTAAATTCCTTTTCCATGTTCGGAACCTAAAACAAAATAAACTAATATGTATGACTGTAATTAATTATGAAATAAAGTTTATACTTACATATTATTTTAAAAAAATTATCTAAATCTTATTCACGGTTTATATTAGTATAACGTAGGCAATCACTTAAAAAACCGATATCTTAAACCTTATCTATATCATGATAAATATAAATGTATAAGATTTTTAATAAATCTGTGTTAACAAAACCACATTTCCTATCACATTAATATCTGGATAAGAAGCATTATTGGGACAAAGAAAATAGTACACGCACAGAGATTTGAAAGTGAATGTTGATGGGAATATGTCCACTCCGAAATTAAGAGACGAGCATCACAGGGTATTTTCCTCAATTTATTTTCTAATTCCCAGTCTCCAACATGTGTATATCTCAGCACTGATGAATCAACTGGCTCATAATATTAATTTAAGCACACATATTGAATAGCAACTTGTACCTAGTTCTGTAATAGTTTTATTAGAATTTACTAGCGGTGCAAAACGTTTGGTAGGGACTGTAATGTTATTATTTCTTATTTAATAATGCTGGCAATGTATTATAAATACAAGAGCTATAATAAACCAAAGTAAAATTAGTTTTTCCGGTATCCTTTGATAGGCAACAGTCAAATTTGTTAATCTGAAAACTATTGTAAAAATCCTCACCAATGTTTAAAATTAGTGTTGAATAAAAATGGCAACTACATGCGGGAAATTTCTCTTCTGGTATTGAAACTTAGTGGGCAACGTATTAAGAATATGTTAAAACGACAGCCCGACAAGGCTCGACACACATTCAAAAAGTCTCTTGAAATCATAAATTTTTTCTAACCTTTCGAACACACATTTTGTCCTAAGTTTGTTATTTTTTATTACGGCACTTAAATAATTTTTCACAATAAAATATACATTGAAATGAAACAGTTACCTTATTTAACAGCTGTACGTAATTTCATGACAATATGTCAATCCTAACAGCTAGTAGAAACACGTATGTTGAAGAACACGAACGGTGAACTCTCTAGCACAAGCACGTCCGCACACATAGACATCAACTCTTCAACTAAGCGTAGCAGTCACCCGATATGACTCATTGTACCAAAATATACCCAAATATACGCAAATGTGATTAGGCAACAAGAAAATACCATTTCTGCTGTGACTAAATGAAATATTTTTTTTTCTTTTTTTGGCCAGGATTTTGGTACAAATACTCCACTGTGAGGCGTCAGGCCCGTGGGGGCGAGGTTACACTAGGTGTTGTGGCGCTCCCAGCTGCCCTGGATGACCGGAGCCCACGATACGTAGAGATAGGAAAAATTCGCGGGTTCAATGACCTTCAGGATAGACTCCAATATCCTCTACACGCTCGGGCAAATGCCACCTGTTCATTGGCTGCTGACTTGTGAGTCGTCTCGACTGGGTGGCCTGTGATTCGACACTTCTATGAGTGAGGGTCTCTAATTGGCCCTCAGTCCTCCAGATTAACAGTGAACCAGTGGTAGAAGGACCACTAAGGTATAATTATTTGAATTTTAGCACAACACGAAATGAATCCGCGAATTTTTCAGGTCTTTACCCGTGAACCTATGGTATCTCTTTAAAAACTGCTTAAGGAAACCCCAAATTAATAGTAGGCCTACATTTGCTGTATTAGTATGGTACTGTTTCCACACAATTTATAGTCTAGTAACTTTCATTACTGTTTTATTGACGTGATAACGTCTTATAAATTGATGAAAGCCGGCTGCACGCACGAAAAATTGTCACGTTCCGCCTGAGCCGAGTGTGCAAGAATCGGCAAACAACCGTATGATAAAATCTTCTATAATATCAAACAGGATAAGGCGGGCTTTTTAACTAATAGTTCGTGATTATATTCAAACAAATTATTTAAATTAAATTTGCAAAAACTGTAAATAATATTTGAAAATTAAAAAAAGTATGCAATTTTTCATCAATATTTTCTTATGACGTTTTCACGTAAAATTATCGTCCGTAAACCGACTTTACGAACAACCCCCTGTTTTTTAATTGTAAATTTGCTCCCCAAATGGAATCCGGAAGGTCTCGCCTGTGTCAACTACACGACGACAACACCTGAGCACCGCCTCCAGATCTGTCTCACGACGTGGCATCTCGCGACCAGAAGCGAGGGGCGGACAGTCCACGCTTCACGCAGGGGCTAGTCGTAGTAGCGCCGGCGCTAGGCTCCAGCCACCCTCGTGCATGTCTGATGTGAGGGTGCGAGAAGAAACAAGTTCCAAGAAGTTTTTTAATTTTCTTAATCTCTCCCATCTCCTCGTTAGTCTCCAAGGGGATTCCCCCCCCCTCCCCGTGACTTTTCATGCTGATCATTACCCAGGGTGGCGCTAACGACCTGACTCCCCCCCCCCCCCACTGGAAGGACTCTTGTGTGAGTTATGCCCTCACGTGACTCGGAAACACGCGGAGAGACCAGTACGCAATGCGGCGGTGTTGATCCACAGGCCGGCTCACGCCCTGATGACTTGCTCACGCAATCTGCGATACAGGACACGGTAAACAGCCAAGGTAGTAGAGGACATTCACGCAGGAAGAATCTACATGATTACGAAAACAACATTCTTCGTTAAACTCCGACCATTGTGAACGTTCTGACGTTATATACCATAACCTTTGAGTATGAACACAACATTTCGGGCAGTATTTATCGCACCGATGCTACATTGTATACTGAGTGTGTATCAGGTGTTTTAGTGCCACGGATAAGAGGTTAGCGATGTAATTGAACTGTAATAAGTATTAGATAATGAGGAAATTTTTAGTGGCACGACTTTATCCTTATTATAGTTGGGACTTTTAAGGAATCAGAACGTATTTACAACAATGTTTAACGTTAACTATATTTGATGTTAGGAGCTGCTACGGTTGTATTTTTCTCTATAGTTTTATGTTTGCTGTGACAATATACTGGTATTGAAACATTAACCACGCAAATTTATTTTACTTCACATTTAAATTAAGTAATTATCAAACAAATTACTGATAGTTGAAATGCCAGAATTAAGGATAAAATATAGAAAAAAAGAGAGTTAAATTTGTGATTGAAATTTTTTTTTGTTATATATTTCACTGCCAAAACAGTTTATTTAACTAGAACGTTAATCATTCAGTGTTTGCTGGCCCTAATGCCGTGGCCCACAAGTACCGCGATCCTGACGAAGCACACGCCACATGTTGGTTGGTAATCACGGTAGAGAGTGGAGTACACCGCACTTCTCCGCGAGTGTAGGTGGTCAGTCTGCCCTCAGGGGTGTGCAGGGGTCAGGGGCCGGGCCCTGTGGGGTGTGCCCTTAGCGCCCCGCCCTTGGGCAGCTCGCTGGCCCAGCAGCGCGACCCCTCCAAGGGCCCCCGCCTACCCGGGCGCACACGCGGTGTGCACAGCTTCAGGAAAAACAACCCCTGCGAGGTCTGTTTACTAAAAGCATACTGAGATATCGCTTAGGGTCGATAAACATCTTGTTTCCGAATTAAGTTTTAAACTGTATTATTAAAAAAATTTAAATGGTGAAAAGGCGTGTTTTTTCAGAGTAATTTTTAGTCATGATAAACGGGCGCTGATTCTCCAAAGCACTTAAGAGACTGGCATTACACTTTTATCTTTATTTATATCCTATATAATGTTATCGTCACCTCTCAAGTACAATAGTTGCCATATGCACAAAGAGAAGACTACTGGCCAGTCCACAGCCTTGCGCTTAGAGGCGATACCGCGCTAGGAGCACCAGCGAGCGTGGCACTTATCGTCCCGTCTCACCGACACAGGTACACCCCTGGCTAGGCGGGGCCCTTAAGAGCGTAGTCACTCGCCGCTAAACTGCGCGCGTCGCCCACAGATGGCATTCGCGTCGCTAAGAGGCTGTGCTCTCATCCAGTCTTCTTTTCCCTTTCCACGCCTCGCGTTATTAATGCCTGCTTTCCCCTCTCCCCTCTCCACCTCCCGTGCTGAAATATACGCCCGCCTGATGAATATGCATCTTCTTATCGTGTCGCAGCTTCGCGACTCTTCACCCACGCCCTGTAGAGTGTAGACTGCGGCACAGGCCAGGAATACATTACCTCCTTTGGTTCGTGTGTTCCAACTCCTCTCTGCTTTGTAGCCAGAGACAGCTTTTTATACGAAAATCATTAGACCTTAATTATATTGAACTTTCTTTTATGTATCCCCGAACGTTATTTCAGATGATGCGACTTATTGTTTTTGTTCAGTAGATGACTCTTGTTTAAGCCTTTTTATTTTGCAATCTCTACAAATATTGTTCATTTTATAGATCAATCTAGTGAACTGTGTATTTCAGATGGTTTTCGACACCTAATGTTACAGTGAAAAAAAAGTTTGATTTTATAATTCTTACTGGACAAATTAACTATGTACATAACTTTGCACAGGGGGTTTGAATCATAATAAGCATTACGAAATGTTTGGAAATAACGGCCAATATTGATGTTTAATCAAAAACGGAATGTGTACCATTTGTTCTGTGAATAGTAATAATTTTTTTAGATGTGTATGGAAACTTCATTTCTTTAATTGCCTCTCTCTGTTGTTTCACTACTGTAAATAAAGTGATGTTATTTATATTTCCTTCGTATTGAAATGCAGGCCATTAAAAGGTTTTCTGTTTGATACTCGACTTGCATGCGCTCTGGCGGCGGCTGGTTGAACTGTGCGCGCGGATCAATACGCCGGCCGCTGGAAGTTCCAGCGTTCGCTACCGTGTGGCGCTGCCTGTACTTCCAGCACAGAGAGCAGCACCAGTACGGCTTCTTTAACTGTTTTATATTCTTGCTGGCGAAACATTCTGTTCAAAAATCATTTTACATACTTACTACTATATTACTGAAAAATTTTGACGCGATAACGTCTTATAAATCGATGAACGCCGGCTGCACGCACGAAAAAGCATGACTCTGTCACGTTCCGCCTGAGCCGAGCGTGCAAGAACCGGCCGACCACCTTGCGAGAAAATCTTCTACAATATCAAACAGGTTAAGGCGGGCTTTTTAACTAATTGTTCGTGATTATATTTAAACATATCATTTAAATAAATTTTGCAAAAAACTGTAAATAATATTTGAAAATTAAAAAGTATGCAATCTTTCATCAATGTTTTCTTATGACGTCATTACGTAAAATTATCGTCCGTAAACCGACTTTACAGACAGCCCCCTTTTTTTGAATTTACAATACATCTTTTAGCTGTTCTACCCGTGGTTTTCGGATCATTTTACCGTCGTTTTCCATTCGCTCAGACCGAAGTGCGCGATGTTATAGCTGGCTCTTTTTTACTGCGATGAAAAATAACTGATTAAAGTACTGAGAACTCAGTATAATTAATCGTAGCTAAAATAAAGACGAAATGCAAAATATATCCAAAGTATTTTTTTTTTGTTATTCTTAACGTAGTCACATTTTTCTAGCCTCCTTACTCAATGGAAAAATTAACTTACTTTTTTTGTTATTCTTTGAAACTATAGAAAAGCCATTTTATTAAATTATATCAAAAAAAAATATAAAGGAAATAACATATTTTCACACAGGACTTGTTTTCCAAAAATTATATTTTTATCTGCGGTTAAAATAATACAGAACAGTTTCTGCGTCTCCATATATAAACCGCGCGCTTGAAAAAGTAACAAATGGACCAGCTATCGCGAGAGGAACTCCTCACACTCGACGCCGCTCATGGAACTTAGCGCTCTACATGAAGATTGTGTTCTATGCATGACAACAATTTCACCAGGGGAAAAGGTCTCCATTTGCAAACTTTGACGAACATGCACATCACTATTATTACCAAAAACGAACTCGAAAAAAAATTCATTTTTTATTCAACTATGCCTGTGTAGTTATTATAGGTATTCTGTTAAAATGTTTGGGGGTCACTTTATAAATATGTTGAAAATTTAGAACATAAAAGCAGTATCATGCTCATTACTCAAGAACGAAAGTTTCGCTCGTAATTGGAACTCATTCCTGGGAAATAGGAAGGGGGTGAAGCCCCCCTCATTTGAAAGTGTCCTTGGTTGGACTGTATTATAGCTCTGTGGAAGCCCCTATAATAAGGGGGGGGGGATGGAAGTTAGCCCTCCCAAAGGTGGAAATTGGACTTCAAATTCTTTTCACAGCTGGTATGGATTGTGGATTGTGCTTAGTTGTGGTGTGTACGTTTTAAGATTCCATCATATCTTCGCTATTGGAATCTTGTTCGTGTCTGTTGTGTGCCATGTCGCTTGCGAGGTTGATCAGGGCAGTTTTGTTTGTCTTCTCTGTCTTCCCTGCACGTGATATGCCGCGACCACCTCCGGCGTGTAGCAGTTCGTGTAATTGTCTACTTTGTTTAGTACATTCACGACCCAGAAGCCTGTAGCATACAAAGACACAGTTACCACAGTAGGATACTGTTGTGCAGAAACCTTCGGCGTGGGTTTCACTTATACAATTGCATATTTATATGTGAGATATGGGTTCAGCTCATGTGTAAGACAATAAAACAGGGACAGTAGTCTCTGTGAATAAAATGTAATTTCCAAAATAGTTGTATTGATTTGGTAATAAGAAGTTATACAGAGGCCAAAACACGTTTCCTTCTGTCTGATAATGTGTTACAGTATCACGTAAAAAAAAATAACTGTTCAATGTATTTCGATGATATTATCAGGATAATATGTCGTGAATTTACAATCAGGCTTTTGTCAATCCTTATAAGTAACATCGCTCCTACAGGACGCATACAATTATTTCTGCGCTTTTCGCTCTGTAACTACTCCACACAAACAAGTTACGGGCATCAGCTGTATACGTACGTGTTCGTGTTGATGTATATAACATTATATATTCTACAGACATACATGTACTTAGCAATGGCGTATGTACAAAAGCTTACGTCAAGTCATGCACTCCCATTGCACAAATCTTTGAAAGATAATATTATATATTCATTATGCATTTTTTTTTAATTCTTTCAGTCACTTTTTTTTTTTTTTTCAGAATATTATTTCACCGATTTGCGCAGACAGAACATTTAACAATGCTCTTCTCTTTAATTTTTTTACGATAACGTGTTGCTAATTTATTATCGCTTCAAAGTTTGGATGGTAAAAATGTCATTTTAATCTCCTCAGTCCAGTTTGTCTTTGTCCCGAGTTACTCTCTGCCAAAGTCCGCCTCAAGTTACACACTTGACTCTTGCCTCGTGTCCGGTTGCGATTGTTCTCGAAGCGTTTAGAGTTACTCGAGTTTATTGACCTTCTCTTCTCGCTCAAACAACCCCCACCCCGCCCTTCGCCCAGCCTGCTGGGGCATGCGTGCATGACTTTGTGTCGCTTCGTCCTTTTTTCTCCCTTCCCTCCCCGGAACACGCGAGCGCCAATGACCTTTCCCCCGACGAGCGTGAATATCACCAGCCTGGACCCCGGCATCTCGAGGCGAGATGGTTCTCTGCCAATACTGAAGCGGAATATCATCAGCTGAGAACTCAACAAGAATTCCCTGAAGTAGCTTGGGCGTCTGGGTTGTAGCCGTGTCCTTGGCGAATAATTCACCGACGTTGCCAGTCGCCAGTCGCCATAATCAGGGAGCAGTTACCTACTGGGCACCTACCAGGTAACTGCTCCCTGATGATGGAGACTGCAATGTCGACCGAAACGTCGGTGAATTATTCGCCAAGGACGCGGCTACAACCCAGAAGCCAAGCTACTTCATACAATAGCCGTGAAAGCCTGCGAACATTATTAAAAATTCTCTGATTTTGTATTTACTTGAAATAATTACATAATCTCAATAATTTACTTTAAATAATTGAATAATGTTTCGAATAATGAACTAATTGACTGGTGCAGCACCGAGCCAACCGCACTCCGAGAGGGAGGTGAATCCACCGGGAGTGTCTTAATGGTTGGCTGCGTGGCATTGCCGCTAGAGGGGAGGGATATGACTCGAAAGACAATGTATTGATTTCAACTGTTTTTTGTAATTCTTTTTGTCATTTAATATTAAATAAAGGCTTTTCTTAAAGTTGAGTTCACACACGAAGAAATTTACGAGGACATAATTTTTTTTTTTAACTTTATTGCAACTTGTCCCAAAGACTGAAAGCACATGCTGGGGGACTATACATACAATGTACAACGTATATACAACAACATAAACAACAACATAAACACATGTATCCGTATGGTTATCAATATCAAAATAGCATATACACATACATTATTTCTTTTTACCACACACGTCAAATACTAATAACAGTAATATCTATGATTATTACAAACATGTTCAGGGTTTCATAAAACTTTAAGTAATATTTAGCGGTAATAGTCATAAGAAGTTACGATAGAAATAACACATACTTATCATACTAAAAAATATTAATTATAAATAGAACCCTTTCTCTGTCTTTTTTATATATTTATTTTTATTATCATCAAACTAATTAATTCTTAAGTTTTTGTTTTTTATCTTCATCATTAGTCACTATTGCCGTTAATTTTACATGCAAGTAGATGATCTCTTATTTTTTTTTAACAGAGGCATATTATGCTTTTTATTGAAGCTTTTAGATATTTCATTATAAATCTTAACTAGGTTGTTTCTGACACTATTAGTACCAAAAGATGATGTATTAATTACATTGCACTATGTGTAATTTACTCTCTCCTCTCATTTGATAGTTATGAACCTACGAATTCAGCGTGAACAGTGTATTTAATTATGTAAGACCATTAAAATGTTTATGTAGGATAATAATAATAATAATAGATGAGTATTTTCGGAGGTCTTTTAGCTGCAGTATGTCAGTTTCGCTATAAAGTTTGATTGTTGGAGTAAGGTAGTCATACCCATACAAAATCCTAATAGCTCTATTTGGCAATACTTCCAACTCATGCAGATGTGTTTTGTTACACCACCCCCAGATTACTAACATGTATCTAACATGTGATTCTATGAGGGAGCTATAAATAGCTTTCAGTAACTTTGGATATATTGTGCCTCTTAACCTGTGCATTATTCCAATAATTGGTGTTATTCTGCCCTTAATTTTACTAATATGTTTCTCCCATGTGAGTTTGGAATCAATGTCCAGTCCAAGATATGTTGTTGAGGATACTTGTTCAAGTATGCAGTCATTATAAGTTATATTTACGTTATTTTTTATATATTTGTTACTTACTTCATTAAAAATCATATAGTTTGTTTTGTTAGTATTCACTGTTAACTTGTTTTCCTGAAACCATTTTTGCAAAATATTCAGATCATATTGTATAATTTGTTTCATATCTACATCAGGCTCTGCAATATAAAAGATACTTGTATCATCTGCAAATATGGCTATTTTTCCCTTCACTGGAAGTTTCCCGATATCATTGATAAACATAATAAACATAATTGGTCCTAGTACTGATCCCTGAGGTACCCCAATTGTAATTGGTTTGGCCTTACTAAGATGATTATTGCAGTCAACATATTGTTATCTGTTTTCCTGATAAGTTTGAAGCCACATAAGTGCTTTATTGGTTATACAGGAAAGTTGGAATTTATTTATAAGCAATTCATGATCCACAATATATCTAGGGGTTATTGACAGTATCATTACATTTGTTGTCATTCTTTAAAACAATTCAATTCTAAACTAACTAAATGTCTAAACTAACAATTTTATCTTCGCAGTCATTATTAACTTAAAGTAATGCCATGCTTTAACACAGCCACATTTTTAAAATTATTTAATATAAAATGTAATGGCCTAGTAACTGTTGAAATCCACATGGCGTATTTCAGTTCATATCTCTCCCCCTTAGATCTACTGTCGCTCGCGTGATTTTTTTTTCCTAACCCAACTACAACTAAGTGTATGTGTAGTCAGGGTCCGGGCTAGGGAGGGAGACTAAGTGAGTCTCAGGCCGGAGCCTATACGCCTGGGACTAAGCTATGCAGGGAAGGGTCGCATGCATCGTGTGCCTTGTTCGGGGATTGGCCAGCCATGGAATCACTCTCCCCTATCTTAGCTATAGATTGCAACTAGTTAGGTCGGGCCCAGGTGAAACCCCTGAGCCCATTCATGCGGTGTTACATAGTGCAGGACAAGAAGGATGGTCCAGGAAGAAGAGTTGGTCGGGGCAGTAGAGTAGTTACTCTCCCAGCCGGCAGGAGAGCTGCGCTCTAAACTCTCTTCTCTGTTTTGTTGCAGGTGAGTAGTTGGTGCGCAGCCGCTGGAGAGATGTGCTGGTCTGTGGCGTGCAGTGAGTACACCCTGGCTCCCGCAGTTGTGCCCTTCTGGGTCTTCGTGTGCTCGGAGCACGCGTCTAGGAACTGTTAGGGTTGGGGGCCGTGTTGGGACTCGGTATGCTAGTGTACGTCTCCCTCGCTCCCAGACAAATATGTCACCATTTTGAAAAGAGTTTTGTAGGTAATTGGAATAGTTTATTAATATACCTAGAATATTCTTTCGAATTAATGTTCACATTAAGTGAACCCAGTGTCCGTATCTTTACAAAGATCCCGGGATAGTTTGTTACCAGAGTTCATCGTAAACTGAAAGTAAAATCTTTTAACGAGGAGGTCGTCTTCATCTACATTCCATTTTACCCCTCCCCTCTAGGACAATGTTTCTTGGGGAGGCTGTGTATAATAACGCTGTTTTTTTTTAAATTAATTTTGTGTTGTATGTTTTTTTTAAATTTTAAATGGTTAACGTATTGTGTGATCCTGTTTCACTATCATAGTTTTTTATATATAATTTTTTTTATTGTTCACATACCGCCTCTCTGATGGTGCGAGTGTGTGCCCGGAGTTCTTCTTTTATTCTTCGGCGAGAGTCTTTTTTTTTGTTTGTTTTACGAGGAATTTCATTTGTTCCGAACAGCTTTCAACTCTACCTCTTCCCCCAACCAGGTCGATGTTACTTTTGGGCGGAGAAGGGGTGTAATAGCTTGTATAGTTTCGTAAAGGGAGAAATTGTGAACGTAGGAAGAGGTTTGAAATATGAAGGCACTGTTTTTTTTTTTCTGTTGCAAAGCTGTTTGCATTGTAAATGGTGAACGTCTTGTGCGTTCCAATTTTTTGTAGAATTTTCTTATTTCGTTCTTGTCTTGATGTAAGCTTTTGGACACACGCCATTGCTAAGCACATGTATGTCTGTAGAAGAAAACTACAAAAACCCAAAAGACAAAAACACAAATTAGGCAAAAAATTGCTGTTGTCAACAGGATATAAACACCACATAATATTCGATAACAGGAATATGGTCAACAAACCAAGAAAAACAAAAAAAAAAAATGGACTAACAGAACGAAAAAACCCCTCATAAATGATGACAGTAGAAAAATATTGAACCCAAAAAAATTCAGCACAACAGTTGAAATGAGACAAAAACACGACAAAACGAAAAGACGAAACAAACACAATAGTTTTCCAAAACAGAAGAGAACGAAAAAATCCCCACAAATGATGACAGCACAAAAATTTTGAACCCAAAAAAATTCACCACAACAGTTGAAACGAGACAAAAACACGACAAAACGAAAAGACGAAACAAACACAATAGTTTTCCACAATAGTTGTTCTTGTCGGTGTACCCTTTTCCAGTCTTCTTACATTAGCAGTTAGCATAAGTATATAAGTTATATTTTTGTTAACATCCTAACAAGCTCTTTCTTCGAAGATGACTTGCTTGTATTTCTGCTGGGCCCGGGCAGGTCTCAACAACGAGGTGTGCAGTTAGGCCCCCCGCGAAGGAACCAGTCGTCCGTGCGGGTCACAAGCCCACAGGCACCCCGCAGACCGGAGCTGTGTGACTCGTGTCCGACACGGCGCGGTCACATACCTGCTGCAGGGCGTCTGCTAGCTCACGAAAGTCACAGCGTTTTGATAACATTACATTTTTTTTCTTTCTAACGCCTTACTTCTGTTCGTATTAGCATAGTTGGCGCCTCTCCTCTTAGATCACGTGGAAGTGAAATCTGAAAAAAAAAAATAAGTTAGCATTCTTTCGTAAAAGTCCGTAAATTCGTGCGAATGATGTTTAATTTTGATTAAATTACCCATTGATAAAAACAAATCTTGTAGGAAAATATTTTTAAAAGGTGTTAGAAAAGGCTCCTGAACTTGGTCCACTGTGTATTTATAGACACCCTGGTTAGTCGACTGAGTTGAATGAAATATCAAACCTCGGATGAGCCGTGCTTTATTTAACGATCTTGTATAACTAGGGGCAGGCATTTTTCGCGAAAAAAATCGAATACCTATTAGACTGCAACAATGTATATCCACATCAGGGGTTTCTTCCTTGTGATTGGCGGTCGTCTGCGAGAGAAGTCGTTGCCTTGTTTGACCGAGCCACTCAGGACGGGTTTGCTTCCGAACTGAATTACTGTGATTGGTGTTCTAGCAGCAGACATGCACCTGAAAGAAACTCACCCAATCACTGAACACAGACAATGCTACAGTGATTTAACTTTCAGCTATACTAGGAATCTTTTCGCGTAATATTCATGCCCCTATGTATAACGACACAGAGTGATGAATGCACGATGGTGTGAGGATGCTTTCTGCGGGTGGATGGGGAAGGGGGAAGGGAGGAAGAGGGGGAGGGGGGATATGACGCACGACCGCCTCTCGCTGGAGCGCAGTCCGGCATTCCTCAGCAGCCGGCGAAGAGATACGCCGCCCTCGCTGTCCATTGTGCCCTCAGTGTGCCTCAGTGTGCCTCAGTGTGCCTCAGTGGGCCGCGAGGGACAGAGCATTCCTCGGCTGTTTGCCACCCCTGCCACCCCTGCCACCCCCTGCCCCCTCCTCCCTGTGTGGCGAGTTGCCGCGTGTCCCCGCCAGGGGGGGGGGGGGGGGGGCGTGGCCTCTGGAAACTGCGCGGTTCAGAAATGCCAGCGCCAAAACTTAACTTTTAAACATCAGGACAAAAACTGGTTGTCTCTAAAGTCGGTTTACGGACGAGAGTTTAACGTGACAACGTCATAACAAAACATTGATGAAGTGATTGCATACTTTTATGAATAAAATTGAATCATTTTTATTGAATTATCACTATTTTGTATGGATACAAAGAAGGAGTGAAATGAAATATACTATTTAATTGATAAATTTACTTTTATTTGCTCTCATTAATTCAAATATGTTTATTACTTTAACGAACAGATTATTTTAACTATAACTTTTATACATGTTTGCTATTTAACTTCTTCCAATCTGTGTTATTCCGTTTAGGATAGGACGATGATAGGAAAAGTAGGAAACGAATGGGAGTGTTTCAAGTTTAATGTGCCTCGTAAAAGTCAAATCGATGGTTGTTCCAATCGAGTGGAAGAGAGATAGATGCGGCGCAAGCGTACAATGAGCGCAACGGGACACAGCGTAACGGGACAATGTGCGTTACGGGACACGTTTTCGTGCGTGCAGCCGGCGTTCATCGATTTATTAGACGGTGTCACGTCAAAAATGTAAATTTCTTAAACATAATAACATAAATAAAAAAAAGAATATTTGCGAAATTTATTGGTTCAGAATTCATTGAAAGGTCTGTTAAACGGAGTGGCGTATTGAGTATGATGGCAAAATACACTTTGGAATAATTATTGACAATGTTAAATTATTTTGGTAGCAATGAAATAAGCAGGGCTGCATAGAAAAATCTTGTGTGTGTGTTTTGCTCGTGTGCATTTTTTTTTTGCAATAGAAACTGAGGTTATGATTTTCAGCGCTCAGAGTCTGTGGCTATGCATTTTTTAACTTTGAAAAAAAAAAAGATAACGAATTTTAACATAGTGTTTTAAGCTGTTCTGTACTGAAATATAAACAACCTTAAACGTAATACGGTTAATATTCCCAGCAACGAACGACCACAAAAAAAAAATCAAGGCTGCCAACATTTACTTTCGATAACATAATTTGTTACTGCAAGCTAACATTTGTTTAGCAGTAAATTTTTATGTTTGGTTGTACTAACGAAACCTATTTATATGTGTGTCAAATAATATTAATAAATATCTGTAGAATAAAAATATTTTTACACCCGAAATATAAATAATTCAGGCTTTATGTTAATCCGGTTCATTACCATTCCGCATCCTCAGCATCGCTTAAAAGGTTTTAGAAATATAAAATCAAGTGTTCTTTATTTTCATAATGGTATTCTATTTATATAATTTTTTTTCGTTGACTGTTCGAAACACCTGAATATGAAATCTGTGCGGCGCGGCAGTTGACGGGAGCGCGCGGCGCCGCGCATGCGCCGAGTCGCCGTCGCCATGGCGACGAGGAGACGCGGCCGTCGCCATGGCGACGAGCAGACGCCGCCGTCGCGCGCTGCAGTCAGTCGCAGCGCGCCCCTGCGCGGGTAGGCCACGCGTGCAGCGGCCGGTCGCGCGGGAAGCCTAACTGCCGCGCGCGCAGGGGACACCCAGCACATGTAGTCTCGGCAATCATCGTCATTGGAATCTGTTCGTATCACTCCGCGCTCGTCGAAATGTTGTGCTACGTGAGTATTTACAGCTTCTTTTAAACTCAGTACCGGCCTGATGAAAATCCTACAAAGAAGAGAGGTTTTTTTCCGTGTAGAAAAATTTTTTAAACAATATTCATAAGTAGGGATACCGGAGTTTGTTGTTGCACGGGGCAAGTTGTTACTTGACCATTCCACACACACCGTCGACTGTAAGTAGTTCGTCCGTTCTTCCACAGGCAGCGCTCGCAGGGTTACCTCGTGACCGAGTTGGCAGTTGCGGTGTGGAGTATTGTTATTTCTGCAGCCCGAAGTAAATTTTACGTTCTTGAAGTTTTGGTTTTCTTTTCATGGGTAGCCCTTGATATTTCAGTGTTCAGCATATGCAAAGAACATACGAAATCTAGGCATTTAAATGTTATTTAATGACCGTAAAATCTCATGTGTTCTATTTTTGTAAGTTGATTTTAAACACAATAGTGCGCGAAGGGGTATGTAGTGACAATCTATTGGGGGCTAGTTGTTACAGTGTAGTTACAGTAGAGTGTTAATGGGTTGCTTTGGGGACTATACGGTTTTTTTTTACTTCTGTTTACGATGTTACTTTTGAATGGTGATTAGACGTGCAGTAAAAAAAAGAAATATACATTTTAATAATTGTAATAAAAATTTTACTTTTTTTAAAAAACGTTTGGCGCTGTAATAATATTTTGTGTATATTATATGCAAACGTTATCTTTATAAATATAACATATTAGAAATATAATATATTAGAAAAACATATATCAGTGAAAGTATGCTGTTAAAAAATTAAACTGTAGCCATCTGCCTCTGCGCGTATTACAACATTCCCCGTAGTGGGGTGAAGTGTCACATTTGGCAAGTGTTTAATTAGTTCTACTTTACGCAAAAAAATTATATCTAAATTCTTGCAAAAAAAAATGATGACTTTTTATTAACCTACAACTGATTTCCATGTACACACAGCTCAAAAATAATATTATCAAACTAGCCTCGGTCTTCCCTACTGCTAATGCTGCTTGATTGTCCTGGAATACATAGTATTTAAATTTCCACTGGATTCTAAAATACTCGTAATGAAGTTCTTTAAAAACTTTTAAAAAATATAAATAATTGAAATGGAAGTAATTGAAACAGTTACATAAATTACTTACAGCGAGCCATATATTCCGTTAACGGTCGGTCAGTTTGAACTCGGTTAAGCACACGCTCCTCGCCTTTAAAAGCCCGTAGCAACTACCGAGCTCTCAGAAATCCAGCCAGAATAAAAAAAAATATTTCGCGAGAATTAATATGTTTTAATGATTTTACCGCATTTGTAATGTCGCTCACGCAAATTCGTTCAGATATTATAATTACTGGGAAATATCACACATATTCACACGACAACTACATATATATATTTATATGTATATTAAAACGCAGCATTATATACCATGACCCCTCTCAACAAACATCCAAAGACGAGATTTATTTATATATTTTCTACGTCAGTAACAATTTAACGGTCTTAGCTCCATTGTCTGGTTATAATTGCTTAAATGTTAACTAAAATTTCAAATAACTAACGAAACCAATAAATAACATTAAATGAAAAATATATGAAAAAAATTGGTTGTCTGTAAAGTCGGTTTACGGACGATAGTTTAACGTGTCAACGTCATAAAAAAACATTGATGAAATTATTGCATACATTATGAATAAAATTGAATCATTTTTATTTTAATAATAAAAGAATAAATACTTGAAATTATACTAGTAATCAGATTTTTAAAATGCAAGAATAATTAACCTTTATTGCCGAAATCGTTGTAATAAGCAATGAAAACCACATAAACTTTTCACTTCACTTTATAAACAGTCGAGTGGAAGAGAGATAGATGCGGCGCAAGCGTACAATGAGCGTAACGGGACACAGCGTAACGGAACAATGTGCGTAGTGGGACAGAGAGTAACGGGACACTTTTTTGTGCGTGCAGCCGGCGTTCATCGATTTTTATTAGACGTCACGTCAAAAATACAAAACGTCTTATATGCACACAAAAACGAGTAAGTAATAAGGATTATTTTAATCTCATCAATAATTGTATCTAATCTAATTGCACGCCTTGTGTAGTCCCTTTTGTTCATGGGCCTTCATAACGTTTTCGTCGACCCCGACACTGAAAAGCGTTTGGAAGGCTTGTGGACTGTCCTCTCTTGAAGATCTTTGCTGACCTCTAGTTCCATGGCTTGTTTGCCACAGCTCTCGTACCTGCTTCCAGATGAACCACTGGTTTTATTTTTTACTTTAGCCGTTGTTAAACGAGAATAACTACTGGAATAAACATTGCCGGGCTGTAAAATAATAGGTTCACTGCAAAGTAACTACACCACAATTATTTTAATAAAACTGAAACAGCTAAACTGAAGCCGTTTGGTTCTGGGATATATTTTTGGACACAATTGATACCGAGCGTCTTGATTTGATGAACAGCTTGTAGTTTGAGAATGATGACACAGATGTTTAGCTATACAGTTAAAAACATATTTACATGTTTCAGGAGAAAGAAAGGATACTGATTATACATATTTCAACCAAAAAATAATTAAGTTACTCACATGTTTTAGTTTGTACTTATAAGATATTTACCCTCCCCCCCCCCCCTCAAAAAAGGGAACGGGAAAGCACACAAAGATTTTTAAAACAAACCCTTTACAATAATCCACACACACACACACAGTTTACACTTGTACCTTGAAAATAAAATCCTCATAAACGTAAGGCAGTTTTATTTTGATTACAATATCCACTCTACTGTTGTGCAAATGACGAGTAAAATTGCCTCAAAACTCTCACTCTTCGAACAACTGTGCACCGTCTGAACAAAGAGAACACCATACACTATCTGTGCTCAACTATCTACTACCATTCGCTTGTCCTTGAGATGCCTAACAGAAGATATCATGGAATAAGGGATATCACGGAAATAGGCTACCTGACCCTACATGCTAGAGTTCAATTTTGTTTTACAGTCTTTTATTTTCACTTAAACACATGATATACTGTAATATGTTGTATGTTTTTATTTATTTTATTTTTTGTGTATCCTCACTGATAAGTCCCACTCGGTACCTGAACCTGCTGCTTCGAGGGGTGCGGTCTGGTTTCACGCCTCCGATTATTCAGAAGCCAATATTGAAGATTTAAGTTTCAAATAAAATAAAAAATTTAAAAAAAACTTGAAGTGATTAATGATAGTCTGACGCCTCTAGGAGTCCCAAATCTTTGAACTTTCAGTAATCAATTTTGAAAAAACTATTATGTTTTTTTTTTTAAATTTTCTGTAAACAGCTCATTCACTACAACATAAATGTTAGCGGTGGTAAACTTTTATCTTGGATATAGGCACGCCAAATAGCACAATGTTGCCAGCATAAGGGATGATAACTCTATTGTTATTTTCTTATAGATCATGCATACTCCCTTTAATGTAACAGGGAAGGTTTCGCGCGTAAGAGTTATGTGTCCTTGTACAAAGCATTCGTTGAATTTCAAGAGCGTATGTCAATATAGTTTGCATTTTATCACTATTTGTACAATGAAATGAAAAAAGTTTTAACGTTGTCGTTGGGTATTGTGTAAGAATGGCGTAAAGTGTATATCATTATGGACATACGGTCACCCGGGGAACTTGGCGTCGCGAAGCAGATAACAAACGACGGTCGTGTTCGACCCTCCACGCCCTGATATCATCGGAGCACGAGTGGAGTCTGGCAGAAGCCAGAAGCACGTACTATCATACATAACTAATGGCAGTACAGAACAACAGCTGGGCAACTGGAGGTCGAGGTTGTAACTTATACCTGGCGCGTGGCAAAACGATCCTTCATTTTTTTGAGATGGAATTTTCCTAGTCGTTAGAGCGTTATAATAATTAATAAATAATTAAGAAATAAGTTGATAAAGGTGTCACATGTAAAAATTTTAATTGCTTACGTCACTTAGCATTCGTTAGCTATTTTTCATGCTCGCAACGTATGCCTGTAGGCATGCCTACCAGTAACTTGTACCGCTGAGCCATGCTGAGGTCTTGGGATCGAACCCTTGACTTTCTCCACATGAGTGCAACGAGTTAATGATCACGGCTTAGTTTGGAAGGGACGTGGCAGCTAATTAGCAAGTCGTTATGACGTCGTGTATACATATTAACGCGCAGTATAGCTAGCTGGTATAGCACAAGGAGAAATTGCAGGACGATTACTATCGATTCACACTGACTGAAAAAAAAAATTATTTTGTTGCTGATGAGTTCTGTTGGCCCTTTTCCATGACGAATGTTCACAAGATAATCTGTGACTCGTAAATTAATTCTGGATTGACGCCACTGCATTGCAGTCCAACATTCATACAAGGAGCATCCAACATTCATACAACGAGTCTTGAACTACCACAGCAGGACTCCCGCACGGATAACACACACTGAGATCAAAAATATACAAATAAATGTCTTTCTCGCTGTGAGAATTTAGTGAGATAATATTTTGAATACAAAAATATAAAACATTGTGATTCATTAAAAAAAAGAAGTGTTTTTAAAGAATCCGACAGCACTATATGCTTACCTTCCAAAGAACTTCTCAATTATGATTCTTAAAATATTAAAAACATTACTAACGATACAAGATATAGCAATGAAGTAGGCGTAGAGACGCCACAGCTACCGGGGGAAATATCGTGGGCTTAGTGGAAAAAGTTGGTAAGTCCACTTTTTTGTGAAAATGAGTTAACTTCACAGATGAAGTTGTAAGGGCAATATCTTCGCCAAGAAAACGTTTGGAAGTCCAAATAATGAATGATTGTGGACGTTTTCTTCTAGCTTTATTTCGGCAAGTCCATTATAACGCTATTCTAGGCAAGAAAAACTTGGTATGTGAACTAAGTCTTTTTCCGGTAATTGGACTTACCTACTTTTTCCACTAAGCCCACGATATCGAAAGAGGTGGCATCGTGTGGATGGCCTATGCCATGCCTGCCCCGCGGGGGACCAGACTAGCTCCCGTGGCCTCACGTGTCGGCGCGGCACTTGCGCCGCTCTTGCGCGCAGCTCCGCCGGGCAGATCGATGGGGGATGGTCGTTAGTGAAATGAGGTTGCATAACTCACAGGCGGTCCGGGGGCGCTCCCCGGCTCCCTGCGGACAGTGCTGGGGGCATTAAGTGGCCCTCCAGGAGGAGCACGAAAAACACTTTCCCCCTGCTCGGGTTCTCGACTGTGTCCGAGTGTGACCATTTCCTCCAGCGGCTCCAGAACAGAATTGATTTCAAACACAAGCTAAAGGCACGACTTATCCCACCTAGACTTTGTTCAATCGAAAAAAAAAGGGGGGTTGTCTGTAAAGTCTGTTTACGGACGATAATTTTACGTGATGACGTCATAAGAAAACATTGATGAAAAATTGCATACTTGTTAACTTTCAAATATTATTTACAGTTTTTGCAAATTTAATTTAAATAATTATGTTTAAATATAATCACGAACAATTAGTTAAAAAGCCCGCCTTAAACTGTTTGATATTATAGAAGATTTTCTCGCACGGTGGTTGGCCCGTTCTTGCACGCCCGGGTAAAGGCGGAACGTGACAATTTTCCGTGCGTGCAGCCGGCGTTCATCGATTCATAAGACGTTATCACGTCAAAAAAATATTTTACAAGTTATGTCATTATGCTGGGGCTAGCTAGCTTACAAGAGATCTAGAGGTTTTCTTTTTTCGGGCGCCTGAGCTCTTGGAACGCGGGCGATAAGGGCGACACTGCCTCGCGCATCACACGCCTCTTCACCTCTACCGCCAGGCACAGAAATGACGTTCAGTCTCCGCGCTGTCGACGGGCCTCTATGGAGCATTAAGCGGTTCACCCTTTTTTTATGACTATATATGAAGAAAAGACTCTCTCTAGGTCTACTGCGTACCAAATAGTTCATACCTAAACCTACTTTATTGTTTCTCGTAGTTAAAAAACTTACACCTTAAAAACGAAACCATAAAAGAGACTTGTATCCTGAAGGCAAGTGCAGTGTCTCTTTAAGCGGTATTCGTAATCGAACACATTCAAGGAAAATGAACTGATTGTAAATTGCGCGTTATCTTTCGGAGCTATGCCCGCCTTTTAGCTGCTCAATCAGGCGAACAATTTTAAAGTGCATTAAAATTTTTGATTCATCATGTAGAACCGATTTCTTCAACTTTTTAAAACTGTAACAAGGTAAGGAAATGCGATTGCACATAATTATTTACACGATACTTCTTCCCAATATCGATAGCTTAGTGCACAAACGTTTTAAGTCCGAAATGTTGTTGATTTTACTATGGGTTTCGTAGTTTTCTGAAGCACCCGAGGTATATTCAGCTTGTGTGCACACGAAGTAATGGCACAATAAACGGGAAGTTGGGAATTCTTTGGTGTTATTGTATTTTTTGGAGCATTAAATGAAAGTGGTTTTGAAAGTACGTGATGATGTCTCGGCAAATGAACACGCAGTGTTGCTGCGCTGTGCCTCGTGGCGTTACGGGGCTGCTCGAGACTTGGCCTATCACGTGACCCCCCCCCCCCTGGCCTGGCCCCCCCCCCCCCCCCCCCGACTCTCGGTGGTCTCGCTGGGAGGTTCAGGTCCTTCCTTCAACAGTCGCGACCTCAAACCATTCCAATTACATTATATACAGACTCTTCACGCATTTCAATCAACCAACTAGTGTTAAAAAACACTTTAAAAATTTTTTATCGTGTGCCCATCACACAACGTTAACGTTATTTAATTTTTACTTATTTTTAATCATTTAATGCAATCTATTAATTAATGTTATTTTATTGTTATAATGTGTTTTTCGGTGTTTTTTTTATCTAAGTTGTCACCTTTTGTTGTAGTCTTGTATTGTCTTAGCAGGGGGTGCCTGCATGTTGGTGTGTAGCGGCTACGTGGTGCAGTGCCCCTCCTGTATGTGCTGCCTGCCCTGATTGCAGAGCCCACCTCTTGTTCATTGTCCTGTCGACCCTGTGTATGTGCCTGCCCCAAAAGTATTCATACTGTTGGCAGGCATGTAACAAAAATACAAATAAATAAGACGAACCTGGTAAATGCCCAACACCCTCCCTCCCTTATCGCAGGGTGCCGAGATGTCTGGAGACTTCTGGGGTCGTCGCCTTGAAGGGGGGGGGGGGGTGCGTTAGACTTGCGCCACTGGGTCGGGCTTGCCGAAAGGACCCAAACTCGTTGGATTGCAAGAAGGGCCACCGTGTTCGGGCCGTTCAGGGCTTGCCTATCCGCGTGCCGACAGTAGACATACACAGGGGAATAAAACTCAACCAATCTCCAAACACAGACGATTCTACAGTGTCTTAACGCGCCAATGGTCTCGAAATATTCTCGCGGAATATACATGTCCCTAGTTACTGGCTTGGAGAACCAAGCGTGCAAGACGCATGTCGCTCTTACTGCTGAGCCGGTGCAAATGCAGTCGAAGTTTAGTGGTTCGCCTGATGTATAACCAATCCTCGAGGAGTAAAGGAGGAATGTTTATTGCTCGAACTTACAAAGAAAACAAGAGCTGCAGTGTTACCAAACATCTTCGAGGATTACATCTGTCTCTGGTTATGAGGGAACCAACCGTAACTCACGTTGGTGTGTTCAGACAAAGCCGGTATAAGCCGTGAAGTCGTATGCTGGCAGCGAGGCAGTTCGCGAGTGGAGGAGAAGGTGGGAGATTCTTGGGAAATGTTTGGGAAGCTCACCGCACCAACTTCCCCAACTCCGCTGCTACCCCAGTCGAGGTTTTAATCAGCGGCCATCGTTTTCCTGCTAGCACCAGAGAACAGCTTGAGCACTCGCTTCGAGGAGAAGAAAAGTAGGCCTTATTGAATTCCGTGGAGATTACCCGCGAACAGTTTCTTGGAAAGAAGCAATATATTGGGCTTAACTCCTGCTAGCCTAACTATGGTGGAAGTTGCAACCTAAGCTAAAGCCAGCGGTGTTGAAATCATGTTTGTCCGCATTTTAAAGTATTGATAAGAAATTATATTCGACTTTAATAACTTTTTCAAAAAAAGGGGGGGTTGTCTGTAAAGTCAGTTTACGGACGATAATTTTACGTGTTGACGTCATAAGAAAACATTGATGAAAATTTGCATACTTGTTAATTTTCAAATATTTTTTTACAGTTTTTGCAAATTTAATTTAAATAATTTGTTTAAATATAATCACGAACAATCGGTTGAAAAGCCCGCCTTAACCTGTTTGATATTATAGAAGATTTTCTCGCACGGTGGTTGGCCGATTCTTGCACGCCTCGGCTCAGGCGGAACGTGACAATTTTCCGTGCGTGCAGCCGGCGTTCATCGATTTATAAGACGTTATCACGTCAAAAAATCTTTTGTTTGTGTTCGCCCTAAAATATGTTTAGCTGCTATGAGAAGCAGCCCAAAGACAGTTTGTTTAATGTACGCCGCGTATTTTCTTAAGTGTGAATAGGTTTGTAAATGTTGTTGTAGCCTGAGAAAGAAAGGGAAATGTTTATGTAACATGTTGTGTTGCGTCACGAAGTGAGCGTGTGACTATCCAGCTGTGAGCTGAGTGTGGCTGCGCGCTGAGATTCGCAGATCCGTTCATCAGCCGCGGCCTGAGTGGCGCCGGCTGTGAGGCGAGCCCACACCTCGCTGCTCTCGTGTGACAAATGGCCGCGCCTTTATCTCTCTCCCGCTGTGCTGGCGCTGGATGCTGCCAACTTAGCGAGGGCAGACTCCCTCCGACGAGGGTTTGCACGCCTGCCTTCCTCCTCCCCCTCTGTTGTACCTGCGGCCCCCGCCCTTTATTTATCTGCCGTCGACTGGGAATGTATATATATATATATATATATTTTTTTCTCTAACTCTCTCGGAGCCGTGGGTCGTTCCTGCGCGCGCCCTTTCAGCGCCATCTCCCTTGCGGCCATACACAAGGCAGGCGTGCCAACTGCGCGGCCGGCGGACAGCTGGCCGCGCTCCAGGGCCGAGGCGGACGAACAGCCTTCTTTCCACAGACGAGAGAGCCGAAACCCGAAGTTCCCCGAAGCTCATGCTCGCTTTTTTTTCTCCGTTCTATCTCATTGTATAAACCGGTGTGGCATTAAATTTTGCGATCGATTAGGATAGGTTAGCTACATTATAAATACTTTAAAACATCGTGGATGTTTGGTTATATTAGGTAGGTATAGCTACATTAAAGATACTGTGAAATCATTTTATGGTTGCTTAGCAAATAACTTTTTAATATGTAGGTATCCAGGGCTAGGAAACATTTTACATGGTTTCACAGTATATTTAATGTAGCTATCCTAACCTCATCAACCGTCCACAATGTTTTAAAGTATTTACAATGTAGCTAACCTTACATAATTGACCATTAGTTATCATGAGTTACAATGAACAACCCCCCCCCCCTCCCCGAAGCTGCACTATCGGGCGCTTGGCTCTCTCGTCTGTGAAGAGAAGGATTCCCCTCCTTGAGCCTCGCTGTCGTCCCAGCACAGCGCGTTGTCATCGCTGGGTTCTTCCACGCGAACAAGACCTGAAACCACTTTCCCGTGATATCAACTATACTGCCAAGATAATGAGGCCGTCCGTGGTAGTAATCTCACACACTCTGAGCCTATAACAAACAACACAGTGCACCAGTGAATTCATCTCCAACTACATTCAGTTATAAAATTTTTATTGACATGATAACGTCTTATAAATCGATGAACGCCGGCTGTACGCACGGAAAATTGTCACGTTCCGCTTGAGCCGAGCGTGCAAGAACCGGCCAACCACCGTGCGAGGAAATATTCTATAATATCAAACAGGTTAAGGCGGGCTTATTAACCAATTGTTCGTGATTATATTTAAACAAATTATTTAAATTAAATTTGCAAAAAACTGTAAATAATATTTGAAAATTAAAAAGTATGCAATTTTTCATCAATGTTTTCTTATGACGTTATCACGTAAAATTATCGTCCGTAAACCGACTTTACAGACAACTCCCCCCCCCCCCCCCCCCCCGCGGTTGTCGAATCATTTCGAGAGAAGTAAAGGTGAAGCAGGAAAGCTCACACTAGGCTACGACATGACGTCATCGGGGTGTAGTTGGAGAAACGTAAGCCATTCATACAGAGAACACAGTGTGTGGTCGGTTTCGCAAATATGGGTGGCATACTTATGAAAATATTTGCCATAAACACACGAGTACACACCAGTAGGTCAAGCATTAAACTATTATAGATAACGATACGTTTGACATTCGATGTGATCTTATAAAGCCTTAAGGACAGTAACTGTCAGATAGGGTAGTTTTAAAAAGTGCACTGGTATACATTTTTTCGGGCATTTACCATACGAATGTATTGGTGTAGTAAGAACTTTCAATTGGTAAAGATATTTCCCACGAGTCAATGGTTATATCTCTGTAAAAAAAAAAAGATAGAAAACGTTATCAGATCTTTTATTTTATTGTAAATTTCCCATTTATTGTGGAGGTTAATAACCAACACGATGTTCGATAACATTAACAAAAAATTCGAGTGCATCGTAATAATCTAGTTAAGTTCTAACAAGGATACCAGCACAGCTTCGTTCACACATCTCAGCGCAGCATTCACTGGAGTACCACGTCTGCAGGCCGCGGCGTGTTGAGGTCATCAGCAACTCGGTTAGCGTGCGGGGCTCGCCCTTACCGCCGCGTGCGCCTCGGAGGTAAGAAAGGGCGGCAGCTCGGCACTGGGGTGGGTAGGGGAGGGGGCTCGTGTTGTTGCCTGGTCGGGGCACGTACCACTGACGCGATACTGGCTGCTGCCCCCACCCTGGCTCCTGGCTCGATAAGGCAATCACATTAGCTTTCTCCGGCGCGGGCTTGTGTTCGTGCCTGACCTCTGGGGGCGGGGCGCGCTGCCTCCGGCCAATAGCCGCGCGCCCTGAGCAAGGGAAGGGGGAGGCTGCCCCCGGCAGTTCTTATTTCCTGAACATCACACTGCGGAGGGCGACTCTAACACCATGTATCAGCCCGGCGGCTGGGTTTACCCCTCTTCGCCTGCACGGGAAGCCTTCTTGTCACAGACGAGAGAGCCAAAACCCGAAGTTCCCCGAACTTCATGCTCGCTTTTTTTTCTCCGTTCTATCTCATTGTATAAACCGGCGTGGCATTAAATTTTGCGGTCGATTAGGATAGGTTAGCTACATAATAAATACTTTAAAACATTGTGGATGGTTGGTTATATTAGGTAAGTGTAGCTACATTAAAAATACTGTAAAATCATTTTATGGTTGCTTAGCAAATAAAGTTTTTAATATGTAGCTATCCAGGGCTAGGAAACCGTTTACATGATTTCACAGTATCTTTAATGTAACTATCCTAACCAAATCAACCGTCCACAATGTTTTAAAGTATTTATAATGTAGCTAACCTAATCTAATTGACCATAGTATCCTTTTATCAACACCGCCATAAATATTTACAATGAACAAAAAAAAAACCGAAGATGCACGATCGGTAGAGAGCGGAAAAATTCGTGGATTCATTTCGCGTACATGTGTACAATTCTGCTGGTTCTGCTATTGGCTCGCAGTTTAACTGGAGCTTTCTGTGCCAATGAGAGACCATCGACCAAAGAAGCGTCGAATCACAAGCTACCCAGTGGAGACGCCTCACAATTTATTACCCAATGAACACACGTGTTTACTTGAGAAATGCAGAGGATAATGGAGGCTATCCTAGAGGTCATTGAATCCGCGAATTTTTCCGGTCCCTAACGATCGGGCGTTTGGCTGTCTCGTCTGTGAAAAGACGGCCGCCCGCGGATAGCCACCTCTAGTCTCAGCCGGTCTGTTCCGAGCTGCGAGACAGGCTCCCACGAACCTGATTCTCAGTCGATGGGCTCTCAGCTCTCGCTGATTGAAACACTTCCCGGGGCTGGCGGTTCGCACCTGGCACCCCCCCCTCGGCCAATCACTGGGAGGGCCCGCGAGACTGCAGCTCGGCGCTGATTGGCCGCTGCGAGGCTGGGAGACCGACCACGTGACCTGATGCCCTTCCCATCTCCCAGATGAGAGTGGATCCTCGACCGGGGTGGTTCTTCTCGTGAAGTGGTTTCCCAGACTCATGACCTCTGAATCCTGCATCTTCTTCAATAAGGAGACGGTTTACAAACTAAATGTAATCTAATCTCGTTATTAAACCCGCGCACACATGCATACATTGCCGGGATCCGAATTCAAAACCCTTCACATCAAAATCGGCCTTTAGGGCACTGGTTATGTTTTGTTATACACAGCGAAGTCTTGTATCCGGCACCATACCTATAGTCCGGCACATTCTGTATCTGTAATATCACTCAACTCGAGCTGCTCGAGATCAGATTTTTTTTTTTTTTTTTACGGGTGGATTCTGGAAGTCGGTATTGTGGGTTTTAATTTCAGTGCAGGTTTTCCTGTTCTCTAGCAGGCTGCATTTCACATTTTCGGTTACCTACATTTCCATGACGATGTTTTCAGAAGATATGAGGCGGTCAGAACCAATGGGGTATTAGTGAATATAGGATAGTTTTGAGAAAACAAGCCTTAAATCCTCCAAAATAAATACAAATTTTGTGTTAAGTTGTTTACGAAAACTTGCTACTTGGCAGCACAAATCTTAGAGCAAAACTTGGGAAATTTGGGCCCAAAATGTTTCCCATCAGAAAGTTTTATATTAACCTTAAACTAAACATAATGTCTATATTATGTCACATCCTTTTGCTTCTAACTGCGTCGTATCAGAATCACGGACGTAACTTGGAATCAGACTTTTTAAAGCAGTAAAGCTCATCTGTATTTTTTCTTTCTACAATGAAACTTACTAGAGCTTATTCTAAATGACATAGTTCTGTTCTATATTGACGTTCGATACTCCCGCAAAATCTCTGATCCAACAAGGCAGTGGTCCCGAAATTGCCAGATTAAAAACCTTTTAATGTAATTTTTATAGCTTTCTTCCGTTTAAACATTTTGTTAGTGGAAAAAACGTATTTTCGGAATCAGTATCTTTTACATCTTTAAATCGACAGAAACATTATAGGCATGCTAAAATAATATGTATAAGTATTTTTCATTGTGTAGCTTTTACGAGCCGGGTTTTGGCCGCTCCTATAGTGAGAGAAGTTATGCGCGGAGCGGAGATCTTTTATTTCAATTTTTTGTTTTTCCATCTTTTGTCTTTCTGTCTCTATCCGAACGCCATAAATTACTTGGCTTCCTTCCAATATTCCTGGTTCTCGCCTTCGTTGCCAATCGTAAGTGCTTGGGTTTAATCCTGCTAGCTTTTTCCAGTTTTTGCCAGTCTGTTTTTCGTGGGTCATCGCAAGGTTTGGCCTCTATTCTCCCCCCCCCCCTTTCCCCCCATTTTCCTCATAACGGTCGTGTCCTTCATCATTTTTATTTTCGACGAAATTTGTCTTGGTCTTCAGTATATTCTACAAGTTTTACTTTTTTTTTTTTTTTTTTTTTTTTCGGTAACATTCTTAGAAGCTACAGTCTTAGGACAGTATAGCTCCAGGTTCCACCGAGGAAGGAGACAGTTTCTTCTCTTACAATTATAGTTAATAATTAACCAACTTAAAATTGGAAAGTATGGTAACAGAAAGAGTAATTAGATTCAGATTTTTTTTACTATTGACCGAAATATCCGGTCTCAAATTACATCCAAAACATGCACTAAAAAAGGTTTTGTGGCCGTTAAAGAAAATTTAACACTGTTATCCCTACCAAATATGTAATGTTGATACCAAAATCACTTTATAGTGTTAACAAAACGGCTTATTGGTGGCAGTAAAATATTTTGTTATTAACGAAAGTATTTTCTTTGAGACCACAAAATAAAAATGCCGTAACCACATTCAAGTTATTAATTTCTTTGTTTGTAGCCTCGTGTTTCATTTGTAAAATTTCAATATAAAAAAAGCAGGTCTTCTTAAGCAGATACTCTGGAGAGTAAGGCGATTGATAATAGGTTTACTGCTTGTCGTCCGCTGTAACAAGCGTTCTATTGAAGTTTCGGCCGAATTTCTGCCGACTTTTCAAGTGGTTGCCCGTGGACTTTCCCCACCCCCCTCTTTTTGATCTTCGCCGAGTCAGGATAAAGAACCCCTCCTCCCCTCCGCAACTGATCACCCATCCTCGGGAAATATCTCATTAGCTTAGGCCCATCGTCGGCTAGCAGGGCCGCCTCGGCGATCACGCCTTAATGAGACCTCAACGAGCGCGCGTTTTAACCGCCATGCCAACCACCCCCAACCCACCCTCTTTCCCTCTTCCCCTCTTCCCCTCTTCCCCTCTTCCCCTTCTCCACGCGACGACATTTACTTTCCTCTCTGCCGTCGCTGAAGGGGAACTGTTTGCGCGATCGTCAGATTAAATGACTGTGCTATCAGTTATTTTCCACTTCTTTCTTCACTTGCATTTTTTTTTCATTTAATGAATAAGTAATTTTTTTGATCAGTACCTAGCTAAAATTAATGTTCCCTTTTCTTGGCGTAATTTTTATATGGAATTGTTAATAGTATTGATGAGAACACCCGTCTGTTGCACGAGTGTGTGTGACTCGCTAGAGCATGTGCATGCCAGAGCAGCGGCCAATAGGCGTATCGTCAGGCTTGGCTGCACGGCGCTGTCCTGGACCGTGGTTCTTCAGCTGTTCTCACACGTTCAAACACTTCGCTTTATTCTGCATATCCAAGAACATGTTTGTATACCAACACGCTTTTATTAGCTTCACTTGGAACTAACTGATGAACTATGCGAACAAATATTGGAAGACGATTTTTAACCCACTTCTAATTGTCGTATCGATTTGAAACTTCGCAAGTATATCCGGATGACAATACAATAATGTGGTTCCATCGAACTGATCTGATGATGGAGCCAGGAGGTGGATAGTGGAACTCTTCAGTAGCTATTAACAAACCCCTGGTATTTTGGGCTCATTTTGTTTGTTTTAACAAGACGCATACAGCGGTTTTTTTGTTTAGTTTTTACAAATATATCTTATTATTTAGTTGGCTGCTTGTATTTATTAATTGCTTTCATGGCAGTTTCGTTTGTACTTTTTAATATGTGAATATATATAAATTTATGTACATATTTGTACATTTGCATCATGATTTTATGCACACATAGTTTCCCACAACAACGCCAGCAACGATGAGTGGGAAATCTGCGAAAAATAAGATGAAAACATGGTTTACAACTTCTTAAGTTAGTATTAAGGCGTCATGTGCCATGAAAAATTTAATTTCACTATACTTTTTGAGAAAACTTAGCAATTACTTACAGCTAAGTAAATTAAAAATATGTGTTTAAAATTTGTCAAACCATAATTATTACACATGATAAAACCTGTTTTAAGATAAAATTGCTCTTCGGTTATTCATGAGAATTACCACACACCTACTGGTAATTTTCCATCACTAAACTGTAACCGAAGTGTAATAATAAAACAAGTAAGCAGAACTAGATTGCCGGAACACTCGCAGGACAACTGCAGGTCAGCCCCCGAGGTAGGCAACACGCAGCACGTCTGGTTGTCAAAGGACAGTGCAACGGGGGCGCGTCGTTTTGCCTAATCGTGTTTCCCCACCTTCGTTTGGCCTAAAATTCGTATTGCCTCAAGTCTATTTGCCTAAAGTCATTTTACCTAAAGTTTTTTTGGCATCAACTCATTTTGCCTAAAGTCGTTTTGCCTAAAGTCGTTTTGCCTAAAGTTAGTTTGCCTAAAGTCGTATTGCCTAAAACCATTTTGCATAAAGTCATTTTGCCTCAAGTCGTTTTGCCTAAAGGTAGTTTGCCTAAAGTCGTATTGCCTAAAACCATTTTGCATAAAGTCATTTTGCCTCAAGTCGTTTTGCCTAAAGTCGTGCCTTAAGTCGTTTTGCCTAAAATTATAATCGCCTGCTTAAGTTCCCCCTAAAGTCGTTTTGCCTAAAATCGTAATGCCTAAAATTCGTTTTGCCTAAAGTCGTTTTGCCTAAAACCATTTGGCCTAAAGTTAGTTGGCCTAAAGTCGTTTTGCCTAAAGTCATTTTGCCTAAAGAAGGAACATTTTAGGCTAAATGACTAGTTTAAACGACGTGTACTCCAGTGCAACATCTGCGAGGGCCACACGCAGTCCTAAGGGCGAGGCTGTCCCTGGGGTGGACAGCAGCACTGCTGCTCCGGCGAGGTTACACTGCGCGCTCTGGGAATGCCGATGGCAATGACGTGTTAGGTAATCCAAAGAACATTTCATTTCCAAGGAACAACGAGTGTCGCAAGTTACTAAAACTTGGGCATTTCTTTGCGCCGGCTGCTCTACTTCAAACGTTCGTATTTGTTTTTGTAGAATGAAACGTTATTGATTTCAAATCACATTTTTATGCTAATTCTGGAAGTTCGGTGTATTTTGACTCCTTTTGATGTTTATATTAATTTCCACTTCCGGGCGTGCCTCGCCCCACCACTCGCTCAGTTCTCGTCCGCGCGGTGCGGCGCTTCCCGGACATTAAAAAAAATCCAATTTAATAAAAAAGAGAGCAATATATATTTTTATCAAAGGAATTACTTTCCTTTGTTAGGTAAAAGGCGTTATTATTTCCTATTGTGAAATTTGATCTTTCATGAAAATTCAAATAAACATATCTATGCCTTCTATTTTTAATATGTGAAAAGATTGGAACATATATAATTACATTTTTCTTTCTAAATTTTTAAAATTGCTGTGCAAAAAATCAATTGGGCTGTAGTAAACATGAATAATATAAAAAGTCACAAAGAGGTGATTGGTCTGGAAGTTTTTATGTTAGTAATTCTGTGTTTTCATATTTTTGTATTGGACCAAATGGGTAAAAATAGGGAAGGTGTTTTGAAAAACAGAAAAATCGCTGTAACTCCCATACTATAGAAAATATCACATCAGTTTGAGCGTATTATAACTCTTAGGAGTAATACCAAAACCTTTTGCCTAAAAATATTTTTTGATACGACCAATTATAATTGCAAAGGGTGAAGAAGAAAAAACGAGTTTCGGAGGACCAAAAAAATCTTAACTCTAATCGCAGGCACACCATCGAATTCGTTCACAGTTGGTTTACAATTGTTTAGTTGAGGATCGAGGACGTGCTTTGTAAACGACTGTGATGTTGCTTCGGCTGAGCGTTGCGACGTTGCAGTCGCAGGAGTTCGTAAACCCGCGCGCCAGCTCGGTGCCCGATGCGTAGAGGCCAAGGGGCGTGTGATGCGTCAGCCAAAGTCGCCCTTAGCGCCCGCGCCGTGTGGCGCTACCGCTCTGCGGGCGGTATATTGTTAATTAATACCCCCGCTATTTAACCCTCGTTTAATGACTGGTGGCGGTGATCCGGGGTAATTTACACCCGTCCTTAGTCAGTCCGCGCGCCCTTTTGTCGTCGGCTGCCGTGTATTACCTCCCTCCCCTCCCCTCACCTCCCCTTCATCACTGAACCCTTGGCATTGTCTGGTTTGCCGCACATTTTCTTACCAGATATTCACTAGCTGTGAACTAACACGAAGGTGGTCATAGCCACTTGGTTGATGCCTAGTAGCCGCTAACAAGACAGCACCTGTTAAGAATCTAGTGACATTTGTGACGAAACATAACATGCAAGGGAGGCTATTGGCATAACTAAAAGCGTTGACGTGGAAAATGCGCGTGAGCTGTTGCCTCGAGGTACTTGACGCGGGAATATTTCTAATAGTCATATCCCTTTCGTTGCTTGACGGCACGTAAGATGTAGCTTTTGACGACTTGCTGTATCTAAAAGATTGCGATGTGGTGTTGGTACAATTGGGAAGTTTGAATTGCGCTCGTAAACTAGTCTGTTTTCTTTCCTCCCGGCTTTCCTGGGCTTGTGATCATTTGTTATTATCGGGACTCTTTGCGACGTGAAAAAGTCTGGAAATAGGTTATTTTTACTGTTTTTGCAAATTTACACAAATCATGACGTTAATGAATCCGAATTGGCAAGCAGTAATCCCTTTTAGGTCGTATGTAAAACCCGCTTAAAGGGACCTATGGAAACCCGCCACCATTTAGGCTGGCGTTATACCTTGAACAGATATCTCGATAGACGCGAGGTTTCAGGACAGATTGGCAATATTTGCATTAGTTTCAAACTCTATACGGCGTGATTTCTGGCCGGTAGGTGGGTCCTTAGTTACTTTCTGCAGAATACATGCGCGCCGATTCTAGGCCCAGCCGTTGTGACTTAACTCAGGATGTTTTATTTTTGTGGCCGGCAGGGCCACATTTTTACTTGTAATTTATTTTTTGTTGCTGGTCTCTAGTTTTATATGGTTTTTTATTTCACGTATTTTTACGCCTTTTTTAATTAATGTTAATTTATCTGTAAATTTTTTTTTAATTATATTTGTTTCTGTTAATTAGTTATACGCCGTTTGGTAGCTATGGATTATGAGTTTAAGAACATCGATTGTGTTTCACGTAAATACCACTTGGCGAGCGCCCGGCGGTTGGCTGATGACGTCAGACATTCGGCTTGCCGGGAGTGAAAATCAGCTGGGGCCGCGTGGAGTGTGTGGCCAGCGACCGTGGAGGACAGAGCTATGTGACGGTGCGGACTGGTGTGCCGGACGGCAACGGGCGACGAAGAGTATTGGGATGGAGGCTCCACGCTGGGTGACAGGGCAATGGATTGCCCTGTGATACAGAAGTTATCAAGGTAAAGAGAGGCCGCGATTTTGATTTTTACCCTCGTGGTGCTGCACTGGTTTTTGGCAAACCTTGTGAACTGTGTATTTTCCCATACTAAATTTTATTTGGACGGAAATTTTATTAGCCTGTTTGGTGAAGAGGCCCATTTGTTTCACACGTTGTTCCAGTGTGAGATTTTTTAAAAAAGGTCGCCCGTTTGCCTGTAGTTGTAATAAAAGTATAAGTTTGGAAGAAACGAACATTTTGCAATTTGTTTTTGAGACTTTGTCTTCGGAATTTGCATACTTAAAGTTGCATTTAGCTAATATAATCAGCTTGTGCAGGATTATTAAAGGTATGCGATCGGTATTGAACTACATGCGCAGCCTGATGTTGGTTGGTGCGGCCATTCTACGTTTTTATGAAATCATTGGCAAGTTAATAAAGAAGTAAGACTTTGTTTGAAGTATATGATAAATACTTCTGTGGTAACATAGTTATGTTACGTGAAGAGTTTTTGCTACATTTCCCTTAAAAATAAGATAATTTTTTTTTTTGATCATCGTTCACGCCTTTGTGAATTCGTACCTATGGCCCGGCGTGGCATTAGACTCTGGAGTTGGTGAGGAAGGTCAGGAAGCCAGCGCCCGCCTAGGATATTAACTTTGTATTTTTTGGCAAGTCTTTAGCAACGAACATCTGAAGAAAGACTAAACCGATGATTGAGAGTTTAAGAACTTTATTTAAATAAATTTTTTTGTACTTTCAGTTTTATTATTGTAGAATTTTTATATATTTGTATTGATTGTGTTGTTTGATTTTTGGTATTAGGGCAGTCAGTAAATTTTGATATTTTATAGTGGCCACGCCTCACGCCCTTATATATTTTATACTTGTTGTTATCAGTATTTATATTTTTACGATTTTTTAAAGGTTATTGTTAGTATCGCAAATGGGGATAAGATGCTGCCATTATTAACGTCAGCTTTTGTAACTAAGCTTGTATGGTTATGTATAGTAAATACTATTTTTGCAAATTTCTATTTTTTAATACCATACGTCCAAAGTCTTGCCTCTTGTTTGTTTAATGGTTACTCTGCTATTATATCCTTTGAAGTTTTTGGCCTGACCCCTGGGCAGTGGTGTGGGGAATTTATATTGTTTAGCTTTTTATGCCTGATTTTAATATTTATTTTTTCCCTTCGCGCCCAGAGTGAGTCGGGGACGCAACCCCTCTTCCAATTAAGGAGGAAGAAGGGTTTCATTTTCATACTCTTGTACTGTTGATTGGACCGCAGTTGCTAGAACACGCCCCTCTGCGACCGTGAGCCAATGAAGCCCAGCTGGGAGAGAAGTGAGCGAATCAGGTGGTGCCGGCTAAAGAGGACCGAAAGGTCTCGTTAAGAAATCAGCAAATATAAAGAAAACGTTCGTAGAGCGAACATAAAGCTTTGAATTTTAGTCTGGTGCCAAACTAACACGCTACATTTTCGGGTCTGTACAGCTGACATTCCGCGCGTCGAGTGCACAGTCTACTGCCTAGCCTCTCTCTCTCTCTCTCTCTCTCTCTCTCTCTCTCTCTCTCTACTCTTGGGATCGCGTAACTGCCAACTCATCTCCCAAGGGAACACGTTTTCGGAGTAATTAATTGAAAATGAAATCAGCTACAGCGAACTTGGCGACAAATCCACAGCACAGCTTGTGCCAGCCGTGAACTCGACTGCCAGTAATTATCTGTGGCGAAGCCATTATTAATCAGCGAAGTGAAAACAAACAGTTTAACTCGCGCCGCGTTATTCCATTACGCCATTTCTCTCGCGCGGGAAACACCGCCTGATGTTTAATGAGTTTTATATGCAATCTGCTGTAGCAAGCGCCGCTCAGTGATAGCCACCGATGCATAGCCATCTCACCGCTCGTGTCAAAACATAACTGCTATTTATCTGCGTGTTCGACCAGAAGTGTGGAATGTGCAGTCATATATGCTTATATATTAGTTTTAATTAGTGACCCAGAAATTTCGCGAATTCGTTTGGAGTCAGGTTGAAATTCTAGGCCTTACATTGCTTTACCAACTCTTTGCTTTTCATTGACTGATATCTTATTGAGAACATTTTAATTCTGGTTAGTCAGGGCACACGCACTGTAAAAAAAAAACTTTTTTGTACTTTCTACAAGGTAAATCCTTGGGAATCCATTTGCCGGCTTTGAAAGATTTCATATAGTACAAAGCAATAAAACACCGAGGACCTAATCAGTGTGCGAAATGTGTGTGTGTTGTGGCCGTTACGTTTCAGAAGGAATTCCCGCTTATCGAACTTTATTTGTTTTCCGGGAATTTTATCTGTCGGAACAGGGCTCGCTTTTTTTTTTTTTTTTTTTTTTTCCATTTTGGCAACCGGAGATAACATATAGGGCATCTGTTACTAACGTAAACTGCACATGGAGTGAACAAAAAAATAAAGAGGAAAAATATATTTTCCATGTTAGACTAATCCATGCCATAACTCATATCGTTAGTTTTTAGATATCCAAATATTACTTTTTTTTTTGACGTGACAACGTCTAATAAATCGATGAACGCCGGCTGCACGCACGAAAAAGTGTCCCGTTACGCACATTGTTCCGTTACGCTGTGTCCCGTTACGCTCATTGTACGCTTGCGCCGCATCTATATCTCTTCCACTCGATTGTTTATAGCCCTAAAGTGAAGTGAAAAGTTAATTTGGTTTTCATTGCTTATTACAACAACAATTTTGGCAATAAAGGTTAATTATTCTTGCATTTTAAAAATCTGATTACTAGTATAATTTCAAGTATATATTCTTTTATTATTAAAAAAAAATTATTCAATTTTATTCATAAAGTATGCAAACATTTCATCAATGTTTTGTTATGACGTTGTCACGTTAAACTATCGTCCGTAAACCGACTTTACAGACAACCAATTTTTTTTCTCAGGGAAAATTAATATTTATTTGCTGCCAACACAATATTTCTTCGAAAAAAGCATGAAGTTGTTCAGCACGTTGTAAACACGTGACAGCTTGTGTAGCGTGCACTCGACGCCACTAGCAGACACGTGGTCACAGTGGCGTCTGGGTGCGCCCTCAGCCCATAGAGCAGGAAGCCTTAGTGCGCACGTCCCGTCTGCCGTTCCCGCGTGCTGCGTTGCCAGATGCACGCCATAGAGTACTCAGCTTGTGTAGCGTGCACTCGACGCCACTAGCAGACACGTGGTCACAGTGGCGTCTGGGTGCGCCCTCAGCCCATAGAGCAGGAAGTCTTAGTGCGCACGTCCCGTCTGCCGTTCCCGCGTGCTGCGTTGCCAGATGCACGCCATAGAGTACTCAGCTTGTGTAGCGTGCACTCGACGCCACTAGCAGACACGTGGTCACAGTGGCGTCTGGGTGCGCCCTCAGCCCATAGAGCAGGAAGCCTTAGCGCGCGCGTCCCCGTGTCTGCCGTTCCCGCGTGCTGCGTTGCCAGATGCACGCCATAGAGTACTCAGCTTGTGTAGCGTGCACTCGACGCCACTAGCAGACACGTGGTCACAGTGGCGTCTGGGTGCGCCCTCAGCCCATAGAGCAGGAAGCCTTAGTGCGCACGTCCCGTCTGCCGTTCCCGCGTGCTGCGTTGCCAGATGCACGCCATAGAGTACTCAGCTTGTGTAGCGTGCACTCGACGCCACTAGCAGACACGTGGTCACAGTGGCGTCTGGGTGCGCCCTCAGCCCATAGAGCAGGAAGCCTTAGTGCGCACGTCCCGTCTGCCGTTCCCGCGTGCTGCGTTGCCAGATGCACGCCATAGAGTACTCAGCTTGTGTAGCGTGCACTCGACGCCACTAGCAGACACGTGGTCACAGTGGCGTCTGGGTGCGCCCTCAGCCCATAGAGCAGGAAGTCTTAGTGCGCACGTCCCGTCTGCCGTTCCCGCGTGCTGCGTTGCCAGATGCACGCCATAGAGTACTCAGCTTGTGTAGCGTGCACTCGACGCCACTAGCAGACACGTGGTCACAGTGGCGTCTGGGTGCGCCCTCAGCCCATAGAGCAGGAAGCCTTAGTGCGCACGTCCCGTCTGCCGTTCCCGCGTGCTGCGTTGCCAGATGCACGCCATAGAGTACTCAGCTTGTGTAGCGTGCACTCGACGCCACTAGCAGACACGTGGTCACAGTGGCGTCTGGGTGCGCCCTCAGCCCATAGAGCAGGAAGTCTTAGTGCGCACGTCCCGTCTGCCGTTCCCGCGTGCTGCGTTGCCAGATGCACGCCATAGAGTACTCAGCTTGTGTAGCGTGCACTCGACGCCACTAGCAGACACGTGGTCACAGTGGCGTCTGGGTGCGCCCTCAGCCCATAGAGCAGGAAGCCTTAGTGCGCACGTCCCGTCTGCCGTTCCCGCGTGCTGCGTTGCCAGATGCACGCCATAGAGTACTCAGCTTGTGTAGCGTGCACTCGACGCCACTAGCAGACACGTGGTCACAGTGGTGTCTGGGTGCGCCCTCAGCCCATAGAGCAGGAAGCCTTAGCGCGCGCGTCCCCGTGTCTGCCGTTCCCGCGTGCTGCGTTGCCAGATGCACGCCATAGAGTACTCAGCTTGTGTAGCGTGCACTCGACGCCACTAGCAGACACGTGGTCACAGTGGCGTCTGGGTGCGCCCTCAGCCCATAGAGCAGGAAGCCTTAGTGCGCACGTCCCGTCTGCCGTTCCCGCGTGCTGCGTTGCCAGATGCACGCCATAGAGTACTCAGCTTGTGTAGCGTGCACTCGACGCCACTAGCAGACACGTGGTCACAGTGGCGTCTGGGTGCGCCCTCAGCCCATAGAGCAGGAAGTCTTAGTGCGCACGTCCCGTCTGCCGTTCCCGCGTGCTGCGTTGCCAGATGCACGCCATAGAGTACTCAGCTTGTGTAGCGTGCACTCGACGCCACTAGCAGACACGTGGTCACAGTGGCGTCTGGGTGCGCCCTCAGCCCATAGAGCAGGAAGCCTTAGTGCGCACGTCCCGTCTGCCGTTCCCGCGTGCTGCGTTGCCAGATGCACGCCATAGAGTACTCAGCTTGTGTAGCGTGCACTCGACGCCACTAGCAGACACGTGGTCACAGTGGCGTCTGGGTGCGCCCTCAGCCCATAGAGCAGGAAGCCTTAGCGCGCGCGTCCCCGTGTCTGCCGTTCCCGCGTGCTGCGTTGCCAGATGCACGCCATAGAGTACTCAGCTTGTGTAGCGTGCACTCGACGCCACTAGCAGACACGTGGTCACAGTGGCGTCTGGGTGCGCCCTCAGCCCATAGAGCAGGAAGCCTTAGTGCGCACGTCCCGTCTGCCGTTCCCGCGTGCGGTGTTGCCAGATACACGCCATAGAGTACTCAACTGGTAGACACACCCCCGTAATGTACTGAAATTTTATCGGAAAAATTGTACTGCGTAGGGTTAAATTTGAAATGAGAATTATGGAAATATATATTCCTGGTTTATTTCATCAAGAGCATCTTCTGATAATTTCCATTTTTCATTTCTAAGGATACTTAATTGAAATACGCCATCTTGGTTTCAACAATTTTTGTCACCAGTATGTTTACATCATTTAATTTTAAGAAGTTTGGCTCTTTTCAGCATTGCACATACTTTCATGGAATGCCTTGTTATTAATAGTAACTGACTAGTTACAAGTAGTTTCTCCTGTGAAATAATAATAGGTGTTTAGTGTTTAATTTTTTTTGTCAGTATGACTACATATTTAATAATACTGCCAGTGGACATATTTTATGGTCTAATAAAAATCAAGAAATAGTTTCTTCAAAATATATTAGAACTTATGAATAACAGTGGTATAAAAAATAAAACTTTCAATTTTAGTAGCCCGAGTGGTATCATACTGTAACTAGGAAAGTTATAAACTATCAATGCCTTGTTCAAACGGAATAAAAAAATGCTGTGATACAAATCGTGACTAAATTTTCTTCCTCTCAACCAAATTAAGAAAAAACGATATTACGGCTTAATGTTTGAATAAAATGTTAAATAAGTACGGTGACCATTATAGTAGAGTTTCAAACCAACTTCATATGTTGAGTTTATAAACAACTTGTTATAAAAAAATTCTTTGTAATGATTCATTCGTCAAACAATGATAGTCATTTTTTTATTAAACGTTTGTCTCACCCTTCTTTATTCATTGGTAGTCAGATTATTATCGCAGATGTTTATTACACTGATGCAAACACCAAACATTTAGAATCGGATGCAGTTGGGTTTATCTTTATGGTCTTTAAATGTCCGATTTTTTTTTCAATCAACGACAGGTTTATGGACGTCCAGATATTTGTTCATCGTATAGTAGATTAACTGATGTGTTATCAATCTTCGCTTATTTTACAGTTTCAGTTTTTTTCTTGTTCTCTTCTTTACTAGAGTTAGAAATGTAGTTAACGAAGTTATGTCGCAGCAACTTCTCATTTATCACAAAAGACTTCAATATGAGCTGAAGCAAAAAAATACTACATACCATTCGTTGTAGTTTTTACTATTAGCCAGAGTTTAGTGTCGTTAGGTAAACTGATTGGTGACGAACAATATAGCCAGATAGTTTGTATTGTCCGATTTATTGCACCGGGAATTATATATTGCGTAACGAGATTATTTAACTGTCATTGTTCCTGTCCTGGCGGTGATGCGCACAAAGTCCTCATGAACTCCCATTACTTATCTCTAGGTCCTTTTTAAACCAGCATTCGTAAAATATTCACGACCTTAAAGCCTTCGTCTTAACCTTTGCGTTGCCTGGTATACACGAAGTTTTTTTTTTTTTAAGCTGCCACTTAGGGTGAGTAGTTCCATGTCTTACCGCGTTTCCATAAGCAAAGTTTTTTTAATCGAATCTGATTAGTTCCATTAAAGCTCATTAGCTTAAGTGCTCAACGTGACATTAACAAATTAGTGTGGGAATTATTTGTACAGCATTTGTTATGTCGCCGAAACAGTAAGTGTGGACATTCTGCAAGCGTGAAGTAAATAAATACCCATGCGTCTTTAGGATTATTTTGGCAGCTGGTTTTCTCGACCATAGTTGTGTTTCGCGAATGTGCGATCACATTGGGAGGTGGTGTGCCCAGTCTCCCAGTGAGCGGTGGGGGGGGGGAAGGGGTTATAGTTGATCAACTAATGGCGCGCCCTCTGGCGACATAGAGGCCGACACTTGTTGCAGAGTTGTCAGCGCAGCCTGGAGGCAACTACAGGCCAGTCCGCTGTATGGACGAGTGTGATGGCTCGTAATTCCTATGTGTAATAAGTAGAGACCTGTAAAATTCGCGGATTCATTTCGCGATAGGATAGATTCGAAATACGTTTTACATTATTTTGCTTCAGTGATTGGGCCTTAGTTTATCTGAAGGACTCTGGGCCAATGAAAAATCTTTAACAGAAGAATTAGCGAATCACGATCATTCCAGTCAACAGGTGTTATGAGTCGGTAACCAATCAGCAGATGTAATTTGCACGAGTGCGTAGAGGATCGTGGAGTCTATCCTTTAGGGATTTGAAATCGCGAATTTTACAGGTCTCTAGTAATAAGATACACGTAGATGTTGAGCTGTTTACCATATATATCTAAATACCTGAAGTGTTCGCAGATTCATTTCGCAATAGGCTAAAATTCAAATACGTTCACCTTTAAGCTGCTTTTGCTATAGGCTCGCTATTCTGTTGGAAGTCTCTAAGCCAATCAGAAACCTTCAACCAAAGAATTATTGAATTACAGTTAAACCATTTGAGACGACTGGCAAGTCTACAGCCGATGAACTGGCGTTAATTACACTAGTTTTAACTAAGATTTACTTTATGAAAAAGATTTATACCTTATCAAAAACCTGCATAATTTTAGGAAGAAGCCAGTTATATTTAATTATGACTGCTTACTCACCTCCCACCCCAAAATCTTTCCATATCCGCTCCGCCGATGCGCTGGGTCTTGACTTTATACTTTCGCTGGGCTTTTCTCTTCATTAACTTCGGCAGGATCGGACCTTCGTGGGTACTGTGTTCCTGTCTAGTCCGTGTGACTGTGTCCCTGTCTAGTCCGTGTGACTGTGTCCCTGTCTAGTCCGTGTGACTGTGTCCCTGTCTAGTCCGCGTGACTGTGTCCCTGTCTAGTCCGTGTGACTGTGTCCCTGTCTAGTCCGTGTGACTGTGTCCCTGTCTAGTCCGCGTGACTGTGTCCCTGTCTAGTCCGTGTGACTGTGTCCCTGTCTAGTCCGTGTGACTGTGTCCCTGTCTAGTCCGTGTGACTGTGTCCCTGTCTAGTCCGTGTGACTGTGTCCCTGTCTAGTCCGCGTGACTGTGTCCCTGTCTAGTCCGTGTGACTGTGTCCCTGTCTAGTCCGTGTGACTGTGTCCCTGTCTAGTCCGCGTGACTGTGTCCCTGTCTAGTCCGTGTGACTGTGTCCCTGTCTAGTCCGTGTGACTGTGTCCCTGTCTAGTCCGTGTGACTGTGTCCCTGTCTAGTCCGTGTGACTGTGTCCCTGTCTAGTCCGTGTGACTGTGTCCCTGTCTAGTCCGTGTGACTGTGTCCCTGTCTAGTCCGTGTGACTGTGTCCCTGTCTAGTCCGTGTGACTGTGTCCCTGTCTAGTCCGTGTGACTGTGTCCCTGTCTAGTCCGCGTGACTGTGTCCCTGTCTAGTCCGCGTGACTGTGTCCCTGTCTAGTCCGTGTGACTGTGTCCCTGACTGGTCCGTGTGACTGTGTCCCTGACTGGTCCGTGTGACTGTGTCCCTGACTGGTCCGTGTGACTGTGTCCCTGTCTAGTCCGTGTGACTGTGTCCCTGTCTAGTCCGTGTGACTGTGTCCCTGTCTAGTCCGCGTGACTGTGTCCCTGTCTAGTCCGTGTGACTGTGTCCCTGTCTAGTCCGTGTGACTGTGTCCCTGTCTAGTCCGTGTGACTGTGTCCCTGTCTAGTCCGCGTGACTGTGTCCCTGTCTAGTCCGTGTGACTGTGTCCCTGTCTGGTCCGTGTGACTGTGTCCCTGTCTGGTCCGTGTGACTGTGTCCCTGTCTAGTCCGTGTGACTGTGTCCCTGTCTAGTCCGTGTGACTGTGTCCCTGTCTAGTCCGTGTGACTGTGTCCCTGTCTGGTCCGTGTGACTGTGTCCCTGTCTAGTCCGTGTGACTGTGTCCCTGTCTGGTCCGTGTGACTGTGTCCCTGACTGGTCCGTGTGACTGTGTCCCTGACTGGTCCGTGTGACTGTGTCCCTGTCTAGTCCGTGTGACTGTGTCCCTGTCTAGTCCGTGTGACTGTGTCCCTGACTGGTCCGTGTGACTGTGTCCCTGACTGGTCCGTGTGACTGTGTCCCTGTCTAGTCCGTGTGACTGTGTCCCTGTCTAGTCCGTGTGACTGTGTCCCTGACTGGTCCGTGTGACTGTGTCCCTGACTGGTCCGTGTGACTGTGTCCCTGACTGGTCCGTGTGACTGTGTCCCTGTCTGGTCCGTGTGACTGTGTCCCTGTCTGGTCCTAGCCGGCGGACATCCCACTAGCCGGGGACAGCTGGCCGCTGCTACCGAGTTCCACGAGAATACACGAAACACGGGAGGAAAAATCATCTGTTTTTTCTTCCTTTTCAACCCTTGTATTCACGAACCGTGCTCCAGGGCTTTCACCCCTTTCTCCGCGGGGGACCGTTTATTGTTCCCCACCCCGCATGCCTTGTCGTGCCGAGGAAGCCGGGAGAACAATATCTATGTATTACCGTACCTTGTACCTGTTTGCTTCGGCCGGCCTGTGTACATAACTCATGTTCTTCCTCTCTTGCCTTTTTTATGGCGATGTTTTCATTATGCTGCTATCTGCGCTGCGCCTTTTGCTGCGCTGTTGTATCGAGGGAGGGCTTCAGCTGGAATCCGCCGAGATGCAAGCGACACGTGTTTAGGAGGGGGCAAGGCTGCTCTCCGTCCTGCCCGCTGGTTGGTGGACCTCATTTCCCTTCCTGTTCTCCTCATTACTATTGGTCCGCCCTTGCATTCGTTGTTCGCTCACAAATAATTTAAACATATAAAAAAAAAGTGGGTTTCTGTATAGTCGATTTACGGATGATAATTTTACGTGATAACGTCATGTGAAAACATTGATGAAAAATTGCATACTTATTAATTTTCAAATATTATTTACAGCTTTTGCAAATTTAATTTAAATAATTTGTTTAAATATAATCACGAACAATTAGTTATAGAAATAAACTGAAATCAAATCAATGTCAATAAATTGTTATTTTGAAACGACGAAATTGTCAGATAAATCAAATTTTTTAAGTTGCTGCTTTTAAAAAGCACGCCTTTACCTGTTTGATATTATAGAAGATTTTCTCGCACGGTGGTTGGCCGGTTCTTGCACGTTCGGCTCAGGCGGAACGTGACAATGAGTCATGCTTTTTCGCGCGTGCAGCCGGCGTTCATCGATTTATAAAACGTTATCACGTCAAAAAAAAAAAGATATATGTGTAACGTGCAGTATTGCAGGGCACAGAAACGTCCATAATTAAGTTATATACATTTTTTTTGTAAATTTTAATAGGATGTATTTTATTTCATTTTGGATTGATTTAAAAACATTTACAGTCGCTACAATGATTTTTTTATATATATTCTACCTGAAACTATCGTAATTGCCATGTAAGGACGCTGGTTGTTATTAAATGCGTTTCTGAAACGTTGTTAATCAGTCAGTTTCTAGTCATCTTAACATCAAACGAGACCCAGTACTTTCATTGTCTGCAGTTTATGTTTTGTTGCACACATGTAAACACTGTGCAATAATGTACTTTCTTTATTTGGCATCCCAAGGGGCTTTGCAACTATGCCACTAAAAATCAACAGTAACAACCTTACAAAACATGCGTACTTAATACATTATCATAGAGGACGCACAATAAAGGGACAAGTAATTGTAATTGTTATCACTTGCCCGGCTTTTCACAGCAATTATATCACATCAGAAAATATCTGTTCGGTTTATTTGTAACAGAACAAAAAATGGAAGAAAGGTATAGTGTTAAGTTTACAGAATTAGCACATAAATAATAGTAATGACTGTTAAAATCCACCCAATATTTTAGCTAGGCCTGTAATGTCGAGGACACATTCACGAGTTAAGTTGTTCATTGGATGTTACTATCAGCTCAAAGAGTTTGCAAGTTGTGAAATAATATTTAAAAAGAAAAAAAACATAAGATGGTTGAGCATAATCATCATCTAATTGTGTGGTTGTGAAGCAACATAGTGCAATAACTCCTTTGGGTGGTACATTTCGGCTTTTTTTTTTAAAGGTTCTTACCAGAAATGTCTTGAAAGTGGTTGGATCTACGTGGGAAAAGAACAGTGAATGCGTTTAGTAGTTCCTGATGAGCGCACACTACGGCGCCTGTGACCGGCAACCCGCAGTACGCCGATGCACAGCGGGCGACGTGAGATCAGGCGCATGTATTGCCGGGTCGCGGCTATCGGGACAACTCCACTACCGCATATCTGCTCCTCCCTCACCCCCTCGTCCCGGGGGTTGCCATGACGACCCCTGCGGCTGCCAATCGCCGCTGCGTGCTTGATGGATGGCGTCGTGTTTTCCTCCGGCGGCGATCCACCACGCCGCTGACATCCGTCACCAGACCCGCGGGAGACGGCACGACCAGGCCTGCTGCACTGCAGAGACCTCACTTCCCCGCCTCTTCTGCTCAACCCGATACAGGCTTACATGCAGAAATAAAATTGTTAAGAAAAGTCAGCTTGTTATGTTTTTAAAAATTTTCTAAATGGCACTTACTTAAAAAAAAAAAAAAAAAGACGCCTCGTATATCAGTGGCTTTTACTAATTTGCCATTTAGTGCCACTCACGAATGACAGATTTCTAGTGAAGCCCACAGATTGACCAGTCAAACTGACCGTTAGTAGAATCTTCAGTTACTGACACCACACTGATTCAAATCATTACTGTAGACTAATATCGTGACGGATGATGATGATGATGATGGTGATGAAGGAATAGGGCGGGTACATTAGAGTCGAAAAGGGTGGGAGGGCTGAAGTGGGAAAGGATCGTGAGGGAACGGGAGGACTCAGAGGACACTGCACTGGCACACGGAAACGTCCGCCATGTGTCCTACGGGAGTGGAAGAGCCCGGGTGGAGGGGGGCCATTGACCCTACCTCTGCGAGGCAGCGATCGTGCGGTGGAGTGAAGTGAAGGACAGTCGCTCACTCACTTTAGGACTGTTCGTTCCACACTGGAGCGGGAAAAAGTGTTCTGTTCGAAACATAACATGCAGTTTATTCAGTTCAGTGCACGAGTATTAAGGCAGCCGTCAACTTGTTATGGGTGGGTCGTGTCATTTTCGGCTGTGCATCGCGTAGACCATAAAGCAACCTTCATCTTGTACCGAGTTATGACCTTCGTGTGAAAGTAAATGCAAGAAAGAAACTGTCAGCGTGTTTATTGTGACTAAAAGTGGTTGTCTTGTTGAACCGCAGGCATCGGCAGCCGAGCAGTGACTCTTGTTGTGAAGTGAAACGTGTTAGGAGGGGATCGTGACTTTCTACATCGGGTTCGTCATTTTTTTTTTTTTTTTTGGCAATTATGTTCATTTAAAAATTTATTTATCCTAAGTTAGAGCCGCGTCAAAGCATAAAAGAAAACACTTCTAGTGTTTAATGTGCCATTATGGTCTGACGATAATAAACAGCATGGGCGTAGATAAACCCCCCCACCCTCACTGAGGGGCCCGCTTGCTTGCGAAGTCGTGTCTGTGAAACATGCTGGTGTCGAAACTGTGTCTCACGGCGAACTTGCTGTGCTTGTTGCATGCATGCAGGCCGTCATATGGACAGTGTGCAACACACAAGAATGCCGCGCGCGGGCCCCCATGCCAAACGCCCGATCGTGCATCTATAGGGTTTTTTTTTGGTACATTGTAAATAAATATGGCGGTGTTGATAAAAGGAAAGACCATAAACAAGGCAGCGGTATTTATTTGTACGCCGCCATATTTTTCGTTTGCCGTGTGTCCGTGAATGTTTATTTTGGACAACTCATGATAACTAATGGTCAATTAGGTTAGGTTAGCTACATTAAAGATACTGTGAAGCCATGTAAACGGTTTCCTAGCCCTGGATAGCTACATATTAAAAAGTTATTAGCTAAGCAACCATAAAATGATTTTACAGTATTTTTGATGATTTAGCTATACTTACCTAATATAACCAACCATCCGCAATGTTTTAAAGTATTTATAATGTAGCTAACCTATCCTAATCGACCGCAAAATTTAATGCCACACCGGTTTATTAAATGAAATAGAACGGCGTATGACGTTTGAGTAAGCTACATCCCTAATAAATATACCTGTTGTGGTACGGAAAAAAAAAGCGAGCGTGAAGTTCGGGTAACTTCGGGTGTGTCTCTCTCGTCTGTGAAATGAAGGCTACCTTGCAGACAGGCCCCAGCCCGTGATGACGCAGCAGTCGGCGGGTCTGGCCTCGAGAACAAGCGACCAGCGCCACGCGACGGGCTTCAGTCGCAGACGACATCCACACTTTGTTAAAAAAAAATTTATTCGTAATCGAATGCCACTTCAGAAATGTTGAGCATTTTTTTTTATGTGACTACGTCTTTTAAATCGATGCGCCGGCTGCACGCACGAAAAATTGTCACGTTCCGCCTGAGCCGAGCGTGCAAGAACCGGCCAACCACCGTGCGAGAAAATCTTCTTTAATATCAAACAGGTTAAGGCGGACTTTTTTAAACTAATTGTTCGTGATTATATTTAAACAAATTATTTAAATTAAATTTGCGAAAACTGTAAATAATATTTGAAAATTAAAAAGTATGCAATTTTTCATCAATGTTTTCTTATGACGTTATCACGTAAAATTATCGTCCGTAAACTAACTTTACAGACAAACACCCCCCCCCCTCCCCCGGCCACTCCTTGCGAGTGGGAGACGTGGCGGACGTTTCCGGGATCCCGGGGGCACCTCCCCTCTCCCCATGCAGCGGCCGCGATGCGTGATGCAGTTGGGCTGTTCGGCCGCAGCGCGCGCTGACACGTGCAGTCACCGGGCAGTCCTATCCGGGCTCAGTCTGCAGTCAGGCAAGTCAGGCAAGTCAGGGAACTCACTTGTAATCCTGCAAAATTCAAGGAAATTCCTTTAGAGACAGTCATTTGGGGAACAAATGTCATGCTTCAGTCTGCCATCACCCAGATTATGAAAACATTTTTTTTCTTATGGTGGTTTAGTGCATATCCACACTCACACAAATACATACACACACACACACACTATAGAATTGCAAAAAACATTGTTGTTTTTGAATTTTCAAGAAACAAAGAAAGCGGAGAGAAAACTAGGCTAGCTATGGGGATGCTGGTGGCTGACTTTCATACGATTGCAAAATTTAATAAAATTAGTTAATAAAATTGGATGTTTGGTAATGGAAAGTCAGGGAAAAGTCAAGGCACCCTCAAACTGGGAATGACTTCCCAAAAACTCAGATCCAAACAAAATTTACCTTGAGAGTATTACTTCAGGTGTGTGAAGTAAATAAAATCTAGGCTAACCATGATAATGTAACAGAACGAAGTATAAGTTTTTACTATTTAACTACTATTATAATTATGACGAATGACAATGTAAATTGAAGGTGTATGAAATTCACACTTTTGTTGGAAAATCTGACCTTGGCCGAACTGTACGTGAGTTAGTAAGGAAATAAGAAATTAAGTGAGTTAGTGCGGCGGAGTGATTTCCCCCGGGAAGAGCAGATATGCGCTCGGACTGTCTCCAGAGCAGCCTGGCTGGACACACGGACATAGCAGAGCTACAGCCCCCGCCATATTGGTTTTACACGGCTGGAATCGGCATAGCACTTGGCTCTGATCACTTAATGACGTCAGCATGCGTGAAGTTTGCATATGTTCCCAGGAGTTCCAGAGAGTCAACTGTTGGTCAATATTACGGCTAGTCTTCAGCATGACTTTGATATGGTATGCTTACTTAGACCATGTCCCAATTCTCCTGTGCAAACACTCGCACACACACACTCTCTATCTGGTAGGCGTTGGTTCACTTTATAACGAACCGAGATGTTATCATTTTGAATGTGCCCTCTGAAAACTACATGTTCAAAAATATATATTCCTACTACTATCTTGAATCACTCAAATGTCATTTTAAATATCTGTGCTTGTTGCGTAAAAGGGGTTAAGTCCAAAATCATAGTTTAGAGAAAATCGCGATTGAAAATTATCAAGTTTCTTGAAGTCAGTTTTTTTTTTTTTTTTAGATTTATTAACTGCTTCAGAATTTTGGAAAATCATTAATTGTTTTAAAGTAATGTCTCTAATCTCCCTTATCAATTTCGCAAACCTGCCTGTGATAATAACTCATATTTAACAATTTTTGACTTGACCCTCTTTACGCAACAAGCACATATATACCTAATACTTGCAGAATTTATCTGAACAAAGAAACAGTTTCGATCTTTAGCCGTACGTAACAGTTCTCAAGCGATGTTGACTGCTCGCTCGGTCTGTCCCGCTCAGCTAGCGCCATTCTTGTTTCCCCGGAAGAAGCGCCAGTTGGGCCTCCAAGCTCCGGGCTTTCTCTGGCGCACACTCGGCGAGCTGCAGTTGTCATGCGAATACGACATTCCTGGGACGCCCCAGTCTAGTCAGTTGGGCCTCCAAGCTCCGGGCTTTCTCTGGCGCACACTCGGCGAGCTGCAGTTGTCATGCGAATACGACATTCCTGGGACGCCCCAGTCTAGTCAGTTGGGCCTCCAAGCTCCGGGCTTTCTCTGGCGCACACTCGGCGAGCTGCAGTTGTCATGCGAATACGACATTCCTGGGACGCCCCAGTCTAGTCAGTTGGGCCTCCAAGCTCCGGGCTTTCTCTGGCGCACACTCGGCGAGCTGCAGTTGTCATGCGAATACGACATTCCTGGGACGCCCCAGTCTAGTCAGTTGGGCCTCCAAGCTCCGGGCTTTCTCTGGCGCACACTCGGCGAGCTGCAATTGTCATGCGAATACGACATTCCTGGGACGCCCCAGTCTAGTCAGTTGGGCCTCCAAGCTCCGGGCTTTCTCTGGCGCACACTCGGCGAGCTGCAATTGTCATGCAAATACGACATTCCTGGGACGCCCCAGTCTAGTCAGTTGGGCCTCCAAGCTCCGGGCTTTCTCTGGCGCACACTCGGCGAGCTGCAATTGTCATGCGAATACGACATTCCTGGGACGCCCCAGTCTAGTCAGTTGGGCCTCCAAGCTCCGGGCTTTCTCTGGCGCACACTCGGCGAGCTGCAATTGTCATGCGAATACGACATTCCTGGGACGCCCCAGTCTAGTCAGTTGGGCCTCCAAGCTCCGGGCTTTCTCTGGCGCACACTCGGCGAGCTGCAATTGTCATGCGAATACGACATTCCTGGGACGCCCCAGTCTAGTCAGTTGGGCCTCCAAGCTCCGGGCTTTCTCTGGCGCACACTCGGCGAGCTGCAATTGTCATGCGAATACGACATTCCTGGGACGCCCCAGTCTAGTCAGTTGGGCCTCCAAGCTCCGGGCTTTCTCTGGCGCACACTCGGCGAGCTGCAATTGTCATGCGAATACGACATTCCTGGGACGCCCCAGTCTAGTCAGTTGGGCCTCCAAGCTCCGGGCTTTCTCTGGCGCACACTCGGCGAGCTGCAATTGTCATGCGAATACGACATTCCTGGGACGCCCCAGTCTAGTCAGTTGGGCCTCCAAGCTCCGGGCTTTCTCTGGCGCACACTCGGCGAGCTGCAATTGTCATGCGAATACGACATTCCTGGGACGCCCCAGTCTAGTCAGTTGGGCCTCCAAGCTCCGGGCTTTCTCTGGCGCACACTCGGCGAGCTGCAATTGTCATGCGAATACGACATTCCTGGGACGCCCCAGTCTAGTCAGTTGGGCCTCCAAGCTCCGGGCTTTCTCTGGCGCACACTCGGCGAGCTGCAATTGTCATGCGAATACGACATTCCTGGGACGCCCCAGTCTAGTCAGTTGGGCCTCCAAGCTCCGGGCTTTCTCTGGCGCACACTCGGCGAGCTGCAATTGTCATGCGAATACGACATTCCTGGGACGCCCCAGTCTAGTCAGTTGGGCCTCCAAGCTCCGGGCTTTCTCTGGCGCACACTCGGCGAGCTGCAATTGTCATGCGAATACGACATTCCTGGGACGCCCCAGTCTAGTCAGTTGGGCCTCCAAGCTCCGGGCTTTCTCTGGCGCACACTCGGCGAGCTGCAATTGTCATGCGAATACGACATTCCTGGGACGCCCCAGTCTAGTCAGTTGGGCCTCCAAGCTCCGGGCTTTCTCTGGCGCACACTCGGCGAGCTGCAATTGTCATGCGAATACGACATTCCTGGGACGCCCCAGTCTAGTCAGTTGGGCCTCCAAGCTCCGGGCTTTCTCTGGCGCACACTCGGCGAGCTGCAATTGTCATGCGAATACGACATTCCTGGGACGCCCCAGTCTAGTCAGTTGGGCCTCCAAGCTCCGGGCTTTCTCTGGCGCACACTCGGCGAGCTGCAATTGTCATGCGAATACGACATTCCTGGGACGCCCCAGTCTAGTCAGTTGGGCCTCCAAGCTCCGGGCTTTCTCTGGCGCACACTCGGCGAGCTGCAATTGTCATGCAAATACGACATTCCTGGGACGCCCCAGTCTAGTCAGTTGGGCCTCCAAGCTCCGGGCTTTCTCTGGCGCACACTCGGCGAGCTGCAATTGTCATGCAAATACGACATTCCTGGGACGCCCCAGTCTAGTCAGTTGGGCCTCCAAGCTCCGGGCTTTCTCTGGCGCACACTCGGCGAGCTGCAATTGTCATGCAAATACGACATTCCTGGGACGCCCCAGTCTAGTCAGTTGGGCCTCCAAGCTCCGGGCTTTCTCTGGCGCACACTCGGCGAGCTGCAATTGTCATGCAAATACGACATTCCTGGGACGCCCCAGTCTAGTCAGTTGGGCCTCCAAGCTCCGGGCTTTCTCTGGCGCACACTCGGCGAGCTGCAATTGTCATGCAAATACGACATTCCTGGGACGCCCCAGTCTAGTCAGTTGGGCCTCCAAGCTCCGGGCTTTCTCTGGCGCACACTCGGCGAGCTGCAATTGTCATGCAAATACGACATTCCTGGGACGCCCCAGTCTAGTCAGTTGGGCCTCCAAGCTCCGGGCTTTCTCTGGCGCACACTCGGCGAGCTGCAATTGTCATGCAAATACGACATTCCTGGGACGCCCCAGTCTAGTCAGTTGGGCCTCCAAGCTCCGGGCTTTCTCTGGCGCACACTCGGCGAGCTGCAATTGTCATGCAAATACGACATTCCTGGGACGCCCCAGTCTAGTCAGTTGGGCCTCCAAGCTCCGGGCTTTCTCTGGCGCACACTCGGCGAGCTGCAATTGTCATGCAAATACGACATTCCTGGGACGCCCCAGTCTAGTCAGTTGGGCCTCCAAGCTCCGGGCTTTCTCTGGCGCACACTCGGCGAGCTGCAATTGTCATGCAAATACGACATTCCTGGGACGCCCCAGTCTAGTCAGTTGGGCCGGAATCGATAGACAGTTGCCAGTGCCAACACTCGCTCGTTCGCCGACAAGGCAGAGGACGTGCGGAGGAATGAAGATGCGTTGTTGCTTATGAACGGAATTCCAGTTTCTTGACTTGGGTATTGTTTGATACCGGTCACTGGATTCGTCCCCCCCCCCCCCATCTTGATTATAGTGGGCAGGGCAGATGTAATGGGAGACGCCTAATGCATTCACTTGTTCCCTGAATCCCGTCTCTCTAGTTATTGGTGTATAATGTGCTCGTACTATAATATTGTACTATTCTATGTTTTTTTTTAAACGTATTAACGTATTTTGGGCAAAAAAAAGTAGAGGGACACTTTCGCAAAATAAAGATTTGGCAAAACTGAAACAAAAATACATTACTGGATTCTTTAAATAAGGTATGCCTGCATTGTATTCATCTTCTCATTTATAATTTAAACACAGTAAATGTTTGAAATGTATACAGCAATATTTTAACAAATAAAGTTGTATTACTGTACATAGGCCCTACTGTATGACTGGGAAAGGCGTTTTTTTTTTTTTTTTGCTGCTACGGATATCAGACCTTTTGGCCGCTCCGACCATGGCTCGGTCCCGTCATGGTCGCATGTGAGAGGTTCTACTGTACTCTCACGGGAAGCCTTCATTTCACAGACGAGACAGCCACACCCGAAGTTCCCCGAAGTTCATGCTCGCTTTTTTTTCCCTTTCTATCTCATTGTATAAACCGGTGTGGCATTAAATTTCGCGGTCGATTAGGATAGGTTAGCTACATTATAAATAACTTTAAAACATTGTGGATGGTTGGTTATATCAGGTAAGTATAGCTACATCATTAAAAATACTGTAAAATCATTTTATGGTTGCTTAGCAAATAACTTTTTTACTATGTAGCTATCCGTGGCTAGAAAACCGTTTACATGATTTCACAGTATCTTTAATGTAGCTATCCTAACCAGATCAACCTGTCCACGATGTTTTAAAGTATTTATAATGTAACTAATCTAACCTAATTGACCATTTGTAGGGACCGGAAAAAATTCGCGGATTCAATGACCTCTAGGATAGCCTCCATTATCCTCTGCACTTCTCAAGTAAACACGCGTGTTCATTGGGTACTAAATTGTGAGGCGTCTCCACTGGTTAGCTTGTGATTCGACGCTTCTTTGTTCGATGGTCTCTCATTGGCTCAGAGAGCTCCAGTTAAACTGCTAGCCAATAGCAGAACCAGCAGAATTGTACACATGTTTGAATTTCAGCCTATCACGAAATGAATCCGCGAATTTTTCCGGTCTCTAACCATTAGTAGAGACCTGTAAAATTCGCGGATTCATTTTCGTGATAGGATAGATTCGAAATACGTTTTACATTATTTTGCTTCAGTGATTGGGCCTTAGTTTATCTGAAGGACTCTGGGCCAATGAAAAATCTTTAACAGAAGAATTAGCGAATCACGATCATTCCAGTCAACAGGTGTTATGAGTCGGTAACCAATCAGCAGATGTAATTTGCACGAGTGCGTAGAGGATCGTGGAGTCTATCCTTTAGGGATTTGAAATCGCGAATTTTACAGGTCTCTAACCATTAGTTATCATGAGTTGTCCAAAAAAAACAACCGAAGATGCCGGATCGGGCGCTTGGCTGTCTCGCCTGCGGCCAGTGGAGGAGAGCGCTGAGGGGGCGGTGCGCGGCTCGCAGGCGCTGCTGCAGGCCCACGATGTGGCGGCGCACGAGGTGTACGGCGAGGAGGCGGTGCGCGTGACGCCGCCCCCGCTGCTGCCCTACCTCAACGGCGGCGACCCTGACGGCCCCGACGGCGACGTGGACCTGGAGAACGTGACGCGCGTGCGCCTCGTGCAGTTCCAGAAGAACACGGACGAGCCCATGGTGAGTGTCTGCCGTGTCAGCTACTGTCCCGTGCGATCTCACCGCACTGTGCTGTGCTTTACTGACGAACCGGCATAGGCGTGCCCAGGCATTTCCATTGAGGGGAGGGGGGGGGGGGGCTGCTAAATTTTTAAATCAGAAGCTGAATTTAGAATGTTAAATAGCCTAAATACATTCACTCATTGCCGTGTTCATATATATATGTGCAGTATCAACGAGATATGTTTACTAGTTAATATTTATATCCGTATAATTTTAACAACCTAGACAGTATTTTTTTTTTTCCATAGACAATGTTTAAAGGGTACTTACACATTTTTCCCTCTCGAATTTTTCAATAGCTTGGTACAGATCTATCTACCTTGAAATGAACTTCTTTTTAGTGAATGCAAACACAACAATTCAGACAACAGAACTTTAACAAACCTCTTAATTTTTTTTTTGCTTGGCCATTTTAAGGGACCTCGTGTTTTAAATAAACTAAGGCGGCTGTATTTCCAGAACGATAAAATTTTTAAAACTATTGTTAATTAGCACGCTGCAACACTGAAAAACAGTTTGAGTGCCACAGTGCCAGGAATATACGAATATTAACGAACACATTAGAGAAAATGCCGATCTTAGTGATTACATTAGGGGGGCCATGGCCCACCTGCCCTCCCCCCCCCCCTGTAGGCACGCCTATGCGCACCGGCTACTTCATGATGTAATTGCAACGTAAAAAAAATGGTTGTCTGTAAAGTAGGTTTACGGACGATAGTTTAACGTGACAACGTCGTAACAAAACATTGATGAAATGATAGTTTAGTTAAAGTACTACATTTAAAAGCTACTTTTGAAAATTCCCGCCCTAACCTATTTAATATAATAGTTAGTAGATTCATAGGCCAATCGAGTGGAAGAGAGATAGATACGGTGCAAGCGTACAATGAGCGTAACGGGACTCAGCGTAACGGGATACTTTTCCGTGCGTGCAGCCGGCGTTCATTGATTTATTAGACGTTGTCACATCAAAAAAAAAATCCATTTCGGCACAATCTACAGGCGTAGGTAAACTTCGAAGTAGGCCCTACCTTTTTCTTCTGCAAATATTTTGGAAAATTCTATAACTTTCTGGAAAATTTTAAGAACTGAATGTACATGACATAATTATGTTCTCCAATATTTTAAAAAAAAAAATGGTTGTCTGTAAAGTCGGTTTACGGACGATAGTTTAACGTGACAACGTCATAACAAAACATTGATGAAATGATTGATCCAGAAGAAAAGGAAATATCATATTCGGCCTGAGACTGAGCCGTAATAGGTTTTTGCAACCAAACCATTTAGGCATTAAAAATATTATATTCTTTGAGGAAGAATTTTTTTTTTTTTTTAATTTTTCAATCTTTTGCATGATAAAATCTACCTCTGCATACTTTTATGAATAAAATTGAATCATTTTTATTGAATTATCACTATTTTGTATGGATACAAAGGAGTGAAATGAAATGTGCAATTGAATTAATAAATTTACTTTTATTTGCATTCATTAATTCAAATATATTTATTACTTTTGAAATGTTGCGTGCGCCATATTTATTTTTACAAGTACAAAAAAAATTCGCAGCTGGCGGGTTTCAAACCAACAACCTTTAGTTTAAGAGGTAGGTACGCTAACCACACACCCACGAGGCCATACTAAGGCAATGTAGTTTCAAATGTTATATATATATATATATATATTTACAAAAACTTTATTCACGGTAGGGGTATAATATTAACACTTTTATAACAAATACGCATCCCAAATACTCCAAACTTATTTATAATGTGTTACAATATTTTTTAAAACATTGTGCAAAAGATCGCGGGTGTAATTTTAATTATTATGTGTAACTGTAAAACACCATTGTTGGTTCAAAACGTATTTGAATTTTCAACATTACTTTTAAATAACCGTACCGATTGTGCTGAAAATTGGTGGACGATCGTTAAATTACATAATTATAATAATTCTAACGACGAAAATATGATTGAAAAGTCAAATCGATGGTTGTTCCAATCGAGTGGAAGAGAGATGCCACGCATGCGTACAATGAGCATGAAGAGAGATGCCACGCATGCGTACAATGAGCAAACAGAACACATCCGTAGTGGGACATCTGTAGTGGGACACTTTTTCGTGCGTGCAGCCGGGGTTAATCGATTTATTAGATGTTGTTACGTCAAAAATATCGATTTAACATTTGCTCGTTTTCCATGCAGCGAAAATATTACGACTGTTTTTAACCCAATGTATCCGCCATTGCATAACATAGAACGAATTTCATATGATAAGCCAAATAAAGTAATTATTTAATTGTTCTAACATTCAAACACTATTTTTCATCCCTTACACTAATAACGTGTTCGTATAAAAATTTGCTTTGCACTAAGTTTAAGATAATATTGATAAATTCGAAAGAATTTATATATAAAACTTCCCGACCATATAAACTACCGAACCAATTCTTATTTTTGTTTAAGTTACAACATGTTGACTAAAACTATTGTTAAAATAAATTTTTACCCAACCAACCATTACTGCAAGTGAATGTAATATCAAGGTTTAAAAGTAAATAAAAAAATTACTTTTTTGTTTAATAGAATCCGTTATAATTTGTTGTATAAATCTAAAACTTTGGCTGAAACAATTTTTGATATAAACGAATTATTAACGTAAAAACAGGGGTTGAAAATTTAAATGACGCCATAATCCAAAATGGTGGACACCCGGCACGAAACCCCCTGTGCCGTGTCCAGTTGCGGACTTGGCTTGTATTGTGGGGTGGGTGGATGACTGGAAGTCTCAAACACCTCCCTGAAATCCTGTTTGAACACATTTAGGATGTCTGGAAAATTCATTACTGGTTGAAATGTATGGTTTTATATTTTTTTGAAGATTGATAAAATTAAAAAAAAAAAAAAAATAGAATTAGGTATGTACAGAACCAATGAAAAGTGAAAAATATTACACTATTATTACTTTTTTTATACTGATACACAAGCACAGAGGCGGACTGAACTGCAAGGCGGGAGTAGGCGCTGATGCATGGGTGCGCTGCGCAGGGCATCACGCTGAAGATGAACGAGGAGGGCAAGTGCATTGTGGCGCGCATCATGCACGGGGGCATGATCCACCGCCAGGCCACGCTGCACGTGGGCGACGAGATCCGCGAGATCAACGGCGTGCCGGTCGCCAACCAGTCCGTCAACGCCCTGCAGAAGATCCTGGTGAGTGCCCCAGCTTCTGTCACGGGGACCACGTTTCACATTCACTTCAACACTTACACTATCTACCAAACAAATTATTAGTAAAATTTCATTACAGGTTTCAAAACTTATTTTCAAAAAAATTATAACAAATTTTAATATTATTAAAAAGGTATTTGTTAATTAGACTGTGGCATGTTCAACTACCCAAAGCTTTTCATCGCACACCCGCGGCTGATAAGTCTTGTGTGAGTTTGTTAAACATGCGCAAAAAAAAATATACTGTGTTGCTCTTTATAGTATGACTAGTCTTATTTCCCCAATAAGCAAACTCGAGCACAAAGTCAATTATTTTGCAAAGCTACTCACCATGCGCGATCTGCGATTTACAAAAGAAATATCACATAAAATGTTACCCATTATAATTGTGCATTTAAAATTTTGCTTTACAATGCATTAGTGCAAATATACATTTTACCAAAGTTCACAGCAGAAAGGCTAATCTCTGTAAAAATCTGTCCATCCAAAGGCAACAACAGATAGTTCTATCAGTTACAAGGACAAAAAATGTTTGCGCATAAGCGCTGCAACCAATCCTTAAATTTACATGACAAATTACATTGGCGAAAAATTTAACAAGGAAACCAAACTGCATGTCACATTACAACCCCTGAGTTTACATTTCACTGCCCTTGATTTTGGACAGTCTGACCATAGTGCGTGTTGAAGATAGTCTTGCAATGTAAGTGTCCAACTGAGCTTACTTTTCAAATCGCATAAAATCATCATTTATACTATTTTATTCTGTGATGAAAATAATTTATTAGTTAAAGGTCCTGAAAAAGTGCTGAAATTGGTTCGCCGAGTTGGCTGGAGCCTCGGTGTGACCACGCGATGTGGAACAACTGGCTTGTGAGCAGTCTGGGACGTGCAAGTGGCCCGCTGTGTTGCAGAGGGAGGCACGGGGCTCCGTGACGTTCAAGATCGTGCCCTCGTACCGCAGCGCGCCGCCCCCGTGTGAGGTACAAGTAAGCCCCGCCTCTATCTACCCCTGTCTCAGCTCTCTGCACCGCGCGCCACCCCTGGACTAGCCTCGCTCGTCTCACCCGTAGTGCTTTCTGGCGCCGTAGTTTTGTGCATGACGATGCGGCCGGCATGTGAGTATGTGGCCCTTGTACATAGTCCCCTACCCCCTCCCCAACTGCAGTCCGAGGTAACCTCCCCACGCCCACGCTGCAGTCGCACAGTGGTTCCTACGCATCGAGAGACTGACAGCGTGATGAGTATGACATACATATTACATTGTCATTGACCTTTGTTCACGTGATAAATAATGTTTCTCGTAAACAGAATCCTTGAGAAACACAACCTCTACAATTCAAACTGTGTTAATATCTGAGGCTTGGTTAGTGCTGAAGTGATGTGTATTTATTAACAAAAAAAAAAGTTTTTAGCAGTCATAACTTGAATTAATGCCTTATCAGTAACTTCGGAGTAAGTGAAGTTTAGTCAGATACCGTATTTAAACCCTAACTAGTTTCCAAGTTTATAAAACACTTTGAAAATCATTCTTTCTATCACTGCATTTATTTTTTTATTCTTCGAATCTCTCCACTCTTCACACCAGTCACATTCTTCTTCGAACATGTCTGTGCTTTCTCATATCTACAATAAATAACCCCGTTTCACTGTGCTTATTTGAAATTTTTATAAGGATTGTCAGTGGCAATTATTGCTTAAGTATGACTCATGTGTAATGATTTTTATTTTTATTACCTGCCAACTCATTTGCAGTGATCTGTGTCTAAAGTTGCATGTCTCACTAATTTTTAGTTGATTAAGGTATGCTGTGTAATGATTTACACTTGTGATTCATTCCATGGTTACACATCATTTTCAACTCAATTTTATCTGTTATTTTGGCTTGGTGATATTTTAGCATACATTTTCAAAATGGCGCTCATTTATTGAAATTCAAAAAAGTCTACAAGTGGCCTACATCAACCAGGGCAGCATCATGTCCAGTTTTACACTTTTTAGACTGTCGTTCCTCCAAAAGAAACCAAAGACCACTTTCCTGACACTCACTCTATGATCTGATTAATTATAAAAATGCGTAAAGTTATCAAAATGAGCTCTTCTTCCGAATGGCCAATAGCGAGTGGCAAAACCGCCTACCCACGTAATGTCGGGCCAAAATATAACTGTAAATTTAAAGCAGAGGTGAAAATGGCATTTTCTTTACATTATAACTTTAGCAGTTACACCACAATACAATAAGCACAGTAAGTTTGACATTATATAGAGATTACATACCTGGAAACTTCAGTTTCAGGAAGTTAGAACAAATAAAGTAAATAAAACCCTAGATAAAAAGAATAAACAAGAATTAAATATAAATATAAAAAAGGCATATAAAGGGTTAATAATACAGATAATATGTAAGAAAAAATACTTGAATGAAAAGGAAAAAAAATATACCAAATGTAAAAAAAACTACCAGGGGAAAATCCAGTAACCAACAAAAGTGTTCTGACGGCCACAGTTTGCCACCTTGCTATTGGTTTTAACTAGTTTGTTTGTTGGCCACAATTGATTGTGCTCATATGATACAGCGTTTACATTTGCCTAGCCGTGAGAGTGTATTGTAGTGGAGTTGGTTGTGTCCTTGCATTTGTATTGGCAACACTTGTTTTCAGAAAATCATTTTGCCAAAACAAAAAAAAAGTATAAGTGTTTTAATTGGTTCTGCAATTATTGTTTTAAAATAAACTTTTATATAAACTTCAATAAACTAATTTAATGCTTATGACACCTTCAGGCTTTCATGAAAACAACTTGTTAACCTGCAAGCCTGAGTTTTGTTGGGGAATAGTAAGTGCTATCCAGGCATAGCTTGTTAGCCAGTCGAGAACATATTGTTGTACTCTGCAGTATCACGTTGCACTGCAAATACTGAGAACTGAGCTAACATGTGCCTTCTGTGTGACGATAGACACAGGTTTCGGATCTACAGAGAATAGCCAAGTGTTTAATTTGGAAGAGCCAAACCGATCTGAAACATAACAAACATGATTGCATAAATAATATGCTACATAAGATAGAGCCAAGATTTTGTGGTTTTTTATTTTTGAACAATCTGTTTTAAAAAAATGTTAAGATTTCGTGGTTATCATTTTTAATTCTTATGAATTTTGTATATGCCACTAATATTGTGCATAAATTAATATAATTACTCAAATTTGTTTTAAATCACATTTTATGTTCAAAACAAGACCCCATGTTATTGGAGTTACTATACTTCCATAACATTTTACCGATATCCCAGTGGGAAAAGAATTGTAAGTTTTCATTGCATGGTTGTCATTTCTCCCTGGTATTGACATTGTTTCAAATTTGAATTGCATCTTATGTCACTGTTCTGTTACAATACTACTTGTATTATGAATTGTTTAGTTTTCTAAATAAATGTCTAAACAAGAGGTTTACAAATTGAATTTTATATTTTAACAAACAAAAAATAGTTAATTCAAGTGAATTTTGTTGCACTTAGTGTTTTTTTCCTTGCATTTCAGTGTTACCTATTCAGTGTAATGAATTGCATTTCCGTGTTAATTTAAATTTTTTTGCTATTCACCATATAAACACTTGTGTTTAACAATAGATAAATATCAGTCCAGTGTGTAGACTTGGAAAGTGAATATTTTTGTTATTTTGTTTTTAAATATTTTAATAATGTTAGATGCAAATAAATCTTTAGATTCCATTTTTTTTTAAAAAAAATCTCTAAGCCTTACAAAGGTTTATAGCAACACTTTGAATTCTTCTGCGTATTCTAAGATTGTTACATGTTACATGTACAATTGTGTCATATCCGGTACAGAATGGGACCTTTTTTTCTCAACTCTCAATTATTAATTAGTACTTTTGAGAAAGGCCCTGTTGCTTTACTTTCAAGGTATGCCCGTGGTGGTGTTCCTACGCTAACAAATCCATCCGTTGTTATTTGGTGAGAAGGGTCAGACATAGCTTGATAACTGTAGCAAACAGTTTGTTGCATATTGTAATAGTGGAAAATGTTATCAACCTGAATACAGACTCATCGTAGTCATCCAATTTCTTCTAAACGTCATCTAAATGATAGAGCTCCGCTACAGTTCAGTAATGTATTTCATGCGTGGCCCAAGTTTGTGACGAATTAGGGTTTCACTGGTTGGCATCAAGGTCACTCGTATTGTGTTGCTGTAGTGGTGTAGTACTTTCCGTGACACAGAAAAATGTTGCATTTTTTTTTTTTTTTTTTATATTTGGTCTTTGAGTCTGAAAGATAGTAATGTTCCCTTGTATAAAACATAGGGATGGGCCAATCAAACCCTCAAATCCTCAAATCCGATCAGATCTTAGGTATTCGAAAGATTTGATATTAGAGGGAAAAGATTAAAAAAAAAAAATATAGAAAATAGTTTAAATCAAAAAATTCAACACTGATAACTTCTGAATTTTACTAGGTCAATTTGTTTCTTCATACCTATCCTGTTACCATTCCCAAGATAGTGTACTTTTAACATGTAATTATGTAAATAAAATTACAATATATATTGGTTCTGGAAACATAGTTTGTAAAACAAATATTTAAAGGGTTTTGAATGTTTCAACACCATAGTTAATATTTCTTGTACATTATTTTATTTTTGACCCTTTAAACCTATATTTGGCTTTGAGGGGTATATTAGAGATACTCTTTGAGATTTGAATTTGAGAATCGGATCCAACAAATTTGGTAGCTGACCCATCACTAATAAGATACCTCTAATATGAGGAAATATTTGTTTTTGTTTTATACACATTAGAGTACGTTATCTAAAATAAGATATCAACAAGCTTAATCTTATAAATACATTTTTGTAGGAAATGCATTAACATAATTAAAGGGCCAATGTAAAATTAAATTTTAACTGTATTTAAATTAAAGCATAATGGCTAAAGATATAAGTGTGGTTTTTCATATAAAATGTGAATCAGTAGTGTATAGTTTTGTGTAACTCTTAATCCTAGTAATTTAAAAAGTTACATTTTTTTTTATTTATTTTTGAAATAATTCTAAATGAGTTTGGGGGTTTTCACACTAATTTGTTTAAGTTAAATGATATCTCTTGAAATAATGAGTAAAAATAAGAATATTTCTATTCAATAAAACTTCTTTTCTTGTGCACAAATAGAATGTGTCCATACATACAATTCATGATTTATGTTTATCATGTTTTATGACTAGAGCCATGATTTTATGGTGCTATAAAAAAGTGAATGTTGTCATTAAAAATAGTGGATCTCGTCTTTATCGTTGTTAAAAATGATAATATCCATGGGCTAATAATAAGTTTATATCAAGCACAATTATTTTGATCGTCAGCTGAAACATTTCATGTTAAGATACTTAACATGTGTACATACAATTATTCTACATATATTGATGAAAATTGAACAAAAAGCTGCAACTAAAACATTCAATATTTCCTTGGTTCATGAAAAAGTTATAAATATTAAAATTAAGGGAAAAGCTAAAATTTTTTTAACTGCAATGCTAAAGTCAAGTTTTTTCACTTTTAAAATAAATCAGAGAATCATTATGCAATGTTAAAATCCCAAAACTTATCAATTACGCTGTTATTTTGCTTTTATCGCTAATTACCATATGATCTTGCCTCTATTTATAACAACTTCATGGAAGCTGTGATAATTCTAAACCTTGGTTCAACATAATACTTCAGTTTTTCCTAGACAATCTTTAAAATAAACTAAAGAATTATTCTCTTCTGTGGTTGAATTTTTACATAATGGTTCACTACTGTTTTGTTATGAAAATAATTTGTTATATAGCTAAGAGTATAAAAATATAAATTAGAATTGTATTAATTTTAAAATATAAACTTAAATTTTAAATATTTTGTGTATTTTGTTTTTAATCAAAATTATTATTTACTTCTGTATGTTTGTAATTTTTTGTGTGTGTATAAGAGTTAGTATCTATTTTTCTTTTATTTACTGGCATTTGTGGCATGGCCATCTTTGTTAATTCTTCATTATTTAACATGCATTATTCTGTATGGTCTAATATCAGTGTGACAGCATTGTGTGGTGTTCGTGTCATGTCAGTTTAGGTTGGTAGTTATTTAGTAGTGTTTATTTAGTTATTCCACGATACATTTTATAATAATTATTTTATTTATGGTTGAAATTTTATAATATGTATTTCAATTTGGAGATGTTAGTTTTCCAGGAAATATTTTTGGGAAAAGTTTTATTAAGTTTACCGGAAAATGTTCTGTTATACAGAAAATTTTCCAACAACAAATTATGTAATCCCACAGAAACTCGCAAATAAATTTTTTTTCAAAGTTTTACACAAAACATTAGCCATTCTGTACCAGCTAAATGCTGATCTATTTTTGTTAACAATTTCCTAAATGTACCTTTACTGTAACACTAAATTTTCCAAGTTGTATAAAAAGTTTTGAGTAGATGATAAATATTAGGTTAACCTTAAACACTAGCTGGATAGAGCATCGAAAGCTTTAATACAACAGTCATCAGATATAGGAATGTTGTGTGGTGCATAAGAAATCATACATATTTCAAATATTTGCAATATGAAGAAAATAAACTATTGTGTAGTATACGTCAGCAAATTTTTAATTATATTAATCATTGTTAATGGAAAATATACCAGAAAAATATATTTAGTTAAATATTTCGTGAAAATTTTCCTCAGAAAATTTTCCCACTCGTATCTCTAATTTAATTCATCTTTATAATATTTAATATTTTGACATAAATTTTATTTTAATGTATACATATCTATATAATCTATTCATAAAATTTTCTTAGTGTTTGTGATGTTATTTTCTATTGCTGGACTAAACCTTTGGTAATTTTCTACTTCATGTAGATTAATTTAGGTACATGTGGGTGCAAAATTGTTCATTTTGGGATGAGAAGTTTGTTATCTCAGAATAATGTTGGTACATTTAATATTTTGTCAGTGGCATTGAAGAAAACACTGACATAGTTGCACAGCACTTACTTGAGATCATTAACGTTCTACACCATTACTTAAATCTTTTTCACGTAAAATGCCTTAAGTTTGCTGAATGTTTGTTGTGTATTTCATCATGACTTTGAAAATGTGAATTCAGAACTGATGTTAGAATCCGTTTCATGTAACTTAATTCAACTTTGACTGACATTGCGAACAATGAAACCATAACTACACATTAAAATTTTTGCATTTGAAAAATATTGTCAGATGATGAGTTGTTACTGCTTGTATGTTGTAATTTTGGCTTAGAGAAAAAAAAAAGAAATCCTGAAATATTGACAGATATAGTTTTTTTGGTTTCAAAAATTAACTTTTTTTCTGTTTTTTTTATACTTTAAATGCTATTTATTTTTGGGGTATTATATTTACCACGTGAACAGCATAGGATAAGTACACAGTATTTATAAGGAACTCGCTTGTTGAGTCTGGAATATTTATAGTTCTTAGCTCCTACCCGTTAGTTGAAGACTTTTCTACTCATGATTGCTGAAGGATGAATTCATAACTATAGACTAGTACGTGACTGATATTTATTTGTGCTGTGTGCAGCGTGCAAGAAAAATGTAATACAATTGTACGTGTTTTTAGTTATTTTTGTATCTTTTCTGTGGTGATTTTTGTTTAGGTAAAATACGTATTGAGTGGAAAGGTGCTATTATCTAGAGACATGTTACAGTTTTCTGAGTATGGTTAGTTGACGAGACAGCCACGTTGACTTTGATAATACCTATTATCTGCTTCTTCCTTTTTATTATTTTCAGGCATGATGTTAATCACAATCTCCATCTGAATAAGATGTAATAACAAAAAAAAAACACTCCAGTTGAACATTATAAAATATATATCACACGTCTGTAAGTCCTTTTGTCATTTAAAATCACAGTGTTGTCCCTACCAAAAATAAATTACCATTATAAACCTAACCAATTAGGTCTGTACGTCTTTTTTACATTTTCAATCAGACTATTCACATAAGAATTAATGATACTTATTAAGTTAATTGCACAAATCAATAAATCTTTTCCAAACTAATAAATAAATTGTAGATACTGTAAAAAAAAATAAAAAAAATAAGGTAGCGTTAATTGTTAGCCGTAATGAAAACTGGGAAGTAGACAAACACAAGCAGCGTTACGACAATTCCGTAGCATCGCTGCTGCGTCATTTCCACTTCTCCCCTGCCGCCTCCCCTTCCGGCCGTCACAACTAGCGTATAGCATGCCCCGCTACATAACTATCCCCCCTCCCCTGTTTGTCATCTACCCATTCGACCGCTAGTGCATGCGTTGGAGTGGCATCTCCTCATCTGCCGGTTCCCCCACCACGTACCTAACTATTCCCCTCATGCAATATGAATTAATGTAACGCTAAAAATTTCTATCCACCTCAGCAAAGAAGTCTCACTTCAAAAGTCTGCCATAGGCAAACAGCCGGTAATTTTCATGAAATATGTAGTTTTATTCATAGATTTTTGTATGACTGGAGAAAGAATGCAGTAAGCTTTAATCAATCTTTAATATTTTGGTTCAGTGGGGAAAAACATCAGTGTGAAAACATTCACAATCCATCCACAAGGTCAGTATGGACTGTCGTCAGTTTGGAATGTTGTGTGTTTTTGAAGTCGACTGGCTCTTGTGGTACGTACAAACTTGCATGTTTGTGTGTGTGTTTGTGGTTTTTTATTTGTGTGTGTGCTATTGCTTTTTGCATAAACAGTTTTTTTTTGTCATGTTTTGTTTTTGTGTACTGTGAGCAAGTTTAAGTGAAACATATGATTCACAAAGTTGTGAGTCTAAAAGACAGGGTGCCACAATACTTGTGAGGGATTTGAATTCAACTCAGTGTGTAAACACAATACGTATTATGTATTAGGACTCTCTGCATTTTGGAATTTATTTGAATGTTATTCTTTCTTTAGTATTCCTTACCCGAGAATCTAACAATATATACCCTGTTTCTGCTTCTGCTCTGGCTGCTCTGGCTGTGTGTCTGTTGAAGGCTTCTAGCCCATAAACACCATAACAAAGAATGATGAAATTTTGCAAAATATGATTTCTGTGACCAAAAAACTGAAAATCATGTTTTAAAATGTTTTTCCAAAGGAGACTCGTACTGCACTTTTTAAAGCGTTGTTGTAAAAAAAATCTTTTTTCATCTAATTCTGTGGGTTATGGTTATAAAACAAGTTAATTTTGTGTTTCAGCTCAAACTTTTAGAATACAGTAATCATGGGTGCTTAAAACATGGGTTTACATCAATGGATTATATGCCAATAAACCTGTTTCATGCTCAAGACATCTTATAATAATATTTTTACTCTGTGCTCTGAGTAAAGTCAGCATGTTTATGTGTGTTCTAGTTCCATGAAGCTCATTTGCACATTCAGTATCAATTTTGAGGAAAACATATCCTAAGTTCCTTCAATTTCTCGTAAAACAGCAGGAAAAGTGTGTTTGATCAAATTTTTATGAGCATTCATGCCAACTTTTACCCACACTTTTCTCAGGTAGAAATTAACCTATATCTTTTGCTTTTTTTTTTTATCTGGACTCTCGGAGAGCCTGCGAAAAGGTTGGGGCTGGATACGGATTTGTGGTGTGAAGGGAATGGCGAAGCGTGATTGGGTGACGAGACCGTGGGAGCCATTGCTGTGTGCTGTGCGCGTGTGTGTGGGGGGGGGGGGGGGGGGGGGGGAATATTCTGAGTAACAGGATGTGTGTGTCCTCGCTAGTCCATTTTCCCCCCTCTCTCTCTGTTCCCAGTCTTTTCCTCCACTTGTTGTTAGTGAGTAGGAGGAAAATAATATGGTGAAATGCAAGGAAGAATAAAAAAAAAGTTAGACTGTGCATGTATGTACTACCCTCTTTTATCGCATAATCGTCGCACTCGCGTAATCGTCGCACCCATACTTTTGGCCGTCAAAGTTGGGATAAAAAAACTTCTTGCGTAAACTCACATGATGTTTTTGGTCCCGCTAGTAGATGCCGAGTGCTTTGTGTAGGTAACTTTTCCGTATAAAACTATGTATTTCAAAGTAGAAATCTAAAATTTAATTTGGTCATTACCACTTATTTATTTAATTAACAGAAATACGAAGTTGTCTGACGTGTAAATTTTCTTTTAAAGACGTTTTTAAACGTTATTTCCTTTATCTGATTGTCTGTGTTGCCGCTGCGTACGGCTTATAAAAATGTAGCCGGTGTATCATTCATGTTTGGTTATGTTGCTTCCCGTATAGAGCGTGCACACGTAGTTGAATATCGATGTTAGTTCACGTCAGATTCAAGTGGCTTGCATTCGCGTTAGAGTTTTGGTTTTTCTATTTAAAGTTGAAGAAAGGTTTTTGTTTAATGAATTATTGATATAAATTGTTTGGCGTGCTCTTGTATACTCCACCTTTTTTTTAAATAAACGTACTTTCCATGAACGGGTTTTGTTTTTATGAATAACTATACCTAACAAAAAATTTTTTATTCCGCATAATCGTCGCACCCCTACTTTTCAAACTTGATTTTAGAATAAAATGTACGATGATTATGTGAGAAAACACGGTACTTGGGGCCAAAGAAAATTGTGGTAAAATTATTTTAAAATCTATATTAGAATATTAAAAAAAAAATCCTCCACATTTTTCGGAAACTTATGGCTCATTCCTGTAGAAGTCTACTCTAATATTGATCTTTAGAATCCGTGTGTTAACAAATTCCCTTATATTAGGTGGTTTTTTTTCAACCGTGGAATGGCATTACCAATGTTACAAATAACTTACTACTTGTCAAAATAGTTTTCATGTATTAAAATTTCACATGAAATGAAGACAATCTTACCTATTGTTTTAATTTTATCTGTAAAACTTCTGTGGAATGTTATTCTTGTCAAGTCTGCAAGAAATATCCGGTGCAGTTAGTAAAGCAGTCTGAATCGGCAGGCAACTTTGGTGGGGATCTTTGTTGCAAGGAATTTCCCCATTTTTAGTTTAATCTTCAATTTACTTTACATTATATGTAGAATTTTTTTTAACTACGTTTGTAGTTGTGATATAGTTGTTTATTTCCCAGGAAAAAATCTAATTTAAAAAATTTTTAACATTATAATTTTTGTAAAGAGAAAATGCTGAAAGTTTAGTAAGCCTGACATGCTGTTCAACTGTTAAAATGTTTAACTGAATTTTGTTGCATTATTTGCCATATTAGATTAGAAAAAATCAGCTAGAATATTTGACATCCACAACTTTTCCAATCAGTGAAAGTTGTATCACCAGTGATAATTTTATTTTCTGTGCAAGATTTTATTGAGAAACCCTTGCCCTGTAGAGTTCTGAAATGTATTTCAAATCTGTTTGAAAAAAAAAGTAATATAAATCCAACTGTGCAATACCTAATTATAATTAGTTCACCTTCAGTATTTTAGTGAAAGTGTTAATTACAGTGTGCGCTGGTTTGGGAACGCTATCTCTCCGGGCCGTCGGAGCACTCGCAAACCCTTGGGGCAGAGTCCGATGAGACAGGATGTTCGTTCAGCATTCTCGTTAACTGTCCCGGTTGTCTCTCACCTGTCAGACGCAGGTCTGGTCGGTAATTGCAGGCGGGTCGGCGTGGGAAGGAAACATCGAGTCTGAATGTCTGTGGGGGAAGGAGGGAAGGAGGGGAGAGGTGTGACTCTTGTTTGAACAGACGTCTGCAGCTGACAGCTGCAGCTCTGTGCAGTGATCATTGTTTGGCGAGGGATTGATGAAGAGATTTAACATGTTTTCGGGGGAAGTTGGCACCAATGTTTTACTATTGACACTTTAATCAATTTCCTGTGTTTGGATGCAGCATCATCTTGTTTCAGATATCATATATATTTGTAACATGTGTTAGTTAATGGTTCAGATTTTTATTTTTAAATAGAGTTAAACCTCGTTTATCCACGACTTACTGTGACGAAAAGCAATCCGGACAGTCAAAATTCCAGATAATCCAGGTAAAATGGGTGATAATTAAAACAAAATCCTTAAATAAGCTGGCTTACAGTTTACTATCATAAAAAACTATGTTTTGTAACAAGATCACATAGTATACATGCCCTGTATTGTTTCCAAGTCATTAACGGGTACGCCCTGTGATGCTGGTCGAGACGTAGAGACGGACTGGCGTGGAGGGATGGGAAGGTTAATGATGGGGCGTTGGGGGTGAAGGCAGCTAAATACTAAGGTTTTTGAGAAGACACAGGCTGTTTGTCTTTTCTATTATTTAAATATAATAAATGGTTGGTTAATATTATACAGGTGTTAATAAATACTGTACGAAAATATTAGTTATAGTGTAATGTTTATTTTTTAATGAGTTGTAAATCTATTTCTAAACTATTTGACTTAAGGCCAGATATTTTTAAGCTCACGGTAATAGTTAGTATAATCTAAAATTTCCCATTTATGTGTATTTTTTTGAAAATCGAATCATTATAGTTTGTTAAAAACTTATTTTTCTCATCCCTCAAAATATTTTTGTCCTATTTTTTTTGCACCTGAAAAACTGGCGCTCTGGGCAAATGCCCGGTTGGCCCGTCTGTGAATCGGGACGCGGCCGGACGACGCAGCCCTCCGGGGCCAAGTGGGACGGAGCGGGGGCATGTTCCCGGGTAGCTCGGGGTCCCCTGGGAGTGCACGGGGCCCGCTGGCCCGTCGCCCGCTCACGCCTGTGCTTTCTGTTGGCTTCTTGTGTAGTGCTTCTGCCATCGCTGCATCTACAGAACCTCTTGTTACATGCTCACCTGTTCCGTGTGTTAGCTGTAAGTTCTTCCAAGTTATGCACTGATTATTTTCATTTTTGTTGCTCCACTGCCTGTACTTCTTCTGCAAACCATTGCCCATTGCCCATTGCTCATGTAATTAACTGTAATGCATAAATTATCATGTGGAAGTTGACAGAGCTTTGCTTGATGTGATAGTCATTTTCAGTTTTTGGGCCACTGAATGCGTACCCACAAAAATTTGCTTCATTTTACGAATCCCTGTTGTCAATTGTAAGTGAAGTGATATGTGTATGACGAATAGCTCGATGAAACACGTATTTAAAATGTTGGCACATATCTAAACAGTTCTTATGAATATGTAATTTTTACATCAGTTTTTTTTTATTGGACAGTGTGCATTTAAAAATAATTACTTATTATTTTTCAAAATGCCTTTTTAATGCTACTATTTAACTAAAAAAAAAAAATAAGCTGTTACTCTAAAGTTAACAAGGAATTTTATAGTAGGTATTCACATATGTAGTTATAAACAAATCTTGCTCATAAATCTTTTAACGAGAAGCTACCAGTGCTGCTATTGTTAATTAGAAATCTCCTGCATTTTGCTGACCAGTAAATAGATTTTTTCATTAGGCTTACTGATAAATTGCAGTTAAACTAGGAATTACTCTCAGTTGAGTTAATACTCTAAGCATGGAGGGAGTACTGGTAACCTGTGTCGTAAGTCTTGTGGTTCCCCTAGTTTGCATGAGTACTTCCCCACTCTTCTGCTGTGTAGTCGTGTAGCATTTTGAACTTTAAATTTTTGATATTGTTGTTGTTGTTTCTTTTGTAAGAAAAAAAAAAGCAGCTTAGATCATATTAATAAATTAACTGTTTAAAAATTAGTCAACATGATAGTTGATTTCACACCTGTGGTTCTGTGAATATAAATAATAACAAACATTTCTAACTTACATGATCACCACATCTGTGAACACATGGTGAAACTGACCAGGAGCCTAGACATGGCTCAGTGTGTGTGTGTTTGTGTCTGTGTGTGTGTGTGTAGAAGCAGTGATCGAGTTATGAATGCTATATTTTTTAACATATTTGGTTGTTGTTTTTTTTCCCTGTCTGTCTTTCCACGGCGAGTAGTTGTTCAGGATTAGGCCTCTGCCGGTGTTAGTAAGTACCCGAGAAGCATCTCGTTGGTTTGGTTTGCTCTTTGCTGTCTTGCAACGACCTCTGCCGCCTGACACGTCGCCCTCCCGAGCTCCCTGTGACTCCTTCCTGCCGACACGGGATGCTGTCGGGTTGCCTGCCTGCACGCACGTCGGCACGCCACGTCTCTACAACTGGTCGAGGGACCTGCATGCCTGTTTGTAGTACGTAGCTGGTTTCGGCCTTCTGTAGCGATACCTGTGTGGACGCATGCTACTGTAGGGGATGTGATCGACTCACTTAATGGATTGTCTTGGAATGTCTTTGGAAATGGAGCAGTTAAATCGATACTGTAACTTAGTGACAAATGATCCTATAAGGATGATAGATAAACTTTTATTGAAGGAAGGAATGGGAAATAGGGTGAGGTAATGAATAAAGGCAGTAATAGAGGCATGTGACAGAGGGAACACATGTGCAACACGTGGAACATTCATGTGACAGATTATGGCAGAGAGGCTGCAGGTGGGGACAGAGGCAGTGCAGTGAATGGTGCACAATGCTATGGATCATGCCACAGACGAGGTGGATGGGACAGAGACAGTTAATTTAATGGGATACGAATAGTGACATGCATGACAGCATGGATGGTGAAACAAAACGCGTGGATAGTGCCAGATGCAACAACATGAAGAAAATATAAGAAGAAACATGAAAGACTTCATTAGTGATTAAAAAAAAAAGCAATGGACAATGGAATGCATTGGTGGGGAAGAAAGGAGTACCCTGAGAAAACTAAACCAGCTCACTGCAACGTCCGCCACTCCTCCCAGTAGCGAGAGACCAGCGCAGTCTGCCAGGTCACGCTGGTAGTAGCGAGGTAGCGATGGCTGGAACACTCAACTGCCCCGAGTGGACCAATGCTTCCTGCTCTCTGCTCTTCCGTCTCCTGGCCGTATCTTGGCTGTGCTGACCATACCGATGTTGGGCCGGTCAAATTCTGTGTTTCATTAATAGTTCAGCAACATTTTACGGACAGTAAAAAAACAAAACATGACAAATCACAAAAAAGATTTTTTAAAAACTCTTAAATTTTTGACCACGTATTGGCCTTGTTTATGTTTCCTGCGGTCACCCCCTTTCTTCTAGTCGAGGCCGACACCCTCGCAGGTGCTGGGATACGGGACGGGGTGGCTGACAGTGGGGAAAGACGACACGGGAAGGGCGCAGCTGACGAGCTGTGCACTAGACTCACAGGGTGCAGGCAGCAAGGGCGTGGGCCCTCGGAACACTGCCCCCAAACCAGCACATGGCCGCCCTGCGGGGGAGAGTACGTGGCGGGATTCACTGTTGATAGATACAAGAATTTATGGCTTTATTTTCAGGCCAATATCATTTATTTTTCAAAAAAATACTACAGTATAAATTTTCTATTTTTTTATGAACCTTATTTATTCATAAAGATGGCACCACTTTCATTAAATATGACACTTACTTGTTCAGTGATACTTACTTCACCAAAACAGTGACATTTTGACTGATACATGAAGCACTTTGCAATATAATGATTTGTAATAAGCATGTCTAACTAAGGAGAACAATGAAAATAAATTAGCAAATTTATGTGCATATATAAAATGTTCCAATGTCGTACTGTAAAAATTAGTTACTAACAACAGTTTCAATAAAAAAAAAATTTGCTTTTTAAGGTACATACATTTGGGAACTGACTCCATGCTAAATAATATGCATTCATTGAATTTAATATACTAAAAGATTACATTTTTGTAAGATAAGTGTTCATTAAATATGCTGATTAATTTCATGTTTTTTTTTTTTTTTTTTGGATGTCAGTGCTGTATGATGTATTCACTTGCTTTTCTGTGTTATTTCGACTTCATCGCAGTTCACCATGTATTCTTGCCCCTAACTATGGACCTTGTAGCGCGTAATCTGTACCTGTACTCACCGGCGTGGCTCCGTGTCACAATGCCTGTAATGGCCCCAGGGAGACGTTTAGAGGTGACATCAACATACATTTGAGCTTTGTGTACATCACCAATCCCCAACTGCATTTTCCATCAGTCATTTTGAAAACACCTGGACCTTTTGATTTTTATAAATAATGTGAGTGAGTCTTTCAGTTCTCGCCAGAGATGTGTGAATATCGAACCTCGGTAATGAGCGAATTCATGTGTTCTCATGTTGAAAAATACTTTAAGTACAAAATGCAGACACAAATTTTAATGACGAATACTTTAAAAACAATTATGCGGAGCGTGCTATTTTCTTTTACTATGTGAAAGTTTATAATATGGTAAAAATCATCATGTTTATAATGGAAAAAAAAAAATCTTAGTCTTCTGTACGCATAATGTCTGCATTATTACAACGGTGTTAAAGTGTAAAAATTATGAAATAAGTTTATTTCAAAAGGGCACTGTTCAAAAATACTGATTACTTCAGGCAGCCTCGACTTTCCTTCGGACAAGGTTGTGTCCGTCTTTCTGAGTACCATGATTAATGTAGCATAACAGCATAGAATGTTTACGTGGCTCTGAGAGGAAGCACACTAACAAGTTTTAAGGGGAACGAGGCAGTGACCACAGTGCGTCCTCTGGCAGGAGATAGTGGCACGCTATTGATAATGCACACATGATATGCAAGTTACTCACGGGAGTTTCGAAAAGCCAGTGGAGCAAAAGGGGGGATGGTTTGACCTGGCATTGCGGTTTGGTCTCTCGCGTTCGTAACAGTACGAACACAATGATGAAAATAAACAGTTATTATGGATAAAAAAAAAGACAGCACTGACGACCAGAGCAGGTGACAAACAGGGCAAAACTGCAACGGCATATGTCCGAGAAATTGTATTAAATCAAAATTTTTTCATTGCACGAATCATTTTAAGAACTCCAACGTGCAAGTTGTGCTTGCGTCTGGTGCCATGTGTTTTTCATGTAGGATTTTGGTTCCTCTGTTTTTTTTGCCGCTCACTCACTATTCATCAGCGTCAGCTGCAAGAGGGGTTTCCTCAGAGTCCTCCTGCTGTGAATGTTGGCATTCGTCAGCCTTCTCCCCCTCCGCCTAGCCAGTGGAATGCAACCAGTCAATATGCCTTGTGTTGTGTAGTGGACTCATGCTTCACCAACAGGGCATGAACAGCACAACAGAAACAGAGACTGTATATTTTGTATGGTAGTTACCTGATTTAGTGAGGTCAGTCCATAATGTAGATGTGGAACTGGTAGAGCTTGAAGAAAATGGGGTTTTGGCAAATGATTACGTTACGTTCTTCACCCATGCTAGAAAAGAAATGAAAACACGATTTGGCATGGACTTAAAAGAAAATATGTATTGGAAATATATATAAAACATCACTTGGCGGATAAAACACTTTACTGTGTAGTAGCTTCTCTGCTTGAAGGGGACCATGATTTGGTCACAGACAGGTTTATTTTTCTGTTACTGGGGTTGTGTGTGTATTTTCCCGTTATATTCTCGTAAAGTCTGCTAGAATATAATATAGTGGAAACAATTTTTTTCTCCTAGTTGTATTTTAAGGTGTTTTTTTTTCTTTTTTTTTTCCTCCTTGTTTATCTCCCTCATTTATAATCTTTATCTAATTTTTTATTCATACTTTCTCACAATTTTATTTTACACCTTTCCAGAATCTCTCTCTTCTTCCAGTTCCCAGTTCTGGTTCTGTTTGCTATTCTCTCTCCACTGAACTCCTGAAGCGCTGGCTTGAGTTGTGAGAAAAATGCTTAATTGTTTTTAGTGGGAATTGAAGCTGAGAGTTTATTAGTAATAAACTTATAATTTTTTCTTAATTATTTGTTTCCTATATGTACAACGAACATCAAGGAATGCATTGTCTACTTTATATGTTTAAAAGATAAATAAAAAAACAGATTGAACATTTTTAGAATTATAAATCTCACAAACTTCTCTGTGTCTTATGAATGCTGTTTACATAACTTAAGGGTTCCGACTTATGACAAATTTCACATTTCAAAAGTAGAAAATAAATACACATGATTTAACTAGAAAATTCTAGCAAATGAGAGTGTTTATTCTTTGTTCAGTTTTCCACTAATTTTTTTTCGTGGCAAGTAGTAATCTTTTATGATTTTATTTCAAAATAAAAACTTTACATAATGTTATTTGGAAATAGATATTTCTATTTCCAGTGCCTTGAAAATTTAAGGTGAATAAGTTTTCATATTTATAGATTAGTACTAGCTTATAACTGGCGGCTTTGTTCACGCAATTTAACAATATTGCTGATATTATACTATTGAAAGAAAAGAATGTGATTAATTCCAAACACTTTTACTAAAGAAATAGACTTAAATAAAAGATTGGATTCATAACAAAACTGTTTAAGAATATTTTTTAAGGTTGTTATGAATATGCTTTTTTAATTTTTACTGTATTATAAGTATCTTATTTTATAATTCCTTTTTTATTGTGTTCTGGGATATGTTTTACCGTGATGAAATCACACTTAATATTTTTTCATTTCATGAGGTAGAAAATTTAAAAATTTTTAAATGCATGCATATTTCAGTTTTAGTAAGTTTTTGCTTTCAGTTACAATTACATTTTCATTTATTATGGTTAAATATATGCTTAGATTAATTGAATAATTGCAAATTATTACAAATACTTCCATTATATTAAGATATTTGATTCAATGGCATTTTTATTTAAAATTTGGAGTAAATACATCAAATTTCTTATCGAAAGTATTAGTTGATTCTTAGTTATGCTTAATATTACTTATACAAAGTTCCCAACTTTTTTATCCGTTTCTTCTTTTACTCAGGGATGCCAATGTAAAAATTCAGTTACTAAGTAAATATGGCAATATCCATTAACCAAATTCCAAATCCCTTTTTTTATTTATCACAGATGTGAACTATGAAATAATTATAATAAACTTACATTTATATTAAATTTTAATTTGTATTGCCAATACTGATTTAGTGTATTCAATAACCTTTTTATTTTTTAAAATAATATTCACCCGTGTTACGACTTAAGAGGTATATTAAGGAGAACATTGAACATGAAAAGGTAGCGTAAGGAATATTTATTAGTCATTGCCTTTATCTTAAATTAAGTTTGGTTTGATCAGAAGATATTTTTTTAACGTAAGAACCATATTTACGACATTTCACCCCATAAGAAGTAGAAATTCTGTAAGTAGTAAAAAAAGTTGGTAGATTATGCATATTTATAAATTATACAGCAAAATTACATCCCAGTTGATAAGTTTCAAAGATACAATTTATATAATAAAAAAAATTGACTGCTTTTTCACCCCTTTTGCAGTGGAATTTAGAAAAATAATAATGGTAAAAAACATGCTATTCAATCATATAATGTAATTTATTCTTGCTCAATTTCTTACCTTCATCTTAATTTATTTGAATCTATGATTATGTAATACTATAAAAATTACAGTACCGTTTCACTGCCTTTGGGTCGATAATCAAAATATGGTAAAAGCATCCTACATAATTAATTATTTAAGTGCTCATTGTCTTACATAGTACGTTGGTATGGAGATGTGAATCTTTTATGATAAAATAAATCTTAGTCCCATTTCACATCATAAAATCAATATCTGGAAAATTGAAAATACTGTGCACCTTGATTAACAGTGGTACTGTAGGAGTTGGGGGGGAGGGGAGGGGGAGCAGCACAGATAAGCGAATATCACTGATAATCAAATTCAAATGTATTTAGGTTATACAATAAATACAGCAAAATTTTGTAAGTAATTAATACAAAACAAATGTACATTTCTGTTTAAAAAAAATCATCAAAATACATTGAGTAGTTTCAGTTGATGATGTAACAAACAAACATACAAACAGACCAAAATTTTAAAAATTATATATTTCAGTTCTCAATAATGTAAATAGCCATTTCCAGTAGATTTTTTTTTAATTATTTCAACCAATTTACAGACTTTTTACATAGAACAGTATTATTATTTGTATAGATTTATGGTGTTTTACAAAGTAGACACTACAATGCAGCAGCTTTGTAAATGTTTGCCAGTTCTAACGTACAAACAATTTGTATTAGGTATGCTCTTATTTCTTGATTTATTATGTATAATCTAAAGGTATCTGCCAATATTAACACCATTCAATACTTTTGATAAAGTTGAGTTGAAAATGATAAATTTCTAGAACTTTTGATGTAAGTATAAGTCATGCCTTAATTATTGAGACGTAGAAAATATGGTTTCCTTGCTTGGGGCATATTTTGTAACAGTAATTTTGTTTCATTGCAACCGTAGTATTGTTGTATGGTTGTGTGTTATAGTTTGTGTAATGCTATATAATTACTTACGTTTAACTGTTAAACTATTTATTAATATGTGTTCGTTTTGTTTATTTATTTTTTAGTTTTGTTACTTTAAATTATTTTATAAATATCATTTGTTTACTTATTGCTTTTAATTTTATTTTTAAAATAGTGTGTTGTGTGTGTTTACCTTGTTTCTTAATTTTTTTCATTAATCGGTGCTCATTTTGTTTGTGTCAGTGTACTATGTTTTATTGTTTGCTAAAAATAAATTTAATTTTCTAATACTCACAAGTATCTATGTTTCTTGCAAGATATTTCTCCCTATTCCTGCTGTTCTGCCTTGTAAATTGCAGATGTTCCTTGAAAATACATACACACTTATTAAACTCTATAGCTAAAATTTTGAATTAGAGTGTTGCATTTTCTATGATAGTGAAGGTGGGATTCAGGAAAATAAAATTGGTTTTCAGCTGCAAAATTTTGCACATGGTGTGTGGATTACAGAAAATGGCTTTTGTAGCGATAGTGTATAGTTGATAACATGTGTTTTCAAATATATAGAAAGCCCTTCATTGAGAAAGGAATTATTACTGACCAGACAACATTTAGAAGGATTCAGAACACCTCTCGGAACTTAATATGTTGTACAGTCCACATTGTCATGGTGATTACTAAGCTATGTTTTAACATATGTGCATAAAATATGTAAATTAACCGGTGGTGGTCCTGAGGAAAGGGGTTTAAGGGTGATGTTGAGTGACTGTTAACATCCCTTGATGGTCCTTAACATCCCTAGGCCGGCTTGCACAGTCAGGTAAGGGCAATCCATGCAAAAACTTGCAAATAGAGTACATTAAAATCTCAGTAAAACATACGAAAAAGAACACACAGCTTCGGATTTCTTAGTAAATAAATTATTTTTAATGGATTGTTAATAAATTTGAAACAACTTGTAGGGAATCAAGTAGCACACTTTGAAGTTAAAAATCCTCTAAAGTGAGGCATCCTGTAACACTGAAATACTTTCCTTTGCTGCAAGTGGTGACGGTGCAAACCAGTCTAAATGGGTGCCAAACGTTTCATTGGTAAAAAGTAGGCTTATTGAATTTAAAAAAAATAATGACAATATTTGGTGGTTGGCAGTTTGCTGTTTTGTGGTAGGAAGTGTTGTTAGTTTGATGTTTCTGTAGTTTGAGTAGTTATCCGCATGTTGTACACTCCCGCATGTGGCTTTACGTGTCCTAGCCGTCGGGTAGCGCTCGCCCCAGCCGGCCGGACAGCCGGCGGCGCGCGGGGGACGAAGATAGCTACCCCTTGTTGCGTTGACTTGCAGATCTTCGTGCGGGCGCAGTTCGACTACGATCCGCTGGACGACGACCTGATCCCCTGTGCCCAGGCGGGCATCGCGTTCAAGACGGGGGACATCCTGCAGGTGGGTGGTGTACTACTATCCGTGACCCATCTCCTCACATGCACAGAGCTCACTTGTTCCTTGACTTCGTCCAGGTGGCAGACCCGCGTCTGTCGCCATCAACTCGTATATATTTAATTAAGTGATCATGGGGGGGATGTGTCAAGCGTGTTGGTGTGCCAAATGAAACTTTATGGTAGTGAAACTATCCTGGAATACATTTTGTTCACTTTAATGGTCATGACAAGAAATAATCACAACTTGAAAGAGTACTTGAGAAAATTACAACACCACCATTTAATTCGTCCGACGGTGCTGATATCTCTATGATTTTTACCGTGACAATTGTATCTGTGGTTGCCAGACGTCCACTAGCCTCGCGCAGGGCACTGTTCATCAGAACTGTTGCAGATTGGTTTCCTTACTGGGATTCGGTTTGGACACGTTCTGGAATACGGCTCGCGAGTTAGGTTACGGCTGTTTGCTTATTCACTACCTTACCTGAACTTCTTGGAATACCATCCTAACTCCTTACTCCCCCACGGTTGCGCTAATCGCAGACGGGTGGAGCTTTTGTGTCAACAAATATGTGCATAGAAAAGCTTGCATTGTGCTTTATTTCCACACGTATACTTAGTTGGCATTTACAGTATTCTTTGTCACAATTATTATTTTGTTTGAATGTTATGGGGGTTTAACAAAACAGATTTGTTCAGTACATCAGGGAAATTTGAGAAGGAACTTACCACATCCTATAGTTTCGAACCATCACAGAATTGGCCTGTAGTGATTTTGAGAAACTGTGAAATACCGAAACTAGGGTGGTCAGACCGGGTCCTCTGTACATCCATTATATGCCAATAATAATTATAAATGAAAAGATTATGTGTTTTTTGAAATTTTATTTGTTATTCTCGGCAGCTGTACAGCAGACATAATGCACAAAAATGTTGAGCTCGTAAACAATATGTAGGGGTGGATATAAGTATCACTTCATGGTACTGATTGGCTGATGGGAGTGAAATAAATGTGCATCTGTGTCGAAAAGTGTGTAGCCATTTACATTAACTGCCTGTACAGGTATTTTGGAAGTGCGACATAGCTAGCGTTAAACACTGAAATGTTAAACCGTACCTGAGTTGGCCTCGGCACGGAGACCGGGTTGAACGCGAGCTGGCCTTGCAGATCATCAGCAAGGACGACCACAACTGGTGGCAGGCGAGGAAGGACAACGCCGCGGGATCGGCGGGTCTCATCCCCTCGCCGGAGCTCCAGGAGTGGCGGACCGCGTGCATGGCCATGGAGAAGAGCAAGCAGGAGCAAGGTACGACGTCGTCTGTCCCGCTCGCCGGCTCCGTAACGCTTGTGTCAACAATTATTCCTGCGTGGCGTTTGCACGGATGATTGAACATCGAGCTCATTAGAGACTTCATTATTGTTAAGTTGTTTACAAAAAAAATTTTATGTGTTTAGTTTACTGAACTTCAAGTGGTGGTGGCTGTACAATGAATGGGCAGTGTATCTGTTCAGTAATAGCTGATATCAAAAAGTACATTTTGAATTATGTAGTTAGCCTATTTGCATCCTAAACAAACACTACTTATAAAATAAAATTTGGTTGGATAAGTTACAGCGCGAGCTACGGTATCTTAAATAAGTTATCATCTAGTATGTATATCATTTTTATAATGGCACATTTAGACATAATTTTGAATGATTATTCTTAAAGTATATATATATGCACCTAACTAATGTATGTTTTAAGTGATAAAGAAAGCAGTGATAGATGTAAGCTCGTAGTACTATCCACCATATGATTAAAGTTGGTGTTTTAGTGCCGTAGATGTGTTGTAAGCAGTGCACTGGGACATGAATACCCCTTCCCTCTTGTACACCCATGCCTGCTGTAGTTAGTTGCGGGCAGCTGTCGTGTTGCAATGTGTCACGCAACTGGAGACGTTCATTTGGTGTAGCGTTACTGTACCAGTACCTATCTCAAAGGTCTGCTGGGACTGTATTTGGCCAGTTTTAGGCTGGCTTTCAGGTGCCTATTGAAACTGGTTGAACTCTAATGGGGAAACTTATTGCGCATTTTATCTTTAACTTATTGGAGTTTTAAAAGACTTTATTTAAACGGGGTGGCCACAAACCGGGAAATCCGGGAAAACCGAAAAAAGTCTGAATTAAAAATAATTCAGGGAAAACCTGGAAAAGTCAGGGAATTTTCTTATGGGTCAGGGAAATTTTTGAAAAAGCTTGCTTCTGCATCCTAATGGTTTCTTCAGTGACGAGTTTTGTCATTAAAAACGTGTACCTATTTAACTGTAGTATTTTCAAAATTATTCATGCAAATTACCGTATTCACCGGAATAATTTGCGCATAATGTTCGTAAAATGCGTTTTGAAATAGCATGGTGCGCTGGTATTCAAAATTTGGCAATGCTGCATAGCACAAGTTCTGTCATGCTCTAATGTTGGTTAACCTGTGGTTTCATAATGGACAACTGACAGCTTGTACTTGGACGTATATTTTTATGAGAGATGCAATTATTACCGAAGGTTTGCAGTTGCTGAAGAAAAAAATAAACCTGAATTATTAAACAATTGTAAGGAAATGGAAAGTCGTACTACGAAAGTAAAGTATGAAGTCACGGAAAGTCGTATACGTGACCGGAGAAAAAGAAAAAAAAAAGATACGTTTTTGAAATTAAAATTTGTTTAAAGGTGAGGTTTTGTTGTGTGTGCTTCTTCAGCTCTTCCCGCGTTTTTAATTCGTAGTCTTTGTAATGTAGTATTGATTTTGGTCATTCGTATACAATATGAAGTGGCGCTCTTCTGCGGTAAACAAAACTGCTATGGTCGTTAGCTATTTTACATTAATGCTGCTTTTGTTTTTGACACGCGTCGTGATATGTAAACATGTTATTATTTACAATTACGCCATAAAATTTGTAGACATGTATTTGCCTAAATTTTTCAATTAAAATGTTAATTCAAGTAATAAATATATAGGGTAAATACGGACCTGATAACGTGTTGAAATAAATAAAAGGCAAAATAAAACTGAGCTGAACTTAGCTCTATCCGGCCGCCCGGGACAGAGAGCTTGGGACAACACCAGCCTAAGTCATTCCACGCAAATACGGCAATTTCCAACCAAGTTTTAATATTTTTACAAGAGAATGAGCAGTCATAACGTTATAGCAGTTACAATGTGACCTACATACATGTGTTTACTATAATTAAAAAATAAATTTACTGTGTGAACCATCGTACAGGTTGTCCCAGGGCCTCTGAAAGCCCCTAAAGTATTGTTTTCATTGCGTATTTCACAAACATGATTTTTTTTTTTTCGGGGCCTTTGATTATGGTAACGATATAGCTGATATATAGGGATCTTCCTAAAGGTATAGACTTTCAATTAAAAATTAAATTACCGAGCAAACTATCGTGCAGATTGTCCCAGGGCCTCTGAAAGCCCCCAAAGTGTTGTTTTCATTGCGTATTTCACAAATGAAGGTGACTCAGAAATCACCAAGAGACATGCAGACCAAAATTATATATAGGGGTGTTCCTACAGGTGTACTTTATAAATAAAAAATAAATTTGGAAGGAATTCCATTGTATCTGTTGCTCCAGGGCCTGTTAGGGCCTCCAAAGTGTGGTTTTTAAGGTATTTATCACAAACATTAATTTTTTACACCAACTTTGGCCCTGGAGCATCTCGTACAGGGGTTACCTCTGAAAATTAATATTTTTTTGTTAGAAGGATCATAGGGGAAAGGCCCTATGTACCAGCCGTATCATTACTCGTAGGCCAAAGTGTTGAAAACAAATAAAGTTTTGTGATATACTCCATGAAAACAACACATCTGAGGCCTTCAGAGGCCCTGGTGCAATCCGTACAATGGTTCGCACTCTAAATTTAATTTTTATTGATAGTACACACATGTATGAAGGTCTCCATGTAACTGCTCTATCGTTATGTTTGCACATTATGTTGTAAAAATATAAAAACCCGGTTGGAAATTGTCGCAGTTGCATGGAATGACTTAGGCTATTGTTGTCCCAAGCTCTCAGTCCCGGGGCGGCCAGGATAGAGCCGGCAGATAGAGCTAACTTCTGCTCAGTAAAAATTACATTTGCCAAAATCATTTAGTTTGAAAAAAAATTTCTTTTTTATAATATCATTGTTTAAATTCATATAACTGTTTATTTTTTTCTGCCAATCTTTTAATTTTTCTGGCTTTTACATTAAATCAGTGTCACAAGTGACGGATCACTTCGAACATTTAGTCTTAGGGTTATTGTTTAGTCAATGGTCGTTACAAATGTGAAGTTGTTTTATATTCTGAATTCTTTTGTGTATGAGGTTCTCTTCTGTTCTTTTTTTTATTAATTTCAGGTCATATAAAATGTTAGGGTATCAAACATTAAAATCCTTCTTGTATTCAAGACAGTCCTGCATTCAAAGTGATCATCTAGTGAGATGTCTTCTAGTGTTTTACGTGTCCAGTCTATTATGTTTTCTGGTATTCAAAGTTATTCTTAATTTGATTCCAGCATAATTTTATAATTAGACCGATCTATTGTTATACTATGAGGTTGTGTTATATAATACATTACTATGTTTTGGATATATGTCTAGTCATCAAACCTAGAAGCTTACTGCAGACTTATTTGGACAAGTTTTTTCTAGAATATTTTAGGAATTTCAGTATTCAAGGACCATATACTTAGTGCCTATTCTGGAATTTAGTGAACTGTATAAATATTTATTGATTTCTGTACCTTTATGTACGGGATCTTCCGTCAGTTGTTGGAAATAAGGTCACGTGACTTTATTTTATTTGTGTAAGACTAACTTCTACTGAAATTTTTTTTTTTGGTTTCTTTTTACACTGGACTTAAATTTGTGGAAAGATGAATCAAAAATACATTCAGCAACAGGCTCCATGGTAACATTTTCTTTCCTGTACCTTCAACCAAAGTTTGTAAGCAAAGTCACTGCTACTGTTGGCAGATGATTCATGTTTTCTTTTTTACTGCGAGTAAAAGTTGTTCTGAACCACTTTACTATAACGTACATTCCGTTTATGAATATGTAGCCGGTCATAGTAGCACAAGATTCTCCACGCTAAGAAAGTTTCTACATTTCTTAAATCATATCTTTACGACAATATTGTGTATGATCTCATTACAAAATTTAATTTTAAATTAAAATGGTACTCCATGTTTTTCCTGTTCAATGCTTCAAGATGATGAAATTGTGGAGTAAGCATGTGTAAGTAAGTGTTTTCTAGCATTTTCTGCACCAACGAAGTAGTCAAACAAATAACCAATGCACATTCAGAGACCACTCACCGTCTGGGACAAGTCCCAGTTGCTGGAAGTGGCTTGAGGTTACCAACAAACGAACAGCATCTTGTGTTCAGTTGGGGTCGTGAAGTCTCTCGCTGCTGGTGATGTCTGTTACTGCGTGATTCTGAGAACTGTGTGCAAGGCATGGACTAACGAGTGCATTGTGTCTTTTCCTGCGTGTTTGTGTTTCAACTATTTGCTTGGAAGAGTTGCAAGGGTGGTGGAGTAATCTGGTGTTCGTAATTGTACACAATATTGGTGGGATAAGTAATGGATTGTCAGTTTGTTGTCCTAGCATCCCATAGTTAGAGACAAGCTTTTATGGTTTGATTTTTGTCCATTGTCATTTTTAAAACAGAAGATTTCAGTGTTGTTTTTATTTGTATAAATTTGGTTTTATAATACTTACTCCACAAAATAGTGGTAATATTTACATGTTGCCATTTTACAATAAAGAGTTTGTAATAAATTGGTCTTTAAAACCGATACATTCAAAACAATAAAAATAAATTGGCTAGCATGTGTGGTTTGAAAGTGATTCAAATAGAGATGCACAGTAAAAGAAATTAAATTAATTTTTCTTATCTATGTACTTTGGTACAATTTTGAGTCCGGAAATGACATTCCTTGAATTCCAAAAACATTAAAAAAGATTACTTTTATTATGATTTGAATTAACTTGATTCCACGATATAACTTGCATTTTGGTGCTACATATTGCATTAACTTTGGTGTTGTGCGGTTTATTGAGGTGCTTTTTGGTGTGGGTTTTTTTTTTTTTTTTTTTTTTTGTTGCAATTCACCGTATATAACGTGTGTCATGGCTATTCGGTCCCAGCAGAGCCCTGCTAGTTGGTCCAGCGACCTGTGTGCTCACCGTCTCCCGTGGCCCCTCCCCTCCCCCAGGTCGTAGACCGCGGCCCGTCCGAGTGTTGTTCTGCACGCCGGTCTGTCTCTCGTGTGGGTGTTTGACTGTTGATTGTTGCACACCCGTAGATGGCGACACTGACGGCGGATGCACCTCTCATAAAGACGGATGCGATGGCACCACAGGTATGGGGCATGCCCGTGTTGCCCACCCTGCATCGTGTGCCTGGTCCCTGGATCTCTGTTAGACGCGGGGGCGGATCGTGAGGTTGCTTGAGCGCCTGTGCCACCGTGTGCGGTCCATTTATGGTAGCTTGGAGCTTAGTCGGTTGAAGTCCATCTTCCACCCAGTGTGTAGAATATTTTACAAGGCACTGTAACTTTCCTGCATTTCAAACCATGCTATTATACTTCTGTGTTACTTTACAGTCTTTATTCTTTTAACTTTTTTCTCTCTCTCTAACTTCACTTTCTTGCAAATTTAAAAATTTGTCTTCCTAGACTCTTGAAAATCATTAAAAAGGTTTGTAGGTTTAACAGCTATCAGTTTTGCAAACAAGCCTTTAGAAATAATTCAGTTATTCAGTTTACCAGGAATGGCTCACTTTGCTATGTTTAAACAAAATGGTTGTTCCAAGTAATGTTACCTGGCGTGAAGGGACCGTCACAATTCGCCACTGTTCGTAATAGGTAGTCAAAATTTGTGTTGATTTTTCTTAATAGTTTTTGAAAGTATTGCCATGCTTGCTGTTATTCAAGTTTCTAACCCCTTGTAGAAGTCGGTTTCTTTCTAGTGTCTCTTGAAGAGTTTGCATCTGCACGCACAGGCTGCGAAAGAAAAAGAGCATTCATACTCAGACAGAAGTATCAGGATTTTTAATTGAGTGGGATGAAATCAGTTAATGTATGTCTGCAGTGCTGTGTTGATAAAGAACAAAAATGAGTATTAATAGACAAAGGAGAGACAAGATATCGTGGTATTAATTTTTGTATAATTTTGTGGGTTATATGTGTGATATTCCTCATACAAGACGTTAACATATTTTTAAATGTAATTCTGTTTGTGATATAAGCCACGTGTTTTAAATAAAATAATTGGGAAAATTAATTCCTGAGACTTTAATACTTAAAAATAAATTAGGTAAACAATAGTGTTTTAAGTAGAAAGAAGGAAGTAAGACATGCATTAACAATAATTGTAGAACACAAAGGTTCTGCAAAGCGGCCCCCACGTGATCCGTCAAGCCGGTGAAGCACTCGACCTTGAGATAACATTCTTTCATAACTTATGCATTCACACTCATTCTGTGCAGGTTTCAGAATTGGAAAATTTAAACATTGCCTTTCCCATGTCAATATAAATTAGCTCTGTTTTGAACTAAATTATTTACATTGAAAATTTTCTTTATAAAATATTTTTAGCAAGAATAATTGAAATTCAAAGAACTTTTAATTAAATCCTACCTATTTGAAAGTTATGTTTTGAATCATACCATAAAATAATTGAACTTCTTTTTGCTGTGCCAAAAGGGTATATGAAAAATACTCTCTTCGTTCAAGAGTTATCTTTCGTGCTTGGGCATGCAAAAGTTATTACGAAACAATTGATTGAATACAATATAATAAGTATTTTCATATTTTTCAATTTTGACTTTGGCATTAATTTAGGTACCTATTATTTTGTTTTGTTTTGATTTGTGTCTTAACAAACCTGCCTTAAAATTGTATTCTGCTCTTTAAATGCATTTTTTGTCCTAGCACCAGCGCTACTTGCCAAACCCTCAACTCGGATCTCCAGTCTGCCAAGAACTTTAGTAGATGAAGTTGTGCTTTAAGACATATTCATGCACAAATGAATTGCACCCTCATACTTGAAATACTTTTTTCCCCTTGGCATATTAACATCTGCCTTCTCAATTTACAATGTGCACAACAATCGGTACTTGAATTAATTCATAAATTGTTTTCACATTAATGTATGCCACCTCTTGAGTCATGTAATCGTTTCAAGATCATCTGTGCTGATTCTAGAAGTTGGAAAGACTCACTCCAAATGTAGTCAACTGCACGCTTTCACTATGGCTGTTTCACATGGTATGTAAGCCCAAATACGACCGTACCGCAAAGTTAAAGTACTCGCAGCTGCACATTAACTGAAAGTTTCCGGCTCAACTCATCTTCCTGAAACCTCTTTGTGAGTTTGAACGGCGTATACTGTAGTTCAGTGTTAAGTAGACTACACAAAGCTATGCTTCTTTCACTCTGTCAGAATGATCCTTCCCGCTAGTTTGATGATCAACTAAGTATTTTCATCGGAGTTGTAACTGCAGGGAATCGCAGTTTTTCATAGTTGTACAGGATTCATGGGCATAAATTCGATGGGCGGCAAGGAATGCCAAATCCAAGGATTTTTGTTAAGGAAACGTATGTCTGGAAAGGTAATCTCGCAAAGTTGCAGGCGTGAGCAGTGGCGCATGAGGGCACTCTCGACGGCTGAGAGGATGCACGATCACGGCGCAGTGACCTCGTGCTATGCACGGAGCGCGGACGTGGGGAACTAGCACGGGGTCGGCAGACTGCAGCTCTTTTCGTAGGACTCTAGGCTCTGCGACAGCGCAATCACAACGCATGTCCTCAACTGTGCGCTGCACCACCCGCCAAGGTGCTTTTTATCTTAACAGTTCATTTATTAAAATAATTTAGGTTATCTTGATTTATTAGTAGAGCTCTGCTAATGACTACCATAATTTTTTTTAATTTACGTTTCTTTCTCCTAAGTAGACTTTATTTTTAAGACTTTATGTTAAATTTGAGACTAAAGTATTTTGATTTTAAGTGTCTCTCTCTTTTTTTTTAATCATCTTAAAGGAGGAAATACATATTGCTGCTCTCCAAAAAATTTTAAGAATCTGTTTCTTAATATTTGGCTCATCTCACTGCGCTAGCAACCAGCAGTCTGGTGTTCAGCACAGGGGATGGTTGGTGTAGGTGTGTGTTAAACATGTCATTGGGCAATTATTTTGGTGTTGACTGTTAGTGAGTAGCGACTATGGTGCTACAATTAATAGTTTTGACAAGCAGCAGAAGAATGCGCACTTACCTATGGCGCCTTCACATCAGTACGTAGGAAGACATTCGTACTGCTTTACCAGCATCGCTACCCGGAGCGGGGAGTTTCATACCACCAGGAAGCTAGGGCATTTGGCTTTTCGTGTGCTTCTCATGGAGCGTTTGAACTCGGGGTCAGCGGGGTTAGTGCCTAGATGCGCATGAAATTCACATTTGCACACTGCTGTTCATGCCTGTACCTTTCAAGGCAGCATTTCTGAACAGATGTTCCTTGGAAAAAAATTCCCTGCCTCCCATTTAACTAATGCCCAGCAATTTTTTTTTATCATTCTTTATAGAGAACGTTTGAAATATGTTTCTAATAATTTGCTGGAAAATTTGCATTAGTTCTTGCCATTATATTTAAGTTAAATTAGTTAATGCAACATTCTTTTTAGTAGTTAGTCGCAAAAGTGTTTAATTAAAAATAATTTTATCCTATGCACCTGTAATTTAGTTGTTGTGATAAAAATTGTTGTTTATCTGCACTGTTGTTTGGATACGAGCCGCCAGCCAATGTCGTCGACGGGAGTTGCTTTGGGGGAAGGTCCTGACATTTTGTTTTAATTTAATTATAATTCTTATTATACTTATAGTTTAGGGTGTTGCCAAGGAACTAACACTTCTTTCCCCTGAGCGCTCCTGAAAGTTTGTAAGTTAAGATTTGGTACGAGTCTGGTTTCCACTGAACTAAAGTAGGCACATGGTTTATATATATGATATGGTTTTGTTCATCCTTGAATATTTCTTTTTTATGTTGATTGTGGGGGAACTCCTTGCTAGTCAGCATGTTGACATTAGATATGGTAAGTGCGTCTATATAGTCGAGATGGAAGTGCAACTTTCATTCAGCTCTTGACGTAACTGAAAAGAATTGTGAAAAAAATACTGTGCGTGTGTGGCCACCACGCACCGTGGCAGAGCAGCCAACCATCGGAAACACCGTCGCGCGAAGTAGCGGGATGGTGTTGGCGGGTCGGCATGTTCGTGCGTCACCCGGGTGGCTCGTGCCTGTTGCAGTGAACTGCTCGATATTCGGCCGCAAGAAGAAGCAGTACAAGGACAAGTACCTGGCGAAGCACAACGCCGTGTTCGACCAGCTCGACTTGGTCACGTACGAGGAGGTCGTCAAGCTGCCGCGTGAGTAGCCTCCCCTCCCCCCACCTCGAGGGGCTGTCACATAGTCACTCTCTCTCTCTGTTATTCTTGCCAATTGTACAAAATTCTACTTGGACATAGTGGAGAATGACCATAAAGGAATGTCCCAATTTTTAATAGTATCAACTGTAGACGTTGTAGTGTTAGTTCAAGGTCACAATTAAAGAGTTACTCAAACAGTTTTAGTTAAGCGCATGCACGAGTACGCCACCTACGCAAAAAGCCGACTCCTGAATCTAATTATTAGAGGGTGAACATGTAAACTGTATTTGGCTACAGGATGGAGCCCCTCTCCCTTGGAATCTCTTTGCACGAGAGTGGTTGAACGTTAAAGTCCCCAACTGTTGGATTGGTCGTAATGGTAGAGATGACAGAGCTCTTTTTCGTTTGCGTCCATGTTCACTTGACATGGCATGATATATTTTTTCCTTTGAGGCTTTATAAAAGATTGTATCTACGTTTCGCAGCTACCTAATGATTTGCCAGAGTTGATACACAGAATTTAATAGGCTATTGCTTCCATCTCTCCAAACTTGTTAACCAAAGTGTGGGAGGAATGGGGCTTTTGGTAGGATGTGTGCCTTATAACTAAATGTGCACATATTGTTTATTTGTAAGAAAAACTAGGTTAGTTTACCTTCAATTTGATGTGTGATTTGTTGTAAATAGTCTAGATTAAACTCCTATAATATAGACATCTTATAACAAGTAGTATTCTGAGTGAACAACTCAACTGGAAACATCAGAAGGTACTCAATAGTGGTTAGATTAGTAAGTATGCACCTTACAAAAGTTAGATTACTTGGACAATGTGCTCATTTTTTTTTAGTGTCTTATCAACTGTAGATCATTAGAGACTTGCATCACAAAAATCCAGGTAATCATGGACAGAACTGCCCATGGCCTACAAGTGGTCAATTGGCGGCCCGCCGGCCAGATTTGGCCCGCGACATGTTTTAACACAGCCTGCTTAAAGAATCTTTCAATAAATAGCTACCAAGTATATTGCACATTTTAATATTTTGCATTAAAGTATAATAAGTTAGTAAACATTTTAAGACATTAAACAATTTTCGTTATAAATTAAATATCCATATGTGTATGGTCCTAGGATCAGTTTCAAAAATCTACGTGGCCCTCGAAAAGAGCAAAGTTAGATGTCAGTGGCCTGTGATAATCCATTGGTAAAAATAAAACGGAAAGACTAAAATCAGGCTGGATGGACTGATATTACAACCAGAGTTCTATCAGATATGAGAATAATACCTATTTACTTGTTTGTTGCAAGTACTCGTTCGATAGTGACTCAACACATTTAGTTTAATATGTTTAAAAATTTTATAACAGTGTTAAAGTCTTAATTTAAAGTAGCTGTAGGTATTAAGGCAGGGGTCCGCCTAGTCTTGGATGTACATGTTAGCAAGGCGGGATGATAACGCTCGCTGGTGTCTTGTGTGTAAGGCAAGTGTGAGATTTGAGCTGCAACCACACCATTGTGTAGCAGAGAAATGAAGATAATGAATGATGTAAGTGCTTTCAACCAGATCATTCATGCCTCAAATTTGTTCTGAAAAAATTATTTTTAGCCATTCTTACTCTTCTAAAATTAAATACGGAAACAGAACTACTCATCCACCCACAGGGTGTAAACAGACCACACTCGAATATCTCAAGCAGTTTTTAAATTGCGTGGTTGCTTTCTGTAGCCTCTGCACACCGCATATGTACCCGGATAGGTGGGGCCCTGAAACATGACATTTGCTATTTGCTGATCAAGGATAGGTATTTTTGCAGTTAATTGTGTATTTCTGTGCTCTAAAATTAATACATGGCTGTGTGTGATGGTGTTATTTTTGACTAAAACATTGGCAAGATAATCTAGGTGAAGTAGGCATGTCTCGAAAGATGTAAGCAGGCTTTGCAACTTAATTTTATTTTTTTTATTTTTAAATTTGTAGTTATTTATCCCAATTTTAAGGCATCACCTGGCAAAAATCATATCTACCCAAACCGTGAGCAAATTTCAGTCATGTGTAAATGATCAAGCATTTAAGCTTAACAGATAATTTTGTGCGGGCAACTACGACAGCAAGGTAATATTAAAGCTGTACTGCAGGTTGTATCAGAAATGCTGTGTCACTCGAAGCAAGCAAGTGCAGAGTGGGGTTGGGGCAGTGTTCCAGAGAAAGACGCTGGTTCTTCTGGGGGCTCACGGCGTGGGCAGGCGGCATATCAAGAACACCCTCATTGCGAAGAATCCGGACAAGTACGCCTACCCCATACCACGTGAGTGTTTCACCATCTCACATTCGTGATGAAGTGCCATAAAACAGTGCATCACACAAGATTCAAGTTATTCACTCACTACATCATACATAATTTAAAAAAAAGATCGACTCAAACCACCAAAATTTTTTTCTTCAGCATAAATGCAATTTAGTTTAAAAAATGTATTGTACAAATTAATTACATTTGATGGTTGATTACATGTTACTATATTAAATATAATTAACTGATCGTGGTACATTATAAAGAAACCTAAATTAATTTTTTTATGACAATAGTTATGCGTTCTGAATAATCACGTTTGTGTCACAGTTTTTTTGTTTTTCTATGTAAAGTTGCAAAATGTTTTTTTTTTTGCATGACTTATTAATTTAAATTGTCTGATGTGCTTTTGTGTACTCCACTATTTAAATGAATGTGCTTTGCATAAATAGGTTTGGTTTTTATAACTTTACCCAACAAATAATTTTTTTTCTCTCACATAAACGTTCCACCCCTACTTTTCAAACTTGAATTTAGTTTCAAATGTGCGACGATTATGCAATAAAACATGTACTGCTTTCACTGATATTGATTATTTTTTCTATCTTAGCCACTGCCATTAAAATACAGGATGCTGCTTGTGAAAGGTCGGTAATTGTCACAGCGACACCTTGTTCGCAGACACGACGAGGCCTCCGAGGAACGACGAGGAGAACGGTCGCAACTACTACTTCGTCTCGCACGATGAGATGATGGCGGACATCGCAGCCAACGAATATCTCGAATACGGTGAGTCATCTCGCACCACGACTCCCCTCTTTCTTGAGAGATCTCGACCGGACATGGACTCTTGGTGGCGGTGGTTGGCACCAGCTGTAGGATACCTCGAACCTGCTGAGGGCGAGGTCTCAGCGTTGCACTTGTGCCGACCAGCTGCGGTGTTAGTACTACCAACCGTCTCATTGATCCCGTTTTCCCCTTGAGGAGGCCGTGCCAGGTACGTGCTCATAAAAAACAGGGATTGCAAATAGAGCCAAAATCTTACTACATGTGGTGAAGGGTTTCTGTTGCACAATTATTGCACAGAGACTTGTCATTACGGGCCCCATAAAATATTGGTGTCCGACCTAGGGTACCAAGTTATGCTGATGAGCTGACTGACTTGAAGGTTCCGAGTTGTGCTAATGTATTCACTACCTTGGGGTGCCAAGCAATGCTGATGTCCATGACCCCGCTACGCGAGTGCCGTAAACTTGCTCACGGCCGCTGAGGACCTGCATGTGCTGCACTCAACGCTGACGTGATAACATGGACACATGTATAAAACCTTCCCGCCCCCAGGCACGCGTGACGGTGTCGCAGGTACCCACGAGGAGGCGATGTACGGCACCAAGCTGGAGACGATCCGCAAGATCCACCAGGAGGGCCGGATGGCGATCCTGGATGTGGAGCCCCAGGCCCTGAAGGTGTTGCGCACCGCGGAGTTCGCTCCGTATGTGGTGTTCATCGCGGCGCCGGTGCTCCAGAACATGGCAGACGTGAGCACTGTTTCACTTTTCCCACGTTTGGTACTGTTCTTTGTAGTAATTTACAAAATAACAAGGCTAAATTAATTTTATTTTTATGATTTAATACATCCACTAAATGGTACAGTTGTCCCAGTTTGCATTAGTTTCAGAGATAGAATTAACAACATTAAAACAATGTTAACACCTTTTTTCATTCCTTAGGGAGGTAATCCTGTAATTATGTATAGCCTGGTTTATAAGTTGACCAAACACGGAGAAATAGAGGTGATATTTAATGGAGGGAAAAAAAAAAACCTTAAAATATGATAACCTCAAATGTAAGACGTGATTGAATATAAAGCATTCTTGAATAAAAGGTTGTCTTCAATATGAAACTAATCAGAACATTTAAATTTTACCAAGACCGAACTCATACGGATGTGTACTTTTCCTTTCAGTCAAGTGACATTTCATTTTTCAACTTTAGAAAATGTAAAAGAGGAGTTAATATTGTTTTAATAATTTATTACTGGTTAGAAAATCCAAATTAAGTTTTATATGGATTACATAAACTAGCAATAACAAACTTTCAAGTATTTCGTGGTATAAAAAAGATTACAACTGTTTGTATGTTTAATCTTCCTGCTATTAGATTTCATGCCACTTACAAGTATGTTTTGTATGAAGGTCATAGCACTAATATTGTGGACAACAAAGGTTTTAAAATTTGGTTAATTGTACCTATATAACCTTTTGAGGTGAGCCTGATGACAATATGCTCCACTGTTACTTGAACATCCCAGAATCTTCTTGAAGCTATTCCGGTTCAACCCCAGTCCCATTTACCCAGCTACTTACCACGCCACCTTGCTGCACATCATCACTTGAATTCAATAAAGTAGTTTCTCTTTGGTACGTGGCATACCTGTTAGCATTATTACTACGGAAAAGATTATTCGGTGAATTGCAATAAAACTGAAACGTCAATTCACCATGCAACTCCAAAATGCAAGATAATATACTGTAATGCAAATTAAATCGCCAAATTATCATTAATCAAAAGTTTAACTCAACTAAAAACTAATTTCTTTTGATGTATTAAACTTGAAAAATTTCACATATTTCGCATAAATTTTGTACCAATTTGATTGTGAAGTGGATTTTTACATTTTTCAAATGCATAATTTAGTGTAATTTATTTTGTTCAGTGTAGTTAAATATGCTTATTACAAATAATTATATAGTAAAAGAGCATAATGTATTGGTCACAATAAATGCTTTTGAAGAATTAAGCATTGTTAAACATATAAGATTTTTTTTTTTTTTAAATAATTGTATGCATGGAGTCTACGCATGACAAAAGCAAGACCTCTTGCTTATTGAGTAGAGATAAATTATTATATTTTAATTTAACAAGACATAATGACTAAGAAAAGTAAAGATGCTAGTACAATCTCAAGTAAATGCTAATATGTCTTTTTCTGCAACCTGTATACTCGCTTCTTTTGGCTGTTTATTCCCATGTTGCTTGTGATGATACAGTCATGCCTTTTTATTTTCAGGCATGATGTTCAATAATGTAAGAAAAAAAACTCAAATCTAACATAAATTACACTTATAAAGTCTATCTGAAAGGTCTGTAAGTTCTTTTGACATTTAAAATGTGTTGACCCTACCAAAATCAGATTACACTTTTCACATAAAAATCAATATCTATAAAGTTAATTGCACAAATCAATATGCTTCACACGAATAAATATATTGTAGATACTTTAAGTAAAATAAAATAAATAGGTAGCATTTGCCGTAATGACAACTGAGTAGTAGTCAAAAGCAAGCAGCATTATGAGAATTCTGTAGCATCATTGTTGTGTCATTTCTGCCTCCTCCTTGTGGTAGCTAAGCGTATCCCAGCGAAGTGGTACCGCGTGCACATAAGTGACTGCCACCCGTGCTACATCCCTGTGTAGCGGGTGTACAACCCAACAGGTGCCCTACCCTGAGCCGCGTAGTGGAGGGGGCAACCACGTGACAGATCGCATGACCCCCCTCCCCTCAGGCCCTCCAGACCGAAGTAGGAGTAAGCACGAGGCTCTGGATGGTCGAAGAACATATGGGCAGGCGACCCCAGGGGTGTATGAACCCCCGACCTCTGTGCCTAAGGTGCAGACCACCAGCCGACGCCAGCAGCGACCAACCTTCCCCATGCAATCCAGTACTAAAAATTTGTTTTTCAAAGTTATTGTGAATGTAGTTCTCCAGGTTTGTTTTTAATTTTAAAATGCATAAGTTTAATTTTGAAGTATTTCTTTTTTTGCCGATTTCTTTGTGTGGGAAAGCATGCTGACGTTAAGCCTGTGCGAATATCAGTTTTTTAGTTCAAATCGAATTTGAATACGAATACCAAATTATTCTCGAATACGAATATTGAGTTCGAATAATTGGAATGAGAATTGAAATCCCATAAAACATGTTATATCACATAACATTACAATATGATAACAGGTCATATTTACTGATACAATGTATGTAGAATCAAAAAACTGACAGTAGTTAAAATTTTAAGGTTCTCCAATTTTATAATTAGTTCGTATTAAAAAGTCTTGTCACATCACTACATATTAGCTAATTTAAATTTTTGTGGAGAAACACAAGCTGCTCTACATTTTCGGGGAGTAGACTCTCTCTTCTACACGTCACAATGTTGCCTGCTGTTGAGAAAAGTCTCTCACTGCACACTTGTGTGGCAGGTATAGGCAAGTACTTTCTTGCTACCACAGCTATGTTTCGGAAACAAGTGCGCCCCTTCTCTGACCAGAAACTGAAAGGATTTTCATTCTTTGGGATTAAGGGTGCTGCCAGATATTCGTTTACTTCTCCTTGGATAGTTTCTTCGTAGCTTGCAAGAGTAGACTGAGCTGCTGTTGAAGGTTTCACGTAGGCCCACAGAGATGACTTCTTAATAGGCATTTCACTTGTAGCCTCACTTTTCTCAGTTATAGTTTCAGCTACTGTGTTCAGCTTACACAGCTTACATACCTCCCTGCACAAATTTTCAACCCATATTTTTTTTTAATTTTCATCCTCAATTAGTGAATCTTTGAACCGTGGATCTACCATCATAGAAAACACATTTACTTCACAATCTTGGTACACCATGTAACGTGATCGAAAGCTTTTAAGTAAGTTCTTGGCAATTTTTTTTTTGACGCGCGGGACAGGATAATTGCCTGAGCTGTTACTACGCGTGGAATTTGGGAAGGGTGGGAAGGGTATGAAGTGGTGGTGGGGGGGGGGGGGGGGGGGGGGGGGGGGTTGCCGCCTGCGTCCGGTCGTTTACTGTGTATTATCCTATTGAAAAACATTGACGTAGCATGTTAGGCTTTTGGAGTCTTTGCTGTGAGTATGCGGCCAGATGTTTTCCACATGGTCTGTACAATTTTTTCTCTCTTCGCCGTCACGTTCGGAACGAAATTACAGTGCCGACAAACCATGTTTCACCCTCTAATCTGAAAACTGTCACCTATAACGTCCCGGTTGTATGGATTTTACAGACACGTATTTATCTTTATCAGTATGCTGACAGTTCAAATCTATTTTAAACGACCTGACGACATTCTTCTACATAAAATACGTTAGTTATCGCTCCGAATTACTGTGTTCAAACGGCCTTTACGTGGCCAGATGTAGTGATCCCGCTCAGCCTTTTTTGTAAATGACTGAATATTCGTTTTTTCGAAGTGTTAGTATTTGAAATCGAATCGAATACGAATAATAAACTATTCGTTTTGATATTCGAAAATTCGAATATTCGCACAGGCCTAGCTGACGTAGGTACTTCTCCTTCGTTATTTCCATGGCCGAGGCTTTGTTTCACATGCTAGATGTGTGCATCACGGTCACGGGAGTGTGTGAGAGAGAGAGAGAGAGAGAGAGAGAGAGAGAGAGAAAATTGCTGCGTCGTGGGAACAGAAGTAAGCATTTCGTGGATGTTTCGGTTGCTATGCGCCGTGATTGGCTGAGAATTAAGTCAGTGAGCCCAGGACACTGCCCGTACAAAGGGAAAAGGAAGGCTGTAAAGGGAGTCATTCTTCGATCACAGTGACAAGAGGTCGTGGTCGGGCCATGGCTCTGTTAAAAGTACAACTTTGCGTTGTGGCTACGGTCCGGCCGACGCCTAATAATTTTTTTTCTTCAAACATTTTGATTAAATTAGAACTTTTTTTTGACCATAGGCATAGTTAAAGCCTACAGCGAGGCGACAAAGGGCTTTGTCCAGTCGTCGCTGCCCAGAACTTATCCGGGCAATATAATGTAATTCCTGGCTGTCAAAACAGAAATAAGACAAATGTCAACAATTAGTATTACACATAAAATGATAGCGTATTTAACTGATACAAAAGAATATAAATTCTCTGAAGTTCCTAAGCTCGCTTTCCTCTAAGCACCCATAGCCAGTCACAAAGTATAGTAAATATAAATACATAATATAGAAGAAAAATTACAAAAGAATATCAAGTAAAAGTCTTAAATTCAAAGCTGTCTTGTGGCTTACAACAAAATTTACGTAAAATAGATCCCTCGTTTTATCGGGTCCCAGGCGTCGCTCCCAGAGTCGTCACCGGAGGTAGCGCACCGGCCAATCCAGCACCTTGCTTCCCTCACGACCCTTGGATGGACTTCGTTGGTGCATGCGAAGAGAGTTGTGAAGGACAGGCCACAAACTCCCTGAGCTGGGCTGTCGTACTGTCAGCAGCTGGCACAATCACTCGTAACTTAAAAGTGCAGACTTCTACATGATGTGCGTGTCAATACTGGTATACTCCGGTCTAAATCGGTATTTGTCCCTCACTGCCCTTGGTTTGCCTGCCTCTGTCTGACCACACTATCATCTACATGCACTTGCCCGTATCATTGCCCACTGTTATCGCCCAACTCTGTCTTGGATACGGGAATATGAAGTGCCCTCCTTAACAGCTTTTCCAAGTCTCTTGGTTGCCACACAGGCGACATTCTACTCATTGTTAAATACCTTGGCACTTAGTCGCTGACTATCTCGTTGCATTCCGGCATTGCTCCTTGCGAATTGGGCTAAGTCCGACTGACGATGAAAAATGAATGACCACAAGTCCAACTTACCCTTCGTGGAGGCTAAGTGTGGCACTTGGGTGGTTAGTTTGGACAGAGTGATGGTCTTCTTGTTGGTCCAAGCAGGGCGGCGGCAGGTCTTCTAGCTGTGGTGCAGTGCTTCCGCTGGTCTGCGCCCTAAGTGCCGAGGTTAGGGGTTCATACACCCCTCGGGTCGCCTTCCCCTATGTTCTCCGACCAGCCAGAACCTCGTGGTTACTCCTACATCACTCTGGACGATCGGAGGGGAGGGAGGTCAAGTGATCAGACACGTGACCACTCCTCAGTCACGTGGTACCCCGCCTCCACTGTGCGGCTCTGGGTACAAGGTGGAGCGCCTGTTGGGTTGTACACCCGCTAGTAGCACAGGTGGCAGTTACTTCAGGTGGGATCACTTCGTTGAGGTACACTTAGTTAACACAACAAAATATAAATGTGTTTTTAATATCACACACACGACACACCATGCACTAGTTGATGACTTGCTTGGGCCAAGTGATGAACGAAGCGTGTGTTGGCATCTGTGCAGTACGACGGCAGCCTGGAGCGCCTGGCCAAGGAGTCGGACCTCCTGCGGCACGCCTACGGCCACTTCTTCGACCTGACGATCGTGAACAACGACATCGAGGAGACGATCGCGGCCCTGGAGAAGGCGATCGAGCGAGTGCACACCACCCCGCAGTGGATCCCGGTGTCGTGGGTGTACTGACACCAGCTCAGCCCGGGGTCCCTCATCTCGCTGCAGTAGCACCGCTGTCCTCTCCCCTTGCCCCGTACCTAGTCGCTCCCCGCCCGCCCCCACGGTGTACATACTCTTCTGGAAGGATTCGACTGTGATAAGGATCTGCGCGAGTATCGTGATGGAAGGAGAAAGGGAAATTCAAACCTTCAAAAAGAAAAGAAAAATCTGTAAGCATTAAACATTTTCAAAACTCCAATGTAAGGTAGCCTGTAGCACATGTTTAATAATGATAATCACAGAGGTTTAATGAAGATACTTTTAAATTTAATGTCAATGCAAGTCGGAAGTGAGCTTAAAATAATGCAGGCTGTTAATGTAAACAAGCAAATAGAAAAAGCCCGAGGCTGTATGCTATTGGAGGTTGAATTTTACATGAAGTAATCAAGATCTATCTTCTTTATAACTATGCAAAGAAAAAGGCCGAATTTATTTAGACACAGCATACTTAATGGGCACGTCACTTTGTTCAAAGTTAAAATTACATCAGCACTAAGCGGACACCATCTGCTTGCTCACATCTGTTCCCCTTCCCACCCCTTCCCTCCCCTGGAGCACCCCGCCTTTCCCCGCCCCCGTAAACAAATGTGCATTCGTCTACATGACGTTCCGTGTTATCAGACGCACAGCATTCATCCGGATGTAGTGTTGTGCGCGGCACAATGTGTCAGCTGATGTGTGCATGCGAGTGTGCGTGTGTGGATTTTTAAATAATCGTCGAATAAAAACTTCATATTTAAAAGTATAGTGACTTAATTGCTTTCCTTAAAATTCATGAACATAAATGAACTGGAAGAATTCGGAGACTGTGCGAATGGTGGACTTTTGTTTACTTCTCTTCCAATAAGTACCAGATTTAAAGAAGAAAAAAAAAGGATATTCCTACTTATTATCGAAGTTAACTAGAGAAAAAGTAAACAATGTTTGTTTTAAAAACAAGGTTAATGCTAGAAGAGTAATAGTTGCAGAGTATCATCTAGATGATTGGCAGCATGTGAAGCAATCATGTGAGAAGTGGTTTTATTTGAATGAGTAATGTGTGCGTGAGTATTGTTGCTGTGTAATTCTTTGAAAAGTACATAAAACCAAGAGAAATGATGATTGTTAAAAAAAAAAAAAAACTCTACATTTAAATTTTATTACCCTGTGCCTTCCCCATACACTAGATACATTGCAACAACCAGCTGAATGATTTAAAGAGACTGGTGAGAAAGACTGATCACTTAAAAAAAATAAAATAAAAAAAAATAAATTAAAAAAAAAAAAAAAGCAATTTTTGATGTGTAAACATCTTAGGTCTCTGTAAACTGCTTTTGGTAGGAGTAAATTCATGAAATTAGAATGGAAGTTTATGAACGAAAATGTAAGTCAAAAGATGGCAGTCCTACCTATATAGCAACATAGTCACTTTAGTAAACATTAGGGTACATACCAAATGTATTGATGTGACAAATTAAACTTTATGATAGTGAAACAACCCTGGAATATATTTGGTAAACTAAAAATAGTCATAGTAAAAAGTAATCTTAAAGCAGACGAGGCACGCCACAGGAATAAGTTAATTCTAGCACCGGGCACAGGAAGTATGAGTGTGAATTGCATTCAGATATTTTGGTATTTGAAAAGTGAATGATTTATTTATCACACACTGCATTACTTTAAATAATTCTACATTAAATTTTGTGATCAAGTTTCATATATTATCACTGGCGAGTACTGAAAGAATCACCATGGTGTTTTTTTTTCTTTCCTTAACACAAATCTTAGGACTAACAAAAATATATAATCAAGATTAATATCACTACTAGTACATAGTGACAACAACTTTTGCAATCTCTTAAAAAATTCTAATGGTATTCTACGATAGATATACATTATGTATTGTACACAACATACTCTCTCTGAAAGAATAAAATGCTTCTAAAGATACAGCAACTAAGAAAACATTTTACAAGTACATTTCAGTTATTCAGGCACTTGGTGTCTTTTTAAATGCATTACAAAAATATGTCCTAAGGAGATAACAAATATTTAAATATAATATGTTAAGAAGTACAAAACTTAAAAATAATGGTGCAGTGAGAATCATCATTGGTAAGTAACTACACATTATCCACATTTAAAAAAAAATTTTAAACTACTATTTTACAGCTAAACATATTTTACATGAGTTACTGTAGCCAAATACAAAAATGTGACCAAAATTATTACTACTCCCTACTATTTACGTGAATGGCACTCACAAGCAACTCAGAATTGTTATCACTATCACTAAATCCACAGCTCTCATCCATAATTCAAAAGGAGAATTTACAATTAGAAATTTTGCAAAGTAATTGTTCCTTATTGCATATACAGTATATATATCATGGTTTTATAATTCATATTTTCAAAATCAAATATATTTTGGTTATATTAAAGTTTCGCATTACAACCACATTCAACTGCATGATTTATAAAAAAAAATTTAACATTAAAAAAATACAATTGGATATGTTACACAAAACTGCTCCCAAAAACAATGTTTTATACTTATTTTAATTTAAATATGTTTTTATAACTATACAACATTTCATCACAAACACATCTAATTTCTTTTTTTTTATATTACTCTCATGTTAAAAAATTCACCTGGCTATGCAATAAGAAACAATTATCTTATGCAATTACATGCGATTATGTTTAATTTCAATTTATTTAGCATTTGAGCTGTGAGGTTCAGCTTGAACTGTACTGGTCCAAGCGATGGCCCAGTGAAGTACACACTAGCTTAGCTACAAAGCTCGGAGACACAACACGTGTGGAGCAAAAGCTCTCTCTCGTATTTACCCGCATATGGATAGCACATGTTTTGTTTAATAACATGTACGCCGACCCTTATGAAATTTTTTCAGCTTAGGTACAAAAAAAATAAACATGGCACTGTGTGGTCGAATAAGTGCGTAAAAAACTCAGACGGGGACTATCTAAAAATAAACCAGCCAGAGACTGAATTGGCGTGAATTGGCACCATAAACAATCATCACGTCTATTTTGACAAGATTTTGTGACACAACTTTATCCAAAACATTGTTCTTGGCGTGAGATTTCCCAAGCTTTCTACTGCACTATTCCATGACAAAACTACTGAAAAGGGCGTTATTTTTTCTATACTAATAATTGACAAGATAACTTGAGCAACACAACATCTTTTCTCTCTTGGGGAAGAAGGGTAGTAAAAAATACAGTAAACAGGGAAGGGTAACACGAGTATAAAATATAGTATTCCTACACCACTAACGATGAAAAGGGGAGACGAAGAACCAGTGCATAGTACACGGCCTAAAGTAACCAAAAAATAATATTTTTGGTATTCTAAAAATGGCACTTAATCAAACACTCCGGGGATTTAAACTACTCTCCCCCCAGATGTCAAATCCACATGTTTTCCACCTCAGCCAGGGCTCAGAAGTAAAGAGGTCTTGACTACAAAAACACCTGAACTGATTTGATATGTGGTATGGCCGAGCCAAGAATATACCTTTGTGGCCGAAGAGCGCAATTATGATTCAAACGCAACGCTCCCCAACAAAATGTCTTCGATTTACAGTAGAACCCCTGTCATACACTTTTCAACGGAGGGCACAAAAATGGTGTATGATGCGGGAAAGTGTATGAAAAGGGAATGGCAATAATGAAATTTTTTTCCAATCTAGCATACCAGCACAATGCCAGATTAAACATAAATACATATGTGTAAATAATTGCATTATATTAATGAAAGATATGAATTCATCATTATATTATATATATAATAAAACCACCAGAAATGCAAAATACAGTCCATAATCAAGTAAAGCTGACATGAGAATCAGTGGCCTTAAAAAATGTTATGAAGTCCTTTCTTGGAGGGGGAAAAGTCACCAAGCCTAAATTAGAAATTAAAAAAATTAGGCTATTGTAAAAAAAAAATCAGAAATTTTAATTTTAACTTGAGAAACGTAAAATACAAAACAATCCAATCGTAAAAAAACAATAACAAACGGGTATATTCAGTTCAAAGATAAATGACTGCACAAAATATGAGATCCGTGCCTTGGTAAAGCACGTGCACCATTTTCATGATCATTTCTTGTTTGCGCCACTAGTCTCGCTTGGTGCTGGCCATAGATGCTACTAGCGAAGTGCACAGTCTTCCTGATACTATCCATATCTATGGTGCGATAAAGTTATTTTCTTACGTTTGCAAATGTAAACAATGAACATTTTTCAAAATAAAAACATTAATTAAAACGTAATTTATCAGGAGGAATATAACAAAAAAAATTTGTGAATTTTAGGACTTTTCCGCTTTGTAAAAACGTATGAAACGGGAAATTAATGGTTTTATAAGTGTATGTTCCGAGATAGTAAACCATTGTAAATATAGTAGTACTTTCGGCGGGACCAAAATTAATTGGTGTATGACACGGGAAAATGTATGAAACGGGAACGTATCATCGAGGTTCTACTGTACTTCCTTTGATACTTTTTGCTAATTTCAGTGTCTTGTGCCTAGTATCGCCCATTTAATTATTGTCAACAATCAGCATTGTTAGCAATCAGGGGCGTAACCAGGGGAAGGGGGGTGTGTGGTTTGGGGGTTCAACCCCCCCCCCCCCCCCTTTATCACCAAATCTTTAATTAATTTCTTATTCATCACTCAAACAATTTTCATATTAAAATTAATAAAAATTTTACCAATACAATATTTAAATTTAAGTAGTGAAAACTGCTAAAATAGCACTATTTTACACCTTAAAATCCAAATTTTCCCGGGGGAGGACCACCGGACCCCCACTTTTAATACGGGGGGGGGGGGGGGAGGGGGGGGGGGGTGCTTCTTAACACCCCCCATATACAAATCCTGGCTATGCCACTCTTAGCAATTCCCTTCTTTCCTTTTTATAAGAGCAATGACAAATTGCTGGAGCATCATTGAGCCTATGCGAACAGTCAGAGCTTCATACTTGGACCGATGACACGTCTAGTTTTCTGGGCCGGCCTGCTGCCAGGGAGGCCGTTCTCAATGCTAAGTGCGGACTTGATGTTGACTGGGAAGTCAGGCCCCTGGACCTCAGCGACGTCGCTCTCCAGGGTGCCCAGGAAACTCGCCGTCTCCTCGAGCACCAGAGGGGAGGGGCTTGTCTGGCCAGGGCACTCACCGACTGCGTCGCGGGCGCGGAGGTACCCCGGGATCTCGCGGGCCGCTCGCGCGATGGCCGTCTCCAGCTGCCCTCCGGACACCCGGTAGTGGGCGGAGCCCCCGGGCACCCTGACCCGCAGCAAGGACAGCAGCTTGCCCGGCAGGCACCGGCCCCCGCCCCGCAAGTGCCGCAGCATGTGGTCCAGCTCCCGCGCCAGGTGGAACCGCCGGAAGTGGACCGCGTCCCTCGGCAGGTCGGCGGCGCCGCTGTACGGGAGCGTCACGCAGAAGTAGCCCCCGGGGGGCGTGCCGGGGGAGGCGAACGTCAGCCGGAGGAGCTTCAGCCCGATCTCTCCCGCGTCCTTGTAGATGGTCTCCCGCAGGTCCGTGTGCTGCAGCGGCGACGCCACAACCATCACGAAGTCTGCCCGCGCGAAGGCGTCGCTGAACCACTCCTGCAGCCCCTGGGACACATTCACCCAGCCTTCTCCAGTTGTCCATCAATCACCTCTTAAATGATATGGCACCAAATGTATACTCAATAAAAAAACGAACTTAATACTGTCCACAATTATCAATTATCCGGCGGTATGGCGACAACACTATTTGCAATGGCACGTATCTGAGAAATTTAATTCCACCCTCATTCATAAATACTGTTAAAAATAAAAACTCAGACTAAATAAAGTACTAAAGTGACCAAATATATTTTTAATAATATATTTTTTTACTTTTGAGGACCATATTACGTAATGTTTGACAATGAACTCCACGAGAGCAGCAATGAATAATGTTGCTAAAAGCGTCACATTCTAAATGACACAAAACTCAATTTTCAACAAAGAAACTGAAAAATGTCATCTTGTTTTTAAATATTTAAGCCAAAAATTTCTGTTCCTTTCCGAAACATCGGAACGGTTTCAAGTTTTTGCAGTTTCTCATCACGTACGATCAAAAGTACGTAATGGGAAATGAGTAGGGAACAAGATGTTTGTTTTTTTATTTTCACTATGTGTTACGTGTTATTTGTTCTTTTATGTATCAATATTTTTTTGTGAACTTGAAATCATTTTCGGACTACTAAATGGTTTATGGAATGCATGAGATGTTCTTGAGACACACATCCATGGTAAACATTTTTTTTCTTCTGTACACCAAGTCAAGTGTCATAATTTCGAAGATGGTGCTCCCGATCCCGAGAATCCTGTATCTTTTCCCGACCGGATCCTGCCGGGAAGTGAAAAAGTTGCCGTTCCCGTCCACCTCTGCTCCTCTCACCTGGACGTTCTCCCTGGGGACGTCCGTGTCGTGAAGCAGGACTCGAACCCCGCACCGCGAGCGCAGGTACGTCGCCAGCTCCTTCACCACTCGCACGTGAGCGCCGTGCGTTGGCACGTACACCACCAGCACAGCTGGAGCCAGCTTCGAGTCTGCGCGACACACACCACAGACTGCTTCACACAACAACATCACCGAGTCGCACCTGTGTTTCCGTACCATGTGCGTCCCTGCCTGAGGACGGGAGCAGATAGCAGTTCCCGAAACGTCGCTCGTTTCCATTTTGGTAAAACTGTTGTGTTCGTTTGTCTTTTAGTTTTGTCGTGTTTTTGTCTCGTTTCAACTGTTGTGCTGAATAATTATTTTGTGTTGTCATCATTTGTGGGTGGTTTTTTTTCATTCTCTTAGTACATTTTTCTTTGTTTTTCTTTGTTTGTTGACCATATTCCTGTTTCGGAATATTTTGTGGTGTTCATATCCTTGTTGACAACAGCTATTGTTTGCTTAATTTTGTGTTTTTTGTTGTCTTTTTTGGGTATTTTTATTTATTAGTTTTTCTTCAACAGAAAAAGTTCTTAGCAATGGTGTATGTCCAAAAACTTACATCAAGTCATGCACTCCCATTGCACAAATCTTTTAAAGATAACAACATCACTGCAACAGTGCATCTCGTTCCAAAATAATAACCGACTACCGATTTTATACAAATTAGGGGTGAAGCAATAATATCGAGCATTCACTCCAATTGTTCATTTCCTCATTGACAAGTAGTCTGCATCTGCGAAATGTTGCTCGTTGATAACCCTACAATTACAGGAACTACAATTGGTATTTTTAAATCAGCTACATGTTGGCAAAAAAATGTTAGATAAAAAACATTATAAGACTTCATTTGGAACTAATTTTGCAAACATATGAAATAAATGTAAGTGATAACAGTGTACCATTATAACTTTTTTTTTATGTTAATACTCCATTAAAAAAATTGTGAAAGCTTTGTGAGATTACTTGTTTGATAATCAGTATAATTAGTCTAAATAGTCTATTGCAAACAATAAAACTAGAAAATCGGAAGCTGCATACTTTATGTAATTTTTTTATATATATCTAATGTAAATAGTTTACAAATTCTTTATTGTACAGTTTTCAAAGGAGAGGGAAAAACTATTCAAAAGACAATAAAAGTGTGGACAGTGCATGATGTGTTTTGGAATGTTAAAAATAAAAGTTGGTTAGGTCCATCTAAGTAAGACCCAGCTTCCGTGTAGCTGAGACTGACGGAAGCATAAATTTGCAGTAAAAGTGTGTGTGTCTGCATTAATTTAGTGTCAGCGTTTTCTGAAAGAAACACGCAAAATTTGATGTGTTATTTCCGAGCGATATAAGATAAGTTCAGGGCAGCATCCTACCAGGTACGCCATCGTGAGAAACTGTTACTGTATTTCTTAGTAACGCCACCTTGATTAAAGTACTTTGTGTACCCCGTGATATCAAAAGTGTTTTAAATTATACTTAAAGCATTGAACTAATATTTGAGTAATAATTTGTGTGAAATATATATTTATTTCTAAACAAACATTGCAAATGACCAGATAACCACACCCTAGGCCAGAAGTTCGAAGATGTCATTTTAAATGTTATAGTGAACTGATTTTGGTGGCAAATTATTTATTTTTGCCCTGAGAATCTAGGCAAATTTGCCACAATTTATGATGTTTGAATTTATTTCTCAAGATAAAAACTCTTGATATTTCATGTGCCCATTGTATTGGCAACTTCATCTAGGTTTATTAAACTTATGTTTGGTTTCAAGGACTTTGGAGTATTTTGTGTTGTAAATGAGTCACTTGTGTTTATATGCAGAGTATTTAAATAAAATTCTGTCTGTTTTCTTAAGTGTCCAGGTTTTTTACATTTCTCTTTCTGCACACAAATTCATACTGGGCCATAAGAAAGCTAATGATGACTGATGAGTAAAACTTTATCGTGTTTACTTTCCACAGATTTTATTCACAGATGATAAGTGAGTGTGTGGTAAACAAATACCGTGTTTTATCACATAATCATCGCACTGTTATTTTAGGACATCAAAAATCGGAGAAAAAAAAAATTCTCGCATAGACATTGCATGATGTTTTTAGATTCTGAGTGCTTTGTGTAGGTAGTGTTCCCATATAAAACAATGTATTTTAAAGTTGAAATCTAATATTCATTAGGAGATTACAACTTAATTATTTAATGAACAGTATAAAATGTGCAACGATTATGGATAAAACACGGCCTAGTACTAGTTACAGTACAGATTGGCACCCAGACTGTGTGGCTATTTAATACATTCATTCACTTAGTAATACCTTAAAACAGTTTGTTAGCCGTTTTTACGTATCTAAGCTCGTTTGTAATACAAATTGTCAACTGTGAAGTCGTTGCATTATACACATGATACTAGTTCACATTATCAGCAAAAAATAAAAATCTAAAAACCAACTGAGAATTGTTACATATCCCATCATTCAATCAAGTCAGCAAATGTGTCTCATAGAACATAGTATGAGGAATAACAAAAAAATTTAAAACTAAAAGATGGCAGAAATTGACTGACCTAGGGTAGCATAATTAGACGGCAACGCTCGGAACTCTTATACGTACCTGCTTGTGAGCGAACCAGCCAGCTCCTGAGCAGGAACAAAGCAACCAGCACCAATAGGATCAGCCCGAAGCAAGTGACCTTCACTACTGTGAAGAACCTAGTGTGCCCTGCAAGACAAGAATCAAGTGCATTTCAACCACTGTCTTCAACCACGACACCACCATCCAGAGCTGTGCTGATATGTTTTATTGGCACTTTTTAGTTCGTCCACATCTTCACTTCAGTTCCTACTATCTCCAAACCATTCAGAATGATTCCTTGGCGACAAACAGGGCTCGTTCCAAACTGAATCATTCAGTCGCATTGAATAAGCAGAATTCCCAAATGTACAACTATTTAAACAGTAAACGTAATCTGTGCATATTGCTTTAGGTTAACAATTAATTTTATTAGCACTAGACTTGTAATTTTTGTCCTATAAGGATAAGAAAAAAAAACAACCACCACCCCGGGATTTAGACCTCCTCCTTCTCAAAAGCCATGGTTTGAATGTTTTTGAAGTAATACTTCTTTAGGCATGTTATGAAAAAATGATATAAAGTTTTACGATGCGTGTGCACCATGCGACAGGATAAAAAAAGACTACATACAAATAAACATAATATACTTTAGTGATTGATATTGAATAATGGTTCATATAATTAAAATCAATTATTTACTGTGAATATTAGTAATATAAATTACGTTAATAAACTTTTTCAAGTGTATTTATACAAGTGAGGTTATGTTACCGTACGTATAACTTGTAATCTTACATTGTCAACGGTAGGGAGCGTCTGTGGAAGGTTTAGTTGTCTCCTGGCCATTTTTATGGGAGTGTTTGTTCGGTTATGATCTCATATGTATAATTTATTTTCATTAGAATTTGGATTACAATAGAAGTTCAGAATAGTTATTATCATTAACTAAAATTAATATAAATTATTTTACTAAATTAAATAATTTAATTTATACATACATTACCAACTATATTTATAATAATTATAACATTTCTCCTGTCCTTTTATTTCTAGTAATTATTTGCATGCAAATTTAAAGATAGTTACAAACACAACAAATATTCACCATTTTGAGTTTGGATGTATGTGTATGTATGTATGTATGTATGTATGTATGTATGTATGTATGTATGTATGTATGTATATTTTACACTTCTTCAATTTTCCATACATTTCAGCTTGAAGACAACTATGAGAAAAAAATTCTCTTCTGTAAGGCTGAGTTTAGAAGTAGTAAATGTGGTTTTTATGTCCTGTACAGAAGGACATCACAGGACATAAATTACAAGTCGGGAAACTAGGGGAAGGAATCAGCCATTTTGATTTCGCTTCTCTGTGGATTCCTCGAAATCACTCTGGCATGAGCCATTTCTCATACAATAAAACTATTAATTGAGTGCACTTGATGTCTTCCATTCAGCACTCAAGATTTAATTTCATTATACGTTGCATGTACAACCAACGTCACTGAATTAACTTGCAACAGACCAAAACCTTGTGGTTTCAAGACAACTGCTACGCAAAAATATTAATACCTATATTGGATACACTAACCATTTTAAAGCTTATTTAATATTAAGTTTGGAAGGCCAGCCAAATAATACAGTGTATACTAAATAGACTGACACAGAACAAAATAAAATAGGACAACTCAGAAATTAAAAAAAAAAAAATCAGGGTATTTGCACAAATCTGTAGAAAAATTTCCCTTACATGACCCAAATTACAAATATGTATCGCTGACAAGATTTTTTAAAAATAAGTTACCTGTTTTACAATTTTCTGAAGAAAATAAGATAATCCAGCTTCTACCTTCCCTATAACTGTACTAGTTCAACCAGAACCTTGCATAATCCCTGTTACAGCGTAAGACTATGCACTACATCATCATTTGGAAAAAAAAATGTTCGAAGTCTGGGTGATGACATACTAGAGCTTGACATTTCCCCCTCAAATTAATATCACTGAGGAATTCCATGAATTTTCCAGGTTTTAAAGTAACTTTCCATGACAAAATTTAACTCCCCAAAATGTAGACACCCTGAAATTTTTTTCAATTAGATGGCTTTTATATAAAAGGAACCAAGCAACTTTTTTTGTATTTTTTGTTACTTATACCAAGTGCATAGGAAACTTATAAAATTTGTATGTACATATAAATTGAACCAGCTTTTTCTACCGTGTGCTGCCATCAGCAATGTACTGAACCAACCACCATTTAGCTAGATTTAATATAATAACAGTAACTTTACAACCTGTTTCCTCAGTGCCATGTGTAGGTTGCTTGGTTCCTTTTTTTACATAAAAGCCGTCCAAACTAGAAACGGACAAGCCAAAAATTTTTGAGTTGAGTCAAGCCAGTTTAGTAATCATTAGACCTGTGCGAGTACATATCAGTTTTTAAGTTTGGATACGAGTATTGAATTTCAACAGTAGGAATGTGAATAATAGTCCCATAAATCACATTACAAATACATACGGAAGGGAAATAGTAATACATATATAGAGTAGCAACTTATGGGTAATTAGGCAAATAATAACTCAAGTAAATGGTTGGTTAAGTTATTAATACATAATAAGTAAAATCTATAACAAAATATTTTAATTCTAACCAAGTTTCACTTCAGATATTATTTTCCAAAAGCAGCTAATATACATAATCTTACAGAAAATTATCACTAACTTCAAAATAGCTTCAAAAAAAAAAAAAAACAGTGCCTTTCATGAAAAATGATTAAAAGTTTTTATAAATTCACTTATTCACAAAATAATTTAGAAATTAATTCATATTAACATTTTAAATCAAATTTATTTACCCAAAGTTGCTAGGTAAAATACATTTCAGTTAAGCGATATTACGAACACATTTTCTACCAAGTCTGGAATCTGGAACGATGATTTACATTTGTCTATTTTTGTATTTGAGTGGCAATGTTTTTATTAAAAAAATACAGCAAGCTGCTACTGTTTTACATGATGTTGCACTGATACTATGTGGCAACTCTTGCATTAATTGCCATCGCAAAAGAGAACCTGTGATTTCTGTTGCACTGCATGGTTCTAGACATTCACTCACCTCTGTGACGCCCTGTTTCACGATACAGTAATGAGATAACTTTGAACACCTTTGTGCTAAAATGCCATTTAGAGTTCACATTTTTTATTGTGTGGTACCATTAAAACTTCTAAACTGAGTATACATATCCCATATATGACTTAACCTCAACAATTAATAATGATACACATAATCAATTGAATATTCAATACAGTAAGTCCTCGGTTTACGTCGGGGTTACGTTCCTGAAAACCGCGACGTAAATAGAAACGACGCAAAATGAGCCATGTTTCATGTCACCGGCCGACCACGGCCCAAGGTCGGCCGGAAGCGCTGGCATACAGACGTGACAACGGGCAATTTTATCAGCAAATTACAACCGACAGCGTGGTAAACAAGTCCAACTAGTACTTCTCAGCTTTATAGAATGGTTATTTAACCAGTTGCTTTATTACCTTTATTGATTGAAATATAAAAACAGATATATAGTCGTTTGGAAGACATCTTATGAAGAAAAAATCATAAATTGCAGTGAGCTGATACTGTAGGCCTACTACAAACGCATTTAATCACGATAAAGTTAACAACGGCACGTTTAAAACTCCGGCCAACTCAATGATATCATAGAGACTGAAGTGTAGAGCTGTAGCAAACCGTATGTATTCGTTACTGAGTAACGGGTGCGGCATCTAGTAACGAGTAACGAAACGTTACACACGAATGCATTTCGTTACTCACATTTTTCGTATGTTTTACGCATGCGCGCGCTTATTCGTTACAAAGAACAATGTTTGTTTATTAAGAAAAGTATAATTTGGAAATTCGTCGTCCAAGTTTTTTACTGTTTATTAAAGGTATTGTGTGTGTAGACAAAGTTTGAGATTGGTACAGAAACAACGTAAGAAAGTATTTTTTACAAATTATAAATATGTATGTTTTTGTTTTTTATTATCGCGTATGTTCACGTTTTTTTTTCTTATCTTAAAAGAGATATTATAATAAAGCTGCTCTAATGAGATTTTATTGTTTCTTGGTTAACAAAAGCTGTTAATTATCAAATACTTTTAATTGTTTATATTCGATTTATTATTATTTACGCGACGTCATACTGTACTCGTACGAAATACGACTCGATTCGTTGCTGTTACATAACATAGCATGTTATGCGGTATCAGAAGTAACGAGTAACGATACGATAGTAGCGAGTACTAATTGTTATAGTAACGAATACATACGGGTACACTTTTTTAGTTACTTTTACACCTCTACTGAAGTGCCAAAGAGTTGGACGAAAAGGGGTAGGAGAAAATGCTGTGTCGTTGCGGGAAGTAGATAACACTTCTACGTGCGAGATACGTGGGTGGCCGAGCGGGCGGGCTGGTAGTATTGCATCACCGCGCGGAGAGCAGGAAGCGTCCCTCATGATGTATGATAAGATAAGGCGGTGAACGTGTAGCTTACGCTACATAGCATAAATTAACTACCGAAGGAAACAAAGAATTATAAACGAATTATATACGGTGTTTTGGTTAAAATAAAGATTTACGGTCATTGTAAACGACGTTATTGTGAATCGGCGACAACTTAAATTGAAACAAGAGTACTCAAACATTAGTGACGTTAATCCGAAACGACGTAAATCGGTACGACGTAAATAGAGGACTTACTGTAGTTCAAAGTGATAGAATAGAAGTCAAACTGAAGATGAATGATAAAATATTTGTATTCATTTTCAAAATGTTGAGTATTCGCACAGAACTAACCTTAGAGTTGAGTTAAGTTGAGGCCAGACTTAATTACCTTAAGAACCGAGCAGAGATAGAGTAGCCGGAGAAGTTTATTCTAGGTGTAAAAAGATGAAGAATGTGACAAAAATAAATAATGCATGTAGAAATTTACTAAAATAAATTGTGTTTTCAAATCAATTTGGAAAATTATTTAACCAGATAATTTCAAATATTTGAAGTTTACAGATGTAATTCTAAGAGTTTTGGCTTCTGGCAAACAAGGTAAATGGTAAAGTGAAACGTTGGTTAGGTTACGTCAGCTACATCAATAAAACTTTTTTTTTTAAATATAAAAATGTTTAAAAAAAAAAAATTGCTTCTTATTCCAACTTTACATAAATCTTTACTCTTTAGTTAATAAACATCTTATTGCAATGATGGCTTCAAAGTATATGAAGACACAAAAGTAAGTACATTCAAAGTGCTGTTCTGGAACCTGAAAAATGGGATATACATTTTCCAAGACATATAATTTTGTAAAATAACCCTTACATTAAAAAAAAAATTTTAATTTATAAACATTTTAACAGTATGTATGTAAATACAAGGTTTCATCATGAATGGTATGCAAAATATGTTTCTATGTATATATGTGTGTATGTAAAATGTTACATTCTATGTACATGCAGGGTGGCCACTATATTTGTGATAAAAAATTCCAGGTTTTTTCCAGGTTTTTCCAGGTATTTTCAAGATTTTCCAGGTTTTGCAATAACAAAATGACATGTTTTTATTTATGTAATACATGATACAAAGCACACATTTTAAAACACGGAACTGTATAGTACTAAATATAAAACAAAAATGCACAAAATGTGATACATACCCAACTAAAAAAACAGGTGGCAGTTTACTAAATATATATTTGCCACATAACTTTAACCTTTTTTGTGTTTAAAAATTTCTTTGTCTATGAGAGCGGTCTGTTTTAAGGCATCACTCATTATTTTGACTTTTTTTGCCCTAAGTTCCTTGAGGTTCTTTTTTTTTTTTTGAACCAAATATATTTGGTATATTTTGTGCGTATTAAACAGGGCACAACACTGGCCGGCTGGTGGTTGTTTTCATTCAAAACGTGGCTAAAGAACTTGCATGGATCAGGCTGAAAACATCCGGCAATACGTGTAGGTTATAAGAAATCTTATTAGTGTCATGAATTGAGAAATGTTTTTCGAGTAGATACACACATCGACCTACCGGATGCTCGCCCGCGTCTTGTTTTAACTGTCGCAGCGATGTTTATTTTGACAGCTCAAGCAATTATCTTTTCCCGCGAGTTGATAGAAAAAGATCGCTTCACACAGCATAAAAAAAGGAGCTACGCCACTTATTCCCCACGCAGGAAACACACTGGCTGCTGTCTGTCATCCCCCGCATTTCCCCCTTCCTTTCTTCTAACATTCCACGTCCCGCCTCTCGCACGAGCAATAACGAAGCGATGTATCAGTTGCACCACGCATTGGGTCGTGTTTATGCTTTGCTGGTGACCGCAGGAGGTCCAACATGCTTTTATTCGGTATATATGATCTTTCATTGCGTTTTTTTTTTTAAATATTTTTTTCTGTTTTTCACATTTTGGTAAAAATTTCCAATTTTTTTTACGGTTCCCGAGAATGTACTCGTAAAATCACTGCTTCGTTAAATCTGGTGTTCGTGAAATCGGGGTTCTGGTGTACATAATAATTATATGTTTAGTATTATTATTTTACAAATTTTAAGTGAACATAGCATTACCGACGTTAAAGGTAAGTTAATGCGGAAGGTTTATCGGCCGGCCTCAACACGCTGCGAATATTCATAAAAAAACGTGCAGTGTCGTTAGTTACTGGACATATTTGACAGTTTATTGATAAGCGATGGATTACACGACGTCGTAGTTTAAAACACCGCTAAACCGTTGGAAGCTACTAGTATAAATTTAAGTACTAATAAAACTTTGTTACAGGAAGCGTGGGCTTCATCCTGAGCAGGTTGAGTGGAAACAAAATTCTGTAACTTGCAGGTTTCTTGATTGGTTATTTATAACTCTATTGTAATTCTTAGATTTGGCATGGCTTGTAAATGCTCCCCTACCCATCGTATCGATCTTGAAACTTTTATTGCATATCTTGCATCTCGCACAAGTTCTGTCTTTCGCATCCTTAGTAGCCCATGGAACCTCAAGACTCATAACGACAGGAATACCTAGTAGACATTGCCGCAATAGCTTCCTAACAAACTGCACAGCGTAAGACTAAAACCGCTCGAAGACTTGTACTGAACAGAACAAATTAGAACAACACCCCGTGTTGCACGCCGTAGTGCGGTTCATATTCCCCCTCCCCCTCCGCCTCTTAGTGACGTATTGCGTCTATGAGGAAAGAAGAAACATGACATGCCTGGGAACACTACAGTCGCTGCCAACATGACACTGTACAGATTTTCCGCGTGATTATCAGACGCCGCGATGTACGTCTTATATAAGTTGTGCGCATTTACACCGCAGCATTTGCCCAGGAAAGAAATAAAATTCCAGACAGTTTCCCGGTTTTACCCGGGCCCTTTCAAATTCCCGACATATTCCCGGTTTTTCCCGTTTTCCCGGTTTGGTGGCCACCCTGTACATGTCAACTATGTATATCGCGTTTAGGAAAATATTGATGAGTCTTGTCTGGTCAAAAACAAAGAACTTAAGTTTTGAGTCTAATCAAACTGAAGCTACTAGCTTGACTCAACTCTAGAAAATTTAAGACAGTCCATTTAAAAGAAAACGCTGATTCTGTAGTAGGCCTGTGCTAATACTAGTTTGCTTCACGCAAAGCGAATATCAAATTGAATGTTTAAAATATTAGCGGAATTGAATTGAACTGCATTACGAATATTGTTCTTGGCGAAGCTGTAATATTATTTTTTAAAATACAGGATTCAAGTAATAAAAAAATCATTTAACTTTTGTAATGTTTGAACTGATTAGGTATTTAACAAAATTGGGCTCTATACACATAATACATTTAATGAAAACTATAATATAGCCATTGATAATACTACCTAATATTGAGCATTCATAAAAGCAAATGCACAGATTTTTTTTTAAGGTAACAAACTTTTTTTAAGCAAAACATATAGCACAAAAAAAAAAAAATATTTTTGACAGAAAATGTTAGGATTTCAATTATTCAAAGTCTTGCAACACATGTAAAGCTTCAAATAAAACGAATAGCCAGTTTCGTCAAGTCAGACTGAACGTTAAGGATTTTGACCTCACCCTCCACGACAACGGGCGGGGAGAAGGAGACCGGGCAGCCGGCCGGACCGCAGGCCGGGTGGCTGGCTCGCACCCCGAAGCGGTACGTCCCAGGGGCCGGCCCCACCTCGTGCACCGCGAGCAGCTCCCCGCCGGCCGACACACTGGCCAGCTTGCGCTCCGTCTCGCGGCCGCCCGCCCAGTGGTGGAGCGTCACCTCGTAGCCGAGGCCGTCCGGGCTCCAGCCCCGGAGCTGGCGGGGCAGGGTGTCCCAGCGCACCGCGGCCCGGGGCAGCTCCGTCACGTCCACGTACACCAGCGGCCTCCACTCCGACACGCCGGCTTCGCTCGCTGGCGCCGAGCGGGAACAAACAACACTCTCGTTGCACAACCATCGGTAAATATGTAGTTTAGCGGTATTTGCGAAAATAAATGTTAAAAATCCGAACATACTTTTATCACATGCTCTTTAACTTCCTCTTTTCATTAAACCCAGCACAGATAAGAAATTCCAAATACTTTAGGAGATATCGATTTTTTTAAAATTCTGATCACAATACCTGTGCATTCATGCAACATTCAACATTGTTTCTTGTTTACGAGTATGAATTATTTTTTTTCGCGACGTAGGTGAACGACTACATCATTTTCTACTAATGGCAAAGGAATTGTACCCGCCTCTAACTTAGGTGAGTTTTTAACATTTCAAATTTTTTTAAATGTTTTATTTGTTATTTCGATATTGTTGCACAAGTAATAATATGTCCCGGTTTGTTAGGTCAGGTCAGTTACATTATAAATACTTTAAAACTAAACAACAATTAAAATTAATTCATATTATTTTTAATGTCCGCTTAGTTTAAAAGTATTGTTACGATCGCGCTTGGCTGCAGTGCTTGGCGTCGCCGCGCTCGTTCGGCCTGTCTGCGCCCCCTTCCACCCGCATCCTCTCCCTAGTATCTCGTGTCATACTATCTCGCGACATCCTGACCACCGCAGCGCGCACCTGCCTCAGATCGAGTTACTTAAAAGAGGCCGCACTGCGACGGAATTTTCTCTTTTGTTCCAACTGCTCCATCAGCATTATGGACATGTTTGTCGGCGTTCTTTGAGCAGCCGCCGCGTCCTTCGACAGGACTCACAACGCGTTTCTGGACATTTAGACGGCGAAGGTCGCGCAATATCTCGGAGACATGCCCGATTGTTCTGGACGGGAACCCAAGGGCTATATAAGGAGGTTGGGCCGACCTTTGAGTCAGTCCGAGTGGGGAGTTCTCCCGCGGCGGAGATACGGGCAATAGTGCCACGGGTGCGGCAGAGTGGCGAAGTCCTTGGACGAAGGTTTCAGGGCAGGGAGTGAGTGAGTTCAGTGGAATCGGGAGTTTTCCCGCGGCGGAGTATCCGGGCGATAGAGTCGCGGGCGCTGCGGAGTCCCGAACGAAGTTTCCAGCGAGGAGTCGAGTGGGATCTCGGTGAAGAGGAAGCGAGTCTCGGCGGCGGCGGAGTGTGGCGACGGAGTCCTGCGGCGGAGACCCACGAGGGGTGCTGCGGCGAGAGTTGCGGCCCAGCGAGGTGTGTGGAACGAGTAACTGGGGAATTGACATTTCTTTAAGTGTAATTAATTATTTGCCAATTTAGAAGATTATTTGTAAGTGACAAGTAGTGGTAATATATAAAACTGTGTGTGAATTAAAATCTTTAATTGGGCTATCCTTTACGAACTCGCAGGAAAATCGTAACAGTATTTATAATGTAGCTGACCTGACCTAATTGACAATTTTAATTAATTAGGCATACACAAATACACGGCAAAATAAAAAAAATTGCTGCGGTCGAATGATAAACACAGGTCTTGTATTGCAAAATAAGAACGGCGATATCTCCTAAAGTATTTGGAATTTCTTATCTCCGCCGGGTTTAATGAAAAGAGGAAGTTAAAGAGCACAGAATAAAAGTATTTTCTGATTTTTAACATTATTTTTCAGAAATACCACTAAACTACATATTTACCCAACAATCACACCCTAATTCTCTTACTATGCTGAGTTTCCCCAATAAAAACTGTATCATTTTTATAGCTATAAGTACCTATTTCACACAGATGAACTTGCTCAACAAAATACAGAAATGGTTGCTCATTTGTTCAATTTTTTAAACAATTTTATTTTCATTTCTTCAAAATTCTATACGTTTATGTGATTATTTTTATTGACACCATTTAGCCTTATTTTGCTGCCAGTTAGCTAAAAGTACACATGTAAAATTAAAACTTACAATTTAAGTGTTTGTTGGTCTTGAAATCAGCAGGTTTACAAATCTCTGTCTTTCCCCGAAATCTCTACCCAAGAGAGGTGCCAACAAAAACTACTCGTCTAGCAATCTCCACAAGACCTCCAGAGTTTTTGTTTTTTATTACGCTCTTGACTCACACTCAAATCATGGTGTAGCCATTCTGTTTACAGTTTTCTAGGTCTCCCGAATAGCTCCAGGCAAATGCTTGGGTGGTCCCTCACTGCTCACACCGGTTCCTTCCCCAACATCAATCACACGTGTTGTACTCAGTCATAGTTTAAGACCTTGTTTCAAATAAGATAATAATGCTTAAATATTTTCAAAATCCAAAAAATAAGTTACATTATTAATATACATAATTTAAGTTCAAATTATACCTATAATGAATACAGAAAAAAAAAATGAATCCCTGAAGTGCCCAAAAATTTGTATGTGTAAACGTACTTAAAAATGACACAAAAACGTGCTGAATTGGAAAATCTGGGCGAATTCATTCCTTTCAATTCGCGGAAGTTCAAGAGTCTACGCTTGTCTCTCGGTTGGGCAAGTCTGTTGGAGTCCTGGTACAGTGTCATAAAATCATTATTCCCAACAGCTGTTCATAAATTCAAATGTAAAAGCAAATTAAACACACACACACACATAAAAAATATTACTAGACTACAGCATTTTTTATGAAAGTGCAAAAGATGTTGACAAAACAGATCAGAAACCATATTGTGATGCTTACTAGCATAACTATATATATATATATATATATATATATATATATATATATATATATATATATATATATATATATATATATATATATATATATATATATATATATATATATATATATATATATATATATATATATAGCGAACTGCTCTGCAGAACAATAAAAATATGTTTGTCCAAATTATAAATGTAATATTTTTTGTAAATGTCCAATTTTTGTAGGAAGTTTAAGTTGTTTGTGACACAACATTCAAGGGTGCCCTTACTGGAAACCATTTTGACTACACTAGAATACCGGTACAACGTACTAGAGCTGTAGCAAACCGTATGTATTCGTTACTGAGTAACGGGTGCGGCATCTAGTAATGAGTAACGAAACGTTACACACGAATGCATTTCGTTACTCGCATCTTTCGTATGTTTTACGCATGCGCGCGCTTATTCGTTACAAAGAACAATGTTTGTTTATTAAGAAAAGTATAATTTGGAAATTCGTCGTCCAAGTTTTTTACTGTTTATTAAAGGTATTGTGTGTGTAGACAAAGTTTTAGATTCGAACAGAAACAACGTAAGAAAGTATTTTTTACAAATTATAAATATGTATGTTTTTGTTTTTTATTATCGCGTATTTTCACGTTTTATGTTCTTATATTAAAAGAGATATTATAATAAAGCCGCTCTAATGAGATTTAATTGTTTCTTGGTTAACAAAAGCTGTTAATTATCAAATATTTTTAATTGTTTATATTCGATTTATTTTTATTTACGCGACGTCATACTGTACGCGTACGCAATACGTCTCGATTCGTTGCTGTTACATAACATAGCATGTGCCATGTTATGCGGTATCAGAAGTAACGATACGAAAGTAACGAGTACTGATTGTTATAGTAACGAATACATAAGGGTACACATTTTTTCGTTACTTTTACACCTCTACAACGTACCTCACCATAACGTATCTTTTTAAAATCCCCACCGAAAATCTTCAATGCAAAATTGTTTCAGTTTAAAGTATCATAATTTTCACTATAACGCATAAATTCCACAACTAGCGTCACATTGCTACCCCAAAATTTACTTAAACTGGTAAATAAATTTTCCAACTAATAATTAATTTTATAGAACAATCAAACCACAGCTACATAATTTAAAACTTCTATAACGACAAAACAAAAGACTGCCGGCACTACCATAGATTAACGTACTTAGTATGCGGCGTGAACAACACAACACCATTCGATACATCGAAACACTGAAATTCGAGAGAAACTTTTATGAAAGAGACACGCTAATTTATTGTTAGCGTCCGTGCCGTGATTGTTAATATTTTGAATTTATTTTTGCGTTACGTTTTTTAAGACACCTCATTGTATTTGTGCTACAAAAATGAGTGATCCTGGAGATAAAAATTAACGAAAACAATTCATGCTTAAAGAAACAGTAGAAATGCTCAGAGAACTGTACGAATGGAAAAAAGGAGGTCGCACTTGCGAAGACACATGGCATTGCGGCGACGACCGTAAGTACAATTGTTTAAGTTCGGGCAAAAATTAAAAAAAAAAAAAAGGCACGGAGAATTTCTGTTTGGTGGTAACCGCAATAGGTTTCGTTCGGGCGATCTCCAAAGCTAGGAAGATGCTTTGAACAAATTGTTGAAAGAAGTACGATCAAAAAATGTTATAGTAACTGGCCCAATGTTACAAGCTAAAGCAAAACAGTTGCATTGCTTATGGACATCAAAGACTTCCAAACCAGTTCAGGGTGGTTGCACCCCTTTAGTGAACGACATGGTACATCATGGAAGGTTGTATGGGGGAGTATAAAGTTGCAGACACAGAGACAGCAAACCAGCGTGAGGAAGAAAAGCCGTTGAGTATTTTTAGCCATACTCATTAGATGATATTTTCAATGCTGATGAAACTGCTTTTTTTTTACAAGCTTCTACCTAACAGGACAATGGCATATAAAGGTGAAAAATGCGCTGGAGGGAAAAAAAAGCAAAGGAAAGGTTGTCTGTGTTGTTTTGTTGCAATGCCACACGAACAAAAATATTGCCATTAATCACTGGTAAACACAAGACTACCAGGTGCTTCAAGGGAGTTTCTTATCTTCCTGCAGATTATGCTAGTAACACCCGTGCATGGATGAGAGAGAACTCTTCTCAAATTGGCTGATGAAAACTGAGCATACAGTGTTGATGCTCGACTGGCAAACATCAAACTGATGTTTCTGCCATCAAACTGCACATCTCAGTTGCAGCCCCTTGATCAAAGCATTACTCAGAATACCAAGGTACATTCTCTAAATTCTTGTTGAGAGGTTGCTCATCAACATTAGGTCGAAAGTGCCCACCAACATCAATGTTCATCAGGCAATTGAGATGATCACAGATGGATGATGGAATGTTTAACAAGAAACTATTGCCAACTGCTGGAGAAAGTCTGGAATTGTAAACTGTATTTATTTATTTATTTATTTTAAATTGTGACATGCCCACCGACAGTCGTTAGACTTGGGTGGTTGGCACGATAATTATACATGGACAAACATAAGGTTATCACCGCAAACATATGGAGACTCCCTCCCCGGCGGTACCAAAGCAGGTAAGAACAACACATGGCCAACACACGAAGGAAGAGTACCACATATTGGCGGTGATAACAAATACACAAACACAACAGACACGAAAAATACAACACTACAGTAAACACCAATAACTACAGAAAACACAAAATTATTCAAAAAGCTGATGAGCTCACTGCAACTTCATCAAACCACACTACATGCAAGCCACACTACAGCAAACATGCAAAAGCATTGCCATTGACCCTTAAGAATGGCAAGAAGTGTCAAACTCCATGCAGTTTGAAGCTGTTTCATTCATAGACTATGTCTCTGTGGATAATAAAACAGAAACACCAGTGTTAACTGACAGCAACAGCATTAGTGTAGTCATTCGATCACAGTCATCAAAAGCTGAATCAGATGATGATTCTGACTGTGAGGAACCGCCTGTGACAGCTACAGAAAAAATTTCTTTCTCATCGCATATCTTATATCACATTTGTTTACACTCGTGGTTTCAGCTGAGGGTAAAAAAATATCTCGCTTCTGTTCCACACAGTTAGCTACCCCCGTCCGTGCTCCCCAAGGCCGTTTCTCCATAAAAAAAAAATTAAGTCTCCAACCAAACGCTGGGAGTTGGCAGTGAGATATGAAAAGTAATTTCAAGCCAACAAATTATTAAAATTCATGAAATTTATTTTACCAGGTGCTAACACATGAACAAATACACGAACATCACAATGTACATGCCGCATGAATAATAATAAAAAATTACAGCTTAAATATAACTAAAATATGACAAAGTTTAAAAATTTAAAAATTATCACGTGCGTAATGTCTCTCTATAAAAAAAAAAGGGGGGGGGGGCCAACATAGAAGCAAATGAACATTGACTTAAAACCATTTGAATTAACACCATAACAATTAAATTTAAAAGGAAAATTATTAAGTCCTTTAAATATGTAATAAGAGTCCTAGGGCGCAGACACACAAAAACAGCAGTTTAAATTCTACAAAGTTAAAGCACGACATTAAGCTGGCCAGCAAAGAAATTTGAAAACAGTTTCTTGCAAAAAAAATATAGTAAGATTCGTACACAGTCCTGCAGTATGCTGAAAGTTCTACGATTCACGTTGAGGATGTTCAGGCGCAGGTGACGTCACTGACTGGAGCATTCGAAAACATCAAAAGGGCAAACACACGGGAAGCTGCGGCACGAAGGGCGTAGCTAAGTTTTTTAACGGCGATCCACTTACTTGTAGTCCAGGGTTGTCAGCATGGCGTAGAGCGTACTTACAAACCGTAGCATGGTCCGTCTTCTTCTTACATCCTCACATATATTAATACTTGATTAGCATGCCTGCGAGTAGAGCCATGGCGAAGCCAGCTCGGCCCCCACTCAACTGAATCACCAGTTGGCGAAAAACAAATACACGCGCCACCTCGTGAATAGCCAGAGCGCTGGCAAACATAAACTCTCGTGAACTTGTGAAGACCTAAACCGGAGTGCAGCTCCAAAGTCGTCAAAACACATTTCACGTGGACGAAGGAAAAGGCACGCACGCTAAAACGTTTCTACTCGCGCTGCGCGAAGCCCTGAGCGCGAAAGCCGACGCGTGCCGTCCGGCCGGCGCAACTCGACTCCCAGATTCGGCCTCTCTCTCCTGCCACCGCTCACACGAGCGCTAGTGTCGCATGTCACACGACGAAGATTCGTATCAAAGGTCTCACTCAGAATTAAATAATCAAGCAGTGATCTGCAACCCACACAGATAATTATAAAAAAATAATGAAAATATTACAAAAGACTGATATAAAAAGTTACAAACTTACACACTAGTTAAGATTACAAAATATAAATCTTTTGGAAACTGCCGGTGGTTAAGTAAACAAAAGCACAAAGAAAGTGGTGAAATAAATTAAATTAAAAATCACAAACCAAATATATTTTATAAAAAAAAGGAAATTATAATATATTAAAAAATAACACAGCAGCATTAAACAATAAGGAAAAAAATATGCCAGTGGCATGATGATGCTACACAGCATTATATGGTTAATTAATTATTAAAAGTGATTCACAACTTACTATTTGTATGTTTAAATGATCTGATGAACCTGATAATTTTTTTTGTTTGTGATTGAACGTATTCCCCTTCCTTGCTCTCGTCCATCATGAACCTCACCCCTTTCCCCCCTCCCGATGTTGCAAACATCCTTGCGGCATGCTCCTCATTGGATAAGGTTTAATGGAATAAATTTAAAAGTTTCAGGGTAAGTGCTTGTAACTAATTTTTTCATCTATTTATTTTTATCATGCTTACAACATTATGTTAAACTAGAGAAAACTGTAAAAGGAGATGCTACGCACAACAAAGGTGTTTTTTCGAACACTACAGAACTACATTTGCTTAAAAACCTCTGGCAAGTGGTTTCTGCCACTAATTCATACCACTGACGTGTGTCTACCACTGTGGCTGTATCAAACCTTCAAACTCAGAAGTTGAGCACTCAGGATAATTATCTTCACAATGCATGTAAACACGAAATCGGCTATCAGCAGGGCTTTTGTTCCAAGAAGTTGGCCGGGGATCACGTGACGAGGTGCATCGTGAAGTTGGTTCTGACACGGGAAAGCTCTCTTAGTTTCGCACCGACAGACAGAGCCAAGCACTCACCTTCCTTCGAGTACAACGGCACCAGCAACAAGAACTTCCCTCTCTCCCGAAGGCCATCGTCGTCGCTGACATCGTACTCGAAGACGAACGAGCCGTTCTTGTCGTGTGACGTGACCCACCGGCAGTCGAAGTAGATCGGCCGCGAGTCGGCAACCTCCAGGTTGAATTGCCGACACAGGTTCCTGCCGTCCGACTGGAACCTGAAGCGGATGCCTGGATCGCGGCGGCAAGAGAGAAGTTATCAGAGAATGCCCGACAAATCCGGGTAAACTACACGAGCCAGGAAACTCTCGCATGAGCAGCTGCAAAACACTGTACGAGTACGACCTTAAAAAAAAACTAAACCACTGACCAGGAAAAAATATTCTGACAACACACCCATTACTGTTACAAATTAACTGTATGAGCAGTGGCAAGATTATGTGGCGAACAGCGATAAAAGAGAAATAACAGTGTAACCGCCAAACACCAAAAAGGAAGTCATACACCGCTTACTACCGAAATGGATCTCAATACACCACATAAAACCTAAATTCAAGGCTAAACACAAAATTACGTGATATTCGCCTCAATGGCCTCATTTTTTTCATTGAATTATAGAATTTATTTTTATACATCTTTGATTTAGGTTTTTATTTAAAAACCTAAAATAATACATAATTACTGTGTAAAAATATAAATTTAGTTTCGATTTAAGGTTTTCAAAAGTTACTAATAGCAGCCTACAGCTTATGCAGTACAGATATGGCTAAAGACCTACAAAGAAACACCACAAGTAAACATTTAAGTACAAAGATTTTGGAATTTTAACATCAATAATTATTTTTGTATTAATTTTAATATTAAAAAAAACTTGGTTTTAGACATTGCAGTTAAAAAAATTTGTAGTGTTATTTTAATTTTTGTATTTATAACTTTCTCATAAACTAAGGAACTAATGAATGTTTTAGTTGCAGCTTTTTGGCATGCAAGTGTTTATAATTAATTGCTATCAATTACCTTTTCATGCCCATTAAACAATACTTAAGAAATATCTGTGAAAAATATTAGTAACAGAACAAATGCAAACTAAGTATAGTGTTAAAATTTTATAAATAGCGCTTAACTAGTAGTAATAACAAAAAATGAAAAAATATTAAAGAAAAAAGTCAAATTGGTGTGTGTGACCCCATCTTAATACAGTAAAGTTTCAAAATATGAGCCTTAATGGGAAGATTCTGTCAGTTAATAATATGACACTGATTAGCCATCACACATAGCCTACCTTTGTCCATACATGGTAACAGCTTGAATTACTTCGCCTGTTTGGATGATGAAATAGATTTTTGGTAGGTCACATTTATGCATATCATAATCATTCATCAATGCCATGTGCATTTTTCCATTCAAATTTTTCAAGATAATTACTATTACATAGAGTTATTTTACATGCAAACAAAAACATCAATATAAGAGATGTTTTAACAAAAAAATAAAACAAATGCATTAGTTCTTTATAATTATTAAACAACTATTATTTTTTACTTCAACTGGTAAAATAAAACTAGTCATTTTACTGCGTAACATTATAAATTATGTGACAATCTCTGGATAAAACTGAACACAGTTACTTCCAATTCTGAGCTGTTTGATTTAATGGCATATTTCCTGACGAGAAAAATTATCCGATGTCTTCTTGAATTTCCTGGTGAGCAGTCACCATTTTATGCAAATTTCAAAGTAATAAAAGATCCATTTTTATGAGACAACTGCACCATATTCAACCATTTACAGTGAACAAACACTTTGCTCATGTAGAGAATGTAATCAATCAGCCCAGCCCTCCCCACACACCAAACTTGCACGAGGGGAAACCACACTCACGCTTCCACTTGACGGGGCGGAAGGAGACGTTGAACGCAGGCAAGGTGTAGCCATATTCCGTGTTGACGTACGCTTCCAACCGAACTGTTCGCAGCTGCGAGGAGGCGGTGCCCTCGAACAGCCAATCCTTGCACTCTGCCGAGGGGAGAGAGAGAGATGAACAAGCTACACGACTTTCTCTAACGACACAGCGTTAGTTCCCAACAGAGGAACACACATGCACATACAAGGGCACACGTCGCAACGAACAGCTCCAGAGATGCTGGGAAACAACGAAAACTGAATTCAGTGACTGTGACACAAACCTGCAAGCTACGTACTTTACCTCTAAGACACCACGTGTTTCAGTGCCTAGCAGATTTGTTTATTTATCTATGAGAGAAAAGCTTTCAGTTTTCAGTTAAATTTAAATTTACCTTTGCTGAATTTTTCCCCATAAATTTTTGGAAAAAAAAATATATATATATATATATATATATATATATAAATCATACAGTTATTTTTGTTAAAACAGTTTATTTATATCCAGTAATAACCTGAACTTAAGTGAAAGGGACCGAGCGATAACCTTCTAATTTGAATTCGCATGGGGATACAATTTTGCATATAAATACATATATACAAAATATGTATAACTAAGACTGGAAACTAAAGAAAACAACAATTTAGAAAAAAAGTGTAATAAAATCTTAGATAATACAACAAATTATACTATTATGAATTGCAAAAACGTAAACCGACATTTTGACATAGAAGGCTTCCTAAAATATAAAAAAAAATCATCTGATGGATTGAAGATTTTCCTTTTGATATAAAATTTCCTAGTAGCACGATAATAATTCTTTTATTTTTTTTTGTAGCAGAAATGCACTCTTCATTGCAATCTATGCTTTACCAAATTTGTAACTCTTTTTCAATTGAACAGTGGCCTTCAGTCAAGTTTCTAACTGAAGAGAAGATTCAAAAATCGAACTCCGAATTCACGTAAGATGGGGTAGTGTAAGTCTAGGTATTACTGTACTATTTCCACTTTTGGGCAAAATGCACTTTTAACCATAAATTTAACCACTGTTTGACGTTCTTTCTAGTAACATACAACACTAAGATCTACGATAAATAAATATTCACATATCTTGGGAAGAAAGTAGTTGAGTAAATAACTGAGGTACTATTTAAAATTCGTTAAACTGATCTCAACAAACAAACACACACAAACAACTATAACAAAATTGTACATTTAACATTAATTAGTCAAAACTAAAAAAAAAAAAGTTATGTAACTGAATTATACTGGACTAAGCATAAATTTTAATATAATGCTGTCGGCTACAAAAGAACCACAGACAATAATGAGTACGTCCAACAGATACCTAAGTAACAGGCGTTACCAAAATGGCTCCTTCACAGATGTGTGCCATATCATGTCATGCTCTTGTGGTTGACTAAACTGAAGGTTTACGCACAATGATTCACAGCAGAACCAAGAAGTTCTAAATAATAACACTGATTATTATTCAAGTGTCTTCCAGACCACTATATTTCACCTTTTCACACAACCCCCTTCACTGAAAAATAACCTCTTTCGTATCAAGTTCAAAAAAATACCCACCTATAACTCAAAAATTTTTTGAAGTGATTAATTACTTGAGAACATGGTTATTATATATTGTATGGTATTGTATGGTATAATGGTATACTAAATATTGAGTTTTGTAAACTAACTCTACACTCCGAGGTTTAGACTTAAGTTTATACAATATCTTGTGTACCCATGTTCTTTTTTATGTACCCATGTTTTCTTTTTATTACTTTTGAAATGTAAAAGTACTGTGTAATATCTAATTTTTGTGGTTGTACAGTTTGTTTGTATATATGTATATATTTGTATTAATTGACTTGTTCTATATCCCGGAGTCCTTACCTCCATATGGGATCTACAGAACAAAAATTGAATAAATAAATAAAAAAAAATAAAAAAATATATCCATGAGAGGAGAATTTTCCAGAGAAGGCCAGTCTATGCGGTGTGTGAGAGGTTACCTACTTTATTGTGGCATACGACACCGGCTGCCTTCAAGATATTGTAGCTTTGATCACGATCAAATTAATTTTCTAGTTGCACTTCTGTTTGCTAATTGTCAAGCAAAAACACTTTTTTTTTAATAAAATAAAATGAAAAACAAGTAACAAAACTGGCAGATCCCCCACAGTTCAGGATGAGATTTGGTCACTGATTGCCCCAAGGCTCGAAATAAGCGGAGGATCAGCCACTCGCAAACCAATAATCACCGTGGATGAAGTTGCTTTGCGGAGACTTTCGCAAACAACTGCGCTGTTCCGTGAAAAACCTTGGGTCCTACAGAAATAAGGCCATTGTTCTAGCAGGCTTCTAAAATGTCCACCAGCTTTGGGATGGCTTAGAACTATAGCAATTCTTCTGTTCACCAGCTCAATACCTATTGACTAAAATGACATAATTTGCTGAGTCCAGTTCAATTTTTTTTGATAAAACTTATTTCAATAGGCCCTACATTTATTTTGTCAGTCAGTATTATTATTTAACTTAGGAAAACAACTGTATGGTTAACTATATAAATTGTGCAAATTATTTTATCCCATCTTACAAAAAAAAATGTGTGGCACTTACCTTTGCTATTTTGAGGAATATATTTTGTTTGGCAGTTGTTTTTCAATGACAGTTGGTTCCTCAACTAAAAAAAAAAGGAAAAAAAAAGTAATCTCTAATCATTATGGTAAAAATGTTGGAACCTACAAACCACATAAATATGAAATGAACAGCATTTAATAGTGCTGATTAACATTATTAAAAACCAAAAGTATACAGAAATTATGAAAAATGTCTTTTTATTCACAATAATTATCTAACCAAGAGCTTTTACCAATTACCTGGAATTATGTCAAAAAAAAAAAAAAAACATTAAAAATTGAAACCAGTCTGGCTAGACCTGGAAACAAATTCAGGTTCGGTTCATACAATAACGCCTACCACTTGTAATGTTCACCCCTCACTAGGTTAAGGTACAGTGTACATTAATTACAAACATAATAAACTGTTCAACAAATGAGTACAGTACACTCCCGATTATCCGCGAAATTAAGTGGCAGGGCCACCGCAGATAGTGAAAATCGTGGATAATCCGCAAAAGAGCAGAAAATGGGAAATAAAAAGGAAACATTAATTTCAACTTAAAAATCTAAAAATTTATGTACAGTAAAAGTTACAATGAATAGTAAAAATTTTTAAATGATGCTAAAATTTTAGTATTTTACTGAATAATTAACATACAATACATTTCAGTAATGTAATCATAAAAGTGCTCGGTACCGGTACTTGCTTCGTATCAAGGATACAGTACTGTATGTACTCACAGACTTCATTAGACACTAAAAAAGCAACCATACGACTAGACACAAAGTGTGATAGAGACAAAAATAGCAATGCATGCCAGCCTACTGAGTGAGTTCTGAGAAGGCCTGTGGCGTTTTACTGTATACTGCACACAATACACTCGTCAGTAGAGTTCAAATTTGCTCACTTGTAATAAAATACAGATTTACATATGTGCTGCATTTTTTCATAGCATGCGAGGATAATAGGGAGTTTACTGTGTACCTAAAGGGGCTTGCCTAATGTGTCCGCAAGGCGGGATGATAAGCGCGACGCTCTACTGGTGCTTCTAGCGTGGTGTCTCCTCTGGACTGGCGCGCAGTCTTCTCGTCGTGCATTGAGCGGTGACTGTGAGATTCGAGCGGTGACCGTTACATTATATGGCAGAGAAGTTGAGATAAAAGTGAAACGCAAGTGTCCCTTGAGTGCTTTTGAGAAAACGTACCAAGTGTTTCATGCCTAAAAATTATTCAGAAAGCATACTTTTTTTTAGCCATTTTAACTCTTTAAAATTAAAATAAAAAAATAAATTATGAAAACAGAACTACTTATCCATCTTCAGCGTATTCTTAAATGCTTTTCGTAAACAGACACCATTCAGATTTTGGTCAGTTTTCAAATAGCGTGGTTTCTCCGAAACTCTGCAAATTAATTCAACATACAACATCGAAATTCAACAAAAAAAAATATCAGAAAATTAATGAGCACATTTCATCATAACTCATCTCAAGATTACAAAAACATAAATTTTTGATACATTAAATTCCATGAATGTAAATTATTTAGCATTGAGTTGATACCAAAATTATGCACTAAGTAGTTTGAAATTTTTTTTGCATATTTTTTAAAGTGCGACTGTTATTCGTAACTAATTTTTATAATAGGACATTGGGTAAATATGTATTGTACGGATTAGCGCCAAAAAAAATTGTACAAATATGAAATAACTTTCATTATATGCTATTTTACGTCCTCTTTTCAAAACCTCCTGCGGAGATTAAAAATTCCAATTACTTTTGGAGATATTGCCGTTCTTATTTTGCAATACAAGCCCTATGTAATCATTCAACAGACGCCATTTTATATTTTGCCGTGTGTGCGTGAATGCCTAAATAACAGAAATTTTCCATTAGGTAAGGTTAGTTACATGATAAATACTTCAAAATAAACGGAAATTAAAAATAATATCAATTAATTTTACTTGTATAGTTTTAAGTATTTATAATGTAACTGACCTGACCTAACAAAACGGGACAAAGGTAGATTAGGTCAGGTCAGCTACAGTATAAATACTATGAAACTGAACGGACATTAAAAATAATAAAAATTAATTTTAATGGTTGTTTAGTTTTAAAGTATTTATAATGTAGCTGACCTGACCTAACAAACCGGGAAAAAGGATGAACAGTAGGAACTCACGTAATTTTCTTTTTACGTGATGTAGTCGTTCAATTACGTCGCGAAAAAAAAAAAAATCATACTTGTAAACAAGCAACAATGGTGAACGCGGGAAGCCTACGATTCACTCATCTTTCTGGACATACCCGAATACTCACGTTGGCAAGCCTTCTTTCAACAGACGAGAGGCTAACGCCCGATCGTGCATCTTCGGTTTTTTTTTTTATTGTAAATAAATATGCAACTCATGAAAACTAATGGTCAATTAGGTTATATTAGCTACATTATAAATACTTCAAAACATTGTGGATGGTTGATTTGGTTAGGATAGCTACATTAAAAATACTGTGAAATCATGTAAACGGTTTCCTAGCGCTGGATAGCTACATATTAAAAAGTTATTTGCTAAGCAACCATAAAATGATTTTACAGTTTTTTTAATGTAGCTATACTTACCTAATATAACCAACCATCCACAGTGTTTTAAAGTATTTTTAATTACTTCTTGCTAATTTTAAGAAAAGAAGGCTTGCCAACGTGAGTATTCGGGTATGTCCAGAAGGATGTGTGAATCGTAGGCTTCCCGCTGAACGCCGCATCAGTGCACAACATGAAAATTAAAAAATTCCATACGTATCTCCTAAAGTATTTGGAATTTCTGATCTCCGCTGGGTTTAATGAAAAGAGGAAGTTAAAGAGCACAGAATAAAGGTATTTTCGGATTTTTAAATTTTTTTTTTTAAAAAAATCGCCAAAAAATGAATATTAAAAAATTCTATATCTCCAAAAGTAATTGGAATTTTTTATCTCCGCAGGCGGTTCTGAAAAGAGGACGTAAGATAGCATATAATGAAAGTTATTTCATATTTGTACGATTTTTTTTGGCGCTAATCCGTACAATACATATTTACCAGACATTGGTATGTTTTACAAATGCACATATACATGCTGATTTATTTGTATTGTTCCCAGTAGTTAAGACATGCTTATTACAAAACATGATATTGTAAAAATTCACCATGTCAATCAAAATGACAATATTTTGGCTAAATAAGTATCATCATCATCATAATCATCATATTTTTTGAAAATGGTGCTATCTTTATGAATAAACCGAGTTGATAAAAAGTAAAACCATAACATTTTTTTTATAATAATCAGACACCATTAAAATAGTGATTCAAGATGTAGTTGCAAGAACCAATCAAAGATCTAAAATAGTGATTGCCGCTAACTATACTGTTCATCATAGCAGTTGCGGGCATCGTGGTTTAACTGCCAGATCCGCGCTTTGAACCGTGGATTCCGAGAGTTCTGGGCAATGGAATGCCTTCCATTACCTCTAACAATAAAACTGGAGCATTAGGGGTTAATTGTGGAGCAATAAATGAGAATGGTGACAAGAAAATTATGTGCTGAATTTAATTAAATAGGTGGGTTCACAGTCGGAGTTTGAACCCACACTGCACTGGGAGAAATTGAAAACAATGAAGGTTCAAACCCCGGTGGTAGCAGTTTCAGCTCTGATGGCTGCCTCAGTAATTTTCTAGTTAGGCAGCTTCAGTGGGTGCAAAAAAAAAAAAAAAACCCTTCAAACTTTTAAAACCTTTCTTTTTAGTTCTATCGTGTTCTGTCTGGTGGCTATTTTGAGACAGGAAACTGAGTTTGTTAAATTTCAATGATTTTTCCCCGCAGAAGCCGCCAAACTATAAAATTACCCGTCGCTCTTTATGTAAAGTGTTTTATATTACTTGCAGATTCCATTTCAGCTTTCAGTGTAGAATAAATACGAAATTAGTGTTGATATAGGCCTATTGTACTCAGTTCTTTGATGAAGTAAAGGGAAAGTATGATAATGACTGTGATACTTATGAATCTCGTAGCGCAGAGAGGCCCCACCCAACATTCGCCTTCTAACATAGTCACAGCAGTGGGAGTGACGGCATGTTCAATAAAAGGATTGGCAGAAGCACGTAACACGTCCTATCATAACGGTTTCCATCATTAAAGCAAACAAGGTAATGAACTATTGAGCTGATTCCACAGAGTTGCGCGTAGCGGAAGTCGCTGTAATGAAGTCGTAAATCACCTTCCTTCGGAAAACCCGCTTTTTTTTTTTTTTTTTTAAAGTACTTTCAACTTTAAAATTGTATACAAACCTGATCGTTACATGAAGTATTTTTCTCCCCGCAGAAACTACTGGAGTGACTTGCGCTTAAGCAGTTTTCCACCAAAAATAACCACAGTATTAAAGACGACGGTAGTAACAAGGAAACTTGATTCATTTTTACACGCACGTGGAACGAGAACTCCACAGAACAGGGAAATCCTACACTTGTAGTATTGCCAATATTCCTTGTAATGTATTGCCAACGTAAACCTGTAAAAATCCCACCAGGCTGTGAAATGTCCCCCCAGTATGTAATTGGATGATTTTTAATTAAAACTATTAAACAGAATTTTGTCTATGCGGAAACCTGATAAGAGCAGTCAATTAATAAAACGTTGCAACTGTTTTGTCGTCCGTGTTGTCATCGTTGTGTTGCGCAGAATATGATTATTTTCGTTGCTGAGATTGTCTGTGCGTCGCTCTATTGTGTTGTACAGATTATCTGAGTAATTTCATGGTAGGTTTCGTGTTTGTCATACTGTTTGTCCAAGGTTGGGGAAGCCTACATTTCACAAAGGGTTGAGGACCAACCCGAACATGCCCGAAGACTTAACCTTCGGCCAACTTCGGGACTTTGTTTTTCTTTTAACAAGACGCGCGGGAATTTTGATTAGTGAAGGCCCACCGCCCATACTTAAGGACAGAGGCTATTCCTATCTTGCAGAATCTCGTCACTGTTCAACTATGTAACAGAACTTAACTGAATTCAACATGTTTCAGGTTAATTATATTTAGTGTTGTATCTATAGCATGTTTCAATTGTTTTTCATGGAAAATTCAAAATCATCTTTATATATTTACAGCTTAAAAATTTTATTTTCTTTCCGGGAGGGTGCCAGGCTAACTTATGCAGCTGTTTGGTGGGTCGTCGGCACCAGCTTTGTTCATTAGGATCGTGGCAGTGGTTGAATTACTAACTAGAGAAGTAGTATCACACTCCTCAGGCAGCATGGTTGGCTGATGCCTAACTTAGGTAAGGGGGCACTGGAAATCACTGTCAATTTGTTCTCGCATTTATTGGCATGCTATGCATTGCGGTGTTACACTATGCGTTATACCTTATACTTTACCCTGACAAAAGTTTCTGATTGCTTCGTTATGTGCTTACGTTACATCTAACAGCAGTCTTATTGGGGATTTGCATGGAGTCGGCCATACCCGTAAGTTTTTGAATTACGACTCGAACAGGCTCTACGAGCCGTGAATCTACAAGTGCTTTAATGTCTTTGTTTGGGCCAGCAGACATATGCACGGCTACATTAAATTAAAACACTTACCTCTGGAGTCAGCGAGTTCCATAATTGTCGACCCTGCGGCGTGGTCACGTGGCAGGGTTAAATCTAAGGCGGTTGGGATAAGCCCGGCTCCACAAAGATGACCCAGGGATGTGTGGGTAACGAGAGAAAAAAGATTTAGAGGTGAGAAAGTCTATAAAACATTTACCACAATATTTCAAGACATGTGTGTGAAAATGCTGAGTTAATATTGTGGTCATTCACTAAAAACTGGTTTCATTATATTTGTGAGGTTCATACTGTGCAGCTATACTGCATGACTATTAAGTAAATTATATAAACAATTATTTTATGCACAAATTACTACATTATGTTTCTCACCATAAAAGTAATTGTCCATAAAGGTACATACTGAGGTTGTTTAAAACAATAGCATGTTATGAGACTTTGTAGTGTCACCTGATGGTATAATGTAAAGAGGAAATATTACTGTGTAAGCTCTGTGTTGGTAATGCTCAGTGTAGAAATTCAGTAATGTATGAGACATTTGCAGCCTAGATTGTCACTAAAGAATATTTTTTTTATGAAAAAAAAAAAAAACAACATAAATATTAAAAAAAAATTTGTGTCCACATTAATCTCTTTCCATTGTATTATTTTATCCGTAACATTCCTGTATAAAAAACCCAATCATTGTAGCTTTCCTAATTGTTCGTTGGTTTACTTGATATGTACCAACACTTATTCGTTGGTTTACTTGATATGTACCAACACAGTGGGTGAATGTATCTTGAAAGCGATACCACATAAAAGGTTACATGTTACATTTAAATTTATATGTTCACTTTATAAAAAAAAAATTCATTTATGTGCTGTGGAATGAAAAAAACGAAGACACATTGAATATTTAAACACTATTTTAAAGGCATAAAATCTTGCACTTTCTTTCTTGTACATACTAATAACTACAATGTGTTTTAAAGATAACTGACATGTCAAAAGGTAAAATTATTTATTATGAACGTTCAGCAAAAATCTTTACACTTTCCTTTCCTTTAAATGACAGCATTATTTTTTCCATATGAATCACCCAAGTTTGTTAAGTTTTGAAGATAGACAATCATGAAATATAAGGTTGTAAAAAATACTCTTTATTTCTCCAAAAAAAAAAAAAAAATTATTTCACTTTCTTAGTTACTATCAATTAACTGGCAATGAAATAAAATTCTAAGTAAAATAAAAAAAGCACTATTATAACAAAAATTCACAAAATAAATCATTTTCATTGAATGTCCAAAGAATTTAATCTACAAGAAAATGTTCTAATGTCTTCACATGCCAGCATTAAACAGAAAATAATTCTTCCTTTCTATGGAGTGTCCAAGGAGTTTAATGTTTCAGCTCATTTTCTAATTTCCTTACATACCTGCAACAAACAGAAACAATTACAAGTACTGAGAATGTAGAGAATAAGTCATATAAATGGCAATCTGGAGACAAAGTCCATAACAGAAACTGTAGAGCAATAAAGTAATACATAGTATTAAACAGAAACTATATAGCAGAAAAGTAATATTCATGGCAACATGATACACACCAGATGGTCAACACATTTCATTTGGTAAGTATATGTATAATTTGATAAGCTCAATAGTTTTGGTAGGCCTATCTTATTTAAATGTATACTGTGCTTCATGTATTCACAGCTTTCAATATATTTTTTTTGTTTTATATTTGTCAAACATTCAGTTACATAAAAAATTGGAAATATTGTATACCTACATTACAAAGAGTGTTTGGTGATTTAATGCAATGGCAAAATTAGCACCTAATTACACACATTAATTAAAAAAAAAAAACTACTACTGCTTATAAACACAAGTGGTAACAATAGTTAACAGCACTTAGCTCTTAATGTTTCTCAGGTAGATGTATAGAATATAAACGTGTGGTGATTGTAGTAGTGACTGCATTTTGCGATACTGTATGCTGCAACACTAAGTGAGATTAATGGCAGAACAGTAAATATTTTTTGTGTAAACTTAAGACAAGCAGCCAGAAAAGTAGGTGGTTTATTTTTATGATTTTATAAAATGTTATAGTAATTAAGTAGTAGTGTTTTGTGTTCATTGTAATTTTACAGTTTATCAGATTTTTTGCAAACAAGAAAATAAAAATTACAAAATACCTTTTGCTTCCTGAAATGCTTTGGAATCATTTTGTAAGACAGCACTGTGTTACATCAAGCAGTCTACCAATAGTTTTATAGTTTTAACATTCATGATTGCGATATCGCAAGCGCCGCCATGTGCGAGTCCCTGCTGTGCTTGCAAAAAGCTTGCTTCAATAAAAACAAGGGCCTCATAATCAGATTTTGTCACATATGGAGTTATGTGTTTCTTGCTGCAAGTATTGCTCTCTTGGGTAATGACTGAAAAACATATCAGGAAGTAAAAAAAAAAACGTTATAATTTTTACTCTTCTTACTTTTGTTGATTAAAACAAACTTAATAAAATCTTGTGCAGTTTTAAAAACGATAAACAACTTAAAGTACCTCAACATTCTCTTGGGAAATATTTCGATACATGTCAGGATGTGAAAAAACATTTTTCAGAATTTTTTTCTTTATTCATTTAAAAGCCACAAAACAATACAATTACTCTGTGCATTTTATTTGCTGTTAGGAGAGAGGTGGGTAATAATCTTACGTTGTGGCTTTTCCACAAACTAAAAAAAAATTAGACAAAAACTTTTTTTGACACTAGTCATAGCCCTGAATTTATCCTGAAAACAGACTTTAAATTCCTACAGGTTAGCAAGTAATCAAAGTTTAAAGCTTACATTATAATACCTGTGCATTCACACATACCTGTACGTTCTTAAAGTACAAACACTGGAAAAAAAAACTTTTGGACGGAGGACATTCATATGCTTCTGTTACATCAGATATATATCTTGAGAAATAATAATGAAATGTAATATATCTTCAGTATGGTGTTCTATTATACTAGTACAGGAAGGGCTTGTTCTTAAGTATAGAATATGATACCACAGGTAAAATATATACTGTAGTAGGTATGTTCTAAATCTAGAATAAGCATGGCCATAGCATAAAATACGTTACCAGAAAGCTAGTTTAATACACAAACATATTTTGTGCAAAACAAGCATTAGAATACTCCCCAACTAAAACCCCCATATAATCATGCTAGTCACATAATAATGCAGATATGGTAATGACATAAATGTGCCATGTTAATGTCATCATTAATGTGATAATGATATTGTGATACATACTTGTCCCGAAAGTGAAATTGGTAAAAGTTCCGTAAAACATATTCAAATTCATCCCTTGATCCAGAAGGCATGATCTTGTATACATTGTTCCTGTGGTACATTTTGCTTGATTAGTTTTGATTTGGTACATTGAAAGAACATGGGCATACTAACTTGTGTTATTACAATTTATATGTGAATGTAAAACAGATACAAAAGAAATTATTTCACAACACCTGAGATAATTTGTTTGTCTTGTGATGTTCTAGTATTTGTTATGTCCATACTCTTTCGACGTAACAAATTAAAACAGCAAGCATCTTGTACCACAAAACCAAGGGATCAATTTGGACACGTGATACGATAAAATTACGTCAACCTAGGCTAAACTTTAAAACCTGTAGAGAGAAAATATGAACTAAATGATGATACATATCTCTTAATTTACACGCAAATCTGAAAGTTAGTTAAAGTTCAGTATAGCATATCCAAGTTTTTCACTTGATCCCGAGGTACATGATGCTTGCTGTTTTAATTTAGTGCGTTGAAAGATCCTGAACATAACGAATACTTGTAATATAACAGTGAATAATAATCTTAAGATTATTACTAAATATGCACTTTATTTCTATGAATTAAACACTTAACCTCACAATTATTATTAATAAGTGTTTTTGATATCCACCAACATGGCCGTGCTGTTATGAAAATAAAAACAAAGTCACGAAGTTGGCCGAAGGTGAAGTCTTCGGGCATGTTCGGGTTTGTCCTCAACCCTTTGTGAAAAGTAGGCTTCCCCCAAGGTTGTGTGTCTATATTTACTGATTTTATTGCAACTGTCTCGTCATTGTCAGCCCAGTGTGTTCGGTAGTGCTGTAGGTGTTTTTCTCAATAAAATAATTTCCTCTGTGCTGTCTAGCTGATTTGAACTAGTTATCCCTGCATTGGTGTACTTTATATGACAATCAGTGTTATCTAACAATGGCATACGTCCTTGAAATTATTTTAATCAATATTCTCTGTTGCAAGAATCGTACAAAAAATGAATAGGTCATCTTGTAGATGGTCATCTGCTATCTAGGTTTTCCCAAGACCCCATCTTCTTTTCCTATCGTCCTGTATCTCTGACTAAGCATAACTTAGTGCACAACTTTTCTCGACCTTAATACCGACTGGCACCCAAATATTATCTTTAAAGACATTCCCCAATGCCCAGCTATCATGAGAATTTCTTTCAAATTCGTTCACCCAATACTGGTACCTCGAGATACAACTGCAATAGTACCTACTGTCCATTGATGCTACTTTAGTGTCAGAAAATTTGTTCTTAAGTGTTGTCTGCTTTAATGAAAACCGCTTTTAATACTATGCGCTATAAAAAAATGTTACACTTTAAAAACTGTTGAAACCAATATGGCGTTTCATATTTCCTCTACTCTCTATTTAACTATGTGGAATTTTAGTTTCAAATTAAGCATACCAATTTTGTACCATACTTTACTACAAATACGCCTCTAGTAATCCCACTAATATTATAAATGTGAAAGTTTGGATGGATGGATGGATGGATGGATGGATGTTTGTTACTCATCACGCCAAAACCGCTGAACGGATCTGGATGAAATTTGGCCTACAGCGAGGTCATAACCTGGATTAACACATAGACCACATATTTATATGAAATTCTATCCCTAAGGGAGTGAAAAAGTTATAATTTCATTTTATAACAGAAAAAATCATAGGTTAAAGACATACAAATAGTGAGTGAGTTATATTTATCTATGTCTGCCACACGATAATACACATATAAGGTGTTTAGTAGCTCATCGTTACGCATTTCACTCCGGCGTTGTCCACCTTGTGTGTATTTAGTGCTGGTCTTGGGCGAAAGCTGATAACCATAAAAAAAATTCAATTATAAATATCACCGGTCTGTATGAATTGACGAAAGAACTGGCTAGCTAACAGTAGCGACATCTGTGGTGTCGAGTTGTGCACACGCGAGGTAATTGAGCTGCCACTAAACACCACCCTCGCGCGAGGCAGACCAGTCGGCCTTGGAGCGCCCGCCCGTCCCCGGCGCCTTTATAACCGCGGCCATCTTGCTTCAGCCTGCAGACGTCGCCTCCGCGAGTCCCGAGATGCTTCAAGGTAACTACCTCATCACCCGGTCATTCCTGCCAGCCTTCCGTCTGATAGCGTGCTACGATAATTAGTTCCACGATTAACTCCTTGACTGAAAATAAAGTCAATAAATAATCTGTGTAGGCTGCGACGGGACACACCCGCTAGTTGTTAGCGTGAATACGTCGTAGGAATGGAAAGGTAAAAAAAAAAAAAAAAAAAAACGGTAGTAACAATCAACTGTTTAAAAATTCAATATCGTGTTATTTCTGTTGCTCTCTCAATATAGTATGCCCATAAAAGACTTTCCCAGTTATAAATTTTAATAGTATCAACTGTAAGTGTTGTAGAGTGTTTGTTCAAGACCACAATCAAAGAGTAATTCAAACAGTTTTAGATAAGCAGAAAGCGTGAAAGAAAAAAAAAAGGCTCTTTCTCCAATTAGTAGAGGGTGAACATTAAAAACTTTATTTGGCAGCAGGATGGAGCCCCACCCTATTGGAATATCGTTGTACGAGAGTGGTTGAACGTCGAATTGGATTGGTCGTAGTGGTCGAGACGACCACTCTGGCCTTCATGTCCACTTACATAACGTCATGAGATTTTTTGCCCCCTTCTAGGCTTTATAAAATATCGCATCTGCGTTCCGCCGCTAGCTAATAATTTGCCAGAGTTGAGGCACAGAGTTGAAGAGGCTATTGCTTCCATTACTCGGGACGTATTAACCAAAGTGTGCGAATAATGGAACTCTTAGGTTGGATGTGTGCTGCATGGCTAAAGGTGCACATATTTAACATTTATAAGAAAAAAAATATTTTTTTCCCCTTCAATTTGATGCGTGATTTGTTGTAAATAGTCTAAAATTAAACTGTTATAATGTACCATTGAAACTGGGACATTATTTTACGGAGATCCTGTGTACTAGACCGCGGCTGAACGCTATCAGTTAAGACTAGTGCTATCCCGGGCGAAGTCCGCCATCTTAGCTTTCTTCCCTCTTTGTTCGGCGCGTGTGAGTGACGCCTTTCGGAACCACCACATGCTGTTCTTCCCTCTAATCGACATTTCCTGCGATTCCGATTGTATGAACTGTACCACATGTCTCGACGTTGTACTTTTTTACCCCCAATTATTCATAATTTCATCTCAGATTTTATCTCGTAAACCTTTTAAAACTTTTAAAGCTATTTTCTGCCCAAAAATGAATTCCTGTTGGTTTTACGCGTGTGTCCCAAGTCTGCTCTCACACTAGATGAGTCACCCGGAGTTGAACCTTAGAGAAACTTGCTTATTAGTCATGGAAAATATACACAAACTGTTTATAATGGCCTCGAGCAATGTCTCTGATGGGCCGGCGAGTGCGTCAGCGAGTCAGGGCCGGCGAAAAGGGAGGGGAAATACAAATGTTAGTATTTAACGATATTCCCCCCCCCCCCCCCTCATTAATTACAACATTGAACCTAGCTTAAAGTCAAAGTTAAGTCTTATGTTAAAGTTCTCATAAGTAATGTGGAGTGGTATAAAAATGAATTCTCATTTAGCGGTCATTGATAAATTACATTACTATTACAGTAAGTATAATTAATAGGTAGATGGGTGATAACACTTCATGATCACATTAATATTTAAATTTAAATTTTATTATTAATTAATGACGTTTTAATTTCATATTTTCATCGTCTTTGGTTATACAATGAATTATAGTTATAATTTTTTTTTTAAATTGATACGTGAGATAGTGTTTTTCTTATCGATAGTGAGTTTTTATGAGTGTGTGTGAATTTTTTTTCTTATCCACGGTGTACCGGTAATTTGAATTTTCAGAGGGGCAGCGAATGTGACTGGTGAATAGGGTGGCAGGCCTGGTTTCGGCGACCCTGCTTCCAGGGGGAAGCCTACGATGTACATTCTGTATTGCACAGACCCGAATACTCAGGTTGGCAAGCCTTCTTTCTACAGCCAAACGCCCGATCGTGCATCTTCGGTTTTTTTTTTGTTCATTGTAAATGAATAAAAATAAAATTCATGATAACTAATGGTCAATTAGGTTAGGTTAGCTACATTATAAATACTTTAAAACATTGTGGACGGTTGATTATGGTTAGGATAGCTACATTAAAGATACTGTGAAATCATGTAAACAAAAAAGCGAGCATGAACTTCGGGGAACTTCGGGTTTGGCTCTCTCGTCTGTGAAAAGATGGCTTGCCAACGTGAGTATTCGGGTCTGTGCAATACAGAACATCTGTACATCGTAGGCTTCCCGCTTTCAGGCATTCTGACTTGGGGCCAAGAACAGGCAAGGTCTTCATCTTCCCAACAGACCCTCGGTAGCTGTGATTACCAAGGCGCTTCACGCTCTAGCGGCGAGACAAACACAACTCAGAAGCGTTTGCAAGTGTCTCGGAGTCTTTATTAATCCACGAGATATTGTCCTCTAAGGTATTTAGATACGTAACAGTGCCGTACAACACACTATGACATCAATTTTTAATTCACACGAGAATTGTTTGATTACTGTTTCATGACTACTTGTCTTCAGGCTCAATATTATATATATATATATATATATATATATATATATATATATATATATATATTTGAAAGTAGCGCCTACAATAAGTACTTAAATGTATGAATATGAAAATTGCGTTATAGAACTCGTAATGTTATCGGTCATACAGATTCAGTTATCAGTATTTCCATAAAATGATAGAGAAAACATACGAAGTTTAAACTGAATTGTTACATGTCATCTTGGATCTATTTCAAACGAACTTTTAATAGAGGAAAATTATTATTACATGACAAGGAATGGCTAAGGACTAATTTAGAAGTAAATTTAGCTCTGCAACGATTCATGCGACTAACTAACGTCAACCAGAAATTTATATATATATATATATATATATATATATATATATATATATACCTATATATATATATAATTTTTAAAATTGGAACGCAGTTATCTACGTCGTGCTCAGCCGAAAAATGTTATACAACATTGTTTCACAGAATAAATTTGGCTGATATCTAAAATGCCAGATTACAAGTATTGGCACTTTCTTAAATGACGTTTTCACGTTGTTCTGTGACGCAGGCAAGTCTTGGCAACGGACGGTACAAGATAAGTGCCTCTCTGTGCGTCATTTGGGAACAGATTACAAGTGCCGCCACTTAACGAAACATGCAACAGTGTTGGCGACACCCGAACTGGTTTTTGCTCTTCTCTACACGAGCGGGAAGAAAATAATACACATTGAAGTTAGCCAGATGTTGTTTACGGGCTGTTACGACACTGGAAAAGTCTCTAGCATAGCCATCTGTATAAGACGTGTTGGATGAGAGGATGGAAGGGTTCTGCAGTTATTTGTATGTTGATGGAATTGGCCAATCAGAATCGCGCTAAACGAAAACTCATCTTTGAATATTTTTTCCTAACCTAAATTAAAACAAAGTGTATTTGGGAGGGGTCTGGGTTAGGGATATACTCTAAGTGTGTCTCAGGCCGAAGCCCATGCGCTCTAAGCATGCAGGGTTTAAGCTAAGCGGGAAAGGGAGCATGCATCATGTGCTAGGAGGGGATTGGCCAGCCATGGCAGCAATTGGTGCCATGACTAACTCCCCTCACTGACTATTATAGACTAAAAACTAGATAAGTTGGGCCCAGATAAAACCTGCATAGACACAGGGAAAACCCTGGGCACTTAAATGCGGGATGCAAATTCATGCATTAATAACGTGCAGGTTGGCTACAGGAATAGAAGGATGGCTCAGGAATAACAGTTGGAAGAGTAGAAAATAAATACTAAGCAAGGGCGGGCACTTAGACATTTTTTGTCCCCATTGGGGTTTTTGGGCATTACTGGTTTATAGGGGGTGACTATCGTTGTTTCCCGCCAGGCTGCCAGCCAGCCAAATCTTTGAAATGGCGGGAACATAGGAGATTAAAAAGATTATGATCATATGAGTTTATTATATACTAATTTATGTGTAAAAAGCGAATTATGTGTTTAACTTTAAAAAATCGCATAACGTATAATTATTAATAATGCGACGTGTATTTATGTAGCTTAAAATTTCAATTACTTTAAAAGTTATGTTATGCATGAAATTCAGTGCACGCTTAAATTTTCTATCCAGCCTCATGACGCATTATTTAAATTATAACGTAAGTTTAAAATGAAAATTTTGAGCAGGAATAGAGATAAAAAACAATTAAAAACATATTTGAGGTTGTATGTCAAACTTTATCAAATTGTGAAAAAAAAAAGAAAGAAAAAGAAACATTGGAAGCTGCACTGCGTCCCAGATAATACCCTCAAACTTTAATGTGAAATATAGTTGGAGACCAAAATTTGGCAGCGTGACAGGATCTTTAGCGATCGTTGGCAATGCGAAAATTAAATAAAAAAAATAGAGATTACCAATCGGATGATAAACCATCCCGCAATTATTGATAAAAGAAAGCTTAATCCTCAACCTCACTAACTGTAGTTGCCTACAACCTCTGCCGTTTCCGAAGCAATATCAGAGAGACTGCTCGCAGCTAGTGAATTCACATTCGCGTACAAAGTAATTTCGTCCAGTACAGCTGAGTCTCTATAGCTACAAAAAAAAAAAAACTCGCATCGAAAAACAACTCGGACGACCTTGGCCTAAGTCACGGAGAGACGCCATCACGTAGATGATTCAGAGAAAAGGAACAAAGCGAGACCTACAGCCTCTGAGAACACAGTTTTCCAATCCAAGCGATTCGGCGTCCTGGCCACGAAAATGAGAATTATCAAGCCTCCCCCCTTTTTTTATTTACGCCATCTTAATGCAAAAATTAATTCACCGAGTTATGGGACAGTTATCATACTGAACTCATTTCCGTTAATGTCAATGACGAATACTTTATATTTTCTAACCGGCATAGCTTAGCTTGAAAAACACACACATTGAGTGAGTTATGAATTTGGTAAACCACAAATATGGTTTCTCATTACGTGTTTGAAATTGTTTTGAATTTTTTGAATTATCTACAGAATGTAAAGAGATTATTGATGGAAACGAAGAGATATAACAAACCTGAGATAAGCTAATAGGGAAAAATATGCATTGCAGGCGGTGTTCCTACAAGCATCTTCATGAATTTAGAATCAGTTATTTACGTTCGCTTACATTAAAATAAAGAAATATTACACTTAAAGATTGAAAATGGATATTTGACGCATATATAAACCTACAAATATGTTATTTCTAAAACCCATAAAATACAACAAAATGTATTATATATTAGGTCAAAATTTACCTAGGCTAGACAAAAATGTTTAGTTAGGCTACGTTACAAATATTTACAGACTTTTAAGTAGTTCCTGATGATATATTATTGCACATTGACTCATTAATTTATATTTAATATAATTTATGTAACTATTAACTATTGAATTTAACAATGAACATATATATGTTATTTTCGGTGAAGATATTTTGGCGGTGTCCCTACTGTCGGTGTGGGGTTCAACTCTGGCCGAAGTCAATCCTGACAATCAACATGAGGCCGTAACTGCATTCTCTCTGGACCTCTTCAAGGTGAGTAGCGAGTGTCACTGCATTCTCTCTGAACCTCTTCAAGGTGAGTAGTGAGTGTCACTGCATTCTCTCTGGACCTCTTCAAGGTGAGTAGTGAGTGCCACTGCATTCTCTCTGGACATCTTCAAGGTGAGTCGTGAGTGTCACTGCATTCTCTCTGGACCTCTTCAAGGTGAGTGGTGAGTGCCACTGCATTCTCTCCGGACCTCTTCAAGGTGAGTAGTGAGTGCCACTGCATTCTCTCTGGACATCTTCAAGGTGAGTAGTGAGTGCCACTGCATTCTCTCTGGAAATCTTCAAGGTGAGTAGTGAGTTACAATGCATTCTCTCCGGACCTCTTCAAGGTGAGTAGTGAGTGCCACTGCATTCTCTCCGGACCTCTTCAAGGTGAGTAGTGAGTGCCACTGCATTCTCTCTGGACCTCTTCAAGGTGAGTAGTGAGTGTCACTGCATTCTCTCTGGACCTCTTCAAGGTGAGTAGTGAGTGCCACTGCATTCTCTCCGGACCTCTTCAAGGTGAGTGGTGAGTGCCACTGCATTCTCTCTGAACCTCTTCAAGGTGAGTAGTGAGTGTCACTGCATTCTCTCTGGACCTCTTCAAGGTGAGTCGTGAGTGTCACTGCATTCTCTCCGGACCTCTTCAAGGTGAGTGGTGAGTGCCACTGCATTCTCTCTGAACCTCTTCAAGGTGAGTAGTGAGTGTCACTGCATTCTCTCTGAACCTCTTCAAGGTGAGTAGTGAGTGTCACTGCATTCTCTCTGGACCTCTTCAAGGTGAGTAGTGAGTGCCACTGCATTCTCTCTGGACATCTTCAAGGTGAGTCGTGAGTGTCACTGCATTCTCTCTGGACCTCTTCAAGGTGAGTGGTGAGTGCCACTGCATTCTCTCCGGACCTCTTCAAGGTGAGTAGTGAGTGCCACTGCATTCTCTCTGGACATCTTCAAGGTGAGTAGTGAGTGCCACTGCATTCTCTCTGGAAATCTTCAAGGTGAGTAGTGAGTTACAATGCATTCTCTCCGGACCTCTTCAAGGTGAGTAGTGAGTGCCACTGCATTCTCTCCGGACCTCTTCAAGGTGAGTAGTGAGTGCCACTGCATTCTCTCTGGACATCTTCAAGGTGAGTCGTGAGTGTCACTGCATTCTCTCTGGACCTCTTCAAGGTGAGTGGTGAGTGCCACTGCATTCTCTCCGGACCTCTTCAAGGTGAGTAGTGAGTGCCACTGCATTCTCTCTGGACCTCTTCAAGGTGAGTAGTGAGTGCCACTGCATTCTCTCTGGACCTCTTCAAGGTGAGTAGTGAGTGCCACTGCATTCTCTCTGGACCTCTTCAAGGTGAGTAGTGAGTGCCACTGCATTCTCTCTGGACCTCTTCAAGGTGAGTAGTGAGTGCCACTGCATTCTCTCTGGACCTCTTCAAGGTGAGTAGTGAGTGCCACTGCATTCTCTCTGGACCTCTTCAAGGTGAGTAGTGAGTTACAATGCATTCTCTCTGGACCTCTTCAAGGTGAGTGGTGAGTGTCACTGCATTCTCTCTGGACCTCTTCAAGGTGAGTGGTGAGTGCCACTGCATTCTCTCCGGACCTCTTCAAGGTGAGTAGTGAGTGCCACTGCATTCTCTCTGGACCTCTTCAAGGTGAGTAGTGAGTGCCACTGCATTCTCTCTGGACCTCTTCAAGGTGAGTAGTGAGTGTCACTGTCTAGACATATTCATAGCGAGTCCCTGCACACGTTGTCTTGTTACTGTTGACTGAACCACCTGTCACAGTGCTATGACGCAGGAACTGACACTCGACAGAAAACGTGTTCACTCTAGTAGTTATCGCCCAGTCGGGTGGCAGCTTCATGAGGAAATAAGTGCCTCCTTTTTTTTAGATTTTGTAAATAAAACTGTAAATGTTCGTTCGCTCAAAATCTAAAATCTCAGGAAGTTCTTCACCGATTGCTTTGAAATTTTGACACTGAGTCGCGTTCGAATACGCACGTGTTTGTTAAATACCTATGTTACACCTGTGACAGGTAGAAAGATTAATAAAATAAAGATAGTTAAAAATATATATTATTAATATCTTCATTGTTATAGAGTGACATGTAGAGATGGATATAATTATACATAGAAGAGAGATATAAAGATATATAGATATAGAGAGATAGAGTATATATGTGTAGGTAGAGATAGAGAGAAATAGAGATATATACTTGTACATAGAGCGATAGATATAGAGAATGAGAGAGAGATGGAGATATGCTTTGTACTATATGTGTTCCAACTTAAAACAAATTACAAAAAAAAATCGATTGAGGCATTACAACGCATGCCGGCCATAAGCTAGTGTTTTATAAAATAATGTTTATGTTTGGAAATTGGATTTTAAATTAGTTTTTTTTTGTTTGTACAGAAAAGGAAAATAACAATTAAAGTGTTAGCATGATTTTTAATTTCCCAACTAATAAACCGTCTCACTTAACACGACGCATGTCCAGCAACACCTCAGAGGATTCTAGACAATGTTCACCTTTCGCAGTGGCGTAGCCAGGATTTGTGTATGGGGGTGTTAAGCATGCGGCCCCTCCCCGTATTAAAGCGGAGGGTCCGGGAAAAATTTGGATTTTAAGGTGTAAAATAGTGCTATTTTAGCAGTTTTCGATACTTAAATTTAAATATAGTAATGGTAAAATCTTATTAATTTGATAATGAAATTTGTTTGAGTGATGAATAAGAAATTAATTAAAGATTTGGTGCTAAGGGGGGGGGGGGGGGTTGAATCCCATGAAACCCCCCCTCCCCCCTGGCTCACCCCTGCACCTGTGAGCGAACCAGCTGCCATCACGTGTCCAGGAGCTGGCGAGGGGAGAGGCCAGGAACATGGTAGTGTCTCCAGTGAGCGTGTCTGCAGTGTTGGCAATGCTGGCGCAAGGAGCCAGGGGTACCACCGCACGGGCGCTGGAGACAGCTCTGCAACTGGACTCCAGCCAGGCCAAGGAAGTGTACGGCGGACTGGCCCAGCACTATCAGGTTGGTATCGGCGTCTCTGCTGTAAGATAACCTTTTCTTGAATCAATTTCCAGTCGAACATATTTCTTTTATAGCATTTAAATGCTGAATTAATTTCATCACTGTCATTGTTTTGTATAACATCTACCTAAGATGGATATAGTTGAGTTTTGGAAATGTGTAGGAATAATTTTGATGAAATAGCTTTTAAAATCATAATATTCACAAAAAAAATTAAAATAATGAGCTATAGTGATTTAAGTTCAGGCTACCCATGTCTAAATATATTATTACATATGAAATGTAGTACAGTTTTTGAGATAAACTTGATTTAAGGATTCCTATTTTATTTATATAAACATTTATAAAATCTTTTTGAATAAGTTATAAAAATTCTAGATAACTATTTTTTCTACTTAAAGAAATATTTATTAAGTATTTAAAACAATATAATAATTTATCTTAAATATAAGCCATCTTAAAACAATTTTATTAGTAACAAAGTTTCAGTATTAGCTGATAAAGTTGAGAATAATATAGCATGAAAACACATGTTTATTTGGTTCGTTGTGTTTCACTGTAGTATGTTCCGTATGTGCTTTTATTTTGCATCGAAGGACTTTTCATCCACGAACACAACACTGGAGTTCGCAAACCGGTTGTTCCTGAAGCGAAGCTTCTCATTGGACCCTGCATTCAAGAGCACACTGGTTGAAATGTTTCTGTCTGGCGTGGACCTGGTCGACTTCGGAAACAAAGAAGCTACAGACATCGTCAACGACTGGGTTTCGAAGACGACACACGGAAAAATTAAGACCCTCGTGGACGAAGGTACAATGCTTACACTATTTGTCATCCATGCATCTCTGTAGTAACTGTATGTAAAACTGAAAGGCTTTTTTTTAAATGGCTGTATAGCTGATTATACCCCGGTTATTTCAAACCAAGCTTGCCAAAATTCTCGAATACATTATTGAGAAATTATTACATAAACAAACTTAAAACTTGAAATAAAAAAAAGTATCACGAGAAAGAACAGAGTAATTTCAAGAAATCGACATTCACTATTATTTTTCATTGACATAATTATATAGTGGAGATTGCAGGAACTTGATTTTGTAATTAGACTAGCATCATGAAAATAACTGACCTTAAATATAATAATTAACGTTTTATTTGAAAATTTCTTAATTTGTATGTCTGTTTTAACAAACCCAACTTTACAATATTAATCGATAGAAAACTTGTTATGTTACAAAAATTGACGAAACAAAAATTTGGCGCATGTCGATTCATATCGCTAGGCCTATCCCTTAATATATTTGTCTGTGGACAAGAACTTGTAACCGTGTAACTAAACATACATACAAAAAAAAAACAGTTTTAATGCCAGCCCAACATAATCAGTGAAAAATTATCTTTCTGGCCGGTTTGTAAAAACAATATTAATATGCGTAATTAATTACGCTTTAGGAAATATAGGTGTCCACTTTTGTCTTCAGAAAGTTTAACAACGAAATTTACACTAACTAATCATAGAACTAGCCTATCCCAAGGCGGGACGCTAACGAACATTCTCGGAAATAGACGTCACGTACGCAGAACCGTCACATCACAGAACATTGTTGAAGAGAGAGGTACACAAAACTCAGTGCTTGAAAATACAGTCTTAAAATTATTCATGCAATGGGGAATTTTGATTTTAATACAATTTCTTTGACCATTGCAGTTTTGCACTGTTTGTCATGGAAACAATTCATTAATGTAAAATAAGAAATAAAAATGAAAAAAAAAACATAAACCTACAGAAAAACCAGCCTAAATAGCTGATGTCAAACAGATGAACCCAACTGTAAACCTAAACAAGTACGTATTATTTACGACACAACGACAGTCTGTGTCATAGGCGTACCCAGGGGGGGGGGGGGTGTTCAAACCCCCCCCCCTCCCGAAAAGTCTTGGCTACCCTTCCCGTCTCAACGGCAACTCTAGAGAGGACATTTTCTTAAGAAGAATAAAATCCTATCTGCGGAACACCATATCTCAGGACAGACTGAATGGATTTGCCTTAGCCTTACTGAATGTCCATTACAACATCCGCATCGACCCGGAGAATGAAGTTACTCAATATGCAAAAAAAAAAAAAAAAAAAAAAACTGTAAAAAGTTTGTAAGCTTAAAAAAGTTTATTATAAACAATTATTTTTTAGTGTTTATGGAGTTTTTCTTAAAAAAATTAGAAGGCCCCCCCCCCCCAAAAAAAAAATATCTGGAAGAACCCCCCCCCCCTCCGAAAAAAAATCCTGGGTACGCCTATGGTCTGTGTGCGTTCCTGACGACAGGAACAGATGCCAGTTCCCGAAACGTCGCAACTGTTTTGTCATGGGAAACCTTCTGTGTTCGTCGGGGTTGTCGTGTTGCCCATACAATTTGTTTATCTTCATCGTTGTCGTCGTATATTCTCTGCGTTGTCCAGGTTTTTTTTTGTCTCAATTTTCTTTTATTGTTGAAAATTTCTGTACCTGTTATTATTTTCATGACTAAATTTCTTCCACGGAAATTTTCATTTTCTGACATTTAAGTTTGAATGTGTAAGTCTGTGCTGTCGTCACAGTTGTCCATTATACCGATTTAGGTTCAAAGTTGGGTTTACCTGTTTGAACATCAGCTGATTTTGGCTATTTGTTTCCGTGGGTTCATGTTTTCATTTTGATAATTTTTTTTTTACGTGATAACGTCTTATAAATCGATGAACGAAAAAGCACGACTCATTGTCACGTTCCGCCCGAGCCGAGCGTGCAAGAACCGGCCAACCACCATGCGAGAAAATCTTCTATAATATCAAACAGGTTAAGGCGGGCTTTTTAAGAGCAGCAATTTGATTTATTAGTCCAATTTCGTCATTTAAAACTAACAATTTATTGACATCGATTTGATTTCAGTTTATTTCTACAACTAATTGTTTGTGATTATATTTGAACTAATTATTTAAACTAAATTTGCAAAAACTGTAAATAATATTTGAAAATTAAAAAGTATGCAATTTTTCATCAATGTTTTCTGATGACGTTGGCACGTAAAATTATCGTCCGTAAACCAACTTTACAGTAAACTTTTTTTTGCATTTATGAAATTTTTTCCCTTGGAAATCAGTGCACAACTACAATGTTGTACTTAAATTGAAAATACACCACAACAATGCTTCATCTGCGAGCAAGAATTCGTGCGTCGCTGCGAAAGCTGTGTTGTTGCCGTCACCGAGTGTTCAGCAGGGTGAGTGTCGTATCGTGTGGTCACCCCTCTCGGATGAAAAGGGGGGGGGGGGGGGGGGGTTTATCGACGAGTCATGGTAGGTTACCCCTACCTAACGATTTTTCCCCTAAACGGCAGGACATCTGCGAAACGTTCAAGTCAAGAGGGTTGTATAACACCCAGGTATTGACAACTCATATAGCTACAAGAGAATAGCTGGTGACCACGGCTACCTAAAGTGCCAAGTTTACATTTTTTGTGTCATCTGAAAAACTTGTTCTAATAAAAAAAAGTGTATTACACCAAACTGTTTAAGTTTGTTCGCGAGTAAACCTAACCCATTTCTCCCTCGGCATCCCTTGAAGAGCTGCTGCAGGAGAGGTAACAGACGGCGGGTCTGATGAGCTGCGTGGCCGCAGGTCTGCCCCCGGAGACAGTGCTGCTGCTCGCCAACGCCGTGTACTTCCAAAGTCCCTGGGAGCAGCCGTTCCCCGAGCACCGCTCGTTCGACCGGGGGTTCTTCGTGGGCCCCGAGCAACAGGTGCAGGTGCCGTTCATGATAGACGAGCGCTTCCACGCCACCACCTCCAGCAACGACAAGCTGAAGGCCAGATACGTCCTCCTGCCGTTCCAGGTATACGCTCCGCCAATCAACTTGAAGTGAAAACTTCTTTAGCCACGTTGAGCGATTTTTGGTAGGGGCAAAACTTATGGGTATGGACCGGAAAAATTCGCGGATTCAATGACCTCTAGGATAGCCTTCATTATCCTCTACACTTCTCAAGTAAACACGCGTGTTCATTGGTTACTAAATTGTGAGGCGTCTCCACTTGTGATTCGAAGCTTCTTTGGTCGATAGTCTCTCACTGGCCCATAGAGAGCTCCAGTTAAACTGCGATCCAATAGCAGAACAAAGCAGAATTGTACGCATGTTTGAATTTCAGCCTATCACGAAAAGAATCCGCGTATTTTTCCGGTCTCTACTTATGGGTTCGCGTCACCGACATGCTAGTGACGTGTTGCGCCAGACTGGCGAATCGCAGCGGCCTGTGTACGTGTATACGCTTATATACACTAATACATTGTATATACTCGACTGTATCATGTGCGTGGTGGACTCTTTTTTTGGATGGGTAAGACCTTGTGAGTTCGCATCACCAACATGGCTGTAGTACGTAGCAGTAAGTGAAGTTAATTTTACCACGTGAATACATGACCTAGGTCTGATATCATTGGTAAGTCATAGCTAGGTAATGAATTTTTACGTAATTTTAACGTAATTTTTACATACCACTGACATCTGTTGTGACTAAAAAATGGTGTAAAGATAAATGATATCATGCTGACATCGTACTGATATAATACCAAAATAGTTTTCTTACGTACGTTTGACGTAGAAATGATGTCATATTACACATTTAAAAACAAAGTTTTAAGTTTTCTCTTCTGTTGACAATCCCCATTACTGGCTATTTTTTTAAACTTTTTTAAGTAAAACCTCTTTGTTAATCAGTTATCGATTACAACTAAAGAAATAATAATTTTAAAAAATTTAAAAGCAGTCACGAGGACTGCCGACAGAAGTGATAACTTAAAACTATAAACAAACAGTTGTTATTTTTGGATATAGTACAAATTAATTGTTCGATCTTAAATCAAAACTTGTAAATAAAATAAAAATTATTAAAATTAATAATAGAATTAAGAAAATACAAATATAATTTAAAATAAGATATACTAACTTTGTAAAATATAATTGTGTAACATAAGAATAATGTTTGTAATAAATAAATATAGTTAAAAAAAACTAAAGAAACATGCTTTTAAAGATTATCAAACTAAAAAGTAAAAAATAATTTTAAAATTAAATTTATGACAATAGTATATAAGCAATACTAGTATAAATGAGAAAAAAGCTTGAGGCGCTTTGTGCCATATTTTTTGAATATTAAGCGCCCCATGCTTTTTTCTCATTTATACTAGTATTGCTTATATACTATTGTCATAAATTTAATTTTAAAATTATTTTTTACTTTTTAGTTTGATAATCTTTAAAAGCATGTTTCTTTAGTTTTTTTAACTATATTTATTTTTAACTTTTTAGTTTGATATTCTTTAAAAGCATGTTTTTTAGTTTGTTAAACTATATTTATTTTTAACTTTTTAGTTTGATATTCTTTAAAAGCATGTTTTTTTTTAGTTTTTTAAACTATATTTATGTATAATTATCATAGGGAAATGAGTTACCGACACTACCTATTACCATCTGAGATAACTATTTGGAGTTGCAACGTCACAAAGAAATGGTAAAGTCTCTACGAATCATTTGCAGTTAGATGTATGGATATAATATTAGAATTTACCGGGGAAAAAAAAACATTTTTTTTTTTCGGCGTGGCCGGGAGTAGTACCCACGATCTTTGAATCCGAAAGCTGACGTCACAGAAGTCGCGCGCCTTAGACCGCTCGGCTAACGAACGTAAAGAAATGGGTGGGACATTTTACTGTGATGAGGCACTCACTCTTAGTCGAAAGAGTTACAGACGGACAGACAGAGTTACAGACGGACAGACAAACATACAGGTGAAGCTAATATAAAGCATGTAAAATCAGAGACTTTTTCACAAATTTTACGAAAAAAAAATTATCACACAACAAATTTGTTTTATCACTGTAGTAAAATAACTCCTAAATTACTATAAAATACGCATTGCGTAGTAATTGTAGGTATTAAAAAATAAATAATGATTTTCTTAATTTTAGGTTATATTGCTACAAAAACTCCGTTTTCTTCGTTATTCAAACTATTTATCTATATGAGAATATTAATATATTTTATACTCACTTTTTACTGCACAGTAATCGTATACGTAAGATTTAAAATAAAAATTGAACAAAAAAACACAATTTGAACAGATAAAGTGTTATCGTTAACACGTCACGTGACCATGTAGATGACGACTTACATGAATTTACTCCCTATCCAAACCTTCCCATAGAAGTTTTCACTTCAAAAATATGCTGCCCACTGCGAACGGAGAGTTGCTTTGTGACGACTTCGTTCACGGTAAATAATGTTTTCTCCTATATTTCTCCTCCTTGTATCCCGCTTTGCTAGCCGCCGTATTGGGAATTTAGAAAACTTACTCGAAAAAGGGCGTTGGACGCGTGCATAGTTTGCCGTGATTCATACATCAGATGTTTAATTCTTTATCCCATTCCCCATAGTGATAATTGGACATAAAATGAAGAAAAAAAGAGGGTTGTCTGTAAAGTCGGTTTACGGACGATGATTTTACGTGATAACGTCATAAGAAAACATTGATGAAAAATTGCATACTTTTTAATTTTCAAATATTATTTACAGTTGTTACGATTTTTAATTTAAATAATTTGTTTAAATACAATCAAAAACAATTAGTTAAAAAGCACGCCTTAACCTGTTTGATATTATAGAAGATTTTCTCGCACGGTGGTTGGCCGATTCATGCACGCTCGGCTTAGGCAGAACGTGACAATTTTTCGTGCGTGCAGCCGGCGGTCATCGATTTTTAAGACGTTATCACGTCAAAAAAATTTAATGAAGATAATGTAATGTTGTTGTTTACCAATTGCAGGGCAAGCGGTTATCGCTGCTGGTGGTTCTGCCCAATGAGAAGACAGGACTGGCGGACCTGACCAATGAGCTCACAGTTGCAGACGTGTCTGAGATGATCGCCACTGACACCACGCGAGGTCTGAGGCTGCTGCTCCCGCGGTTCAAGCTGGAGTCGAAGCACGAACTCTTGGAAAACCTTCAACAGGCAAGGAACACGACTCTAAGCTCATCCACGGCTCGGGATAGTCAGAGTTGGACTCGGACTAGGCAGGACTCCGGTTCGCATCCCGGCGTGGATGCCTGACTTCAGCTCCCTCGAGTTTCAGAAAGATCTCAGGGTATATTATGGGTAGAGACCTGCAAAATTTGCGGATTCATTCGGTGATAGGCTAGAATTCAAACACATATACCTCTTAGATAATTTTGCTATTGGCTTACTGTTCATCTGGACGAATCTCAAACAATTATAAACCCTCAACCAAAGAAGGATCGAATCACAGACAAACCAGCTGAGACGACCTACAAGTCGGCAGCCAATGAACTTGCGTTATTTGCCAGAGTGTACAGGGGTATGTGCAGTCTATCCTGAAGGCCATCGAAACCGCGAATTTTGCAGGTCTCTTATTATGGAATGTTTCTCTGAAGACGGCGATGCCTGGGTCGGGTGGAATCCGTGTAACTGTCTCCGATCACGTCGCTACAGGTTTTACAAATACACACACACACACACACACACACACACACACACATATATATATATATATATAACTATGGACTTAGAAGGAGCTTCCAAAAGAGTGAATTTATAAAATAATAAAGCACACTCGCATGTCCACCTAGTCAAGGCTTAGTGAGGCGGGATGGTAAGAGTGACTTTCGCTGGCACAACTAGCGTGGTATCGCCTCTGTGTGCAAAATCTTCTCTTCGTGCGGAGGACAACTATGAGATCTGAGCAGCAACAATAACTGAGTAATGAAGATGAAAATGTCATGTGATTCCCTTGGGCGCTTCAAGCATCTGTACAGTGTATTTATTCAAAAATTATTTTCTGAAAACACGCGTTTTATCAAATTTTTTTACGCTCATTAAAAAATAAAGTTTGAAAACGAAGTACGGAAACTGAATTACTCATCCGCCCAGTGTTTTTTTTTTTTTGTAAACGCCCACCACTCGGATATCTTGAGCAGTTTCCAAAGCGCGTGGTTTCTGCTGCAGCTCTGCACGCCATGCATGCTTGTGTCTAGGTGGGCGGCTGGGTCCTGGGTCCCTCAACAAAGGGATCCTTCACACGGACATGTTTGTTTCAGCGCCGACCAGTATTTGCTTGTGAAACAAACATAATTAAATCCAAAACCTGTTGACTCAGGGGCGAGAGTTTCTGATCAATGAGTTCCTGATTGCCAGGGGAAGGCATATTTCGCGAAAAAAAAAACTGAATACCTATTAGACTGCAACAATGTATATCCACATCAGGTGTTTCTTCCTTGTGATTGGCGGTCGTCTGCGAGAGAAGTTGTTGCCTTATTTGACCGAGCCACTCAGGACGCGTTTACTTCCGAACTGAATTACTGTGATTGGTGTTCTGACAGCAGACGTGCACCTGAAATAAACTCACCCAATCACTGAACACAGACGATGCTACAGTGTTTTAATTTTCAGCTAGTCTCGGAATCTTTTCGCGAAATATGCATGCCCCTACTGATTGTATTCCCGGTAGGGCTGGAAATTTCTCACGTGGAAAATTACCTTCCCGGGGAAGAAACTAAGTGCAGTGTTGTCCCTTCACCGTAATAGTGCAAGAGTCACTGGATAACCTTTCTGTATAACCACCTCGCCTGGACTCACCATGGTTCTCCGCAGTGATGACTGGAGGTCCAGAATAGATCTTTGGCCCCTTCGATCCAGCATCGCTATTGTTTATTCATCTGTTCATGTACGAATAGTTATATTTTAAACTAGCTAATCCCAGGCATGCGTTGCTATGCCTCTTTGATTTTTTTTTGTTATTTGTTAGAAGTAGGTACTCATAGGTATAGATACAATCTCTCTATCTCTCTATCCCTCTCTATTTCTCTTTATATGTCCCTCTATAAAAATCACTATATTTATATATAAATATTTCTATACCTCTCTACCTCTCTCCATAGATCGTTCTATCTCCACCGAGAAAAAGGTTTGTTTGAATCAAACAAATATTTGTTTATATATGGCGAAACAAATATTTACTTGGTGGAACAAAATATTTTGTTAGCTTAGCCAAAATCGGTAAGAAACAACAATTATTTGTTACAACTAACCAAATATACATTTGAGTTGACAACAACATTTTTTTGGGTCGACAGAATCTTTCCTACTACAAAATATTTGTTTGAATTAACAAAATATATTTATTTCGCCACATACAAACACATATTTTGTTGAGGCAAACAAACCTTTCTCTCAGTGTCCCTATATACATCTATTCATATCACTACATATCTTTCTATCTCACACTCTATATCTCCCTATATATCTGTTTATCTACATCTCTATATCTATCTCTCTCTATGTGTATATCTTCTCTATATTTTTATATTTAAAAAACTGAAAATGATCACACAAACATTCATTTATTTATATATTTTTACGTATCTTAATTTTTATCTATCCTTATACCTGTCACAGATGCAACAGAATGAACAGAATGCAACGACGTGTCAAAATTTCAAGGACAATCGGTGAAGTACTTTCGGAGATTTAATATTTTGAACGTAGGAACATTAACCGTTGTATTTACACAGTGTAGCTGCATGAATACTGCTGCTGAAGGGAATGTGCTCTTGCACCGTCGCTGCCGCAGCTGGGACTACAGCAGCTGTCCGCCCTGCCAGACCTCAGCGGGATATCTGCTGGCGGCGAGGCCCTCAGAGTCTCCAGGGTGCTGCAGAAGGCCTCCATCCAGATCGACGAGAACGGCGGAGTCGCGGCAGCAGCCACAGGTACAGTAGTCACAGGTACAGCAGTCACAGGTACTGTAGTCACTGGTGCAGCAGTCACAGGTTCAAAAGTATCAGGTGCAGCAGTCACAGGTGAGGCAGTCACAGGTACAGTAGTCACAAGTACTGTAGTCACAGAGACAGCAGTCACAGGTACAGTAGTCACAGAGACAGCAGTCACAGGTGCAGCAGTCACAGGTTCAAAAGTATCGGGTGCAGCAGTCACAGGTGAGACAGTCACAGGTACAGTAGTCACAAGTACTGTAGTCACAGAGACAGAAGTCACAGGTACAGTAGTCACTGGTTCAAAAGTCTCAGGTGCAGCAGTCACAGGTTCAAAAGTATCAGGTGCAGCAGTCACAGGTGAGGCAGTCACAGGTACAGTAGTCACAAGTACTGTAGTCACAGAGACAGAAGTCACAGGTACAGTAGTCACTGGTTCAAAAGTCTCAGGTGCAGCAGTCACAGGTTCAAAAGTATCAGGTGCAGCAGTCACAGGTGAGGCAATCACAGGTAAAGTAGTCATAAGTACTGTAGTCACAGAGACAGCAGTCACAGGTACAGTAGTCACTGGTTCAAAAGTCTCAGGTGCAGCAGTCACAGGTTCAAAAGTATCAGGTGCAGCAGTCACAGGTGAGGCAGTCACAGGTACAGTAGTCACAAGTACTGTAGTCACAGAGACAGCAGTCACAGGTACAGTAGTCACTGGTGCAGCAGTCATACAGGAAGAACACCCAATTGAAAGGAAACTTAAAGAATCAACATTTATTGCCAGCAATAGCAATATTATCAGTCAACAAAGCATTGAATTAAAAAAAATAATAGGATGCCTTTAATTTAAAAAGGAAACAAAATTTACTACAGAACTCAATTGCAAACCAACAACCCTCACAGCAATACATCAGCCAATAATATCACCCCTCTTGTCCGCGGCCAGTCAGGATAGTCCTCTCCCGCCATTGGCTGAGCAAGGAGATGAGCTCTAACACATACAAACCTATAATTTTCCAGTGTTCAAAATCAGTCTGTTTGTGCCCGATGACGGGGACAGAGGTCAGTTCCCGAAACGTCCGAACTGTGGTCACTGGAAACCTTCGGTGTTCATCAATGCTATCGTCGTTGTGCTGTCCATAATACTTGTTTTATTTCATCGTTGGTTCCGTTTGTCCGACATCACCTGATTCAGCCTTGTCTTCTATGAATTTTTTATCTTCATATTTTTTTTATTTTCTTAATTTTTCCTTTACAAACAGTGCAAAACTGCAATGGCGTATGTCCAAAAAAACTTCATTAAATCACAATTCCCCATTGCATGAATAATTTAAAGAAACGTAACAGTAAATAAAGACAAAAACCGACCCTGAACAACACAGTGACAGACAGACGAACACAACGACGGCAGCTCAGGCGGACGCAGTAGGTTTGCTATGACAGAACAGTTGCGTCGTTTCGGGAGCTGAGATCTGTTCCTGATCTCATCAGGCACAAGAATACATATGGCGAATTCTCTGAACTGTTTATGCATTGGCTGATTTAGGCTTGTCTCTTCTTTGTTTGCGTAAACATATTATTGTTCATTACTGAATGTCCAAAAATATTTTTTGACGTGATAACGTCTTATAAATCGATGAACGCCGGCTGCTCGCACGGAAAAAGCATGACTCTTTGTCACGTTCCACCTGAGCCGAGCGTGCAAGAACCGGCCCAACCACCGTGCGAGAAAATCTTCTATAATATCAAACAGGTTAAGGCGGGCTTTTTAAAAGCAGCAATTTAAATTTTTTTGATTTATTTGTCAAATTTCTTCATTTCAAATTAACAATTTATTGAGATTGATTTGATTTCAGTTTATTTCTATAACTAATTGTTCGTGATTATATTTAAACAAATTATCTAAAAATAATTTGCAAAAATTGTAAATAATATTTGAAAATTAAAAAGTATCCAAATTTTCATCAATGTTTTCTTATGACGTTATCACGTAAAATTATTGTCCGTAAACCGACTTTACAGACAACCCCTCCCTTTTTTTAATCAATCTTACCCGTAGCAAGCATCCTTCAAAAAACCTATGTACAATTTGGTTATGTCTATTGCAGGACTGGTAGCAGTACCAGCAAGCGCTCCTGTGCTGGACTCGTTCGTGGCCGACCACCCTTTCCTGGCGATGATCGTGGACCACGAGATGAAGATACCGCTCTTCATCAGCGCAGTCGTCGATCCTTCGAGGACTCAGTGAAGCTGAAGAGAGCCTTCAGGATCGAGGATCACCCAATCCTTCACAGCGCAGTTCCACACTGATCTACCACTAGCCAGTATCAATCAGCTGATAGTGAATGAATGATATATAGTCCTTTGAAACTGTAGGCTTTTTATTTGTAACATACGCATGAGCACAATTTTTAATAGTTAACGTTTTCCAATTCCTTCACAAATAAAAAAAAAACTGTAATTTTTTAGAGCAAATAAAAAATAAAACTTTGAAAAAAATTTTAATGTTATTTCTTTGTTCCGTATGCATATTTTGTAATCTATCCATACAGGGAAAAGAGTCTTTTTCCTTATTGCGTTACTGCAATGAGAAAACCGGTTGTTAGAAGGAGAGTAAATTTCTTATTAATATTCTTCTAACATATTTATAGCTTTCAAAATATTATACAATATCTGCCATAATCGTTACACAGATATAGTGGTCCAACTGGAACAACGTTCGTATTTTTTTTAAAGAAAATTCTGTAGATCCATGTAGCGTTCATTAAAAAGTTTTACATATTTTACATTAACTGACTGCAGGTTTTTCAATAAATTCCGCAACTAAACACACGCCTTGAATAAAATAACAAGTGAATAAAAAAACACAACTTAACTTTTTCCAAAAGTGTAAACTTCAAATAGAATTCTTGTGAAAAAATACATAAGATTATTCGTTTCCAAAATTATAGAAAAAACTATAAGTAATGGTGTCAGGCCTGTTTAAGGTTAGGTGCACGAGGTGTGGTAGTGCGGGTACTGTAAGTGTGACACAGGCTTCCACATCACTGGCCTTTTGACCTCTGTGCGCAAGCATGCAGTCATTACGTCAATACGCTCCTCTGTGGAGATAACAGTTGTGACCGCGAATTCTGATAGCGGAATATTAAAGCGGAGGTTCCCAGAAATCGTTTATAGCTAAAAAAAATACGCGGTAAGTTTTTTCACTCTTAGAAAAATAAACATTCCGAGGACGAAAGAAATATTAAGTTACTTGTGTAAGTGAGTGTACAGACCAAATAAATACAAATTAATAATAAAAACTCACTAAAGATATACAGGTTGTATGGTGGTGTACTATATATGTGTTTGAAACTCACGAGTGTCACACATCCACGTAGGTAACCACGGTTGGGATCATAGTCAAAAGGAATCTTCAGATTGATGCCTGTGCCATTTTAAAATTGTCTACAACGCGCCACTAGAACTATTTGCCTGAGTCACAAACTAAATCAAATGCAGGAGTTTCCAAGTTCAGGTTTACAAATGCAGATTTTTTTATTAAAGTCACGAAATAAATGTTTTATATTATTAACAATGGTTTTATTTCCTTTTTTACAATAGCAGAATTAAATTACAAAAAAAACATCCATAAAAAACAAAGCATAATGGGGGATGGGAATGCCACGAGCTATATCAACTCGTCCATCAGGTTGTGGCGAGTTATGTTAACAATGACATGGTAATCGTGCGTGAACATGAGTGGACGTCTCCACATGTCTCCACGCTACGTCACTGATGACGTCTGGGCCTATTTAAAGTTAAGGAATTTAACTATCGAGTAATTTATTAGTGAACTGCATTTGCATGTGCGGAAAATCAGGAGCTGTGAGATGTGGATTTTCTTAACGGAATTTTGCGCCAAAAGATAGACAGCTAGGATTTATTATGCCACATATACTTTTATTAAATTTTACGAATTTTGGTTAGGCCTCGTTTATAATATTAATGGGAAACCAATTTTTTTATACCAAGTAGCTTGGCTTCTGGGTTGTAGTTCGGTCGACCGAAACGTCGGTGAAATATTCGCCGAGGACGCTGCTACAACCAAGAAGCCAAGCTACTTCAGACAATGGCCGTGAAAGCCTGCGAACATTTTTTTATTTAAAGTTTATATGAATACAGGCTTGGAGCGGTCTTATTTTATCGTGCCTTATTTTGAGTATTTGGGTTGGAGTCTGGTGTGTCTGGGGGCGGGGAAGCGCTTTGAAGGAAGAAACTGCGGTGTGAAGGACATAGTTCAGGCAGTGTGTTTTTATGTTGATTTCATATGGCAATATACCAATGTTGGTCTGCAGTTTATAAAATAGAAAAACCTCAAGATGTCCGAAAGTGAGTGTTTCTGATATACACAGAAATCCAGCAAGATTGAATTATTATTACCTTTTGCAAGAATCACTCTAAGAATTTTTTGTGAGTGTTTTTATAAATATTTATATTTTATATTAAAATAAAATAATTCTATTAAATATATATATATATACAAATCACATATTTTCTACAACCTTTTGATATCCTGTAGCTCTACAAGTCTCTCTGCAGGCTTGGGCCTTACGTTACAAAGTAAAAAAAAAGGTTTGTCTGTAAAGTCGGTTTACGGACGATAATTTTACGTGATAACGTCATAAGAAAAGATTGATGGAAAATTGCATACTTTTTAATTTTCAATATTATTTACAGTTTTTGCAAATTTAATTTAAATAATTTGTTTAAATATAATCACGAACAATTAGTTAAAAAGCTCGCCTTATACCTGTTTGATATTATGGAAGTTTTTCTCGCACGGTGGTTGGCCGGTTCTTGCGCGCTCGGCTCAGGCGGAACGGGACAATTTTTCGTGCGTGCAGCCGGCGTTCATCGATTTATAAGACGTTATCACGTCAAAAACGTTCAGTTCATGATCGTGCACTCGTTGTAACACTATAAGTGTGGTTAAACATAAAACAAAAAAGGTTACAGTTGGGCAGCAGACTTCGCTACACGCCCACCAAGGTACATAGACACATGGTGCTCGTAAAGTTGGTGCACATATCTTCCTCGCCGCCAGCTCAACATAATGCCGTTTCAAAACAAAAGTATTTTTCCGCCTGCGAGCACCGAGCATACCAACTTCCATGCACGAGTGTACTGCGGATAGTCTATGCGTGGAAGTTTAGGAACTGCAGTACACGCCGACCTCTTAACACAATTTATTATGTCGAGGATTGCCACTGCATGGTAACAACAGGCGTTATGCTCAAGCTTTTGTACAAGCAAATAATTTTTTCTTGGAAGCAAATATTAAAAATGACATCCATTCCATGGATCAATTAAATTTATTGTATTTATTCATATTATTATATAATTTCATTGGTGTGATATTTAAAAGGATAGTTTTTTTTGTGTATTAATAATATTTTTATTTAGCAGCTCCAAAAGTAGGCGGGTTAATTCAATGCAATTTATGTACATGGTAGTTCAAAGTAGTTTATATTAATATTTGTATCTTTTAAAAAAAAAATGTTACTTGTATTTAATCCGGCGCAATGGAATGTGACAGAGTTGAGAACTATAGCGGCGTCAGCGGCTGAGTTCTATGATGGCTTCTGAGACACGTGAAAGGAGAGGGAGTGAGTGTACATAATGCTACAGTGCTTTGTCAATAACAGTTGTGACGTCATCAAACTGTTTATGTTAAAAATTTCCCGTCATATTTTTCTCCACCTTCCTATTACACCTTCACCCTTCTCTTCCTACACTGATTAATTTAAATACCACCACAACTGATCTTGCACCTAAAAATATTTTTTGTATATTTTCCGTGATTAGGGATTTTCTGCAAAATCCAGTTGTCCCCATGTCCTTTCCTCTCCAGCCAATTGCAAATAAATACTTATACATCCACACGCAGACTCGCAGAAGTAAGGTGGTTTCATTAACATAGCCTAGCAAAATTAAGAATTTGTTTCAATATAATGCAACAGTAGTAATTTGCTTGGTTCTACTAGTTACGGCTGGCTTTGTCAGTATTCTAAGCTCGTTTCTTTATAGTGCCCTCATAAACAATTGTTTCCCTAGTAATCTATGGAACATATGATACCCGTAACGTATTGTAAACGCGCTGAGAATTACATTACATCGCTCGACACCCGCGACCAATCAGAGCTCACGCTGCTGTAACGAGAGCCGACTGCTAGGCGCACAGACGTCGCGCTGGTGGCCAGAGGTGACATGAGACATGAGCGCCTCGCAGTCGGCAGTCATGAGTCACCGCGCGAGGCTGCTCCTTCTCGCTCTGGCCGCGTGCCTCATGGCGCCCTCGTCCAGTCCAGCTCCAGAGGAGGACCTCATCAGCCAGTTCTCCGTGCGTCTCTTCGCGGTGAGTCACTGCTAGTGCACCCTGGTGTTGGCGTTGTTCGCACTGCTATCTCATCGCAGCAAGCGATCTGCCCGACTGAATCTGCAAGGCAGTATTCTTCACACCTCATAAACTGCACGATACACGAAAATAATTGTGTGGGTTGGTTCGAGACACACGGCCGTTGGTTTAACGTGGAAAGTCTGTGTCAGCGAGTCGCTCTTAGGGTTATGAATTTAAATGAAAAATGCTCACTAAAACTTCTAATACACAACAGACATTTTGCCTTAATTTCTAGCCAAATAATTACAGATTTTCGAGATGGTGGCAATGACGACCAACAAAGGGGCGGATGCTGCGGTAATTATCACTACTGCACTCTAGCGGGTAAAAATTAAACCGATATGGTGGAAGTGGTCTTTTAGCAGATGATGTGTGTGTACTACGTGACACTAGCGCTACTGGTGTCGAGTACTTGAAACAAGGTGAGCGGCAGCGCTCTCTAGCAAACGATGTGTGCACTATGTGGTACTAGCGCTCCCAGTAGCAAGTACTGAAAATAGAAAAAAATTGGCTACCTGCAGCAGGCGAAAACAAGATGGCAGCTATGCTGTCATAATATAAGATTGCTGCCTCCAGAATTCGAAAACAAGATGGCGACTGAGATGTTATAATCCAATATGGCGGTATCCATCAGACGAAAACAATCACGGTGGATCCAAGATTACGGACATGATGATAAGCAGCTGAGATAGTTTCCTTGGCATTAGTGGTGGGAGGTCAGTCTGCTGGTGGCTTCCGTGGAGGAAGGATCTGTCGACTTTTGTTGTCCTCGCCAGGTTTAAACCAAAGACTCCAAGACGTTTGTGCGTTTTTTTAATCAAATATTTATAAAAAGTTTAATTATATAACTTTTTATTAATTTTTAAAAATAATTCCTGAATATATAGCATAAAAAATACGAATGTTCCAGATGGCGGAAGTAATATCATAATTTCAAGATGGCGACCTAGGTAAAGGTCAGTTTTGTGGGAATTTCGGTTTTTTTAGGGCAAAAATATTTTGAGGCATTTCGAATTTCAAAATTTATGATTTATTATGGGGGGTTTTCCCTCAAATATTTTGAGTAGTTTTTTTTTGACGTGACAATGTCTAATAAATCGATGAACGCCGGCTGCACGCACGAAAAAGGATGACTCATTGTCCCATTACTCTCATTGTCCCGTTACGCTTTGTCCCATTACGCTCATTGTACGCTTGCGCCGCATCTCTCTCTCTTCCACTCGATTGGAACAACCATCGATTTGACTTTTCCGAGGCACATTAAACTTGAAACACTCCCATTCGTTTCCTACTTTTCCTATCATCGTCCTATCCTTAACAGAATAACACAGATTAGAAGAAGTTAAATAGCAAACATGTATAAAAGTTATTGTTAAAATAAACTGTTCGTTAAAGTAATAAGAATATTTGAATCAATGAGTGCAAATAAAAGTAAATTTATCAATTAAAATGTAGATTTCATTCCACTCCTTCTTTGTATCCATACTGTGCCGGAAATTAGGCATTTCGTCACCTTTTTTTAATTTTTCTATAATTTTAAATTTTTTTGGGATTTCTTATTTTTTTAATTTATCTGGTTGTTAATGGGGGGTGATTTACCTTTTGTTAGGCCGGTGTACGCCACGGATTTAAACTTTGTGCCAGTGGAGCGAAGCCCCTTCCCAGGGGGCCAATCTGATATTTTGCTGTCTAATGTGGACATGGTCAGCCCGGTTGAAATTTCTCTCGCCTGCAGTCACGTCCCGAGTTTGTAATTTTAATTCCCTGCATGACCAAAATTGCATAGAGCAGCTCCTGGGCTGCAAGCTGCTACCTTGTAGAGGCCTGCTGAGAATAGCATGTCTCGTCACGAATGGGGCTCCACTGGAGCTGTGTTCCCAGCGGAGTGGCGTTTTCTGTCCCCCACCTTCCTCTCTCTCCACCTCACATGAGTTCTGAGAAATCAAGCTAGGAGCAGTGACCTGATGGGACGATGGCCTAATTCAAGGACCTTCTCCCTGGTCCAACAGACACGTCCCCGACATCTAGCGGAGGAAAAAGTAACCACGGGCCTGGTCGCCAGCGTGCAGAGCTCACCCTCATGACACCTGGTGACAAGTCAGCTCACCGCCTCAGTTAGTTCCCCTTTACGCCGCTAGAGAGCAGCACCGCGGCGCCCTTAAGCCCCATGTTTCCTTCTCGCGGCCTGTAGAAGTCGATTGTTTGTTGCCTTCTATTCTGGCCGGTAGAGAGCGCGCATGTCGTGTTCTCGTCACGCCAGCCTCGGACTCCTTCGGAAATTTTCGGCTTAGAACCGAACCTTCCCCCTCCTCCCTAGGGCGTTAGCGCCAGTTTTTAATTAGAAGCCTTGTCCGCCATTGTGGCACTTAGTTCTCTGAGCTCGGCTACTGACCACGTCTTCTCGGCGCCCTTTGTGCTAAGAGGCTTGTCGCAGCAACGGCGAAATCGTGCGCACAAGAATGTAGTCAGCTTGCTTTAGGGATGTGATCGAAGTGGTACAGTAGCCAATCAAATGTAGTATCTAGAAAAAGGTCATGTTTAGTTAAATTTTAGATTTTTTTATTATTTTTCCTAAAAATTTTAGTTTCTTCCGCGCTTCCGCGAATTCTCGGTACGCGCCATCCTGATGTCGGGGCGAGACACCTCGCGAGCCCTGATTTCACATCCTGTTTGGTGAGTAATAGTTTTTTTCCCCCAAATTCCCGTTGTTGGCATTCGCGCCAACTGTGTATGACTGTCTGGACGCAGGTATAATTCGTTTTGAATTTGACATGTGTTTCAGACAGGGTCAAAGTTTCCGGGGAGAGTAATTACTCCCCGCATGATCTTCGGGACCTGCTGCTGATTTCCCCCTTTAGAAGAGTTTTCCTCTCGGTCCGACGTCATCCTGGGAAGACCTGTGTGATATAAGCTATATATATATATATTCCACTTGAATCGAATCAACTAAATTCACTAACAAGATACCAGCGAGCAAGGCTTTAAGAAAGTAATCTTCAGGGACATGTAAGGTCAAGGAAACGCATGTATATGTAATCGTTGGGAGATTCAAATTTGGTGCAATTTTTTAAATTTTTGTTTATGTAATAATTTTTTGTTAAGGTGTAATATGTATTGTTTTAAATAATCCCGGGGCGCCCCCTTAAATTTGTTACTTACTAAGATCTTTATGGTCATGTTGAAATAATGCGAAAACAAAATCTCTTAATAATAAACCAGGAAAACCTATAGACCAAGCTACCGATGTAGTGTATTTATTTATCAAATACCTTCTTCATTTTATCGATCCACGAACTCCCCAGGTTACTAGTGTGCAGGGAGTGTAAATTTTGTCTTGTGCACCACCTCGTGCCCCCTCTGGTAATTAACTTTAATTTTCTTTTGTTTTTTGCCCAGCAGTTTCCAAGGTTTTTTTATTAAAATAAAATAATTTTATTTTGAGGCACGAGGGGCGTCACAATACAAAATAGTGATAATTCAATAAAAATGACTAAATTTTATTCATAAAAGTATACAATCATTTCATCAATGTTTTGTTACGGCGTTGTCACGTTAAACTATCGTCCGTAAACCGACTTTACAAACAATCAATATGTTGTTGTTGATGTTGTTGAATGCTGGGGTGGAAGGATCGAGGTGAGACGTGAAGCGAGGTGCCGAGCCGCGGGCCGTGTTGCAGCTGCTGGCGGAGGGCGAGCAGCACAACCTGGCGGTGTGCCCCCTGGCCGTGACCTCGGCGCTGGCCCTGCTGGCCCGAGGCGCCCGGGGGCGGGCGGCGGCGCAGCTGGAGGCGGCCCTGGGCCTGGGGGCGGGCGAGGCGGCGGCGGCGCTGGGCCGGCTCGTCGCCGACTACCAGGTGCCCGCCGCCAGCCATCTCGCGCAGCTGACAGTCGCTCCGAGGGAGAGTGGACGAGAGTGTGTCAGTGGTATGTGAATGGGGCTCCGAGCGCAGGGTTCAGGGGTTGTGGTGCCGGAGCCGGGTCAACGACCGATTGCTCTTATCTATACTAATATTATAAAGCTGAAGAGTTTGTTTGTTTGTTTGAACGCGCTAATCTCAGGAACCACTGGTTAGATTTGAAAAATTCTTTCAGTGTTGGATAGTACATTTATCGAGGAAGGCTACAGGCTATATTATATTATCAATAACATTAGGGATCCTTACTAAAAGTCCAATTTGGAATCAAATGCGTTGGAGGGGGTTAGATACAACATGCAGTACACGTACAAAGTGTGTGTTGACAATGCCACAGGCGCTAGGAGTTTATTTCCTATTGCCTTTTAAAAATTTTGCCACGCACTAGATGCTTTATCATTCTTAATTTTCCCTTACAAGTAAAAAACACCCGTGTGATATTAACAACGAAGCAATCAGTACCCTCATAAGAGTTCAATTAGTAATTACATACTTTTTATCACTTTAAATCGCAAACCTAAACTATTGTTTTTTTCCTCTCTCTGTGTTAAATTTGTTTTTTTCTTTTACTAGAATTATTTTTATTATTTTTAATTAATTTTCATTTTTCGGGCCATCAATAATTTTCTTTTCCCGTTACAATTCTGACAAGGACTTGTATATATATATATATATATATATATATATATATATACACACAAAGCGAAATACCACTCACTGACTCACTCATCTCGAGATCTCTAAAACTATACACCCGATTGACTTGTAATTAAGCATAGTTACTCATTTTGTGATGTAGACTTTCACTAAGAACGGATTCTGCGGAAATCCGATCCCAAGGGGAGTTTCGGGGGCGTAATATATAAAAATTTCCAGTTTTTGGTAGGAAATCACCATGGCAACGGCTGTTGCTTTGTTGATGCTTGATTCGTCTCTATGGCAACGACTATTTCATTGTTAGAGCAGTCCTCATCACCGTTGAAATTTTGCGGGTACTTTAAATATCAAAAATTGCCCTTTTTTTTCAAGTATATATATTTTACAGACTTGAAACTTCACAGTAATGTTCCTTATGTTACGCAGGATGACATTTTCCGAAAATTAGATCCCATGGGTGGTTAAAACCAGGCAACAGTGGGTACTTTGTCTGCATGAGAACATGATTTTGCATTGTTCATGCCTTCTGCGTCTCCATGGCAACGGGCATCGCGCGGCAGTGGCGTAACCACAAGGAGGGGCATGTATAATGAGCGGCGCAAGAGTGATCTGCCTGTAGACTGCCGTAGCGAAGTACGGGTACATCAGTTGTACGTTGCATGCACGAGTCGGGAAACCATCGGTGCTATTCATTTTCTCTCCGGTACATTATACAGCATTGTAATAAATTTTCACTGAATTTTTTTTATTTACCATTACTGTAAATGAGAGATGTGGCTTAATTTTTTTCCCATTAGTATAGCCGTGCGAAGCCGGGTCGGGCAGCTAGTATTTACATAAAATTACAATTTTTTCATCGTACAGGGATCGAACCAAGGACATGAATCGATCGAATCAATCAGTATAGATTGCAAATTTATTTAATGAATTTTTGATTTTTTCCCAAATTTCTAGGTAAATAATTACGATTTTCCAAGATGGCAGACGTAACGAAAAGTGCAACGAAGGTTTTAAAGATTCTTCATTAAATTTTAATTAATAATTTTTTATTAACTTTTAAAATTTTTTCCCGATTTTCTAGAATTAAGATTACGGATTTTCAAGATGGCGGAAATGACGTCATACTAGGTGACGATATATATACTTTGACATAAGTGGTGGGGGGAGCCAGTCTGCCACCCTGAACCCTGCGCTCGGAGCCCCATTTACATACTAATTATGTTAGAGAAAGAGTGAACCATAGTTTCAGAGGAAGAGTGGACCAAAACACGGCAGAAGATTGGACTAGAGAGTGGATCAGAGTGTGCCAGGGGAAATGAATGGATCAGAGTTTGCCAGAGGAAGAGTGGACCAGTGTGTGTCAGCGGAAGAGTGGATCAGAATGTGCCAGGGGGAAGAATGGAACAGAGTGGAGTGTGCAAAGTTTCGTGTATATGTTGTGTCTGTGTTGTAATTTGTCTCAAGCTCGGCAATTGTCAAAAGAATGGTTCACGTATCGTTCTGTGAGCTGTGTGTGCCGACCGCTCGGCATGATCGCCAGTGTGCGAGGTGCAGTCCGGAGACCCGGTGGCCGACTGGGGCGACCAGCGACTGTGCCCGCCGCACAGCCTCGACTCAGAGCTCGTCCTGCCGACAGGAGGCGCCGCCTTCCACGGGGGCGATCCTGGAGTTCGAGAACCGCGTCTTCGCCAGCGGCCAGCTGGAGCTGACGAGCGGCTTCAGGCGCGCGCTGGGTGCCTTGCGGGCCGGGGTGGACTCCGTGGACTCCGTGGACTCCGTGGACTCGGCCTTCGACCTCTGGGTCGCCGAGGCCACCCACGGCAGGATCAGGCACCCCTCCGCTCAGGGTCCGTCAGCCGCCGGCCTGGATGCCTTCCCGAACACGCGGTGGAAGCTGAGAGCCAGTGCAGTGGGCGGGCATTCTTGGTATTAGTCAGGGGCGCAACAACAGGCAAGGGTATTTTGCCCCCCCTCTGAAACCTTGAAGTGGGGGCAAACAGGGGCAAAGAAAGTGCTGTGTAATCAATTTTTAGATGATAAAACTGCTAAAATAGCACCATTTTCCACCTTGAAATACAAATTTTTTTCCCGGGGGAGGACCCCCGAACTCCCCGCTTCAATAAGGGGGGAATAGATGATTCTTTATAAAAAGGTATCTTGCCCCCCCCTCCCCTTTGGAAATTTAGTTGTTGCGCCCCTGGTATTAGTCCATTGCATCTCAACTGCAGGAAACGTCAGACGCAGTTCCCCACACCGTCGAACAGATGATTTGTAGAGACCGGGAAAATTCACGATTTCAGATTTCAATGACCTACAGGATGGACTCCAATATCATCTACGCACTCGGATGAACTACACCTGCTCATTGGCTACTGACTCGTGACACGTGTTAACTGGAATGATCGCACTCGATACTTCTTTGGTTAATTGTTTCTCATTGGCCCAGAGTCCTTCAAATAAACTGTTGCCCAATCACTGAAGCAACAAGATGGAAAACTTATTTGGATTCTAGCCTATCGCGAAATGTATTCGCGAATTTTTCAGGTCTCTAATGATTAGTTTCCATTGCGTGTTTGGGAATGTAACCAAATTTTTTTCACAAAGTAGAGATCATGAAGCGAATGTAGACATACAGCAAGATGAGATTCCTCAGACTGAGCCAAGATTTATGTCACTCTGTGGACAAAACATTGATTCTCCCTCCACTGTGTATAAATAATTCCACCCGCAGAATTAAAAAAGGTAACAAAAAACCGTGTAAAACACCTTAATTTGTGTTTAGAAATGTGTTCATAAACTGAGAAAAAAAGCATGGAAAAGAATCAGAACAGACCCCTGTAATAGCAGTGACCAAAATGTTAGTAGAACAAGAGAATAATCTGAAGTAGCTTGGCTTCTGGGTTGTAGCCGTGTCCTTGGCGAATAATTCACCGACGTTTCGGTCGACATTGCAGTCGCCATCATAAGGGAGCAGTTTACCTACTGAGTAGGCGACTAAAACGTCGACCGAAACGTCGGTGAATTATTCGCCAAGGACACGGCTACAACCCAGAAGCCAAGCTACTTTAGACAATGGCCGTGGAAGCCTCCGAACATTATTAAAGAGAATAATCTGTGTAACAAAACGATTCAAACCACGGTTTAAACAGTTCATTGTTTTGTAGAATAAAAAAGTTGTTATTTCCAAATGAAAAAGGGGGTTGTCTGTAAAGTCGGTTTACACGATGATTTTACGTGATAACGTCATAAGAAAACATTGATGAAAAATTGCATACTTTTTAATTTTTAAAATATTATTTACAGTGTTTGCAAATTTAATTTAAATAATTTGTTTAAATATTATCACGAACAATTAGTTATAGAAATAAACTGAAATCGACTCAATGTCAATAAATTGTCAATTTGAAATGACGAAACTGGACAAATAAATCATTTTTTTTTAATTGCTGCTTTTAAAAAGCCCGCCTTTAACCTGTTTTGATATTATAGAAGATTTTCTCGCACGGTGAATCAGCTGTTTTTTTGCACGCTAGGCTCAGGTGGAACGTGACAATGAGTCATGCTTTTTTTTTCGTGCCGTGCAGCCGGCGTTCCTCGATTTACAATACGTTATCACTAGGGACCGGAAAAAATTCGCGTTTTCAGTGACCTCTAGGATAGACTCCATGATCCTCTACGTACTTGTGCAGATTTCACCTGCTGATTGGCTACTGACTCGTGACACCCGTTTACTGGAATGCTTGCGATTCGATTGATTCTTTTGTCGAGCGTTTTTTCATTGGTCCAGAGTCCTTCAGATAAACTGTGGCCCGATCACTGAAGCAGCAAGAAAGGCAAATGTATTTGGATTCCAGCCTATCGCGACATGAACCCGCGAATATTTAAGGTCTATAGTTATCGCGTAAAATGAAGTGACTTGAAGAAGCACGAGATGTGTGTGATGCGGCGGAGTGCTTGCTGGCGCCAGGCACATGCGCGCGTGTGACCCTAGTGTGTTCGGACCGCAGAGCCCGGCCTGACCCATGGACTGGTCCTCGGCAGCGCCGTCTTCTTCGAGAGCAGCTGGGAGCAGGCCTTCCCGCGGGGGTCGACCACCCTCCGGGCCTTCAACAGCTCCTCGGGCGAGACGGCGCAGGTCGCCATGGTCTGCGGCTCCCGCCGACTGCCCTTCGTCGAGCTGAGCGGTCTGCGCGCGAGGGCCGTGCGCATCCCCTTCAAGGTGCCCTCCGCTGAACCAGCTCACACCCTAGCCACACCAACATTACATCTTCCTGCTGGCGGTGTTTCGCCACCAAGGATGAATGTTTGTGATGTGGGCCACTGTTCTAACAACCTTTTCAACCACAATTTTTCAGTGACAGCCATCTAGTGCTGGTATGTTTCAATATTTTATGGGTTGCTGCCAGTGGCGTAGCCAGGATTTGTGTATGGGGGGGGGGGTGTTAATAAGCATGCCGCCCCCCCCCCCCACATCCCCGAAGTGAAGTGGGGGGTCCGGGAAAATTTGGATTTTAAGGTGTAAAATAGTGCTATTTTAGCAGTTTTCGGTTCTTAAATTTAAATATTTTAATGGTAAAATTTTTATTAATTTTAATATGAAATTTGTTTGAGTGATGAATAAGAAATTAATTAAAGATTTGGTGCTAAGGGGGGGGGGGGGTTGATCCCCTAAACCCCCTTCCCCCTGGCTACGCCCATGGTTGCTGCATCACAAAGAACTTGACACTGTTTCAATTTCTGATGACGCAGAGCACTTTTGTACAAATAATAATACAGATCCATCGATAAATCTTCAATAGAAACAGGCAACTCTTTAGCTGCTTTCTGTGCAGCTATATGTATTAGGTGACATGCACATCCTTGTACGAAAATATCAGGATTTTCCTTGGTAATAAATGCAGCGATTTCTTTAAGCAGGCCAGTCATAGTGGAACAATTATCAGTAGCAAAGCAAATATAGTTGCTCCATGAAAGGCCTTTACAGTCTACCACTTAGCCACACCAGCGGGAACCAAATGTCCACCTACAAGCAACGAAAGTCATTAAAGTGGCTTGGCTTCTGGGTTGTAGCCGTGTTCTTGGCGAATAATTCACCGACGTTTCGGTCGACATTGCAGTCATGAAGCAGTTACCTACTGAGGTTCTTACCAGTTTTCCTGCCTTTGCATACACTCTCGCCTGATTGGAAGGTGCTTCCTGATTGGCTGTAGCTGTGGGCCAATCAGGGCCATCCTTTCTTGTGGTTGGCTGGGCTGTTTTGCCAATAAGGGGCGATCAGTCTTCATCAGCTGCAGTCAATCCGGAAGCACCTTCCCCTCGGGCGAGAGTATATAAAGGTAATAAAACTGGTAAGAAACTCAGTGATAACTGCTCCCTGATGATGGCGACTTCAATGTCGACCGAAACATCGGTGAATTATTCGCCAAAAACACGGCTACAACCCAGAAGCCAAGCTACTTCAGACAGTGGCTGCGAAAGCCTGCGAACATTACTTAAGTCATTAAAACGAGTAAACCTAAGCTTACACGATAGTGTCACGTAATATTAAAATTACGTTCCAAAATGTGTGCATAATGAACTAAGTAAGTAAATAAAGTACTTAAGAATTTGCAAACATCCAAGAATATTTCCGGTCACAATTTGTTTTGAAATATATAAAAATATTATATTTGGTATTGATAATTATTTAAAGATAATTTATTTGTATGAACATTTATATTTTTTTGAAACCTAATTTATTTTGAAATTAAAAACAATGCATACATGCTTATTAAATAAAATAAAGATGCACAAAAGCCCTGAAGCAAGGGCATTTCTATCCTAATCGATTACCCACCCGGAATTCATAAGTTAAAGTCACGCCTGATTCACGTGGCCATCACGGCCAGCCAAGGACCCTTCTTTTAGCTGATGACCGCATGTAAACAACTATAAATGCCAGAGTAAGCATTTACTCTACCCATTCGGAAACTCAACCCCTAGTCGTTTACCTGCGTTCTAAATCTGAATTGGGTCACGTCGATCTCTAATTGATCCCCTAATATATTCTCTACGTGATCCTCTACTTGATACCCTACTCGATCCTCTACTTGATCACATACTCGATAACTCACTCGATTCTCTACTCGATTCTCTCTTCAATACTTTACTTGATTATGTACTTTATCCTCTACTATATCCTATACTCGATCCTCTACTTGATCCTCTACTCGCGTCCGTGAGATTTTGAGTTCAGTTTTCTACCGAGGCTTTACCTCGATCGTTCGCGGAACTGTTTTTCATTTATTAGAAAGCTGAACAAGTGTTTGATGTGGCGATTAACTGTGATGCAAATCCAAAAATACTTAGAGAAAGTGTGCAGTGTAAACGTTTAATATATTTATATGGCTGAAGAATTTATGATGATTCGGGTGTAGACTGGTCGTATATTTAAGAGAAAATAGCTGAAATTAATGTAGTAGTGCTGTGAGAAAAAATGAGTAGAAAAAAGGGCATCACAAAAATTTTGTAATAAGTTTATACAAAAGTAGTTATCAAAGTTCAGTGCCAGCAACAGAATTATTAAGACATACATCGTCCAGACAGCTTCATGTGTTTAAAGAACAGCCAGTTGTATGATACCAATATATCATTAGATAGTCATCCCAATAATGGCATTCTTAATGCATCTAGTTCCTACAACTATATTATGATACTCTTAGTACGATGATAACCTTCAGCTTTGACACAGATGAAAACACGTTGATTTAATTTTTAATAATGCTGACAAGTTCCTCAACCGTTAAATTTCATTTTTAATAATTACAGGACAAGAGATTTTCTCTGGCATTGGTCGTACCCGAAGAGTCTGGCAATTTGCCCGAACTTATATCCAGACTGAGACACGTTCACGTGGAAAAGATCATGTCTCAAGAGTCCTTAAAAATGGTGCAAGTTGAAATGCCTCGTCTTGAAATCTCCAGTTACCACAACTTCAAAAAAACGCTAATGAAGGTAAGATTACTTCTCCATGAGTTTATTTAAGTTATAAACTATGAAAATGTATGAAAATATACGCCTAATTGTTATTTAATGTTAGTGATCTGAGATTCAATATCAGGTATTATATTTTAACTGATTTACTTGACATACAAATTTTAACTTCCTGTTTTTTCAAGTATATAATATTTCAGTGACGATTATGAGTCGTTTTTCTCTTTCTGGGTGTCGTGAGCTCAGGTAATGCCACAGTGATGACAGTAATGACAGTGATGACAGTGATGACAGTGATGACAGTGATGTGTGGTTCCTGTGCTTGTCAAGAAAAGATGATTCAGCGGTGGTTTTCATCGCCTTCCTACAAACGCCCAGTCCTGAAACCAGGGCGAAGATTTGAAAAATTTATTTAGGCTTGTTATCTGCGGGTTTATATTTTCTTATTTAATTATTAATTTGCGTTCTTGATATTTTACATGGCAAACAGTGCAAAACTGCAGTGGCGTATGCCCAAGAAATTGTATTAAATAAAAATTACCCATTGCATGAATAATTTAAGAACGAACTACGCCGGGCATACTACAATGCGAACCTTTGGCTTACCCAGTTGATTGTCTTTGGTGTGTGCGCAGTTGATTGTCCTGGCGTGTGCGCAGTTGATTGTCATTGGCGTGTGCACAGTTGATTGTCCTTGGAATGTGCGCAAATGATTGTCCTTGGAGTGTGCGCAAATGATTGTCCTTGGCGTGTGCACAGATCCTTGGCGTGTGTGCAGATGATTGTCCTTGGCACGTGCGCAGATGAAGCTGGGTGAGTTGTTCGAGAAGCCCGACCTCAGCGGGGTGAGCAAGCAGCCAGTGAGAGTGACAGCGGTGCTGCAGAAGGTCCTTATTGACATCAACGAGAGTGCTGGGGATGCCGCAGCGGTGGCAGGTACGCTCGTGAGATCCTTCGTGCGTCTTACCTGGACCTCGTGCGCTGTTAGCAAATACAGCAAATATACGGACGTTTCAACGAAGAAAAAATATTGAAGTAACGATTATTTGTAATTTCATATAAATTAGTAATATACAATATATAAATAATAATATAAGTAATACATAATAATATAAATAATATATAAATAATAATTATTAGTAATAAATTAGTAATTTCATATAACTAAATCTTCGTAAAAACCACGCAGTATTCAACTTCCTAGTTCCGTGTTACCTATGCTGTAAACAGGTAAAACATACAAGTGTAAGGAAAAGCGGTATTGTTGCTGTTGCTGTTTTTGAATGTTTTTGTGGTATGCCAAGATTATTCTAAAAGATTTGCGCCTAATGCAAGTGAATTTGTTACCCGTTGATCTACGAAGGCAGCCGTAAATTAACGAATATCCCTGGATAGTTTGTGATCAGCGTAAAATTAAGATGAAAAATTTTAACAATCATGTACTAAGTAAAACTTTATCAAAGAATTCGAGAATCGGGAATGAATTAACAAAGTTCGAAAGTAATAAAAATCACCACCATTTTTAATAGATATACCATATTCTATAATATATATTGTTTGAATCCTAAACTTCTTTTAAAATTTTGGCTGAAACAATTTTTGATGAAACAAATTTTTACGGTAAAAACAGGGTTTGAAATAAAATAAAAAATTATAAAACTTCTTTAGTATCCAATTCTTTCTTATTTACTTTAAAACATCTTAACATTATCTTCAACCTTGTGCAAAGCAAATTTTTATACTTTATTAGTTCAAGAGATAAAAAAATAGTGTTATAAGGTTAAAAAAAATTGAATAACAACATATGTCGGCAAAATTTTATATTCATTTTAAGCTGTTCAATGCTGGATGCTTTGAGTTAAAAAAAAAAAAACATTTATAATATCTTCGCTGCATGGCTGATGAAAAAAAATGTTTAATCGATGATTGCGTAATACTGGAGAACATAAAGATGTTCCAGAAGTCTATAGAAGTTTCCAAAATATGTCCGGGAAGGAATAGGTGATCCGAAGTCTGCCTGCGTCTGTAGGCGGTGTCGAAAGGGGTTCTCGTTGCAGGCGTGCAGATGAAGAGAGAAACCGTCTCACGCTCGAGCGAGGCGCCGGATGAGACGATCACAGCCAACCGGCCGTTCGTGGCGATGGTGTTGGACGAGAAGTGGAGGACACCACTCTTCATGGCCGCCGTCAACAACCCAGCAGTCGTCCCCGAGTATTAGTCGCCGCTGGAGCTCACGCAGCGAGCGTCTTCCACCCCCAACGATCCGAAATAAAAAAAAGGGGGTTGTCTGTAAAGTCGGTTTACGGACGATAATTTCACGTGATAACGTCATAAGAAAACATCGAAGAAAATTTGCATACTTTTGACGTGAAAACGTCTAATAAATCAAATGAACGCCGGCTGCACGCAAGAAAATGGATGACTCATTGTCCCGTTACGCACATTGTCCCGTTACGCTTTGTCCCATTGTACGCTTGCGCCGCATCTATCTCTCTTCCACTCGATTGGAACAACCATCGATTCGACTTTTTCGAGGCACATTAAACTTGAAACACTCCCATTTGTTTCCTAATTTTTCCTATCATCGTCCTATCCTTAACAGAATAACACAGATTGGAAGAAGTTAAATCGCAAACATGTACAAAAGTTATAGTTAAAATAATCTCTTCGTTAAAGTAATAAACATATTTGAATTAATGAGTGCACATGAAAGTAAATTTATCAATTAAATTGTAGATTTTATTTCACTCCTTCTTTGTATTCATACAAAATAGTGATAATTCAATAAAAATGATTCAATTTTATTCATACAAGTATGCAATCATTTCATAAATGTTTTGTTATGACGTTGTCACGATAAACTATCGTCCGTAAACCTACTTTACAGAAAACCAATTTTTTAATTTAAATTATTATTTACAGTTTTTTTTGCAAATTTAATTTAAATAATTTGTTTAGATATAATCACGAACAATTAGTTATAGAAATAAAACTGAAATCAAATCAACGTCAATAAAATGTTAATTTGAAATGATGAAACTGGACAAATAAATCAATTTTTTTAAATTGCTGCTTTTAAAAAGCTCGCCTTGACCTGTTTGGATGTTATAGAAGATTTTTCTCGCACGGTGGTTCGGCCGGTTCTTGCACGCTCGGCTCGGGCGGAACGTGACAATGAGTCATGCTTTTTTTTTTTTCGTGCGTGCAGCCCCGGCGTTCATGAATTTTTAAGACATCATCGCGTCAATACTCCAACGTGAATCGCGGTGTCTGATCTGGTCTGATCACCGGGTGTCGGTGCGTGCAGTCACAAACCACTACTTGCGTTCGTGAGCTGGGGTCAGTTCCTCCCGAGGCGACCACACTCGGCGTCTCCCAGTTCGACTCCCGTGGCACCACACGTGTTGCAGATACGTCACGGTGGCCCACTGAAACATTGCTGCCTTCCTGCAGCGTTGTAGAAACGTGTCGGAGAAGGTTTCCGAGCCTACAGCTCAGCTGGACACAGATTGTATTCATTCCTCCACGGGGAAGTTCAACCACGTGGGATTAAACCAACACATTTTCTGTTACCACTCTAAGGGCGGTATTCCAAGACGTTTGAGTAAGGTAGCGAATATGCACTTCCTTGTTGGGCAACTGCCGTACCCTAACTCTCGGGTCATATTCCAAAACGTGTCCTAACTGAACCCCTGTAAGGTATCAGATCGGCAGCCGTTATAATAAACGAGGACTTGTGCGAGGCTATAAACAGTCGTACTTCGTGGAATCCATCGTAATTTTAGCTTATTTTTTAAAACTATGGAATTATAATGTGATATAAATTATTTAATTTGGGTTGTACAAGAATAAACGATGAATTTTTGGCCGTATTTATGTTTGCTGTTTTTTAAGATATTAGGGGGTAAAATTGTAATCGTAAAAGTTCCGTTAAAGTTCATTAAAAAGGAATATATATATATATATAAATATATAAATATATATATATATATATATACAGTTATGGATCAAATCGGCAACAGATAGGACACCAAAAATCAGTGCCCTAAAAATAAGGGACTGGCCGTGTCCTATCGTGCACTTGGAATATGGTTAGGGTACAGGTATTGCATATTTAACACCTAAACCCTTATTTTTGTGTCTTGGAATACGGCCCTAAATGTTTAACAAAACGTTTCTCTGTTAAATGAAATAGAAGCACCGAAAATGTTTTTATCTATTCATGCTTGCAATTCCTGTGTTTATCAAGAATAGATAACGCATTTTAATCGTTTATCCATCCATACCTATAGATTTTACAGAATACAGTAAACACACAAAAAACAATGGTGTCACTGATGCAAAATATTAAAAAAAATTACATTCATAGGAAAGGCCTTCAGTGGCAAAAAATCACATGCTTAGTTTAGAAACACAAAATACACAACCGAGCAAGGTGAAAGTCCTACTAGTTAGCGCGGGCAAGTACGTTCTTCAAAATGTTTATGAATCGACCTTCTGACGTTTGCAAGGAGCAGAACTCGCTCTTTATCACTTACTCCATGCAACAAATTTCAGTCACTTTGCAGTGACGCGCGCGTTACTTTCCGTGTGTGTATGCCACATGGAAATGTTAATGCGTCAAGTACATTCTCGGAGCTCACAGCTGGAGCCGAGACTGTTCCTCGGTGGAATTCCCCGCTGGTCCAGTATGGCGCATTGTAATTCACGCATTATCGCGTGCACTGCAAGATGTGGCTGTGCCTGCCGCACAAGGAAGTAACATTCCACGGGAATGTGAGTTGCGACTGAGCTTTAGGGGAGATGACAGGCGTGACCTTGGAGGTGACTGGCGCTCCGATGGCCTTCCCCTCGGCATGCTAGCCCCCCCCCCCCCCGTAACCCACATACAAGGCCGGCCTTTGATCGATGCAGGGAGGGAGGGAGGGAGGGAGGGGGCGCCAGCTGGGGTTTTCGGAACCGCAACCCATTTCCAGAACCGGGAAATTCGGTGCTAAGTCTTCAACGGAACAGAGAACACCCGGTACTTTCAGTACTAGGCTTTTTTTTTATATTAATGGTGCAGCAGTAGGTTATTGAAGTAATAATATAATTACTTTTGAACGATCAAGCAATTTTTTAGTGACCAAAAATTTCAAGATAAACATTTGTGTTCCAATTTTTTTTTTTTTTGGAAAAAAGTATTTACTGGTGTGAATTATTCTCAGCCTTACTCTCAATCTTTAATTCTGAAAAAAATCGTATCTATTAACGTATTCAAAAATCACAGAATTATTAACCTAAAAGCAAGAATATCTGGTTATTTTAAGAATACCGGAGCAGCAACAACATGCACTCACAGCAGTCCGAACACCAACCGGCTGAGGAGCGCCCGTAAGGTCGCCTCGCCACAGGAGGGAGCCATGAAAGTAACCCTAACGTGCAATAAGAACGAAATTTTTTGCTGTCGATGTCGAGTCCCGAAAGTACCGAAAATACCGGGAATCGATAAAAAAAATTGGTTGTCTGTAAAGTCGGTTTACGGACGATAGTTTAACGTGACAACGTCATAACAAAACATTGATGAAATGATTGCGTACTTTTATGAATAAAATTGAATCATTTTTTTTAATTATCATTATTTTGTATGGATACAAAGAAGGAGTGAAATGAAATCTTCAATTTAATTGATAAATTTACTTTCATTTGCACTCATTATTTCAAATATGTTTATTACTTTAACGAAGAGATTATTTTAACTATAACTTTTATACATGTTTGCTATTTAACTTCTTCCAATCTGTGTTATTCTGTTAAGGATAGGACGATGCTAGGAAAAGTAGGTAACGAATGGGAGTGTTTCAAGTTTAACGTGCCTCGAAAAAGTCAAATCGATGGTTGTTCCAATCGAGTGGAAGAGAGATAGATGCGGCGCAAGCGTACAATGAGCGTAACGGGACACAGCATAACGGGAAAATGTGCGTAACGGGACACTTTTTCGTGCGTGCAGCCGGCGTTCATCGATTTATTAGACGTTGTCACGTCAAAAAAAAAAAAAAGAAAACCGGGACGTAAGTTGCCATGTCTGCGTGGAAGGGCACAGGTGTGTGTGACGTCACACGCGGGCGGCCAGAAAGTCAGCGGATAGAGCTAACTGCAGTACAGTCAGTAAAAATAAACATACCACTTGAGGAATGTTTTCATCGAGACCGTTAAAGACACTACATTACGAGTGGCGTACAAGACACTGTTAATTTAAAAAAAAAAAATCAACGCTGTGATATTAAGTTACCTAATTCACTGCCGGTCCGAGGTGGTTCGGTAACACGAGCTGCTCGAGTATTTAGCTCGGAGTTGAGCGGCAGGCGCATTATCTCTGTGGTACTTAGAGCACACGCAGCACCGAGTCAACACCTGGCTCTCCGTCGCACTTGTCTGTTAGGAGGTCCAAGGACGCAACGCGATAATTGCAGCTGTCATCGTCTGACGCAGAACTCGTTAATTTCAATTTTCCCCTTTCTCTTTTATTTATTATCTGCAGTTATTTATTATTTTTTTTGCACCCCCTTCGTGTTTGAAAGCCGTACGAGCCTCGGGATATTTTGCTCGTGGAGAAGCGAGCCCCTCGCACCCGTCAGACCGGTGCTATTTTTTTTCGTTCTTCTTATCTCCTGCGCATTCTACAAGTGCTAAGCTGCGAGGGGTCATTACATGACTGCCTTTCACGTTCTCTAAATGATTCATGCGATTAGGCATTTTGATTTAATACAATTATTTCTTTGACATACACAAGTGCAGTTTTGCACGGTTTGTAACGGAGAAAAAAAAAATCATGAAGGCAAACTAAAAAAAATAAAGGTTACATAAGCTGATTTAGGCTTGTTGTTTGTGGGTTAATGTTTTTCACTTTTTATTCCTTATTTTGCCTTTATGAATTTTTTTTTCCCCGTGACCAACAGTGCAAAAATGCAATGGTGTACGTCCAAGAAACTGTATTCAATCAAATGTTTTTCTTTTAAGCACCGGACTCACATGGAATGCTGGCTGTTATTTCAGATTCCTGTAATTACATTTATTAAAGGAATGTGCCTGAAAAGTGATAACGAACTTGCACGTTACGTTTTGGCCCAAATTCAGCACCGGATATTCACTCAGCGTTATTTGCGAAATTAAAGATGTCAACTTAACCACTTAGTAATATCTAGTGACAATGTTTGCGAGGAAAATTAAATGCCAGAAGAGACCAAGTCTTAGGACAGCATATTGTTGTAAGTTGACACTGCAGTTGAATCATGCTAATAAAACTCTTTATTGCCAGTTTTAATTGTTACATTAGAGGTACACATTCAACAATTTCTTTGTTTGTTTATTTTATAAAGTTATGAGATTATCGTCAATAACTCCATTCGATAAAAATATTATTTTTTTTTGTTTTACAACAAGGAAAATAGTTACAAAATTATTTCATCAAGTTGAGGCCTATTTTCAGTGAAGCTATTCACAAGAACTGGGATTTGGCAAAATTAAGTCAGGAAGTTTTGAGTAATGTGGGATCTAGTGCGGCGATTCAGAAAATCCGAATGCAGATTCTGGATAGGAGTCAAAGTCCCCAAGAACCCATGCGTTCATTTGTTTATGAAAAAATGTGTCTAGTGGAAGTGTTAGGTTTTCCATGAGAAAAGAAAGTTATTTAGTTGAATTGGTGTTTCATAATCTGGCCCCAGCTTACAGTCGTTTCTTCGTTTTCTCTAAGAAACCAGCCACATTATCTGAGTTGCTTATATTGGTCACCCAAGTAGAATTAACCGTTGCTGACAGTAGTTAATGTTTACTATGACAATTTTAACAATAAAGAATGTTTCTCAGTTCCCAGTGAGTCTGTGCAGGTCGCGTGCACGGTGAATAGCCCCCCTGTCAGCTGCTGACCACAGAGAAGGTGACATGTTGTTGACGGGTTTCTTTCGTCGTCCATGCTAGAGCTGCCGCAGCTATGATTAAATGTCTGCTTGTCAAACCGCGCAAAACCCTGACAGCTCCGACACCCCTGTCAGCGCCTCAAGGACTGAAATCATGCTACTTCTGAGCTCAAGTGAGAGCGGAAAACTCCACTGATGAGTGTAGAAACCGGCTTAAAAAAATCTGCTATAGACTTGCAACCAAGCATGTCATATCATAGACCCACTGCTATATAATATTCAAAATACAGTTTATTCCTGACAACATACAATTTATTTGTTCTATACACTACATGCACAACTTATTTTACAAGTTACAATTAAAATAAAGTTTTTTAATTGTATACGATAAAAGAAGCCGAAAAATTGTTTTTTGGTAATAAAATACATTAGAAAATTTATAATGTGTTTAGTGAACATCTAAAAGTTAATGATCTAACATTATATATTCTGAAGCTTGCATTGTGCACACTTTATGTTGTGCATTAGCAGTACATGGATGAATAAACCTAACATCATTTCCGTAAGGAGAATACTTACGTATATAATTACTCTTCACTTAAAATACACAAGCGGGATTACCGCTTAATCTTTATTACGCTCCCCACTAAAGTTTCAGGTTGTAAGTTTTTCTGTGTTACTCGATCTGTGATAAAAATGAAACCCCTCATTATTAGGCAAGCTGATGAGTCGATGGGATGTTTACGGTGAAACATCATACCAAGTGTTTTTTTTTAGCTCACCGTCATCTTATACAATTCTAGAATCAAGTGAAGAGAATGCTTCTAATGTTTTCAAACGTATGGAGCGAACTTGAAATAATTTAGAGAAATATATCCGACAGTTACAATATACGTTCTGAATATTCACAGAGATAAATAATAAATTTGGGCTAGCACACATATTTATTATAGAATTACAAAAACTAATAGTAAATACAGGGAGTGTAGGCTCTAGTTATTGTGGTAATATTTGTTTGGTTTCGTTACCAGAGAGAGAAAAAAATCGATGAGACTATACAAATTAATGGGTATAATTATTACGGTATATTTTTGAAGGCTAAAAAAAACTGTATTTCAGTATATTTTCACAAGAATCAGCCGCATGAATTTTCTTTAATAATTACAAATGTTTTAAAGATTTCGATGTATTGAGGATGCAATGTTTGCTGATAAAATTTAACTACCAGTATAGAAACTTGAATAAAAATAAATATCAATACAAACTTAAATCAATAAAATATTAAGACAAGATAGGTAAATAATTTCATCAAATATTATGATACTGGAAAAATAGAATGTTGTAAAGGAAATTTTTTTAAATGTAGTTAATTCCTGTTTTAAGTAGAGTCGATTAAAGCGGATAAGATATGTGCAAGGTACTGGGTATTAAAAAGATATTTAAGTAGAGGACAGAAAGGCATTGTGAGCTACATCACACCTGTCAGGAAACTACTGATTTGAGACCACTCCTTCAGCCAACTCCTTCAGTCAACTCCTTCAGTCAACCCCTTCAGCCAACTCCTTTAGCCCACTCCTTCAGCCAACTCCTTAAGCCAACTCCTTCAGTCAACTCCGTCAGCTTGTGTTGCAGAAGAATAGCGCCTCAGCGCGTCTCTTGAGTTTTCATGTCGAGTTTGCTCTGTCCCCCTTTAATACATGTTTATATAACAATCACTCCAGTAAAATAAGTTAATTAACTACATAAGAAACCTATTGTTTAAAATACTATACAGCTAAAAAAGCAATAATCAGTCCAAAGACTCCCTTCATAACACTTCCTCGAATATGCGATAACTTAAAAAAATGTAAAAGCACAATTTATGTTACACTATTTTCTCCTATAAATTTTGAACTTGTTAACTTGTGGAATCCTTATCAATATAAAAGTATTGAGTGAGTTAAATATTTATCACACATATAGAAGACAGTTTTTAACTCAAAAATGCTTATTGCGTTTCTAATAATAAAGTTTTGCAATCTGTTTCTGGTCCGGATCATTGAACAAACTGATGGGGTGGGTAAATACTTGGCATCTCAGCCAGACGAAGGGTTGGAGTGAGGGTAAACAGTCGAGGACATCCGCAATAAATCTACGAACAACACTGGTAACAAAGGAATCTTCGTACCACCATCTTCGTGCTAAACACGTGGCGGCTCAGTTTTTCTTTGAACACGAGCTGAGAAGCATAATCTTAAAGTAGTAACAAAATCATCCCAAAACTTGAAGTCTACAACAAGAACATTCTTTATCTTTCCACGCGTGTTTGCAAAGGAACTCAGCTCTGAGGTTGGAATACGAAGATACACTTATCTTTAACTACACTGTTAAAATTTTTAACATAATATTTACGAAAAAAACGTTTATTAATGGGTACTGAGTTAACTTTCTTTGAACATAATTACTTTAGAAAAATTCGGTATATTAACAAATTCTATTAAAACTCGTAAATTCTACAGTGTAAACACTCCTCTTTATTCCATGCGTGTGTTTATCTGTTTTAGAACGCAACACAAAACTTGGAATACGGAAACCTCCATAGTTTTTTTACGAAGATTCAATAACTTGAAATTACGAAAAATGCCTACTTGTGTATTTGAGATTCTTTCTTTGTTGAAAATTTGCTGTAATTTATAACAGTGTACGAAGACAGATGGCGATGGTTATAACAATGATGACGACGATGAATATGTTGATGATGAAGATGACATAGATGATGCTGAGTCCATGATACTCGTGTCCGACCACGGTGACCCGAGGTAAAGCCGTGGCGATAGATGCCGCGGCATACATGGCGGTGATACTGCAGTGGCTCCCCACTGCCTTATGCTGAGTGTATATTATGTAATTTATTATCATTTCACGTCATGGGGGCTCCCCAACAACCTGGAGTGCTGAACATGGGTTGGAGTAGGGAAGTAACAGAAGTGATGGGTGGGAGATATTCTCAGGGTGCAACAACCGCTCAAATCGCAAGCAGCATCTAAACTTCAGTCTTAGCTCTCATAGCCACGCTCTGCTACCACACGGGATATTTATCCTTCAGGAGGTTTGATAGTGCCATCTTAAATTATATCAGCCATTTTACTTGACCTTCCGAACTGTGGCGATAATACAGAGTCGCCGATGAAAGCCTTTAGTAAACAGATGAGTCGCTCGAGTCTTTGTGTGCATTCATTCATGAGGCCAAACGCTCTGACGAGACATCGCCTCAACCGGCCTGCCGGCAAGTTTTCACTTTAACAAGTGCGCCGATTTTTTTTTTTTTTTTGGGTTTTCGTTGCGGGAATGTGGATAAACATCGGCACAATGACGTCATACCTGTAATTCAGTGGGACTGACAGGACAGACAACGCACTGACATCCGACTTACGAAACAATCGTGACAAACGTGAAGTAACGACTCCTTCAGAGTTGTTTTCGAGATCAATTCGAAGTTGGTAGGCCTACCTGCAATTAAGAAATTATTCATTTCCAACCGGATATGTTTATAAGAGCACCGAATAACCTGTTTTTCCAATGCAGGTAATGCCAGCCTGCGTAATAAATTTCCCGTCTGATTGGCATTTCAAACGTTAGCGGCTGGGTTTCGGGTTTTTAGTACATGAAGCAAGGGAAATATAAAAAAAGGCAAAAAATTTGAATCACAAATGAAATCTGTCATGGCATTCTTAGATTTCAGTCACATTCTCCGATTTCATAGGTCTGGCCCAAGCGAACTTGCTATACACACCGATGGCTGTCAACATGTACTCAAACTTTTATTCATTCAGGAATATGGTAAAATATAAACAAGGTCCGCCTTGAATAAAACATCAAGTCCACGCACTACGACTTTGTGTCGAAGGTATTTCCTTCTTGCAGGAGCATGAAGTTTGCGAGCAATTCCTATTCGACTTTTTGTAGGTAGTAGTCTGCCCCCTCAGTTCTTCGATTAGGGAGACTATTTCATTGATGTGCTTATTGTTTCCTGCACTAAGCGAAGCAAGTAAATACATTAACCTGTTGACTAATTCGTTTGGGTCGTCCCAATACACGTAGTCAAAGTTCTGACCACCTTGTAGCTTTTTTAAACCTTACTATGTGCTGTACGTTTATTGGAGAGATTAGAGAGAATGTAGATTTTTTCATGATCTTATTCTTGATATATGGAACTTTACTGATCATAATCACAAAAATGTGCATTAGTAAGCTCTAGAAGTTTTGTAGAGACTGATAAGACTTGTGTCCATCTGTGCTGTTAACATTTTTTGACTAATTTCTTACATTTTTTTTTCTGTGCTGTGTATTTTTTCAATTTTTTTACATCGGCAGATTTTTGCTTGTTTTCTGTGTGTTTGTCTATTGATCATTTTTGATCGTTATTGATGTTTGTGACATCAAACAATGTAACCAGCATTGAAATATATTAAAAAATCCGATTTTACACGAGTACTTTTTGTGCTTGTTAAATCTTTTTTATTTCCGTAGAAAGAGCGAGTAATAAACAGTAACTAAGTATCATTTAGCCTGAATGACATTTATAAAGTGCATTAAAACGCATTGACTTTAGTATGTAACATAAACACAATAATGACCTGCAATAAATAGCAGTATTTTATTAGCAATACTGATATTTTAAATGCCTTTACTGAAGGACAACAAATTATTGGTGGTAGAGAGAATCATTATGAAATTAATGTTTAAGTTAATTAAATGCAGCTAGGCTCCGAGCAGGGTTTCTTTTACAGTTTTTTCATAAACGTTGGTGAAAGCTTCCTAATATATCTTATCATGTACTGTAATAAGATTCCATCCACTTAGTTGATAGAAAAAAGTATGTCAGGGAGTCTCTCACACACACAAAAAGCGGGTGTAAAAAGCGAATATTTATGTAAAGTGTAGCTTACATGCGGTGATAATTTTTCTTGGCGTTTAATTCCCCCCCCCCCCCTTTCCCGTTTTTTCCCCCACTTAGTGGCCACGCTCCGCGTAAACTCGCAAATCAACGCGCGCAACATATGTACAGCCGAGCTGGCGGGGGAACATCTGCAGCTGCAGTAACGCGCGCAGATGCTGCTGTTATAACGGCTCAGGTCAGTTGCCAGTGCGGATAGCACAGTCAGCGACCAGTGCGTCGCGGAACTGACACCGTCATCACTGCCGGTAGCACTGATGCCTGGTCCGCATGCCTGTCTGTGCCTGTCTGTGCCTGTCTGTGCCTGTCTGTATCATCCATCCAGGGGCTCGCAAAGAGTCCCAGGCAGCGGGGTGCCGCCCATTGGTGTCTGTGTGTACGTTTTTGATGTGTTTGGGTGTAAATTATTGTGCAGTCTGTGGTAGGGGGTGGCTGTGGCGGGATGCTGGTGGGGAATGTGGTGGAGTCACGAGGTCCGCTGAACCCCGCTGAGCGCCAGCCAGTCTGCGCCTGGGCGTTGTTATCAGGAGGATGAGAGCGCGATAACCCAGGAACCATTTGGTCGCTGCAGCAGCCCTCGCCCAAGTCCACGAACTAGCTCTTTCCTCATCTACTCATTACATCACTCTAGTGTCGCGCCTCGCTGCTCAAGTGCGTCACTTCAGACGGACAAACTCTTGACCAGAGTGATATGGGGGGAAGAAAGAGACCGTCATTCGTGATAAGGAGTCATCAAGCATCTAATGGAGTGACGTAGGGGAACCCCGGAAACCGTAAATCAGCATTATCGTATCGGGATTTGAACCCGTTCACCCAATATCGCGGGTCGAATGCTTTACTGTAGCCACTCCTCGCTCGATACCAGCTTTTGATGAAGAGCTCACGCCGAAGAGCTCTTGATTATGATCTTTTTTTTTGACGAGCTCTTGTTGACAAAGTCTTTTTGATGCGCTCTTATTAACAAGCTCTTGTTGATGACTTTTGTTGATAAACTCATGTGGACGAACTGTGTTGTCAAGCTTTTGATGACTATCTCTTGTTGATGATGAGCTCCTGTTGAAGAGATCTTGTTATTAAGCTCTTGATGACGATCTCTTATTGACGATCTCTTGATGATGATCTCTTGCTGAAGAGCGAGAGTAGGGGTAAGTCTGTCATTGGCTGGCGACTGCAAGATCGCTTACTGCGATGTCCGGAGTCACAACACGAACAATCTGAGGCGGATTAGTTGAAGTACAGGATGTCACAGTGTCAATGGTATATTATAACAGTTTATTTAAACTGTTCACAACAAAAGACAAATAAAATTAAAAGTAAACTAACCTAGCTTTTTTTGTTTTTACAAATGTTCAATATGTGCACCTTTAGCTATACGGCACACATCCAACCTTAAGTTCAATTCTTCCCACATTTTGGTTAACAAGATCGGAGAAATGGAAGCAATAGACTTTTCAATTTTGTGCCTCCGACCCTGAAAAATCATTAGGTAGCAGCGGAACATAGATACGATCTTTTAAAAAGCCCTAAAGGAAAATAAATCGCATGGCGTTAGTGGAGTTATGTCAGGTGAACATGAAGGTCAGCGGAAAAGAGCTTTGTCGTCTCAACCATTACGACCAATCCAACGGTCATGGACTCTGACGTTCAGCCACTCTCGTACGAAGAGATTTCAACGTGGAAGGGCTCCAACCTTTCGCCAAATAAAGTTTACAAGTTCACCCTATACTAATTGGGGGAAGAGCCATTCTTTCGCGCTTTAAACGAGAAAACAACAAATCATTATTCACGTTTGCGCTTATCTAAACCCGTTTGGAGTTACCCTTAAATCGTGACCTTGAACCTACACTCTACAACGCTTACATTTGACACTATGTAACGTTTTGGCCCTGACCCTAGCCAACACGTACAACTCCCGCGCCTCGCCACACCGTCAAAAGGCTCTAATGACTCGTACCGCGAGCGCAGGAAAATCCCCCAAAAAAATATTTGAATCCAAACAGATAGCAGACACAACAACACTACTAGTAAGATTATGAACAGTGAGAGGGGACAGCAAGTTATAAAAAAAAATGAGAAATTTATATGGCACCATTTAATAGTTAGATAAGTATATCATAAAAGGATTTCTCACAAATCGGCGCGAACCACTTCCAATACATACTGTATTATATTAAAAAAAATTCCATTAAACTATATACAAAATACTTCATCAATTACTACCAACGGTATACTCTGATCTTATACTTCGGAGCTCCGAAAAATTAATATAATACCCAAAAAAAATATTAACTATAGATATATATATATATAACATATTAAAACAACCTCTGACGCGTCAGGCATAGTACAACTATAAATATTAAAGGATAAACTTTTGCATCTGATAAGCGTAATGTAACAACATATTAACACATATTAACATCCCAATAAATATCTTAAAAAATTTATCTAGTTCCAAAATTTTGGCTTAAAACAAAAAGGGCTTTCACAGTTTAAGTCATTGTCTAACACTGACGGTCTTTTCACTTCAACGTCTGTCGAGTATAGTTTTTTTGCCACGCGGAAAGTAACCAACTGCTGAAACAATCAGATTGCGTAGTAAGTTAATTAAATTTGGAAAATCCACGCTTTATCATTTCTTGCTGCGACTAAAAAGGGTCAATGGGGCGGTGGCATGGCTGGCACTTACTTGCGTTCCACGTCGAGAAGTCCGGTCACCTGGTATACTCAGTTACTCACGAGTGTAAAATGATGGCGAACCATCACCATTAGACGTTGCCGTAGTTGCGATTTTCTGCTGCGACGAGTTCCCGTCATGCTGGTTCGGAGGTGTCGTCGACGCACGTATTTCCTCCTTAAAACATGCTCGCGATATTCACCAACCTCTTCACCGCTCACTCGCGTCCTACGTATACGGCTTCCCCAACCGTTTAAAGGGCAAACCGTTCATAATCGCTTCGTAGTGTAAGCATCACCACGGCCAACCCGCTTTATTTCGACACGTCCGCCGCCGGCTAGGCCCACGGGCCGACTCCCGATCACTCGTCCCCTGACGTCACACCCACTCCATATGTCCGCTGACGTCAGACACACAGCTCTTCCGCCACGTGCGTTCGCCGCGGAGCGATACAATCGATGATACTCTCGAACCTTCCAGACCAATATAATAACTAAAGTCCATTAAAATTAACAAATTAAGAAGACTAAATAAAAATTACAGTTTCATATATTTTTTACGTTAAACCAAATATAACAAACGTAAATAAAAATAACTTCTATTACCAGGGAGGCCAAAAAATAAATATAAAAAATCTACCATTTCTGCCAACATAAAGCTTATCCAGGCCAGAGCTGTAGCAGACATGCTACAAATATTAAATGTTATAACTGCGACATTATTTAATGGACATACTGCATGTTAAACACAAACTACTGCGTTGAGGCCACGGTCGTGTAAATGACGCTTCGGCTTGCCTGGTTGCAGACATCTGCGAGGGTGACTAACCACTCAGGTGTTGTAATAGTCCTCGAAGATGGCTGGAACAGAGGCATGCCGAAACGTCGCGCGCGCCGTGATCCACACGAACGTGACCTCGTCACCGAAGCAAAGAATTCTTCGGTGACTGTGGCCACGACAGCCGACGATCTGCACTCACGAAGCCTCGGAAACAATGGCGTCGCTGTCGAAAGAACATTGTTTGATTGGAGGCGCGACTTGGTTTGCTCTCGAGGCCCCCCCCCCCCCCCCACCCTAGAGCTGACCCCCGGAGCGCAAAGCTTCAGATGAGACCACGCGATGTGGAAACTGCTCAACGTATCAGAATTACGTCCGTTTACGAAATAGAATTTAATAATACGCCAAGGACGGATGAGCTATTATGTTTCCGTATTTTTTGACGTGACAACGTCTAATAAATCGATGAACGCCGGCTGCACGCACGAAAAAGTGTCCCGTAACGCACATTGTCCCGTTACACTCATTGTACGCTTGCGCCGCATCTATCTCTCTTCCACTCGATTGGAACAACCATCGATTTGACTTTTTGAGGCACATTAAACTTGAAACACTCCCATTCGTTTCCTACTTTCCCTATCATCGTCCTATCCTTAACAGAATAACACAGATTGGAAGAAGTTATATAGCAAACATGTATAAAAGTTATAGTTAAGATAATCTCTTCGTTAAAGTAATAAACATATTTGAATTAATGAGTGCAAATAAAAGTAAATTTAATAATTAAATTGTATATTTCATTTCACTCCTTCTTTGTATCCATAAAAATAGTGATAATTCAATAAAAATTATTCAATTTTATTCATAATAGTATGCAATCATTTCATCAATGTTTTGTTATGACGTTGTCACGTTAAACTATCGTCCGTAAACCGACTTTACAGACAACCAATTTTTCAACAGTATTTTGAAACGAGTGAAAATGGCTAAATGCCTGTTTTCAGTCGAATTTTTAGACGTGAAACAGACTCTTGAAAGCACTCAAGGGACTTGCAGTACACTTCCATCTTTATTTATCTGCTGTAAAATTTAACGAATGCCGTTGAAAGACGAGTAGAAGGCGCGCCAGTACACAGGCCTGCGCATAGAGGCTACACGGCGCTAGAAGCAGCGCTGTCGTACACCCCTGGCTAAGGCGGGTCTCTTAAGCCAGGCCAGGGTCAGCTCTCTTACAGCGACTGACGCAGGTGCACCGGTGTCGACATACCCACATTCCCTCGTGACTCCAAACACAAACTGGAAATGGTGATGAAACGACGTAAAACAAGCCCATATAATGTTATATGTGGTGTTTCTCGCCGTTTTTCCCGCTTGTTTGAATGCTTTTAAGAGCCTTTTAATGTCACACAGGCGTCTAAAGTTAGAGGGACATCGGGATCTTGCTCCTGTTGGTCCAGCCTGGAAGTACGAGATCTCCCACTGACTGTTGGCTGGTACCACTCTGAACCACTCTCCGCGAGTTGCAGAGGGCTCTCAGCGCCGCCACGCACTCTACTGCGCGTGGCTGTGGCTCGATGCCACACCTGCACTCCACACAGCCACTCAGTATTTATTTATTTATTTATTTATTCAGTTTTTGATCTGTAGATCCCATATGGACGTAAGGACTCCGGGATATACAACACGTCAAATTAATACAAATATATACATATATACAAACATACTGTACAACCATAAAAACTAAATTTTACAGAGTACTTTAACATTTCAATAGTAAGAAAGAGAAAAAAAAAACATGGGTACATAAGAAATGGTATAAACTCAAGTCTAAGGCTCAGAGCGAAGAGTTAGTTTACAAAACTCAATATTTTTCTCCTCGTTTTGTGATGGATTTAAATAAGATTTACCAAAGTTTAGTTTTCTTATCTGTTATTAGGTCAAAGAATTCTATCAGAGAGTAGGAAGGATGTTCTAACAGAACTTGTTTGATTGTTCTTTTGAATATAGATAAATCGGTTATATTAGTGAAATTTTTTGGCAATAAGTTGTAAATTTTTATGCGTATGTAATTTGCGCTCTTTTCATACTGACTGGTATTATGAACTGTTATCCTCAATTTATTGGAGTTTATTGTGTTGTATAAATGAATATCTAGATTTTTTTAAAAATAGCGTTTCTCCTTAAGTAATGAATAAGAGTATTCTAGTATTCTTAGTATATACACGTTTATGACTGTTAAGATTTTAAGTTTTTGAATTTTTGTTTACAGTGAGCTGACATTTTGTCATGTGACTACTCAGCGAAAGAAACCCTTAAATCTAGCATGTTTGTGAAAGATGGGGAAAACAAAATTTGTCTCGAAAGAGTATTGGACAAGAAAGCGAAAAAGCTAAACGAAGGTAACAAATTTTTGCAATGCCTTAAATATATTTAAAAAAATGACTTATTTTGGATTCAGTAAGTATTAAGTGATTGAGAAAGTATCACAGCCTTTTCCCAAGTCGATAGTTGTTGAACCCTTTTCTTTTCAGACTACAGCACATGAGCAATTAGCTGGAAGATTTATGATCTCTAGGTGCAATTTTTGACTACGCCTTAGTCGTAATACAATGTCCACTATTCAGAGCACGATTTAAGAGCTTCATGAGCTGCAGCTCTGAAGTTATCACCCGGTGATTGTAGCCTCATCTTCATATTCTTTTCTCCCAACCTGTTCATTTTCCACACGCACAGAATATGTGTTTATTTGTCTGAGCTAGAAACTACTCATATATAAGTATGAGCTGCTTGTTTACGTAAACACCATTGACACTGCCTATTACTCTGAACACTCTTTCAAATCTGCTACTTCAAATTACTAAGTTATTTTCCTCTGGGATATACCGCAGTTAGGTTGACTGGCTAGCCAACCCCCTATATTCCTAACAACGTCAATTAAGATACATAGCAGAAAATAACATTAAGTTATGGTTTACGGGTAAAACAGTGTGTACAATCTGGAATTCTAAGACGAATTTACGTAGTAAATTTTTCATGTAGAGGGGACTGGAAACAACTATTAATTTGAAATATATCTTGCTATAATTTTTTGTAGGTAGCAGAATGATTATGGATCAGAAAATTAAGTTTTTAATATTTTCATGTATCTTTGAAGCTAAAAAAAATAATTGATCACATATTCCAGTGGGGAAAAATTAGTTTACTAATATGATACTCCAACCATTCTCTGAAATTATCTGACGCCGTCGTTTATCACAAAACTATCCAGAGATGTCCGTGGTCCGATGTTTACCTGCAGCTGGCTTTCGTACTCCAAATTTATTTACAACTAGAAATGCGGAGTGATTGACCTGCGACAATAGCTGCCCACAACGCCGTTGATTGCAAGTGGTTGTCCGACCAAGCGAGTGATTTATGTGTGATTTTCGTCAGTTACGAGGCAGTGTTTTTCATTCCCACAATGGTCGTAATTCTCACTGAATTTTCTGAAGTACGCAAGATGTCTGGTTAGTTAGCTCGTGTTTATTTCACCATTTGTTCCATATAGGCCTACCTACTGTCTTTCCTTACCGCTGCCGCTGGAATGTGTTGTTTTGCAATCTTTAAGAAATTTAAAAGTAAGAGGGTTTTTTAAAAGTCGGATCCAAAATATGCTCTAAATATTCATTTGCATAATATTTAAATAAGACTTCGCAAAGACTAACATTTTCAATATGCATAAAAGCCAACTCTGAAGCGGACCAAAACACAGAAATGTGTATATTTATATATATAAAAAATACAGACACACGCACGAATGGCAAACAAACGTTAAAAAAGAAAAAAAATGAAAAACCTTTAAAAAAAACCTTAATCGTTTAGGTTTATTTTTATTTTTATATATTTTAATATGTGATGAATGCGTGTTTGTTTTTCGTACCAGCTCATCAGCCTGCCACGTGCTGTCAGCGCAGCTGTCAGCCGGGATGCTGTCTGACAGACCAGCGCTACCTGCGGCGGCTGTCACTCCGGGCTGTCACTCGGGCTGTCACTCCGCACGCACCTCTAGCCGGACGCGACCCTGGCGGGGAGATCACAAACACACCCTCACAACCGGCGGGCAGCGACTGGGAAATTAATTATAATTTAAGGAGAAGATCGTTTTGGAATACGTGTACGCGCCATTGTGACGAGCAGTTTTGACGGCTCTTCTCGGGACCACCCATGGCCATGAAAGCATTTACGAAAGGACCCTCATGACAGCGGGCATTAGAGGCATTTAAAGACGAAAATAAATAAACTGCTAACTGCTGGTAACCTGACACTGATACGCTGTAAACAAAAAACTAGTTTCTTTGCATAAAAAACACTCTGGAAAATATTTGTGAACAGATTTTAAAAATAAACGGCGTGAAATTGCAGAGTAGATTCTTGTGGAGTCTACAAAAATTTTTGATTCATTTGTGGGGAAATAAGTATTGTTGTTTAAAATGTGTCAAAATTCATGACATTCTTTTTTGCAGTTATTGCTGAAAGTGTTAGGAACTATTAAATATTTAAAATGAAGTTTAACGGCATAATTTGGAAACTTATTTAATGAAATCTTTCTTTGAATACACGCCAAATATTTTCCACGGTGTGATGAATTCAGACTCGTGGATGAACACAATCGGCGGGAGGAAAGGAGGCACAAGCGAAATAACAGTAACAGAACTTGTTACGTAGTATCGCACTGCGTAACTTTGATGAATTTCAAGACTGAGCCCCTGCCTGTAAAATTAATTTACCATCCATGTCGGCTCCAGATAATGGCCCTAATAAAACTTGTGTAAATTTGTATTTAAGGGTAGGTGTATTTAACTATTGTTTTTTTTTTGTTCGCAGAAACGTGGCACTTCTCATTGTGTTATTCCTCAAAGTAATGTCTCCTAAGTTTAATGTCAAGCTTATTTAATTGGTGTATTGAAGGGTGATGTTTATTGTGAAAACCTTTTTTAACAATAAACATTTATTTCACGTACTTTCGCACCACATCTCTGTGATTGAAAATCTTGCCCTCCCGTCCCTCCTCTCCGGACAGGAGGTAAAAACTCGTGAATCAGGGGGTGCTTCAGCTCGACACAGAGGTGGGAACAACTCGCCGCCGGTCGAAGTGACGGGACATCCGGGGACACCTGGGGACACACACCGGGCCCTGTCACTCGGGGCCCGGCCTAGCGACCCCTGCCGCCGAGGACTCTTCGTGCGTGGCAGCGAGGGAGTGGCGCTTCGCACGCGGGAAGCCTTCTTTTCACAGACGAGAGAGCCAAACGCCCAATCGTGCATCTTCGGTTGTTTTTTCATTTGTTCATTGTAAATAAATATGGCGGTGTTGATAAAATGATACTAATGGTCAATAAGGTTAGGTTAGCTGCATTTTAAATACTTTAAAACATTGTGGACGGTTGATTTGGTTAGGACAGCTACATTAAAGATACGGAAAAAAAGCATGAACTTCGGGGAACTTCGGGTTTTGGCTCTCTCGTCTGTGAAGAGAAGGCTTCCCCTTGCCACAGGGCAGGGACGCATATCCCTGGGGGGCCAGGGGGGCGGGACACTCACTGACGGGAACCTGCCTGCTCTTGCAAGAGCGCGACTGGGAAACGGGGGTTGATCAACGTAAACGTCAAAACTTATGTCTTATAAAAAAAAAAACATTCCGTTTATTTTGAAAGTTTCACTGCGTGTAGGTCAAAATATGGGCGGTGTACATCATAGAAGCACCGTGTACAGAAATGACGTGTCGGGGTAACCCAACGTGCAAAAAATTTCTCCCCCCCCCCCCCCAAAAAAAAAAATTTCCGTGGACCCTTCTTGCGAATTCTACAGACTTGCGCCACAGCTAAAGGATGTCTCACTCTTAGTAAAGTAGATGGTTGCCCGATTGGTACTTTTGTTAATCTTAAAAACCTTATTTTGTATACCATATATAATTAATTATACGTTTTCATTTACTTTTAAACTTTGCTAATTATTGATTTTTCTAAGACAATAAAATGGGGTATACTGATAGTATTATTACAGTTTTTGTCATTATGGAAGAAAAAATACGATAAAAACTATTATTATCTCATACATAAAAAACAACTTGCATCAGTCGGTGACTATTATTAACAAGGAATTCCATTTTATTATGTACTTCGATCAAACGCATCCAAAATTTTTAACAATAAATAATATTGAAAATTAGTTGAAAAAGGTTGAAACCAAGATGGCGTCATTCAGTTACATCTCCTTAAAAGTAAAAATATAATATTATCATATGATGCTCTTGATTAAATGCAACAAGAAAATGTATTTGCAAAATTCTCATTCCAAATTATCTTTTAAACAATGCAATATTTCAGATTCCAACATTTAAAAAAATGTTTATGTCATTATAAAATATGTGTCTAAAACGTTTGTGCTCTATGGTGTATATCTGGCAACAGAGCACTCTGAGACAAGGACAGCGCTATAATGGCAGAAATCACGCACTGGAAACAGAGAATAAGTGCACATTAAAACGTACACCGTGAAGTGAACACGAGACACTCTAAAGACAACTGTTTCCCAGCATACGTGCCATGAAGAAACATGGCCACCAAATTTACTGGCCGTGTTCTAATTACCTGTCAGATCCACACATGCGCGATTATTTTTTCCGAATGTTTTCTATACATCAGAGACAAGCAAACCTAACTCATAACCGAGCAACTTTACAGGAGAGCGAAACACTGCTTTTTAAGGTTAAATAAAAAAAACGCTCCAAATGCACGTGGAAGAAATTTATGTATGTATATATTTTTTCAAATACGGACTTTTCTCAACAGCCACACGTAAAAAAATACTGTAACTGAGCTTACGTTTGTCTAACTCAACTAAATATTTAAACTTAAGAGCTCCGCCTACCTGGACACACACAGGATGTGCAGAACTTCAGAAGAAACCACGCGATACAAAACTGTCCAAGATATTCGAGTGGTGTCTGTTTACGAACAGCATTCAAAAATACGCTGAGGGAGAATGAGTAGTAATGTTTCGGGATTTCGTTTTTAAACTGAACTTTTAGGTCAGTGAACAAAATTGGTTGTCTGTAAAGTCGGTTTACGGACGATAGTTTAACGTGACAACGTCATAGCAAAACATTGATGAAATGATTGCATACTTTTATGAATAAAATTAAATCATTTTTATTTTAATAATAAAAGAATAAATACTTGAAATTATACTATTAATCAGACTTTTAAAATGCAAGAATAATTAACCTTTATTGCCGAAATTGTTGTTGTAATAAGCAATGAAAACCACATTAACTTTTCACTTCACTTTATAAACAGTCGACGAAACAGTTCACGTGTAGATGACTTATAATTAATTTTAAGCGTAACGGAACACAGCGTAACGGAACAACGAGCGTAACGGGACACAGCGTAACGGAACAATGAGCGTAACGGGACACAGCGTAATGGAACAATGTGGGTAACGGGACACTTTTTCGTGCGTGCAGCCGGCGTTCATCGATTTATTAGACGTTTTCACGTCAAAAACTAAAACTAATTTTTAGGCACGAAATACTCGGTACAGATTGTTAAAAATCAATCAAGAGACTGGAAATACCACTTTATCCTCGTTTACCTGCCATGTAATGTCACGGTCACCGCTCAGATCTCACAGTTTCCCTATGCACAGTCCACAGCCTTGCGCTTAGAGGTGATACAGTGTTACAAGTATCAGAGAACGTCACACTTACCATCCTGCCTCGCTTACACAAATACGCTCCAGACTAGGCGGTCCTCTTAAGCTTTTATTACTCCCTCTCATGCTTAATTTCTTTTAGAGGAGGGAAGGTGTAGGTTACGATGTTATGGTTCTTTAAAAAAACGAACTTTCAAGACATTATCTTCAATAAAAAACCAAAACTGCAAACAGTTAGCTACCAGCTGCATATAATCCAGTCCTTAGAGTGATTAATCACTGTTTATTCGAAACATTGAATCAGGAACATCTGATTGAAAACGTTTGAAACAGCTTCAATCAAACCAGTAAATTGCTACAATTTGTTTGTTACAGCTACCCAATATCACTATTTTATCACAGGATTTGACTAATTTTCAAACAATTTCCACTCCTTGTTTCCGATTCATAGTGAAGCCTACTGATTACCAGCCAGTAACCACCTTCGGAAGAATTTTCGGTCACAAACATTTCATTGATTCAGCAATGTCATGGGCTTGCCACGTGACTGGACGAACACTTCCTCTGCTTGTTCATGTCCAAGTTCTCCAAGAAGTGTTCAGGTATATTTGGGACAATCATTAGAGACACAGGCGTTCTGTTAGACTTACACTGTGTTTATGTTTGGCACATTCTGTCTTACTGTTGGCTGTGGTCTTTTGAGCGGTGCTTTTCCTCATCTGTCTGGGCCAATGAGATCGAGGTTGATGTAATGTTGAAATTTCCGTGATTCGTCCGAACAGCAGGTATATCCTTCGTTATTTTGGGAGTATCAGGTCTTCGTGAAAACACGTGTCTCTACCAACCAACGATATGTAATAATATTCAATGGCTTTCACGGCCATTGCCTGAAGTAGCTTGGCTTCTGGGTTGTGGCCGTGTCCTTGGCGAATAATTCACCGACGTTTCGGTCGACATTGCAGTCGCCATCATCAGGGAGCAATTACCTACAGTAGGTAACTACTCCCCGATGATGGCGACTGCAATGTCGACCGAAAAGTCGGTGAATTATTCGCCAAGGACATGACTACAACACAGAAGCCAAGCTACGTCAACGATATGTAAGTGTTTCAAGTCTACTTTGCTACTGACACGAAATGGATCCGCGTGCTACTTTGTCTATGAACAGGGCTCAAATGACAGCCCACGAAAGCTGTTATGATACTTCAAGAGTGTGTATGCATGCTAACTAAACCAAAATTGGTTGACAAAGCCAACGTTATCCCAGCATCTATTAATGTCTTATGTAATCGCTAGAGACCGGAAAAATTCGCGAATTCATTTCACGATAGGCTAAAATACAAATAGTTATACCTCAGTGCTGCCTCTGCTATTGGCTCACAACTCACCTGGATGACTCTGGGCCAATGAGAAACACCCAACCAAAGCTGTATCGAATCACAGGCTGCTACGTTGGGACGTCTCACAAGACAGCAGCCCAATGAGTGGGTGGCATTTGACCGAGTGTACGTAGAACTATGGAGTACATCCTGCAGGTCATTGAACCCGCGATTTTTTCCGGTCCCTAGTAATCGCACATAGGGTGCATGTTCGATGAAGTGTCAACTCGCTCTCTCGAACACAGCGCTTGTTTCCGCCGTGTGACGTCAGCGCACGGTCGCTCGTGCCTCAGGAGACGAGTGGTTTGTGCCCAGTGGCGTCCGGACGTAGAATGACGTGGGCTTTGCGAAGTCTCCAACTGGTTGCAACACTACTCACTTTGCGAAATGACGCACATAACTTACGTAACCATGTCCAAGTGTGCGGAAAACCTAAAGCACGTAACTACCCAATTAACGCCCATAAATTACGAGCCTGTACTGGATCTTAAACATATTCTGGCACATCTAGCGCGAATGATTTAAGAGAAAGATCCCCGATAGTCTCAGGCAATGATTTTAAATACGATATACGTTTTAAAACTTCGTTTGACTGGTCTGGAGTTTTAACTATCAATAGTTAAAATCTAATGCCACCTTTAACTGCCCTGAAAAGTCGAAGATTCTTATTATTATAGCAGATTTCCAGACCACAGTGACAGCATTTCACCTAAAAAAAAAAATTTTCTTATGCAAGTCCTTTGAAATAATCCTGCTTTTATTTATAATGCAGCACCATAATATAAATCATTTCTGACACAAACATCGCATCGCCTTTATTGCCTAGCTCACTATTTACGAGATGATTGTGGTGCATTTCACTTACCACAGCAAAGATTGCTCCTTAGATAGAGCAGGTTTTTTCTTACCATAAAAAAGTAACTTAATTTGTTTTTGTGCTTGTCGCCGTCTTATTAAATTTTCAAGAACTCGCACTGCATGCAGGTAAATACTAATTTACGCGATCATGTAATTTTCCTCATTAAAATGCGTTAACTAGCAATTAAACAACTTTCGCAAAGGCATAAAAAAGCAGGAAAACCTTGTGGGTCATATCGGATGGAATTTAAACAACTTCGCATTCCAGAAGTCACGTCTGATTGATGAGCACAGAATCCTTCGCAAATTGGTTTACCTACAGTCATCGAGATCCCATCGTATTTCATCAGCACTGCAAGATAAAATTTTTTAAACAAAGAAAAATAAATGAAATAAAAAATTCTAACTTTAACATAATCATTAAATACGCGATAATATAAAGAAATAATATGAGTGTTGATAGTACATATTTTATTAATACGTTAGGTTTTTTTAAAGGAATGAATGCTTTGTTAATATTGCAATATTTTGAATTGTAAACACAAACTGTTTTTTTTTCCATAGCAATAGTAGCTAAATTTGATAATAATGACATTTATACCCTGCAAGCAAGCATGCTTTTACTGATACAATAATTGTTTTTGCAGGAACGTAATTTAGTGCTGGCTCCAATCGAAACAAAAGTTTTGTGTCTTTTGGGGCAAAGAAAGCAGTTTCAATCGCAGGCTTCCGAGTGAGGGACTTTCGTGTAGTTATTAAACCTTCAAGGAAGAAAAGGCTAGATCCCCAAACTTCAAGCAGCATTGGGAATAACAATATGAAGTGTTGTAACGACTAAATGATTTGGTCTCTCGCATTCAGGGTGGAAATTTGGACCAATTAAAGAGACGTGTAAACTTTTCGGGACGAAAAAAAGATTTAAGAGGAGAGGGCAAGTATTACAGGGCTACCAGTGACGCAACCGGCCAGACTGCAGAAGGGGTACAATGCAAGTAACACCTGTTCCTCTGCTACAGCCACACGGAAATCCAATTAGCAGTAGCGCACTTTCTGTACAATTTAACAGCTCGGAGCGCTACCAGAGCTAGGTACGCGTGAAGTGGCGTAACTAGGATGTCCTTGTTCTGGGAGCTTCGAATGTTGAGTCGGGGGACCTTTAAGGACGTGACATTGCGGTGGGCTGCAGGAGGAACCAGCAGGTGTGAAGGGTGGAAGCCAATTGGCGAGCGCCAGAGAAGTGGAGAGGGTGGGTGATGGGTTGGCGAGCGATAGCGGGCGACGAGAGACGGGGATCAGAGCACCGGGGACTGTGTCGCGGTGCTGACGAGAGAGTGGTGCGAGGCAGTGTGCTGGGACAGAGGTGCGCGCTAAGAGACGAGCAGTAGAGACAGCCAGTGTCGAGCCGGGCTACGGTGGGGGAGAGTTAAGTGAGTAATTAACGAACTAGTGATTAATTTCTGGACAGCCATTAAAATCGTCGTATTAAAATGATTGTGTTCATATTAACTCGTAGTTAAAAACTGCACTTTCCTTCGGTATCTGTATTCCCATTTAACAATACTTTACTTATTATTTGCAGTAACTTAGCTGTTCAGTTCCAACTTTAACGACGTATACTAGCTGAGGTAAGTATTTATGACCTTAAGTATGTATGTTTTAAACTTACGTTTTTTTCGTGATGAATGTGTAGCCGACGTTTTTTCGGTCGAAGTCTGACTCAGACTATTCTGAGATAAGACAAAGTTTTAAAGCGTGTTCTCAAAATGCGATTGCAGTCCTAAGTTATATATTTGTTTAGTTTATTGTCATACACCATCTAAATTCTAACCCATTCGGTTCTGATGAGACCGGTGATAAATAGCAAATATTTTTCGAATGATTCCTAAACTGTCATTACTTCCTTGGAATATCTGTAATATTTTACTGTATTGCAAATACAATCCACGTACGTTTTGTCTGCTCTAATGGCGAAATACAATAAAAGACAAGAACTAATGACATAACTTTACTATTGCGGTTCGTACAATTACATGCACATATAAAAACAATATTTAATGAATTGATAGTAACTAAAGTAATTAATTTATGCCAAAAAAATATTGTTACTAAAAACAATAATAAAAAAATTGAAACTACAGAATCAAATGTTCCATACATTTTTTTAAAAACACTATCTTAAAACTTGTGCCCAGAATAATCAGAAAACGTTTATCAGATAATATGTCGTGTAGCAAAATTATTGAAATTGATGTTTACATCAGAAATTAAAATTTAGGTAACAGCAGGGAATACGACGAATGTTTTGCTAGTAACATGAAACTTTGCGCTGCAAGTTAATGCAATCAAGATCAAAAATCTCACTGAAAGTTCACATATTCGAATGTTGACCAAAAAAATGTTAGCTTGGCACACGGACAAAGGTGTTTTTTTTTCCGGACCACCGTGAGAACTGAAACGCAACCCCCCTGAGTACGTCAGCAGATGACGTCAGTCGCCCGATTCGCGCCGCGGTCGCGCGGAAATCACAGTTTTTTTTTTGTTTTAACGACCTTTCACGTGCGGGGCCGTTTATTGGAGGCGACGGCGCGCCCCTAGTTCTCGTTAGTCCCGCCAGAGGCCGCGTCGTAAAGCCCGCCGCCGGCGCGCGAGTTGGTGATCACTCCCCCCCCCCCCCCCCCCCCCTCCTTGCCAGCCGGCGATGCACCAGCTCGCACATAACGCAATGCGCAGCCTGCGCCTGTCTCTGACGCGTGCTGCAAGACACGGCTCACGTCTCGCACGGTGAGGGAAGCCTTCGCTTCACAGACGAGACAGCCACACCCGAAGTTTCCCCAAGTTCATGCTCGCTTTTTTTCTCTTCCGTTCTATCTCATTGCACAAACCGGTGTGGCATTAAATTTTGCGGTCGGTTAGGATAGGTTAGCTACTTTATAAATACTTGAAAACATTGTGGACGGTTGGTTATTTTAGGTAAGTATAGCTACATTAAAAATACTGTAAAATCATTTTATGGTTGCTTAGCAAATAACTTTTTAACGTGTAGCTATACAGGCCTAGGAAACCGTTTACATGATTTCACAGTATCTTTAATGTAGCTATCCTAACCAAATCCACCGTCCACGATGTTTTAAAGTATTTATAATGTAGCTAACCTAACCTATTTGACCATTAGTTATCATGAGTTACAATGAACAAAAAAAAAAAAACTCGAAGATGTACGATCGGTAGAGACCGGAAAAATTCGCGAATTCATTTCGCGATAGGCTAAAATCCAAATAGTTATACCTCAGTGCTGCCTCTGCTATTGGCTCACAACTAACCTGGATGACTCTGGGCCAATGAGAAACACCCAACCAAAGCTTTATCGAATCACAGGCTGCTACGTTGGAACGTCTCACAAGACAGAAGCCAATGAGTGGGCGGCATTTGACCGAGTGTACGTAGAACTATGGAGTTCATCCTGCAGGTCATTGAACCCGCGAATTTTTTCCGGTCCCTAATGATCGGACGTTTGGCTCTCTCGTCTGTGAGAAGAAGGCTTTCCGCAGGTGAATGCGGGACTGGCGTCTGGCACGAAGACGGCAACGATGTATCGATAGTATCGATATGTACATCATATGACATTCCTTTATTCCGTTAAGGAGATGGTTGAATGTGATGCTGATTATTGACAGACATTCATTTTTAAAGAAATGTATTTAATAACTGGGAGCGAAAGAACGATGTGCGATAATAAAAAAAATAAACATGCAAAAATACGCATTATATATTATGATATGCATATGTATTTGTAAAATGGCAATCTTTATTCAGATAGTTAAATAGTAAAATAAATACTCGGTATTCAATATTATTATAAATACGTGTATACAATTTTTTTTTTTTAATTTAGTAAAATATTGAAGATAAATTTTAATTAATAATTAAAATCAATAAATATTGTGAAAGTTTTGAAATATCGATGATTTGGAATCGATATTTTATAAACTATATTTTTTATATCGATATTTAATTCTGATGATATCGAATTTGAGGAAAAAAAAATTTCAAGAAAAAAAATATTAAAATTATATGTAAATAAATTTGGCAGAAAAATTAATAAAATGGTGGACGGAAAGCTTAGGAAAGAACAAATTATTATTTAAAAGGAGGGAAAAAAGAAAATATTGGATTGAACATTAAGAAATTTCATAAGTAATTTTCAAATTTTTTATTCTTTGTAATTCCATTTTTTTTGTGTTTTTGTTGGCTTTTTTTTTGCTTAACATCTTCAGAAGTCTATAACAAACCATACAAATTAATTTAAAATATAAAAAAAAAATGTTGGAGGAAGAAACTATTGAAATAAATATATGTAGATGTTATTGAATTATAAAAAATAAAAATAAAAAAAATTATTTGTTTTTACTTTTGCTGGAAAGAGTTAAATTTTTATTAGGTAATTCTATTTATAGTTACCCTTATCGCGTAACGCCGTAGGCTGTATAATTTTCATTGCTCTTTGCAAACCTGTTACTCCTAGCCCAGACAAGATACATTAAAAAAGTTAATTGTTACCCAATATTTTCTACTGATTTTTATACACCACTGTTTCTAATTGAACTTCTGCATTAGCGTGTATATATAGCTTTTTTTTCTTTAAAATTAATCTGTATTTTTTTTCACTCTTCAGTTGTAAACAGTAGATATGTTTATTTTTTATTCTTTGCGATGGGGGAGCGGTTGGCATAGCCTCGTGACGCCAGATGTAGACTGGGATGTGAATGATAAATGGTCTGGTATCGCTGCGGGCATCGACCGAAGTCCTTTATCATGTCGGTAATTTATCAACACCAGCTTGAGCATCTCATTAGCGGGCTTGTTTATTATAAAAACCTGTTCGCACCTGAAGGAATCGCCTCGGGGTGACTTTGTTCACGTCCATCTTAACTTTTAAGTGTCTTGTCCTCGCTTCATTGCATAGCTCGACAGGTCTTGGCCCCAGCTCCGTGCAGATGTGGGGATCAGTTTTCACGCACCAGATTAGCGGTTTCCCTTTCTTTCTTTTTTACGGCCAGGGAACCATGTCCTCGAGTTTCTTTTGGCGGAACCCCAACTCCTTCGAATAAAGTTATCCGACAAAAATTGTGGACATTCAAACCAAATTTATTTTATTTACACCTTATTGTTGAAGACCCCCTGATACATAGTTGTTTGCATGTTCTAATATTCGAAGAAAAAAAAAAGGGGGTTGTCTGTAAAGTCGGTTTACGGACGATGATTTTACGTGATAACGTCATAAGAAAACATTGATGAAAAATTACATACTTTTTAATTTTCAAATATTATTTACAGTTTTTTTGCAAATTTTATTTAAATAATTTGTTTAATTATAATCACGAACAATTAGTGAAAAATCCCGCCTTAACCTGTTTGATATTATAGAAGATTTTCTCGCACGGTGGTTGGCCGGTTCTTGCACGCTCGGGTTCAGGCGGAACGTGACATTTTTTCGTGCGTGCAGCCGGCGTTCATCGATTTATAAGACGTTATCACGTCAAAAACTATAGTTTCGAATTAACAGCCTTGCACGTACCTAATGTGATGGAATTAAATTTTTTCATGATTTGGCGTATAATAGCTCTGAAATATAAAATATCGCCTGCATTCTTTAAAGAACACACGTTCTGCCTCTAGGCCTGTCTACCAGGGTTTCTTTTATGCATCTTTTTCCTTAGTCGGATACATATGTGGACTTTATCACGACCTTTTCTTGCGTAATCGTTACTTTACAAACCATTTCATGATATTCACACTAGCAGATACGCAATTGTTTTGAATATTTCGAAATGTAAACTGCTGCAAAGTAAATATAAAATATGCTGGGCTGGCAATAGTTGGTTACCTCAGAGTAGCACGGCTGTGAAACGTCACGAACGCTAACTTTCAGAAGAAACCGTGATATGTTGAACGTGTAAAGCTTCCATTTCCAACCGCCAGTAAAGACATACGCTTGCTGTTTTTGGGGCCAGGGGTTTCCACGCATCCTTCCAACGATAATTTCTTTCTGGCAGCTTCTTACCTGATTACCTGACGCTGCTCTTTTAATGAGAGACGTGACCGTAGATGGTGGAATGTTACTGCATAAACTAACTTTATTACTTATCTGTAATTATTATTGACGTAACAACGTCTAATATATCGATGAACGCCGGCTGCACGCACGAAAAAGAGTCCCCTTACGCACATGGTCCCGTTTGGCTTTGTCCCGTTACGCTCATTTTATATTGCTCTTTGCTAACCTGAACTTCCTAGCATTGCGACCGAGTCTGTGGCGTATTTCTGTTTTCATGCATTTCAATGTAACATTTTCATTGCTCTTTGCTAACCCGTTCTTCTTAGCATTGCTGCAGAGTCCGTGGCGAAAATATATTATTTTTGACTGCATTTTGGTGTTGGGTAAGCCATTTTCCTTCACATCATCCTTGAAACACTCCCATTCGTTTCCTTCCTTTCCTATCATCATCCTATCCTTAACAGAATAACACACATGGGAAGAAGTTAAATAGCAAACATGTATAAAAGTTATGGTTAAAATAATCTGTTCGTTAAAGTAATAAACATATTTGAATTAATGAGTACAAATAAAAGTAAATTTATCAATTAAATTGTATATTTCGTTTCACTCCTTCTTTGTATTCATACAAAATAGTGATAATTCAATAAAAATGATTCAATTTTATTCATAAAATTATGCAATCATTTCATCAATGTTTTGTTATGACGTTGTTACGTTAAACTATCGTCCGTAAACCGACTTTACAGACAACCATTTTTTTTTCACTATCAGTTGCCACAGCATTACATATAAGTTAGTTTTAATTTCCGTGCTGTTGTGCGGTTAAGTCCAAATGCTGAAAGTTTTATTTCTAAAACAGTTACGTAAGTGTTTATGTTTAACGTGGCTGATTTAGTGCTTGGTGGTGCAGTAAAAGCTCTTTCGCAAGCGCTTTAACTCCAACCACGCGACATTATAATTTGTGTTTTTTTTTTCTGTGGCTATTTATTCTACTATACTACCTGAGAAGTACGTAAATGATCCTCCGGCGCCTGGAGCTGCAGTAGTTTGGCCCGGGAGGGGGGGGGGGGGGCTCAATGACCGACCGCCACCTGACTTTTCGGCAGCCTTATTGGATCACCTAGACTTTCAAAATTCCTAAACAAATTACCAAAAATTCACCAAAATTCGCCATAATTTACAGTGTTTAGGAAAAAATTCCGCCACAAAATCGCAAAAAAATCAGAAAAACAACAATTATTCTATGTTGAGGGAAAAATTCCCGTTTTGAGGGAAAATTACCTGATTTTAGTCCCAAAAAATGTTATTGATTTGAAAAATCCTCAAAGGGACTTAAAGTTCTCATCATCAAGCCTCCAATAAGCTCTGAGGACTTTTGACCTAAACCAATTGGATGCCATGACTGCCATTTCAAATTATTACGTAACCGTTGGGTCTATTTAATTAGTAATTTTTTTTGCAATTATGCACGTTCCTTTGTTTTAATGATAATATTTTTAGCAATACTTAGAAACTGCGTGAGCGAGGCCACGGGATATTAGCTAAGTTATAATACAAACGGTAACTGCATCCACTGGTCGTTAGGCTTTCGTCAGCTGTTTTACCGGCGCGTGTTAATGCTAACCAGTTGAGTTTGGAGCTATAATAAAGCAAGGTTCCCCCCACCCCAACCACCCCCTTTTTGGGTATGGATTTCGAACAGGTTGGCTATTCTCCTGTCGACGAAATTTTTTCAGGTTTTGCTATCAGATCTGTCTTCCTAATATATATGTTATTCGTTTTCAAAGCAAAAATTTCTTTATCGTACACTTAACCGAGTAATAATTAACTGCACTTTCAAAATATTTTTTTTAGCATTATATATTTCACAAATTTAGTAAAACTTTTAATTCTAAGAACCCTAAGAGGCACGTTGAAAAATGATGAATATAACAAACACTTTAATTTAATATACATGAAATATTTTTTTACTTAAAGTTCAATTTCTTTTAATATTGTTAAATAAAAATTATTTCTTATATAAATATGAAATGATAAAAAAATTTTTACAAAAAATTGTTTTTAATGTAGAAATTCTTGATAAACTTCATTGCGCGTTGTCACTGGTCATTCAGTAATCTTCCTTGCTGCGGATTCGATTCAGTACACACCAGGATGGCAGCCATATTGGCAGTGCACTTCGCATGAAGGTGCTCTCAATTGTTCAATACAGTTCGCAACAACATTAGCAAGCTACAATTAAAATGTGCCTAAACATCTGCTAGTGATCAATTTAAGCCTATCATTAGCGCTTATATTGTACAGTTTTTTTTTATTTTATAAAAAAAACATAACGCTACATGTAAATGTAAAAATAAGCTGTTTATTTCTAGTACAAAAATGATTTGCACCATATCACTGACAAACTTTTTTCTAGATCTATTAATATAAGTGTCATTATGCCAATTAGGTACTGCTTGGCCTATGTCCTTCTATTGGTTGGTCGAAGTTCTAACTTCAAGCGGGTGTCCTGGGTTTGAATCCTGGGTAAGACGTTGATGTGTGTAGCGTTTTAAATTTTAAAGGTAAGGTTCCATCGTTTCCGAACAGCTATGTTGCATTACAGCCTCTTCAAAAACTCTTCATTTATTTTGCCAAAAAATTAACTTTTATCACGAACGAGTCAAAATTAAAAAATGCTAGGCCTATTATGTTGTTGGTTGGAAAACGTAAAACCGACAATGGCCAAACTGAATTTCGTGCAGTTTCTGAAAGGAATTACTGTCAATAGGTAGATTCGAAAATGTTCGTAGTTGTCGAACAACATTCAAAATCAGCGATGAAGATCATATCGTGTTTATCACGTACAGGTCACACTTCAAGTTTGTTCGAGTAGCTAGCTAGAGAGGACGAGCAACAGCCAGCAGCAGCCAGCAACGGCAAGCAACAGCCAGTAACAGCCGGCAACAGCCAGCGAATGCTGTCGCTACTGGCCGCCGCATGATGCGCGCTTCGCTGTTGCTGCAGTCACTACCCCGCGGGACTTTCACACGCGGCAAAGCCTTTGCTAAAAACTCGTCCGAGCAGCTTCCAGTCTCCGGACGATTAATGCCAATGAAATAATCACGTACACAATCGCCCGATAAATAAGCGCGGTTTCAAATACGAAGATATATATTATTTTTATCATAACATCAAATACAAGTATTTTTTTTACAGTCTCTGTTTGGGGTCACAAAAATTTGGCAGAGTGGTTCTGCGTCTCAAGGTATTTTGCGAAAAAAAAAGTGTCTTTTTTTTCTGAATACTCGTGACGATATAAATATGCGATACGTGACATGATCCTTGCAAAAAAATTCTCTTACAACTTTTCTTCTGCTAAAAAAATATAAATATATACATTTTTTTCAACTGACATTAACATGAATTAATTTTATGTTTTTACCACTCCAGGGCATTTCGGAATTACGTGTTGATATCGATAAGAATTTTTTTTACAATTATTTTCCTAAGAACTTGACCACGATAAATCACGTTAACCTCGGCGGAATGCACACGCGACCAGCCGTGACCAATGAGAGTTTAAACCGGTCCGTTGCAAGACGCACGCCAGCTCGTTGCAAGAGTCGCGACGGCGGCGGGGAAATCAATGTTATTGAACATGTAAGTGCGCTAATCGTCTTGTCGTTTATCCGGCGTGTAATCTCAACCCACCCCTTCCCATCGCCTCGGGCTCCACGTATACAGAAGCTCTCGGAGAGCTTAATGGCGTCATTAGATTGCAAGGACATATTACAATTTAATATATATACATGAGTTATTTATTCATATTTATTGTGAAATATATATTTTAGAATTAAATATATATATTAAAAAAATATTTTTCGGGTTTGTTAAGAAAGTCAATATTGTCCACATTAAAAAGAGGGGGGCGGGGGGAGTTGTTATCCGCGAAGCGTGACTGTGATGTCAGAACTATGTCTTATAGAAATCTTTCTTTATAGGTATTTTAAAGTTTTCTGCCTATTGCATGCATGTAGGCCAACTTATGGGCAGAATACAACATAAAAGCACCTCATCTGTAGATGACGTGTCGGTTAACCCCACGTGATAAACTCTCAGGCCCCCCTTCCCCCCTCCCTGGAAATGTCTATGGGTTTCCTTGCGAATCCTACAGATTTGGGCGCATGACTGTACGCGTAGTTCCAAATCCCCAACAGTGGTTCGTGGTGTATGCAGTTCTCATTGCGTACGTGCACAGAGCGTTGCATACCGTCTGGCGCACGACTCCCAGCCGATACCATGTTCTACACGCCAATCATATTGCCTTGATACACGTGGCACGAAGTACATGATCAAGCTGCTATGCTAAAGTCTACTCACAAATGCTGTTGTTTCGATGGGTTTCAAGAACTTCTTGCTTATTTAGGTTAACACAGATTTACAAGTTTATAAGTCAACATCAGCAAAAAATAAGAGTTAGTATAAGTATTGATAAATTATAAGCACCACTTAGTACAGTGTAAGAGTTTAAGAGTATTTATTTTTGTTACGAGCGCGGGAGACCAGACTGCGATGCCAGGTCCGGAGCTGGCTGGCAGCCACGCACAGCCTCTGACGTCATGCACCATCCATTGACGTGAGCCATGCCACACGTGCCTGGCTGCATTACAAGGGTCCTAACTACCCCCATTGCCCCTCCGCTCCCCGCGCAAATACGTGCCTCGGGCTACTGGCACCTTCAGCGGCCCGGGAATGACGGGCTTACAGACGCCGCCGCCGCTGTATGAAAAAAATAATGCGCGCGCACAATGAAACGAAATTTTCACAGGATGTAAAAGAAAAGGCTACGCACAGATAAAAATTGTATATTTGCTTGTAAATTATATACTGGCCCATATCATTTAAAACATTTATTTATTTGGAATATTAATGACTGAAATTGTGTTTATAAACTTTTTAAAGTTTATTTATATAAGTGAGGTTATGTGTACAACGATTTCAGGAGGTTTTTTTAAGCTTCCATTGTCGCTGGCAGGGAGTGTCTGTGGAAGGTTCAGTAGTCTCCTGGCCGTTTTCGTGGGAGTGATTGTGAGGTTATGTTCCCGGATGTATAATTATTTGCATTACAAATTATTACATTATTTTTTAATAAAAAATTTGGGTTAAACAGTCAGCATATTTTTTATCATTTTTAATTTAAAAATATCTCGTTTATTTTACTAAATTAATAATAAATTTTACACGTGTTTATATTAATGTTGAATACTAAGTATTTATTTAAACATTTTATTTAATTTGATTGATATTATACTTTACCAACTGTGTTTATAATACCACTCCCGATATTTAATTTTTATTTCTATTAATTTTTTGCATGCGAAATTAAAGATCTTTTTTTTTACCACGCAACGTAACTCGTACACGCCACGCCGCGAAAACTGTCGTCGAGATGCCGAACACTACAGGAAGGAGTGCTGAGGCGACATTGCAACCGTGTTGGCATCGAGGCTGCTGACTGCTGATTGGTGCGCGGGCGAGCTGGTCCTCGAGCAGGAGTACCAACTGTGCGGCGACACACTTCCCGCCTCCCGGGGGACCTCAGCCTCTCGCGCCGAGACTGCGAGCTGCAATGAAGAGCCCTGTGTGCATCCTGTCCCGCTGGCATCTCGAACAAAGACCGTCGAGACGTCAGGTTTTATTTTATTTATTGTCTTATTTTAAGTGGCGAAGTTAAGGCGCAATGCTTTGCCTCACACTTAACCACACACATCTTTACTAAAGTAGCTTGGCTTCTGGGTTGTAGCTGCGTCCTTGGAGAATAATTCAATTATTCGCCAAGGACACGGCTACAACCAAGGAGCCAAGCTACTTCAGACAATGGCCGCGAAAGCCTGCGAACATTATTACATCTTTACTAAACAGGTACATGAAAAATAAAACTAATAAATATTTTAGTCTAGACATACCGAAAAAAGTCACAAATACATTTAAATAAAAACTCAATTAACATATAAGTACAAATATGAAAAAAAGTGTATAAGATACACATGAGCTACCTAAAGTATAATATATTAAAGAAATATTACAATAAAGGCCTTTTTTTTTGAAATCTATCTAATGCTAAAGTTATAAATGTTTAAAGATATTTAATAACCTAAATTTTTATGTAAAAAATAACGAAGACAGTTTTATAAAAAGAAGTATCTGAGCGTTTAAGTGAAAATTCTAAATGCGAGTATGCAATTTGAAACAAAGATACGAACTAGAGGATTGAGTAAAAACAATTAAGATTTTCGGGAGAGGCCAGAGTAATATCTTAAACTATATTTTTAAGATCATGTCTTGCTCTTTCAGTATTCAATATTCTATATTAGAAACATAAACTTTAAATGTATAAAACTTCAAAGTAATCATCCTTGGATAATTATTCAGATGCACTCACTGAAATAAAAAAATAAACTACGTATTTTAATCTTTCATATGACTAACTGCGATGACACCAACCGCAATATATTACAGTAGCACGGTTTTCAGAATATAATAATTATTTATATGTGCATGTAACTGCAATTGGTTTTTGAGTCGCTAGGTAAAATAAATTGGATACATAAATTAGTTTTACGGAACGCCTTGTTCATACTTATCTTTAATAATATAAATTACCAGTGAATAATTTTGGAAAATTTTTAAATCTAGAAACAAAGCTCCCTTTACAAACTTTTTTATCCGTGTAGACAAGGAGCAGTTGACACAAGGACCACACCGTCATTTGCGAACTGCTGAACTGTGGTCCCTATTGACAAACCTTTCTTTCAATAACAATTGTATATCCTTTTTATGATAGAACCAATATTTGAACACAACACATTTATCAGATTTTTACGTGCACCGAGTGATCTTTACGAAAAAATTAAACCAAAACTCATTTAAAACTTTTTCCCCAAATTTACTACCAAGGCTGCTATAGAACATTAGTAACTAACAGCTAAGTAATTAATCGGTGAGTATGTTTGTGGCAACAACTTTACCCGGTGAAAACATTGTCGACAGAATAATTTCCTTTCGTAAGGAAACCATACCTGCCAAAACGTTTTACACGTGTATTTTCCAGCACTTAAAAAAAAAAGTAAATATTTTCTGAAACTAATTGAATATAAATGTTTTAATATATTCAGCAAACGACCATTTCGAAGACTTTGCGAGTAGATAATTAATTAATAGTGATGTTTAAGCAATGTGAACAGGTTTCCATTACTATTTCTTCATCGCTTTCAGACCACAAACGCCATTGTGTACAGGTCAGCTCGCGATCTGCTATGTTTAAAGAAAACTCGTAGGCAACCAGATAGCAAATATGTTCGTTTCTCTACAGCAACTATCCAGGTGTTTTATTAGAGAGTGAATGCAAATAAGTTTATTTATATTGCAACATGTCCTCATTTTGTACCTTTTGTGCGAAAACTTTCCGAGAGCACATCCGCGTCACAAGGTTGTTTTTTTTTTGTTTTTTTTAGTCGTCAGGTGTGTGCTTATTTTCTATCTCGTGACCAGGCGCGACAAGGTTGGCATCATGTGATCCTCCAGTTTCAAGACCCGGCCATGTGATTCGATGACGTCGATGGAGTAGTGGCCAATAACTCCCGCTTTCTAAACGACGCTTTTACGTTACCGCGCGCCTTGACGTGTTCCCATGGACAGGCTTTTGCTGCCCATTGCTGAAGCACGTGTCTGTAAGAGCCCCACCTTCACAGGCTGGGAAGTTACAGCAAGACCTTTTAAGGCGGAGAGATGGATGTTGAAGACGGCATCGCGGATTTGAAATATAAAGTTGAAAGCTATTATTGTATAGTTTAATATTTTGACTCCGGGAAGGAGTAATAGGACTATTGTTGGCAAAAACAATATATTTTCCACTCTGCAGTATTTGAGTTTCAGTACTGAATAAATTTTCAATAACGGCTTCAACTGTATCGTTATTGCACGTACAGTATATGAGTCACTTTTTAAAAAGTCTTACAAAATCCATACATCTGAGAGCTATACGTTAACGAAGGCCTATTTTAAATTAAACATTACAATATTTGTCTTGACAAAGCAGGCGTCTTTGTATATTTATTACTCCTCTTCAAATATCTGCTTTGTTCAATCAGTGCTCAAACTTGAAATCATTCTCACTGCCACCCTGATTATTAGATTTATCTGGTACAAACAAGCTGCGTTTGTTTTCAATTTCTAAAATTTCTAATGCTTTTCAATATATTCAGAGTAGATCGACATTTGAAAGTCGTAAAAAATATCTATAAATGAAACAGTATAACAGGGACACGTCTAACTTTATAGCCCGTCGCTGTTTGCTCGCTGAGAAAAGAGCACAGCAGACCACGCGAACACTTGTTGTGTACAATTATGGAACTTAACATCAACACTGCTAATGATTCACATCCGTGTTAAGTTCCATGATTTATACAACGAACCCAGTTCAGAGATGTTTACGCAGAAATCGATCATTATCTATAACAAGGAAAAAAATCCCAGCTTCATTTCCCTGAAGCGATGGGAAACCGGACTAGAATTGGCTGAATGGCAACACCTCGACCCGTAAACGTTGTTTGGCTCGAATTGTTTGCCGGCGGGACACGCGGATGTTGGCGAGCCTCGGTCTGACGCACTTCCAGCAAGATTGGAGCCGTCTTGCTGCCACTCTTGCTGCCACTCTTGCTGCCACTCTTGCTGGCGGCAGATGGCGCAGTGGCGAGGCATCAGACGAGCACCCCAGAGCTCTCGTCCTGAACTCCTGAGTTCAGTTCTCTGCGGCGACGAGACACCTCCACGCTCCAGTGCTGGGACAGTCCTAGAAGAAGCCCGGGGCCAATTCCTTCCCTGAATACAGTGCATTTGTACTGTGTTTTACCGAGCCAAACTGCCCCTTGACCCTCGATGCGTTAAGAGGGTTAATCATGGCTGCTAAAACTGCGTGGGACAGGGTCTCGCGAGTCAAAGCCTCAATGGCGTCATTTTCATCTTGAAAACTAAATAAAAAACTGTTAAATATTATATATATAACCATTTTCTCTTGTGAATTTTTTTAATGATTAAATCAATTTAATTCCTCACTGAAAGTACCGTTTTGGAGCTGCTTTTAGCCTGGTTTTCTAAAGGTCTAATTGAATATTTCATAAATATTTTTTATTGTAACTGTATTTTTTGCCCTTACAGTGTATATTTTTATTGCTTTGTCTTCACTGTCGTTATTGGGATATTTGAGGTTAAGTTATACATCGAGAGTAATGCACACGTTGCTGGGTGATACAATGTTGACCGCTCGGGAAACAGTGGGGAGGCAGAGAAGAGAAGAAGAGATGTAGACGGTGAGAGTTTGCCTGCTGGATGCTAAGCTCTCTCTCTCTCTCTCTCTCTCTCTCTCTCTCTCTCTCTCTTCCAACTGGGCGCTGGGCCCAGTAAAACTTAATCCGAGCAGAAACTCATTCGCATCAATTTATTAAAACACATATTACAAACAAGAAACATTAGTAGAAGCGCGCTTTAGCTTCGGGCAGCTGCAGCTGTGGTGTGCGCATCTACAGCTGTGGTGTGCGCAGCTGTCGCTTGGCTAACTCACAGCCGTGCCGCCTCGGGTCAACTGCTGGCGAACACATCTTCGTGATTGCCTTCGGGTCTGTGACTCTGACGACCAAATACAAATTTAATTTTAATTTCTGCAGTCCTTGAAATAAACTCAAGTGAACTTGGAAAAAATTTTTTTGATGGTGGGTTCATAAATCAGAGACTTAGGAAATTAACGCAACTCTCGAGTTATTGAACTTTTCCTGCGGGTCATACCTTTTTCTTTTAATGGGCTGTAGATTTCTTCAGACACCTAGCAAGTATAATCGTTTTTTTCCCTTTAATATTGGTGCACCTCAAAAATTAAAACCCTGGGGACTTGGGTAATGAACATTTAACATTTCAGGCCTTAGAGTATAAGACTGTTAACGATTTTTGACGTGACAACGTCTAATAAATCGATAAACGCCGGCTGCACGCACGAAAAAGTGTCCCGTTACGCACATGTTCCCGTTACGCTGTGTCCCATTACACGGTGTCCCGTTACGGTCATTGTACGCTTGCGCCGCATCTATCGCTCTTCCACTTGATTGGAACAACCATCGATTTGACGTTTCGAGGCACATTAAACTTGAAACACTCCCATTCATTTCCTACTTTTCCTATCATCGTCCTATCCTTAACAGAATAACACAGATTAGAAGAAGTTAAATAGCAAACATGTATAAAAGTTATAGTTAAAATAATCTGTTCGTTAAAGTAATAAACATATTTGAATTAATGAGTGCAAATAAAAATAAATGTATCAATTAAATATAGATTTAATTTCACTCCTTATTTGTATCCATACAAAATAGTGATAATTCAATAAAAATGATTCAATTTTATTCATAAAAGTATGCAATCATTTCATCAATGTTTTGTTATGACGTTGTCACGTTAAACTATCGTCCGTAAACCGACTTTAGAGACAACCAATTATTTATTTGTTTTGGATTTTATACTATCGTTGATGTGACGCCAGGAAGTGTAGAGGCGTCTCCTACCCACCTCGAGGCTGCCTCCTCGGTGGTCCCGAGCATCGGGACGTCAGCTGTCCCAGCTGTCCAGACGGCGGTCAGGGTGGCGGCGCAGGGGTGTACATACTCGCTCGGGGCCAACGAACTTCGAGGGCGAGAACAAAACAATAATCTTTCATGGTGTGGCTCGGCACCCCCTTTTCTCCTCCCCCTCACGAGTAATGACGTACTGTTTATGTCCGGTCCACGTGTGATGACGAGGAACAAGTTGGAGTTGTTTACCCCTTAGAACAAAAATGTAGGCATCTCCACAAGCACCGATGTAAAGCGGTTGGTCTGCCACCAGGGGCTGACAAAAGACATGACGGGAGGAGAGGGAAGAAAGTTACGGGTGGCAGCTCACACTTAACGGATTTAAGATGTAGTTTTGGACGAACACAATTGCTGATTACAGAGTGTGTCATAATAATAAGAGCCAAGAAAGATACATATGCAAACACACAGTAAACAAATCAAAACAGGCGATGACAAAAAATAAAATAAAAAAATTCCATGGAAAGAATAAGTAAAATAAACGTTCCACACAGATTGACTCAGTGGGTTAGCAACGATGAGACAGTAGGAACAGTAACAGTAAATAAAAAGTAACTTTGAACAACACAACGACAAACAGAATAACTTAACGATGATACAAAACAGATAAAGTAGACAACGCAACAAAAACACAGAAACGCACAAGCAAACTCAGAAATGTGGCAAAAAATATATTCTGGGCAACACAACGACCACAGCACAAATGGACCGGCGACTGTGCTGTGTACAGTAGTTGTCAATGAGTCATGTTCCTTCGACGCGACTGCGACCTGCGACTGGCGACAGCGACCATGCGACCGGCGACTGTGATGAGTACAGTAGTTCTCAATGAGTCATGTTCCTTCGACGCGACTGCGACAGACCTCGCTGCTCCTGGAGCAGTCTGTCTGGTCGCGGTCGCGCTTGCATGCGGACGGGTATGCTTGTGTGTCGTTACTGTTTATTGGCGAAATGGCACCATAATATTTTTGAATGCATCGACAGAGTAATTGTTGGAACTCAATTATGTAAATTATACCCTTTAGTCGATTAATTTTGAAATATTTTCTTATTTGTTTTTATCCTTGCTTTGAACAAAAATATTACTACAAATTAATTAATTGTAATTTAACACTTGCTACAGTAATTACATGCCTGAGTGTCAAAGCCAGCTTCTCTTCTGATATTAACTGCTATGGGTTACATTGGGTTGATTTTTTCCTTCAATATTTATTTCTTTAACTGAACCCAAGACATAGTTTAACAGTGGGACACCTAGACAAAATAATTCCCCAAACCTTTTGTCATATTTCAGCAAATAATTTTTTATGAGCGTGGTTAAGAAACCTTCACCTCACGTTGCCTGCACATAGCAGCATTTTTTGGTGAAAACTGGCCAACCACGTCGTGAGCAAAACATCGTCGTCTTCTTCCACAAAAAAAAAAAATTAGTAGTTGTGTACTAAGTGTCGTTGTTCATGTTGTCACGAAAGGAGACGCACCAGAAGCACAGTGTGACAGCCAGAGTGACAACAGTCACTCGTTTCAGAGGAAACACTCCGTCCCGGCTACCGGCGACCTGCGACTGAAATGGCGGTTTCGGTCGTCGGTCACGTTCGTCGGTTGCGTCAAAGGAATCCCACCTTTATGGAGCCTTTAGCTGGGCCCTTTTGGGTCTCCGTCCTCCCTGTGGGCACGGATGAGAAGGCAGCTCGGCTGAAAGAGTCCCCCCCCAAGTCGTCTCATCAGCCTGCCCGATGAAGACGGTCACCGCCACTCTTGTCGTCCCTGATGTGGCGCACGGGTGCGCCTGGTAGAGTCGGCAACCCGCCGCACGCAGGCGCATAGCGGCGTGCCTCCCCATCCGGCCCTGGCTGTAAGCTCACTATGTTCACTCTCCCGTGGGCGGCATTCGGAGCTGCCGCTAAGCGACCATGTAGGTACTTCATGTTCCATATTCTCCTGTTCGGCCCCCCTGTGAAGTTTCTTCAAGGTGCTCGTCTTAAGACTTCTTTAGTCAAGATTTAATCTACATACGGCGCCGGAGTATTCGGCTTGTTGAAAAGTTCATTTTTTCAAGATTGGCGGACAAGAGGACTTACGTCAAGGGAGTGTCTAGGGCTGGAGAGTTGCGCTATGCCTCTATGTATTTCCCTCGACTCCGCCCCACTCCGACATACCTTGTTATCCCTCCTCCCTCCCCTGCTGCCCCTCGCTGGTACAAAAAGCCGAGGACTGCCCCCACCTGCACTTGTACGTCTTCAACACGTCGGCGAGTGTTCCAGCGAGGCTTCGGGTGAGTCGTGGCAGAGAGATGTCGTAGCGTTTGTTATTGTTGTGAAAAGGCCGCACCGTAACTATGGGAATTAAGTTTAGGTTTTCTTGAAGTTATACTTCATTCGACACTTTATGAAAAGAATGATGAGAGTGAATTTTTACGATGCGCGCGTAATATGCGACGGAATTTTTACTTGACGAATAAAAGGCTACAACAAAAAAAAAGCTACTGACAAAATTTATATACTTGCTATTAAATCTTATACGTCAGTGATTGACATTGTGCACTAGTACATACAATTAAAAAACATTTATTGATTGGGACTATTAGTGATATTAATTGTGTTTATAAACTTTTTCAAGGGTTATGTTCCTGTATGAATAACTATGTGAGATTGCTTGTAAGTTTCCACTGTCGTTATCAGGGAGTTTCTGGGGAAGGTTAAATAGTCTCATGGCCATTTTTATTGGAGTGTTTATGATGTTAAGTTCCTGAATGTATAATTTAATTGCATTGTAAGTTATAGAATTATTACTTAATAAATTATTCAAATTAATAAATTAGAATAAACATTCAGCATAATTATTCATTCCCAATACAAATTAATACTAATGCTAGATTAAATAACTAAGTTTACTCATGTGTTTATATTAATATTGAACACTCAGTATTTATTTACATTTTTAATTTGATTATATTTATACTTTGACAACAATAAAGTCATTTTATTATTTTATATCAATTGATTATTTGCATGCAAAATTAAAGTTTATTTTTTATCACGGCAAGTAAGTATAAGTTCTGACGCGCGTACGTAAGTATATGCACCAAATTAAAAAAAAAAACATTTGGTCAAACAATGTCTGAATTTAGTTTAGGGAAACTTGCGAATTCGGCTGCTTACTATTTAAATTTTCCTTATGATCACCGAATCATTAAACTTTGTATGAATCTAGTAGGATTGTAATTCCTTCGCAATCTCGTCATCGACTCTGCAGTTTTTGGGTTGTCGCTAATTCTTCAATGGAACATTAAAATCTCTGTCCTTTTTGTGAAGCTTCACCATGAAATCTAGGGCATACTGTATTAACATTTTTAGTATTCACGCCTTTTAATGTAAACGTCTACGCCTTGCGTCGTAATTGGTCTTGTTCTATTGTATTCATTTAAATCTCTGTGTTAACATTTAGTGTGTATAGTGACCAGAATTGTTCTTAGATGATTTTGCCGTTTGGGCTTTATCTACGCGTGTGTTAGGTTCTGAACACGCTTATTTGTAGCTCGTGTTTTCAGTTTGCTGTCTGATAGTCTCGCGGGCTATGTCTGCTAATCATGTCTGCTTTGCGTTCACTCCTGTATTTTATCAGCACTATCGACCATGTAATATTTTATATCTCTATACTGTTTTAAGCTTTAATTTGTTGTCTCCCCAGTAACGTCTCTTTATAAGCCCTGTATAATTAAAAGATTCTTTTAGTCTTTGTTTTGGCTTAAAATGCTGTATGCCGCTTTGCGGTCATGTGAGTTCATAACCATGGATGAAATACCACTGTTGTTGTCTTTGGGATAGTAAGTTTTCTCAGAATGTAATAATTTTCAGGATTTATATGCTGCTATAGCGTTCCGGTACCACAACCGAGATTTTTATTTGGCCTTATGCGTCTTACTCATTAGCGAGACTTTAACTGTATTGCAGCGGGTTCGTCCCGCTACACTTAAATATCCATACAATATTTATGCCTATGCATATTGGCTACACACATATAAGCTAACAGTATAATTAAATGTTTAATGCATATGCATTTTTTAAGAAATGTAATATATGGTATTACCATATTGGTCATGAAGATTATTAAACCCGTCAAAAGTAAATTAGAAAAAATAATTTAAATAATGATTTTATGCTTTGACTACTATTAGCAATGACAAATAACCAAGTATGGAAATAAAGTGAATTAACAAATATGTTAAAAGATTTTTTTAATGTTAGAAATATAATTTACAATTTTGTATATGGCGGTCAATGTGACACCAACACCACTGGTAGTAGATGAGGAACACCCCCTCCCCCTAACGCTCCCCTCAACGATTCTCGCCTCAGACAATTGTCAATGCCACTTTTAGCCACCTGGCAATTCCGCAGTTTTCCGGAGGCCGTCGCGCGGAGTGGCGCGAATAAAAATCGCCTTTCTGGACTTTTCGGGCGTCGGGTCGGCCGAAGGTGAAGCGACACTTCCAACACCCCCCAGTCGGTTCCAGAAAGTCTGCCAAGAGTATAAAAGCAGCGACGCCGGCCTCCGCGAGAGTTCCGAGCGAAGAGCGGAGCAGCGGGGAGTGTCTCCCCCTCGGGGAGTGATACTGGCGATACCCGAGCGATCAGCGGGAGGTGAAGAGGACAAGTGGCCCTTGCTGAGCGAACCTGACCTATCGGGAGGCGATACCTGGCGAGCGATAGTTGGTGACTGCACTGCGGCGCGGTGTGTGCGATTGTGCGAAGGAAGCAGACATAAGAGCGAGCCACTGTAGAGCCAAGCTCCAGTGGAAAGTGTTAGTATTCCAATAACCAGTGTAAGACTAATTGTTGTGGACAGAGATCTTGACGTTGTGTCAATATACAAAATGTCGGAAAACCAAATTACTGATAGTTCTAGAATCCACGACGGTGGGATTAAAGATGGCGGAATTGAAAATGGTGGCAGGGGTTAAGGTCATCCCAGATGGCTACCGGGATCAAGGTGAAGGTGAAGAAGTGTCAAGCGGCTTATTGGCGGCTTGTAGATGGGCAGTTATAGCCGCTTTAGAGACATTTCAAGCCTTCGACAATTTTCTAGGAATAAAACGGACTTTTTGGAGATATTATGGTGAAATATAAATAAACTGGTATTTAAAAAACGGAAATTTTGAGTTATTTGACTAATGTTGGGTCAATTTTGGCGAATAATTTTGAATCAATTTTTGCAAACTTTCGGCAAAATTGAAAGTCGTGATCAAGTTCAAGATAATACAAGATGGCCGCAGTGACGTCGCAATCTAAGATGGCGGACACACGGAACCTACACTTTGACCCATAGCCAGGCGCAGGAGCGACTATCATATACCTACTACTAACGCTGGAACTTCGTGGTTTCGTAAAGTATCAGGTTTGATTTAAAGTTCCTTTGTAAGCCATGTACTTCTTTAGATTTTAACTTTTTTTTTATAAAGTTTGAAAGACCGAATGCCTCTTCTGTTAAATTTACACCGCTGTCAAAGGGAGTGGCAGATGAATCGCTCTATCTGTGGCCCCGTAGTATACATGAGTACAAAAGTTAAAAAAAAAAAAAACCTCAACCATCAAACGAATCTGCAGACTTCTGGTGTACTTCCGATAAATGAATCACCTGAGCTTGAGTGGATTAATCACCCGCGGGCCCCGACGAAGGGAAGTGGGAGCCGAGAGCTGGTGGGTTCTCTCAGGGTTATGCAGATCGCGAGCTGTTCGTCCAGCGCTAACGACCCCCCCCCCCCCCCCCACCTCGTGGTGTTCCCGAGGACACTTCGTGCGAGTGTTGCGATGGTTACGTACCACATTCCTGGATGAGATTATATCCGAGACACCGCCCTCCGGCAGACGAAAAATTTGGTTGTCTGTAAAGTCGGTTTACGGACGATAGTTTAACGTGACAACGTCATAACAAAACATTGATGAAATTATTGCATACTTTTATGAATAAAATTGAATCATTTTTATTGAATTATCACTATTTTGTATGGATACAAATGAAATCTACAATTTAATTTATAAATTTACTTTTATTTGCACTCATTAATTCAAATATGTTCATTACTTTAACGAAGAGATTATTTTAACTATAACTTTCATACATGTTTGCTATTTAACTTCTTCCAATCTGTGTTATTCTGTTAAGGATAGGACGATGATATGAAACGTAGGAAACGAACGGGAGTGTTTCAAGTTTAATCTGCCTCGAAAAAGTCAGATCGATGGTTGTTCCAATCGAGTGGAAGAGAGATAGATGCGGCGCAAGCGTACAATGAGCGTAACGGGACAATGTGCGTAACGGGACAACGAGTCATCCTTTTTGTTGCGTGCAGCCGTCGTTCATCGATTTATTAGACGTTGTCACGTAAAAAAAATGGCGGCCATGATTTATAAATTTTTGAGATGGCGGAATGTAAGATTTTGGGTTCCAAGATGGCGACCGAGGTGAAATTCGGGTCTGGTTCACGGTGGCCCGAGGGAGGCATGCCGTGTCGTCGCTATCAGAGGCGTCAAGCCGTGACAAGTGGTGCGGCGGTGACGCGGTGGAGCCGGTGGTCGGCGCGGGCCCCTGACGAGCAGCGAGGAGGGGGTTGCATCGCCGCTGGCTCGACCGGTCTACCACAGACGTCACAGCTCGGCTCCTGGGAGCCAAGACCCCCGCCTTGCGAGCCCCGCAGTCAGTCCTGGTGCCGCCCGCCGCCCGGCATGGACACGTGAGTAGCTGGGCCTTACGTATCACACCAGTCAACGATACTGCTGCACCAACCTGGGGGATCAGTACAAGTATCTACCAATCCATTCCATGGAAAACTGCAATAGAACATTAGCATTAGCAATGTGCCTAATGTAGGACATTGCTGCCGGCACACTACTTCTGATTTTTACAGTCACATTATGCAGTAACACAAGCATTTTTTTTTTTAAATAAGCATGTCTAGAAAAAAAAGAACTGCTAAAAAAAATAGGCAAATTTTTATAGTGTTTCAAAAAATGTTCTAACATGATTAATGTAACGTTTGTACAAATAAAAAAATTATATATATTTTTTAAATTTATGCTAAATGATTACGTTAAGTGAATTTAAGATTTTTTGTGGTTCGAGTTAAAGTTACGTGAAAACAGCTGAGTGATTTCGTGTTTTTTTAGTTACAAATCGGTGCTAAATTTGCGTGTACTTGCAATTCGTTGTTGTAGTGTTGTATTGGCACACTTTGCGGTGTTGTTGCGGTTTTATTATCGCGATCCACCATATAGCTGCAGGCCCTTCCTTCATTCCCCTGTTTTTCTTTTTTTTTTAGAGGAGGGAAAAAACTTTGAAAGAAACCGTCTTGATACATGATGGTCGGTAGTGTGGGATTTCGACCCTCTAAATAAACCCTCCTCTCCACTTTCCCCGTAATTATTGCAGGGGAGACGGGGTCGCAACCGCGTTATCATTACTTCAACCAGCGTCAAACCACGTCCGCTCCCCTTCCCCCCCTGTGGGCTCCTGCACTGAGAGCTGGGGTGTTGCCCGCGCGGTGTCCAGGCTCTGACTCATGGACCACGTGTAGGCAACACGTGGCCGACAGTCCAACTGCTCGTCCGGCACACATAAGTCGGGGAGGTGTGTCATCGCGTACAATTTTTGACGTGACAACGTCTAATAAATCGATGAACGCAGGCTTCAAGCACGAAAAAGTGTCCGGTAACGCACATTATCCCGTTACGCTGTGTCCCGTTACGCTCATTGTACGCTTACGCCGCATATATCTCTCTTCCACTCGATTGGAACAACCATCGATTTTACTTTTTCGAGGCACATTAAACTTGAAACACTCCCATTCGTTTCCTACTTTTCCTATCATCGTCCTATCCTTAACAGAATAACACAGATTGGAAGAAGTTAAATAGCAAATATGTACAAAAGTTATAGTTAAAATAATCTGTTCGTTAAAGTAATAAACATATTTGAATTAATGAGTGCAAATAAAAGTAAATTTATCAATTAAATTGTAGATTTCATTTCACTCCTTTGTATCCATACGAAATAGTGATAATTCAATAAAATTGATTCAACTTTATTCATAAAAGTATGAAATCATTTCATCAATGTTTTGTTTTGACGTTGTCACGTTAAACTATCGTCTGTAGACCAACTTTACAGACAACCAATTTTTTTTGGTTGGATAAAATCTTTAGAGTTCGTATCATTGACATGCTGTAGTAGCAGTAAGTGAAGTTAATTTGACCACGTGAATATATGACCCAGGTCTGATATCACTGGTAAGTCATAGCTAGGAAATAAATTTTTACGTAATTTTTACATATCACTGACATCTGTTGTGACTAAAAAATTAAGTAAGGATAAATTAAATCATGCTGACATCGTACTGATATAATACTAAAATCATTTTCTTACGTACATTTGACGTAGAAATGATGCCATATTACACATTTAAAAACAAAGTTTTTAGTTTTCACTTCTGTTGACAGTCCCCATGACTGGAATTTTTTTTTGGCGCTATTTTTCAGGTTTTATACTTTCATGATACTTTCAATGACCGATTTTCAGAACAGGACATATTTCATTACTACACGAAGTTCATTAAATTAATACTTAAAATTAATTAATTTTACGAGACATTGCATCTTTAGGAGTACCATTTGTAAACTAATTTAAATTTTGTTTACATCAGATGCATTTTATAATTTTTCGACACCTCTTAAAGCACTGCACAGAACATCAAAATAGGTTTGTATCTACCTAAGAGGGTAGTTTCTTTGAAATATTTTTTTTCTTGTTTTCACACATGGTTTGAATAAAACTTATATTATGTCTATGACAGGGTATTTTGAAATGTTTCTATCAAGGTAAAAGATGTTTATTTATATGAATTAAAAAACCTTATATGCCAATTTTTATTCCACCGCTAGCATAAACTGTGGGCATGTATTTATACGACATACAGTTTTGAATAAAACGTTCTTTTTGTTGTCTTTATAGCAAGACTTAATTTTTTTAAGAATTCGTTCATAAACGTGTAGTCGAAATATCCCCAATGACTTAAAAACTTATGTTATTTTTTTATCATTTTGGGGGAATTCAATTTTATAAAAGTTATAAATAGAATGCAAAAAATTAAAATGTGTTACCACCAGGGAAAATCCTAGGCTCTTATTCACTTGGGATAGAAATTGATTGTGATTTGTTCGTTATCCCCCCCCCCCCCTTCTTTAGTAAACGACTATACACCTAACAGGCATAATTCGTTTTACATCCGTATGTATTATTTGTAAAATTTTAAGTGTTTGAGTGAACTTTTTTTACACGCATTGTATTTATAACAATGATATAATGTTCAATGTAAATACAACATATAAAAAACAGCGCCCAGGGACAAACACCCCCCCCCCCCCGGGTTGCGACAAAGGCTACATGCAAGACGTTAATTCAAAACTTTATATTGTCGCGGGTTGAAATTTTGCAGGGTTGTTGAAATCAAATTTAGGGACTTTACTGACGGGACTCTGGGCTGGCTGCTCTGTTCACTCGTCAGCGCAAGTGGCGTGACCATGTAATTGGGGCACGGGGCCGGCGCGGCGCGCTGCGGGCTTGCAGAATTTTGTTTGTTTGTTTGGCCGCGCGCTGGCGCAGCCACGGGCCGCAGTTACTGGGGCGCGCTGTCGTAACAAGCCGCGCGGTGTGGCCTGCACATCGGGGTAGAGGGGGGGTAGTCTTCCCAGATGTTCTAGTTAGTTGTTTAGTAAATTTGACTTCAATAACGAGCTTTTGTTATGCTAGGCGCGGCAGGGCGCGCGAATTTAAGCGCAAGTGATTGGTGACTCGGGGCTCACTCAGGCGGAGGCTATGCGTCTCACCTGTGGTCACGAGTTGTTAGTTCGTTCGTGATGTAGGAATTCAGGCTTTCGGGCAGAAGCTATGGCCGACGCCAGAGGCCACGAGTCGTTTAATTTAAGTTAGGTCATAATGTAGTCATCTTCAAGCTTTCGGGCGGAGGCAATGGCCTTCGTCACTAGTCGTTTAGTTATAATTTTTAAAATGTAATGTTCGTTCGGATTTTAAGGGCAGGAGAGGCCCCTACGTTAGTTTTAAGTAATCGATCAAGAAAGGCTTTTCGGAAAATGTGAGTATGGACTTATCTTTGTTTTAATTTTAAGTATTAATTATGATTTGAGGTATTCGGAAGGACTAGGGAAGTGTTTAGTGAAGTTCTCTCATTCTCTCTCTTGTAAGGTCGTTCAATCGTTAAGGAAGTAAAGAGATTATTGTTTTAAATTGTAATCCCGCTATTTAAATGTTCTTTAAAATGATGTTGAGTATTTGACTTTAAGAATAAAATAATTTTAATTAAGTATTATGTTATTTTGCAAAATCTCCTTAGTTCAGCTCTCACCAGACATCCTGTACGGGATGACGAACCTATGATCCTAGGTACAGTAAAGTATTTTATGAAGTTAAGACTAGTTGATGCCAAGCGAGTTGTTTCTATGTAAAGGACTACGATTCTCGCCCCCCCCTCTGAAGATGGATCGTGACAATATTACAGTCTCTGTTCACTCTAAAGTTCAAATATGTTTAATCATTAAAATAAACCACTAGAGACTATAAAATAATTAGAAGAAAAAACATGCAGTTATATAATTATTAGTTAAATTTAAATTAAAAAAATACAAATGTTAGAGAACTAAAATAATGTAGGAAACTACTCATTTAAGGCTTGGCTTCTTCGCCACATGACATCATTTTGTTTCTAGCTGATTTAAGATACACTTTAAGAGTTTTCTCTTTCTCTAATTTGAGGGTCTAGGAGTTTACCCGTATGCAGTACCCCCAACCAAGCGATGGGAACTCAGGAAATTAAGTTGTAATCATAACCGAGGTAGAATTCATTGAAAAAAAAAAAAAACATTTTGTTTGCTAATTCACGTCTTCAATTTTAAATTTTTTTAAAGTATTTATCTTGTAGTACAATTTGGAGCAAAACGCGATGTGCAATGCTTATATAGTGAAAAATTCGTAGAAAAATCATTCACGTGAACAGAATGACAAAACGAGGTTTGCCAAACACCCTTAAGTCTAGGTGTTACACACCATGTTGGTCTATAATTTTTCGTGTAATTACCTTCCATTAATGAAGGTATGTTCATGTAAATATATTCCCATAGCCCTTTCACATTTGTTGATGGCTCACAAGTATTTCACCAGATATCTACTGAACGTTATTTTAAAGCTATAAAAGGTCATGCAAGTGACTATAAATCACTAGCTAATGCTTGGCATGCATTGCAATGCCTCATTTAATTTTTTTGTAATCGGTTTTAAGTAGGTACACATATATAAAGCATCTCTCTATCCCTCTCTAATTCTGTATCTGCCTATCTATATATTTATATTTATATATGTCTAAAATTTTCTCTATATATTAATCACATTATCTCTCTCTCTCTCTATATATATATATCTACATTTCTAACCTTAATTATCTCTATATATATCTCTATCTCTGTATCTATATACACCCCTCTATATCTTACACTATCTCTCTATATCTCTATATATACACATATTTCTACATATCTCTTTTTATGTATCTATACATCTCTATGTATATATATATTTATCTATGTCTATCTAATTTTCTGTACTTCATTATATATCCTTCTATATCTCTGTTACTTTATCTCACTCTATCTTTCTCTATCATTATATCTCTCTATAATTCTATTTCTCTGTCTGTATTATATAGTTAATTCATTTCTGTCATCTGTGCGCACTCATACAATGAAAACACATGAGCTGCCTTTAAACTGTCTGAAATACACACATTTGTTGAAAAGATTCGTACGCCACTTATTATTGAATAATGGTAGCACTAACTCAAAACCCTTCGCGGGCATGCACATAACAAATTACTCACCAACTTTACATCACCATCGGATGAATGGTATAGGAACCCATATGTGACAAACCAACTAACATTCATATATATATATATATATATATATATATATATATATATATACATTAGCCTTCATTGGTTTTGCTATCCAATTGTTAGCCATTTGACTTCAACTTCATACCAGGCACCCACTCCATCAACGAGTACCTCCATGTACACGACTGACTCGCCACCATTATTAAGGACCATATAAAAGAGGAGCTGTCATTTAATAGTCACTGGTAATCATCCGATAGGATAAGCACGCGACATAGTTTAGGTGATTTCACCTAGACAGTAACCTTCCTTGTGTTTCAAAAGTCAAGTGTGTCAAATGTCATAGAGATCGGATGAATGATGCGTTAGCAATGAAATGTCGAATTATCGTCAAGGATAATTAAATTTTGCTTGAAGTGTTAACTTTATCGAAATATCACCTAGACAACGATCTTCCTCATGTTTCAGAAGGCCAAAAGTGCAAAGTTTCATCAAAATGGGAAAAATGGTTAAGCAACGCATAAGGGACAAACAAACATTAAGTTAGTATCTTGGCTTCTGGGTTGTAGCCGTGTCCTTGGCGAATAATTCACCGACGTTTCGGTCGACATTGCAGTCGCCATCACCAGGGAGCAGTAGGCAACTGATGATGGCGACTGAAATGTCGACCGATACGTCGGCGAATTATTCGCCAAGGACACGGCTACAACCCAGAAGCCAAGCTACTTCAGACAATGGCCGTGAAAGCCTGCGAACATTATAAACATTAAGTTATATATGTATGTATATGAAAATTTGCTTTTAACACCACTATTAACAACAATGAGTAGAGACCGGAAAAATTCGCGGATCCATTATCCTCTGCACATCTCAAGTAAACACGCGTGTTCATTATGGTTAATAAATTGTGAGTCTTCTCCACTGGGTAGCTTGTGATTCGACGCTTCTTTGGTCGATAGTCTCTCATTGGCCCAGAGAGCTCCAGTTAAACTGCAAGCCAATAGCAGAACCAAAAGAATTGTACACATGTTTGAATTTCAGCCTATCACGAAAAGAATCCGCGAATTTTTCCGGTCTCTAGCAATGGCAATGGAATGAAATAACCAACTTTGCTCTCCACTGCTATCATTCAGCGCTATTTATGACATTTCTACACAATATCTCACGTCCATTTTTCCCCCCAACAGATAATGTAACAAGGTCGGTGTGATAGCAGGTGTTGCCACTCGCACGACCTCTCACGCCAGTTAAGTCACCCGTATCGGATGTCTGCTGAAAGTGTTAGCGACAGAGGAACCTGTGCAAGGGAGGTGTGGTGGCTGATAGCGCTGGCAACCGGAAAAATTCGCGTTTTCAATTACCTCTAGAATAGACTCCACGATCCTCTATGCACTTGTGAAGATTACACCTGCTGATTGGCTACCGACTCGTGACACGTGTCAACTGGGAAGCTTGTGATTCGATACTTCTTTCGTCGAACGTTTTTTTCATTGGTCCAGAGTCCTTCAGATAAACTGTGGCCCGATCACGGAAGCAGCAAAAAAAAGGCAAATGCATTTGGATTCTAGCCTATCGCGAAATGTACCCGCGAATTTTTTCAGGTCTCTAGTTATAGCGCTGGCAACCGGAGACCCGACACCCGAAAGGCGAGGGTCGCGCTCCCAAACTGCCCCTTGGCACGCACCTTGGAGGAACCTGATTCCCGCCCCGCCTGCCTATTGGCGCCTCGCCAGCCCATTGGTCAGCCAGCACGCGCGCCCCTGTCCCCGCCGCTCTGTCGAGTACTCACTCCCGAAACCTCCACCCGACCAGCTTTTCAACAGCGGGAGAATTTGAGGCGCGCGAAAAAAAAAATCAAGGAATGGGAAGAATACGTTTTTTGACGTGATAGCGATGAACGCCGTCTGCACGCACGGAAAGAGCATGACTCATTGTCACGTTCCGCCCGAGCCGAGCGTGCAAGAACCAGCCAACCGCCGTGCGAGAAAATCTTCTATAATATCAAACAGGTTAAGGCGGGCTTTTTAAAAGCAGCTATTTAAAAAAATTGATTCATTTGTCCAGTTTCGTCATTTGAAATTAACAATTTATTGACATTGATTTCATTTCAGTTTATTTATGTAACTAATTGTTCGTGATCTTATTTAAATTAAATTTGCAAACACTATAAATAATATTTGAAAATTAAAAAGTATGCAATTTTCCATCAATGTTTTCTGATGACGTTAGCACGTAAAATTATCGTCCGTAAACCGACTTTACGGACAACCCCCCCTTTTTTTAATGTACGAGGGTTGTCTGAAAAGTTTGCGATTTCAACATGAAGACGGCAGCACTCAAGAAAAGTTGGGGAATGTTTTTGATCATGCTTTTGGAATGTACTCTCTGAAAATTCAGCCATTTCGGACGTTCAATTGTTTTATTTTTAAACAATCAGCTACGTGAGTCGACGCGCACGTTATCTGTGAAAATGGAAAATTGAGCACCAAGCGGTTATTGAATATTTGCCTTTGAAAGGCACTAAATAGAGACCGGAAAAATTCGCGGATTCATTTCGCGTTATGCTAGAATCCAAACAACTGTACCTTCATATTGCTTCTGTGATTGGCTTACAGTTTGTCTGAAGGACTTTGAGCCAATGTAAAACCTCCAACCAAAAAAGTATCGAATCGCAAGCGTCCCAGTTGACAGATGTCACGAGTAGATAGCCAATGAGCAGGCGGCATTGGCCTGAGTATGTATGGGGTTGTGGAGTATATCCTAGTGGTCATTGAAAGCGCGAATTTTTCCAGTCTCTAGCAATAAACCTAGGCTAAATTAGCGTATTATGACTTTTCACCATCATTTACCACAGTTATATTTTGGGCAGTTGAATTTTTAACCTGGCTTTACCTCGGTACATAATATTACCATGGTAATAGTAGTGGTACCGTTTGGCATAAATTTGGCTTTATCTTGATACCTACTGTTACCACGGTACTTTAAGTGGTACCATTTAGTATAAATCTGTATTTATCTTGGTACATAATGTTATAATGGTACTTTTAGTGGTACCGTGTGACTGATAAAGTACTCACGGTGTCTCATGGATATTTTTCAACAAATTTGATCATTTTGAAATGTTTATTATTTTTTGCTTTTTCGATTTGTTTTTTGTAATTCGACCTCTTTTGACGTTTTTAGCCATTACGGATTTAATTTGTAGTGCTATTTTTGGATTCGTTGACTTTTTTAATGGTTTTTATTCCCGACAGTTTCGTATTTTGTTGCATGTGTTACTAATGATCGTTAGTCGATGACAAGGCCACAACTTTTAGCAGGTTACACGTGATTGGCTAACGACATTTCCTTGTTTGTCTCAGGGCCGTCAAGATCACGTTCAGAACACTGCGTTTCATTCAGCAGCGCAAAGCAGATGTTTATATGTGTTTATATGTGTCTACTTCGTTACACAAAGAATCTTTTCATGCAAAATACACTCTTTGTAGTGGCCTCAAAGATGTCATTTCACACGGACAAACAGTACACAAGTGGAGAAAGTTTGAGAACTGATCAGCTTTGGCCGCGCCTTTTCTTGGAGCGATTGAATATGTATACATATATATATTCGAAGAAAGAAGATAAAAGAAGAAAGAATATCGATGAAACAAGAAATCAGTCGGAAAACAGGATGTGATACGAGATCTGGAAATACAAAAACGGAGAATTTGCGCGCAATGTTTGAACAAAGAAAAGAAAATTTGAGGACATGTGTTCCCGGTGTGTGTGTGTGTGTGTGTGTGTGTGTGTGTGTGTGTGTGGTGAGGAGGGAGGGGGGATTGCTCTTAAGTGTGCAGACAACCGGAGTGTTTGAATGCAGAGTTCACTGCTGAGATCATAGAAACGCGATGCACGCAACGCAAATATTATTTTTTTACTCAATCAATCACGCTAGACACATCTGTGATGTCAGGGCGACGAAATTCGCGGACGCAACAGAATTTCCTATTTCAAAGTTTTTTTTTGTCTTTCCATTGCATGTCAGGCATGAAAAGTAATGAAATTAACTTCAGAATTTGGTTTTCAAATGATGGTTTATAACTCGTGCGTTGGTATTACAATCAAAAATATTTGTTTCTTTTTGAGGGTTTGTTTACCATAGTCGTTTGTTAAATATTTTTTTATGTTTACGTACGATGATTCTTTAGAGTAAATATTATATATTTATTGAATGATCACAAACAATTCAAAACATATCAAATACGTATACATTGATGACAAGGTGAGCTTGGGAAGTTTTTTTTAAGAAGGTGCCATAACTGCTCAATAGGAGGGCTAGGTCTGCCTGCTGGTGTGAAAGAGAAAACTAGGCATGTCCTTGAAGTTTTCTGATAAGATAACCGCGATGCCTTTGTCGAGCAGCGAGCGGCTTCCTGCTGAGTTAATGAGAGCGTACAAAGCGAATGTTATGACAAGAAAACATTTTTTTTTATCTAGGTGCTTGTGTTTGTGGGTCGTGGTAGAGACAGGAAAAATTCGCGGATTCATTTCGTGATAGGCTGAAATCAGCGGGTTCTGCTATTGGCTCGCAGTTTAACTGGAGCTCTCTGGGCCAATGAGAGACCATCGACCAAAGAAGCGTCGTAATCACAAGCTACCCAGTGGAGACGCCTCACAATTAAGTACCCAATGAACACGCGTGTTTACTTGAGAAGTGTAGAGGATAATGGTGGCTATCTTAGAGGTCATTGAATCCGCGAATTTTCCCGGTCCCTAATAATTAGAGACCTGAAAAATTCGCGGATACATTTCGCAACAGGCTAGAATCAAATTACGATTGCCTTCTTGCTGCTTCAGTGATTGGTCAACAGTTTATTTGAAGGACTCCGGGCCAATGAGAAACAATTTACCAAAGAAGTATCGAATACGATCATCCCAGTTAACAGGTGTCACGAGTCAGTAGCCAATGAGCAGGTGTAGTTCGTCCGAGTGTGTAGATGATATTGGAGTCCATCCTATAGGTCATTGAAATCGCGAATTTTTCCGGTCCCTACCTATAATGTTTCGGTTTTAATACCAATTTTTAATACCTATCAGGATTTTCTGTACAATGACACAACAGGAAATAAACTAGAAAGGTAACCTTTCCGATTACTTAAAATGCATATTATTGTCTGCTTTAAAATCGTGAAAGTATCCCCTCTAACCTAACCTAACCTAACCTAACCTAACCTAACCAAACCAAACCTAACCTAACCAAACCTAACCTAACCAAACCTAACCTGACCTAACCTTTCCGAGGGGATACCTTTCCAGTGCATATTTGCATTAAAACCGAAACATTTTGAGAAATCGGAAAGGGTACCTTTCCAGTTTCTACCCAGCTACACTACAGCCACCAAAATTATGAAAGGTACCTTTTCCAAGGGGAGACAATTCAGGCCCCCCCCTCCCAACCCCGGCAGTCCCTGGACCCGGACACTGAGGAAACTAAGCAACTGGGGCAATAGCCGCAATTATCCCCCTCAACCCCCCCCCCCCCCCTAACCATTTTTTTTTGTCATCGACCGAACTTTTTACTGTTAACAGTACAACTTCACGTACAAAAAAAAGTTTTAAAAGATCTAATATTTAATTTTTTTTAAGAGACGAAGGAAAATATCCCAATAAAATAATTTAGACCAAAACCATATCCTGAATCAAAGGAATTCAAATTTTCCAATTCGAATTTATATCATGTCATAAAATAAATAGATTTATTTTTTAATTATTGACGTATTTATATCTATTAGTCAGTTTTTCTAAAAAGCTTCAAAATAAAATAAAAATATTCATTTTTTGCTAAATTGTAGTTTTTTTAGTTTATAAGTGCTCTGGCTGCAAACATGCTTCTATTCTTACGTGGTTAATATATTAATGCTTCTTTGTTACTGATAAATAAAACCCATTTATACTTTAACTAACTATATAAAATACTAATAACGCAATTTTAGGTTTAAATTACGAAAGCAGAATGAATTTACTGGAGGATGGAAAATTAATAAAATAAAATAAAATCCCTCCCCCCCTCTTCAGATTATTCCGACCTTACGGCCGGCGTTCTCACGTCCCCCTCCCACATATGCGCCCTAATAGGGTAAGGTGGGAGTAGCATTCCAGTTCGCCTTTAATAACATTCCAGAGCTTTTAAGTAATACAGAACTGTGAGGGATCGCTCCCAGTTGCTGATCGGGAGGGTGTTAGTAGGGACCGGAAAAATTCGCGGATTCAATGACCTACAGGATAGACTCCAAGATCCTCTATGCACTCGGACAAATTACATCTGCTCACTGGCTACTGACTCGTGACACGTATTAACTAGAATACTTCTGATTCGATACTTCTTTCTTTGAGGATTATTCATTGGCTCAGAGTCCTTCAGACAACCTGTGGTCCAATCACTGAAGCAGCAAAAGGTTAAACACGTTTGGATTCTAGCTTATCGCGAAATGTAACCGCAAATTTTTCTGGTCTCTAGGTATTAGTAGAGACATGAAAAATTCGCGAATTCATTCGGCGATAGGCTAGAATTCAAATGCATATAACATTTAAATGATTTTTCTATTTGTAGAGACCGGAAAAATTTCGCGGAGTTATTTCGTGATATGCTGAAATTCAAACATGTGTATAATTCTGCTGGTTCTGCTATTGGCTCGCGGTTTAAATGTAGCTCTCTGGGCCAATGAGAGACTATCCACCAAAGAAGCGTCGAATCACAAGCTACCCAGTGGAGACGCCTCACAATTTAGTACCCAATGAACACGCGTGTTTACTTGAGAAGTGCAGAGGATAATGGAGGCTATCCTAGAGGTCACTGAATCCGCGAATTTTTCCGGTCTCTATCTATTTTCTTACTGTTCATCTGGAAGAATCTCAACCAATTATAAACCCTCAACCAAAGAAGGATCGAATCACGGGCAAACCAGCTGAGACGAATTACAAGTCGGCAGCCAATGAACTTGCGTTACTTGCCCGAGTGCACAGGGGAATGTGCAGTCTATCCTGAAGACCATCGAAACCGCGAATTTTTCTGGTCCCTAGGTATTAGGGCTTCGGCACCGACCAGCGGCTGGGGCCACCAACCCAGGATAGTCACCGCCTCAGCCCCTTTACCACACTCTTCGGAGCGATATAGGCGCCCGCGCGACCTCGGCTGGAGGCCGTGGCGACGACTCATGGTGGTCGTCTGGGAGACGGTTATGTAACCAGACGGCATGCCTGTACAGTCGCCGCCGGTCAGCAGGGAACCCCCGGCGAGACACAGGTACAGTCGCGCCCGCAGAGAACCCGCGCCGCCAAACTAAGCTTCGATCTGAAGTGAAGCCGCTTCACCGCCGAGGTGATAACTAGAGACCTGATAAATTCGCGGGTACAATTCGCGACAGGCTGGAATCCAAATACGATTGCCTTCACTGCTGCTTCAGTGATTGGGCAACAGTTTTTTTTGAAGGACTCTGGGCCAATGAAAAACCCACTTACCAAAGAAGTATCGAATGCGATCATTCCAGTTAACAGGTGTCACGAGTCAGTAGCCAATGAGCAGGTGTAGTTCATCCGAGTGCGTAGATGATATTGGAGTCCATCCTATGGGTAATTTAAATCGCGCATTTTTCCGGTCTCTAGTAATAACTCGCCAGAGAGTAATGGAAAACGAAAAAAAAAATGTAACGCTCAGGAGCGGGGCGTTCGATGGGTAAGGGTAAGGGATGATAACTAGGGGCATGCATATTTCGCGAAAAGATTTCGAGTCCATCTGAAGGTTAAAAAAAAAAAAATACTGTAGCATCGTCAGTGTTTCGGGATTGGGTGAGTTTCTTTGAGGTAAATGTCTATTTTTATAAAACACCAATCACAGTAATTCAGTTCGGAAACAAACGCGCCCTTTAGTGGCTCGGTCGAACAAGGCAACGACATCTCTCGCAGACGGCTGCCAATCACACTGGTGCGGGTGTACCTTGTTGCAGTCTAATAGCAATAGGCGTTCAGATTTTTCCGCGAAAAAATGTCCGCCCCCAATAGTAACGAATAGAGCAAGACAACTGTATAACGATTTGCAGTTTTTTTTGTCGCCATGTTTGTAAAAATCGTGACCCTCCAAGCATGAACCTTTTATTGTGCACTTTACTGAATGCAAGTTTATGCAATCATTAGAGACATGCAAAATTCGCGGATTTTATTTCGCGATAGGCTAGCATAAAAACAACTATACCTTCGTACCGCTTCTGCGATTGGCCCACATTTTATCCAGGGAACTGTGAGCCAATGGGAAACACTAAACCAAGAAAGTGCCGAATTACGGACAGCCTAGTTGAGACGTCTCACGCGTCAGTAGCCAATGAACAGGTGTCATTTCCGCGAGTATTTAAAGGACTGTGGAGTCCATCCTAGAGGTCAATGAATCCGCGAATTTTGCAGGTCTCTAGCAATCATGTTATAGCTATCACACTTCTTACTACTCAGTTGCATGTTTGCATTAAACTACACTAGTATACTTGCACACTTAAGTATGAATAAACTTGCGCACTCTCATACTTTCGCAACGAGAGTACTTGCTCACTAGCATTCATGCGCTCTCTGCTGTAACTTGTACACCTGCTCACTTGTTCACCCTTGAAAATGTCCTCTCTCTCTCTGTCTGTGAAGTTTCCCTTCTATCGCTCCTGATGGCCACGCTCTCATATTGTCAACGACTGGAAATATTCGCTGTTCCAATGACCTTCAGGATAGACTACACAGTCCAGTCTTCACTCGGAGAAATGATGGCAGTTCATTGGCTGCTGACTTGAGAGTCGCCTCAACTGTTTTGCCCGTGATTCGATACTTCTTTGGTTGAGGTCTTTTCACTGGCCCATATTCGTCCAGGTGAAGAGTGAGCCAATAGAACAAGCAGCTTACGTGTGTGTAGGCCTATTTTAATTGTAGTAGCTATGTCGCGAAATAAATCCGCGAATTCTTCCGGTCTCTGCATATTGTTCTTACTCCGGCAGCTGTGAGGAATACGCAGACATGACGTGATTGTTCCAGGATGATCCGAATAAGTTGTGTATCGTGGAGTGTATGTTGCCTTATCGATAGGGGCAGGCATTTTTCGCGAAAAAAAAAACTGAATACCTATTAGACTGCAACAATGTATATCCACATCAGGTGTTTCTTCCTTGTGATTGGCGGTCGTCTGCGAGAGAAGTCGTTGCCTTATTTGACCGAGCTACTCAGGACGCGTTTACTTCCGAACTGAATTACTGTGATTGGTGTTCTAACAGCAGACGTGCACCTGAAAGAAACTCACCCAATCACTAAACACAGACAATGCTACAGTGTTTGAACTTTCAGCTAGTCTCGGAATCTTTTCGCGGAATATGCATGCCCCTGCTCATCGACTGAGTTCAGTCAGCGACGAGTGTCTGTCGCCGGTCAGGCCCCACGTGATATTGGAGACATGTGTCGCCGTGTGTTATCACGCGCGGTGGCTCAGTAACCTTGCTAGGTCTTGCCGGGGGGGGGGGGGTGGTTAATTCCCCGCGAGATTAGACACGTCTCTCGCACGGGGACGTCAAGCGGCTTGGTCACTGGACCGCACCGAACTCAAGCGACGGCCGGCGAGACATGAAAATAAGTTTCGTCTTCTGAATTAAAAATGTCAACTCTCTCTCTCTCTCATGGGTCAGGAGTTGACTGCCTAAACATTTATAAATTCCTACCGAATAGGAGGAAAATCCGCCAAAACTAGAGGCAAAGATAACGATTTTTTTTTGATAATTCGAAAACATTTTTAAGGAGTAAAATTTAATATCACGAGGTGAAAATACACTATCCGCCAGTTACAGTTTACATTAGAGATAAAAAAAAATTGGATTTAATTTGTTTTGGTAGTACTATAACACTAGGGTAAGCTTATAAGAAAACCATGCTCTGCTACCAAATGTTACTGCACTTGAGTTGTTAACGAAAAATTATATAAATTTAGTTATCAAAGTTCTGGAAGCTGCTTTAAGTGTGCGAAACAGTAACAACTGTATACCCAGAGGTGCACAAGGAAGAAACATTTAAAAATTAATTAGTTTTCACAGTAGGAACTAGGAAGGTGAATCGTATTTCATTTGATTCATTAAGTTTGCTTAAATCTTACCCTTTTTTTGCTAACCAAAAATTGTCATTATTTTCTTTTGATATTTTTTGAAATTACAAAATATCAATTGTCAGAATTAATGGTTGTGAAAAGGGGGAGAGGGGCATTAGAAGTTATCAATTACAAATATATTGTACATTTTATATATTTGACAATCATATTTTCACCCAAAAAATTAACATTAATAAATTTTATTAATAATTTAAAACATTTGTTGGTCCAACCAGTGCTGGATTATATATATAAATTTATTTGACAATATTAAATCGCTGACTGTTCACTCGCTGACAGGAAGTGGGAGAAACTCGCATTATTCACTCCTGAGGGACCGGCGTAAATTATGTAGACTAAGTCTTGAAATAAATCTTGGACTAATTCTTGCAATGAATCTTGAAGTAAATCTTGAAATCAATCTTGTAACCCCACTAGAACAGAAAAGAGAATCCAGTGGTCAAGATTAGACAATAATTTGCGAAGTTATGGCAAAAGGTTAAATGGGGAGGCAACTATAGCCAAAAAGGACGTTGAATTTTCCACTCACCGGTCTGGGGGTGGAATAAAGAGGATCACTCCCTTGGAGGAGGCTGCACGGGTGTTCGCAGTAGTAGTAGAAATCACATCCTGATATAGATTGAAGCGTTGGGAAAAAGTGACGGAACTCTAGTAAAAAAGGATCTGATCAAGATGCACAATGGTCTAACAAAATTTATGCTAGAGAATTTATGTCAAAAATAAATTTGTGCCAAATATTTAAAATTTACGGCACAGTTGCCAATATGGACGAAGCATATTGAAGCCTACGAATGAAACCATGCGTATCACCACTTAACTGTATATGTAACCGCCATGTCAAACTTCAGGTTCCTTCCCCACATATTGTGGAAGCAGAGGCAAGAATATGGGAGTATTCATTCGGTAAAGAACGAATATTTGAATAACGCATGCTGTTGTTCTTTAACGACTGTACCGCAGTCAACTCGACACGCCCGGAAGACATAGACGGGGAATAAACAAGGAGATGAAGTATTCACACAAGCCTGTTCAGTACCTACAGTCCAAATTAAAAAAAATACTGGAATTTGTAGTGGTTTTATTATGTATATATGTGTATATCAGTAAGTATCAGTGGTTTTATAAACAAGGTTTTAATAGGAACATGAAAAACCACTTTACTTTTTGGCGAAGTCCTAAAATGCAAATGTTTGTACACCGGAATGTGATAAAAAGTTATCTGACACGCCCTAGAAGCATACATAAAAAACTGAGTTATGTGCGATCCGAAGAGAAAGTTAAATATGCAGCTGCAGCAGCCAATGAACATGTGAGTTGTGAGCCAATGGCAGAGGCAGCACTGAGGTATAAATATTTGTATTTTAGCCTATCGTGAAATTAGTTCGCGAATTTTTCCTGTCTATATATATACAAACAATAAATCAACGGAATGACACTGAGAAAATTCGGTCAAAGAAGACAACACAGCTATTTCCAAAAGCGCGGCGACAATTTAGACGCCTGACCATAGTTTTCCTGCTTGAAGCGATGTAGCTGTGAGTGACCAATAACTAGAGACCTGTAAAATTCGCGGATTCATTTCGCGATAGGATAGAGTCCAAATACTTTTGACATTATTTCGCTTCAGTGATTGGGCCACAGTTTATCTGAAGGACTCTGGGCCAATGAAAAATCTTTAACAGAAGAATTAGCGAATCACGATCATTCCAGTCAGCAGGTGTTACAAGTCGGTAACCAATCAGCAGATGTAATTTGCACGAGTGCGTAGAGGATCATGGAGTCTATCCTTTAGGGATTTGAAATCGCGAATTTTACAGGTCTCTACCAATAACTCCAAATACTCCACTTTAACCTATTGCTTCCTTAAATAAGAAATAAATTCAGTGACCTGAGAAAATAAACAGCTAGAAATCAAGCGGTATCCTATAATCAGGATACCAAATTGAAAAGGTGGCTACTAGATTACCCTTCGTAAAACCACACGTCGTAAAAATGACCTTTCTGCCAGTCTACTCAACAACAACTTCAGACGCTTATTATCTGAGTAACGACCGTGCATTTTCCGCGTAACCTCTTTGGTACAAGCTGCAATTGCAACGATCTACCAATTTTATTTTATTATTTGATGACTGCCTTTAAGTAAAAAAAAAAACACGCAAAAGTAGTGTGAGTGTGGTGATTCGAGAGCAGGCTTCAGACTCGGGTGCAGAATGCAGGTCAATGAGAGATCGCCATATTCAACTGAGATGTTACTACCGCCATCATGGATGACTGAAATACTATAACTAGGATATAACTCGATACCCCAATTACATTTTTACCTTAAAAAAAGGGGAGGGGGGGGGGGGTTGGCTGTAAAGTCGGTTTACGGACGATAATTTTACGCGATAACGTCATAAGAAAACATTGATGAAAAATTGCATACTTTCTAATTTTCAAATATTATTTACAGTTTTTGCAAATTTAATTTAAATAATTTGTTTAAATATAATCACGAACAATTAGTTAAGAAGCCCGCCTTAACCTGTTTGATATTAATAAAAGGTTTTTCTCGCACGGTGGTTGGCCGGTTCTTGCACGCTTGGCTCAGGCGGAACGTGAGAATTTTTCGTGCGTGCAGCCGGCGTTCATCGATTTATAAGGCGTTATCACGTCAAAAATTCGCAAAATCATTCTGGAGGATCGAGACAGACCACTGACTGGGTGTACAGTTCAGAGAATGAGTTCACAGATGAGATGGTTGGCTGCCGAATGCTCGTCGCGACTGCTGACGGCGCAGCCAAAACAACATCGCGTGGAAGCATGCCGTGCTTTGGAACAAGGACTCCTGAATGATCCAACTTTTTTTTTCCAAGGTGATCACAGCCCACAGGTAACGAAACAAGGTGCTACGGTTACGACCCTGAAACGAAAAACAACAATCAAGCCAGTGGAAGACTTCTAGTTTGCCTCGCCCCAAAAAGAAAATAAAAACACCTCAATAAGTGAAATCAAACGTCAAATTAGTGCTGATATTGTTGTTTTCGAAGTGAGAGGAGTTGTCCATCCAGAGTTTGTTCCAGAGGGGTAGGGCAGTTGTCAGGCTTTCAACCTGGAAGTTTTGAAAAGTTGTGGAACAGCGTACGGCGGAAGAGGACTGATTTGTGGCAGTCGGGCGACTGGTTTCTCCACCGCGACTACGCCCCTGCTCACACGGATATGTGCGCCAATTTTCTACCAAACACCCCACGACCCCTGTGCCCCCCCCTCCTGCCTTATTCCCCTCCCAAGCTCCCAGCGGCTTTTTTGTTTTGTTTCTCCGAATGAAAAGAGACATGAAAGTGTCGCGGGTTTTACAAAGTTTTATAAAGTTACAAGGAACATACCTAATCTTAATATTACTCAAGGTTACACGTAATGTAAATACAGATAGTTAACACCAGAGGTTACAAATATACACACGCAACTAGTCGTGTAACGCTGTCAATGTTTATGGGTAGGTTTTCGTTACTCTTTCCCCGGTACCACGTGAAGCTCTCTCCGCATTCCCGTAGTAACGCGTAAGTCCGTTATCTTGTTCACTGTCTCTTGGGGCTACGATTCTTCGTTACCGGCGGTAGAGTTAGATCTGGTCGCGATAGTGTCCTGATAGTGTCGTGATTGTGTCAATACTTCCGCTCGCTCGGCCCTCACTGAAGTTAGCTAATCCACGCCCTCTTGGCCTTGTGGCCGGACCTTCGTTTTTATTTAATGTTCTTACTGAAATATTTTATGCCTAATCCAGCGACGCTTCCACAAGAACTGTCCATATCCTGGGTTACAACTCGGAGAGGTCTCACCCAGTCGATGTCTTGTCGGTCCTCGGGCGGCAGCAACTCCGCGGCGATTGACGGTGTAGGCCGGCGAGCGGTGTCGGAGCAGCGAAGCAGCCTGCTCGCTGGATGTCCCAGTTGTTCTGCATATCGATAGTCTGGGCGCATGCCCTTTTATACTCGCAGGGTTCCCAGACGAGCTGGTAGAAGAATAGTCTCGTCTATTCGGGGGAAGCCCGCCCAGCTCACTGTGTTGCAGGTGGTATGCCGTGAAAAGTCAGGGGTACAATACTTTGCAAGTGTACGCAGGTACACACGTTACAAAAGGAAATCGTTTTGCCGACGCTGCTGAGGTGAAGAAACAAAAATACGGGGGTTAAGTCGGGCATCACAGAGGAAGACTTAAATAACATTGTTTTAAACAATGGAATAAATTATTGGATAAGTGTATTAGTGCCAGTGGAGCAGTACTTTGAAGGAGATTTAAGTTTTTTTTTCATTTAAACTGTAATTATATTATTTAAAAAAATTAATTTAGGTTTATTTTTGATTCTCTCTCGTACATAGACACAACAACAGAAGTTAATATTTTTCTACAGTTCTCAAATAAATCATACGTACGTAGGTGTATTTGCTTAATAATATTGAAAACCAAGCAACAAAAAATGTGAGAATTAATATTCTTCAGATTTATATTGAAATTTTAGATTGAATTTTTTAATAGTCCTAAATTCTAACAGCAATTTCCATACGGATGATTGGCAAGTGTCAAGGAAAGGAAATCTCTCAAAACTTTGCCTTGCGAGTGACCCTTGAGTGCTTCACTCGTTTTAGTTTTGCCGACGTTTGCTAGACATCAAGGACAGACAACACGCGACGTAGACGCAGACGTAGATGTTGAGCGGGAATAGACCGTGGCCGTCCAAGACTTTTAAAACTTCTAAGAGTATTTGATTTTAAAATATTGTATATTAGACCCGAAATAATGTGTATGTATCGAAGGTAAAATAAATTAGATTATGCAACTCATAATTATCCAACACGTCATAGACAGATAATAAATTTACCTGGTACTCTATTTCATAAAATAATTTCACAGAGATCTTTAGAATTTCTGCTTACAAATTAATAGTTATTATTTCTGAAAATAAATTAAAACAAAATATTATTTTCAAATTAAAAATTGGTTGTCTGTAAAGTCGGTTTACGGACGATAGTTTGACGTGACAACGTCATAACAAAACAGTGATGAAATGATTGATCCAGAAGAAAATGAAATATCATTTTCGGCCTGAGGCTGAGCCGTAATAGGTTTTTGAAACCAAACCATTTAGGCATTAAAAATATTATATTCTTTGAGGAAGAATTTTTTTTAAATTTTTCTATCTTTTGTATGATAAAATATACCTCTGCATACTTTTATGAATAAAATTTAATCATTTTTAATGGAATTATCACTATTTTGTATGGATACAAGAAGGAGTGAAATAAAATCTACAATTTAATTGATAAATATACTTTTATTTGCACTCATTAATTCAAATATGTTTATTACTTTAACGAAGAGATTATTTTAACTATAACTTTTATATTTATACATGTTTGCTTTTTAACTTCTTCCAATCTGTGTTATTCTGTTAAGGATAGGACGATGATAGGAAAAGTAGGAAACGAATGGGAGTGTTTCAAGTTTAATGTGCCTCGAAAAAGTCAAATCGATGGTTGTTCCAATCGAGTGGAAGAGAGATAGATGCGGTGCAAGCGTACAATGAGCGTAACGCGACACAGCGTAACGGGACAATGCACGTAACGGGACACTTTTTCGTGCGTGCAGCCGGCGTTCACCGATTTATTAGACGTTATCACGTCAAAAAAAAAACCTGCACTTTTATTCTTTCTTTCCCTCGCAATATTTCGTACAACAATTAATTAAATGCCAACGAGCATAATGTCCTCGGAGCTAGTGGCGAGAAGCGGTTGTGATTGAGAAGTTCCAGCTGAAGACAGCGACGCACCGTCAAATTTAACTGCGAACTGTGAAAGTGTACTCGACTAGTTAGAAGCGTTAAAATAAGTTATAGCTTCTGGTTTCAGGAACCGGTTTGAAAGAGAGCTGACTTGTGTAATTTCTTGATTACTTTTGAGAGAAAAAAAAACCTTAGGGGCTGTTTGTGCTGAGTTCCCGAGTTTTTACTTATAAGTATTTAAGTGGTACATATTAATAGGGAGATATCTACGTTAAAATTTATATATTTATTTTCTCCTACAAATAATTTAATACCTACGAATAATTTATGCAACGAATATTTTATCGTTTTAATTATACTTCTTATCCGCTCTTATACAATTTTGGGCTATATTCACTGCTTAAATATTGAGCTCAATTAATACCTGTTGGTTTGGATTTTTTTCAAAGCTACCAAAAATGTAATTTAACCTTAAATTAAAAATAAATTTTACTACGCTGAAATAATATTAATATATTTCAAGCTTTAACATTTATAGTCTTATATTATGCTCTTAACCGTTTTTTAGTATAATGCCAGGAAAATGTTACATATTAACTTAACCTTTATCATAATGTATTTTAGTTGGTCTCAAATTTTTATATTTTTTCAACATTAGTAATCTTGTTTATAACTTTTAGGAATAATTTCGTTTTTATTTTGTTGGATTTTTAAGTACCTAGCCGGCAGAAAATAAAATAAAATCCATTTAATCAAAGAATTATTCATTAGTATAACATTTCTCAATGGATATAAATATATTTGAAACAATTATGGAATATAACTTATATCTAGAATAACATTTATATAATCTTAAAGTGCTTAGTAATTGGCATATCTGATTTAAGTTTTATGACTATATATAGCCACCTTTGTATTATAATTCAAGCAGTAAATTAAAAACGTAGAACGCATATCCCAAAATGAATAAATGTAGTTGTACAAACATTATATAAATTTGCTGATTATTTTTATGGATTTTATTATTTTGATTATTGCTATTTTTTGTAAATATATTTTGGTCTAAATACTATTTAGTTTCAAATATATATCTCATTCTCTTAAATTCTTTAAATAATGGTGTTATTTTCTATTTAATTTTTAAATGCACAATGGTGTAACATAATATTGATTTTTTTTTCATAAACTTATCTTTTCTACTATTATGAAGGCTCCACAGTGTATTTTTAATAAATAAATTATAAATATTAGCTAATAACTTCAAAGACATCTACAGAGTGCAAGCAATGTGAACATTAAAAAAAACATATAATATCATTATTATAAATAATATATTTCTCCAACATATTTGGTATATTTGAGCTAAGTATGCTGTGTCAAAGGCATCTCACATATCATTACCGCAACAACCACATATTGTTAAGAAATTTTAAACTATTATCTTCTAAATTCACCTGTTTTGCTAGCGCATTTTAATTTATAAGCATCTATTTGTCACTAATTGAAGAATAAACAAGTTTGTTTCCTAATTTTCTTTTCAGTTTATTTATTGATGATAAATTGTTTATGCAAATCATGCCTGATTTACTATCAGAAATCTATCACTACAGTAAGTGACCAAGGGTACCTATTATGACCAACATCTAGAGAATTCTCGGAGCTTCAATCTCACCTAAATCATCATTGAAATGAAGTGTTGCCTATTCGTTACTTTAAAAAGTCTCAATTATATTTTTTTAAGCAACAGGTAAAGGATCTGCAGATGCATTAATGCGCTATACGAGCGATTCCTTTTTTTTTTTGATCACCCCAAAAAAAATCATTTTACTATGTTTTACGTTGAAACGAATTTCCTCTGCGCTGAAATACGCGTAAATGAAAATTTGACAGGCGTGATGATGTCCTGGTTTGAAGCTTCAAGGCGACCGAACTGAAGGGACCGTCAAATACTTGAAGAAAGCAGAGTAAATAAGAAGCTGTCGGCCGCGGGTTAAGGTGGTCATTAAGGCGTGGCCGGGATCCCCAGTGACAGGAGTGAGTGACGTGATGATGAGGGATGTCGCCGGACACCAGGGGGGGGGGGGAAGGGTCAAGGTCGTGATCTCTCGGATCGACCAGATGCTGCGGAGCGTGAGAGCGCCTGGGTGTTTGTTTACCTCCGTGTACGAGAGAAGAGCGCGTGCAACTCAGAACACGCGATAGAAGTGAGACCTCTTTAGTAGGGACCGGAAAAATTCGCGAATTCATTTCGCGATAGGCTAAAATACAAATAGTTACTCCTTAGTGCTGCCTCTGCTATTGGCTCACAACTCAACTGGATGACTCTGGGCCAATGAAAAACACGCAACCAAAGCTTTATCGAATCACAGGCTTCTGCGTTGGGACGTCTCACAAGACAGCAGCCCAATGAGTGGGTGGCATTTGACCGAGTTTACGTAGAACTATGGAGTTCATCCTGCAGGTCATTGAACCCGCGAATTTTTCCGGTCCCTACTCTTTAGACATTCAAACCTCGACTCGCAAGTATATTTTAAGGGGTAAAATGTCAGAGAGAGAAAGAGAGAGAGAGAGAGAAAGAAAGAGAGAGGACATTTTCTAAAAAAATAACTCAGCGCAGGGTTTTTCGGCTTTCATTTATTTTTTAAAGTATTAGAAATTTCTAAGCTATTTTTATTTATCAGAACTTTGAATTAAAAGAATTTAATAAACATGAAATAATAAAATTATTACTCACTCATGATATAAATAATTATTGATCAATCAATACTAATTTACTAGCAGTAAATATTACTCACTTTTGAAATACGCCATAAAGAAAAAAAACCGTGCGAGTTACTGTTTCTTGAAACAATGTTTGCCATTAGGAACACGCCAATTTATGAACTAAATATGACATTCATATCAGGCAGCGCTATCTATGCGGGAAATGCTTGGATGGACTCGGCAGCACTCTCTGCGCTGCTGGTTGAACAAGGAGGAACGTGAGCGCGCTGGTAGCAAATACATAAATTCAAGGCATTCATAGCCGACTGTATAGGATACCTATATCTATTTTCTGAAACAAGTGCATTACCACACTGTCTGTCTTGTTCTTTTGTTCATCTCTCTCGGTTGTATTGTATTTTATTTTTTGATGAAGGACGAATTATTGCACAAAGAGGAGAACGAAAACAAGCCCAGCAACTTTTATAGCATAATGTGCTGTGTAACTATGTAAGTAATCAAATCTTTTAAGTAGATTTTAACCTACTTCTAATTTTCATATCGATTTGAAATTTTGCAGGTATATGTAATCCAGATGGCAATACAATAATTTCATAACTGCGACCCAAAAAGGGAAGGGGAGAGGGACATAGGGGGAACAAACAACTACTTTCGTTCAATGTGCAATAACCAATGCTTTTTGTACATCCATGATTCCGGGGCATGGTTGGGAAATGTTAATTTATACTAATGTAGTGCGCTTAATCATATAAGGTCTTAAACAAACCGCCTAAGATATGCATTTAAAACTCGTTTAACAATATACAGTATACAATAACTCATATTGTATTACGGTGGTTATAACAGCCGTATGAAACTGCAAAAATATTTAATTTAAAATTTTAACTAAGAAAAAAAAGACAAAAAGCCTGTCTTTGAAAAACCTTAGTATTTAGTTGCACAATATGCTGTTTTTGAAGCTGGTAATAAATCAGTTTGAATGTGCAAAGTTTGTGATGTTTGGGAGGAACTGGGAATCGTCTGCTCAGGGCAACAGCTTCCTGAAACCGGGGCCTGAGAGTCCCAAAACCACAAAAGGTAGGAATGTCGTGCAGTGGTTCGGGCGAGAGAGAGTTACGAAACCTATCCTCGAGATCGCAGTGTGTCTCACTGATTGGTCACGCGAAACGGCGTGAACGGGTCTGACTGGCTGGGCCGTACCGTAAGAGACCAGACCGCTTCTTGGAAGGTTTGTCCGCTGCCATTAGCTCAAGAATGCGGGTGAACGAAGGAAGTTACGCCCCAGGGCTGCTCGCGGAGGCCTGAGCTGCTCCGATCCGCTGGTGCAATTATTATCTTTGAAATATTTGTGCAATGGGAGTGCATGCCTTGGTTTAAGCTTTTGGACATACGCCATTGCTAAGCATGTTTGCTGTTGACCGGGGATTTGACTGGAGTCCCCTAGGAATGACTCCCTTACTGCGACATTTACAGAGATGAGTCAAGTTATTGGAACATTGTGATAGATCAATTATTTTCTTTTCCAACTTCCTCAGAGAAATATGCATACCGGGTCCATACCGGGCATTGATACTATCTTAGCAATGGCGTATGTCCAAAAGCTTGCATCAAGCCACTGGTGCAGTTCTCTCTCTTGCCGGGAGCTGGTGTCGAACCCAAGACCCAGGTCTCCCGGGAAGAAAACGCGTCATGGAAGTGGGTTCCCAGGAACCTGTTTCTATTGGAACTCTGCCCGTTTTGCTAGTCAGAGACACACAGTCTTGATAGTTGGGAGGTTAATATTGGATACTTCTGTGTTCGCTGGGTGAGATCGGCCTTATGTCACTTCTCCACCAAGGCCGACTACACTTTATGTAACGCGACTTTAAGCGCGTTGGTTTTTTTTTCTCAGAATTTACGCACGCCCATGTTTCTCACGGCGATGTTACATAACGATCACAGCATTCATCAACAGCTCTCTTCATTCAGAGCAGCGTGATTGAGCGGATACCCCAAACATGCATAAGAATGAGTCCCAGAGTACATTTAATGCAACCAAAAATATTCTTGGTGTCACACTATTACTGACATACTGTTACGAGCGCAGACAGGACCGCGACGCGCGCCAGGCTCGGAGCTGGCTGGTGGCCCCGCGCGGCCACTGACGTGAGCCATGCCACGCGCTCCTGGCCGGATCACAAGGGTCCTAACTACCCCCTCCCCGCTTCCGCACACCCTCGCACCGTCCCGCCTCAAGCCATTGCAAATTAACATTTTAGCGGCCTGGCAATTCTGCAGTTTTCCCGAGGCCGCCGCGTGGAGTGGCGCGAATAAACCCCGCCTTTCTGGACTTTTCGGGCGTCGGGTCCGCCCGGAATAACGCGATTCGTCACGGATGTTCTCGTCGGTTAGAGCAGGGCGCCACAGGTATTTAAGCAAGCGACGTCAGCCTCCGCGGGGGTTCCGAGAGTTCGGAGAGTTCCGCGAGTGAAAGGAAGAGCGACGTCGGCGAAGAGGGTGAGAGACCCCCTCGAGAGTGGCACGACGCGGAGTGACGGGACCGTGAGAGTGCGACAGAGTGGCGCTGAGACTGTGTGTGGACAGGCGCGAGGTGAGGGGCGAACCACTGTCGAGCCTGGCTCCAGTGAGGAGTGCGAGCTGCGGAACTTGACAGACATTCAGTGAGTGACTTGCGAAAAAAAATATTTTTTTAAGTGTCAGTGATTGGTGATCGGACATTTTTAAGTACAATTATGTATTAGTAATGAAAATATAAGTAATTATCAAACCGTAATAAAACTTGATTAGGCTTTCCCTTACGAACCCAGTTCTCCACACATTATAGTTCGAAACAATATGGTAGCATAAGCAAAAAAGAAAAAAGAAAGTTTGTGTACTTATGTACGCTGGTTAGAAATTAAACTTCTTTTTGTTTTAAGACACTGAACTAGTTTGAAATTAATTGTACTAAAATTGATATAAACATGTCTATAAAATTAATTTTTTGATCTAGTAAAATAATTAATAATAAAAATCAATAATTTGTGCTGGAAGATTACATCAGTTCATTAATTTTGATTAATAATTTAAAATATTGTAATAATAATTAATAATTTTTTTATTACTTTTACTACAACTAATTTATTTACCAAATATATTCCAGGGTAGTTTCACCATCATAAAGTTTCATTTGGAACAAAAAATTATTATTATTTTATTTTTAGTTCAGTACAATAATGACTTTTTAAAAAAAAGAATCTAAAAGAATTAAATGAATATACTTTTCAATAAACAAGTTGAAACGCAGTAGCCAAATTAGATATCATTTGGAAACAAGATCGTGTTTTGGATAAAAACGAGAGTTTTTACGTGAGTTTAAGACTTTCAACTAAACATAAACAGCTACTAAAGCAAGAGAAATGTAACGAAAATCATTCCGTGATGACCAAGAAGGAAAGCATTATACTAGTCTTATGGATTTCGCAGAGCATAATAATAGGTATACAAAAACCACAAATTTGAAAGATGTTTATTTTTTTTGATTTTATCCACTGTGGAACTAAATACACTATTCACTGCTATAACAGTGAACAAATTTTAGCCTAATTGTCAGTTATATGTTTTATGAAATGTTAACAAACTAGTTAAAAGTATTGTTTTAATTAAGCCTCTAAAACCCAGGAAAACTATCTCTGAAGCATTATCGTTAAAGGAAAATTATCAACATTACTTATTTTTAAAACGACTCATTGAAGTATTTAAAAAGCTTTAATACCACTCTCTACTGAATAATGAGAATATATACTTTCTGCTGTAAGGAGAACTTCATGATCGGAAATTATACAGTAAACTTAATAATTATATATAACTAGGGACAGGCATTTTTCGCGAAAAAAACTGAATACCTATTAGACTGCAACAATATATATATACACATCAGGCGTTTCTTCCTTGTGATTGGCGGTCGTCTGCGAGAGACGTCGTTGCCTTATTCGACCGAGCCACTCAGGACGCGTTTACTTCCGAACTGAATTACTGTGATTGGTGTTCTAACAGCAGACATGCACCTGAAAGAAACTCGCTCAATCACTAAACACATACAATGCTACAGTGTTTGAACTTTCAGCTAGTCTCGGAATCTTTCCGCGAAATATGCATGCCCCTACATATTACTGCACAACATTAACTAATTGAAATGTTTCTTTGTAATGTATAATGTGTGATTTTTTTTAGTTTATACATTTTTTACTCTTACATAACTCTATCTCTGAGTAATTTGAAGAGGAGAATTGACTTCTCTTAAATTCAACTCGAGATTTTAGACTGAATTTTTTTTTTCCGATGCGCCAGGAATGATCGGAGACACTATATGGGATGTTACGTAACGACACCCAATAGAAAACTGCTCCGGAGGCAGGTAGCTCGTGACGTCACAGCCGCGGAATGGAGGGGAGGCGGTCCTAACGGCCAGTCCTTCGAGCGAGCAGGTAGTAGTGACCTGTGGTGTCTCGTGGGGAGGACCTCTTCAGACACGCCGCCAGGACTCGTTGCATAAGTCGTCGGCACACCAGGTAGGCATTCCAGCGAGCGATGCAGGACTCCCGATGTTCCGTGCGTACGTCAATCACGCGACATCCAGCCAATCAGATGGCCCGAAATATTCCGTCCATCCATAGCCTTGCCACGATTTAAATTTCAACGGATGACTGGACGGAATTATAAACCGAAAAAAATGTCTGAAAGGCATTATAATGATTTTAAAAGGGTTTACATTTTGTTTATTTCTTGAAGCTTCTTCCGCATTACGTTCTTTACTCGCCTGTGAACGCGTTTTTTGTTCGATACTTGAAACAATAATATTATGTGACACAAACGCACGGTAACTCAAAAATATATTTTAATAAATATTTTAGAGTTTGCTTAATCATTTATAAGTTCTTAGCGTACATGATCTTCAAACTGGTAAGATAATTTTTTCTCGAAAATATAAGGTTCAATAATTGTTGGCAGCATCCAAGTTAAAAAATATAATGATGAAAGTGCTGATCATTGTGTGTCCAACTTTAAGATCTTATATTTAAAAAAATGTACATAATGTGTAATGTTGATTATTTCACTGTCTTGTAATTACGGTTATTTGAGAGCTTTCCCTGTAAGTTGAACATGTTAGCTCTCTCGAATTTTATGTTTCACCTGAAATGATTTTACCAGATATTTACTGAATATTATCAAATAGCGGTAAAAAGTCAAGCAATTATTCATAATTACGATCACGTGCGGACTTTCAACACTAGGATGTAGTGTTTCGTAAATATATGTTGAAAACATGTGTTACCTAGCAAAAAAATGCAAGCAAGCTGACGCAAAAAAAAAATGAATATGGAAATTCCTTGATTAATGTAAATGACAAGAAAAAACTACCCACCAGGCGTGTAAAAAACGAGTTTTACTTCTTTCAATTAAGGGTGTTCTTAAACCCATATACAATGAAAAAATCATCAATATCGTTTTGCTTGAAAAAAAAATTGACATTTATTTTAGGGATGTTAAAAATATTTCTTTATAAAATTTAAAATATCATTTTTTTTTAACCAATGGTTAGGCTTTTATTTTATAGGTAGTTCTCTTTTACAACTACTTAAGTAACCAATTTCACGCATGGTTATCGGTTTTCTGAGATCTCACTATTTCAAAATAAATCATAGCGTATCAAGCCATAGTTTTCTAAACAAAATAGTGTCAGAAATGGACATGGTCACGTCGTTTAATTTTGTTCAGCTCGCATACAAACACTGTTGAGCTTAGGGACTCCACTCTGCCCTGCGAGGCATTTTTTATAAGTTTCGCTCTCCAATAAGTGACCTTGAACTTTATCATAAAGGTTTGAGATTTAATTTTCTTTACCACGTATTATTTGCAACTAAAATTAATTGAGATTGTTTCAAGCTATGGTAGTTTAATTCTGTATCTTTTATTTTACATTCCTTTACTTCCTCGTCAAATATTTGGAAAAGATTACCTACCTTTACTTACGGGTGAGTGCTGTTATCTTACACGTTTTGAGGGAAAATTTCAAGTTTTATTCCAGAAAAATTAAAAAAATTAAAAATGTTCCCAAATAGGCTTAAATTCCCCAAGGCTAAGCCTTCGATAAGATGTGTCCTGATCGGCCAGTTCATACTACTACCACTTGTTTTCAAAACCTACGTGGCAAAAAATTAAATTCACTAAAAATTTCTTAACTTAATTTTACAAATTTGAATTCAGCGTGCGTTCATTGAGGCCTAAATTCAACGGGACGAACTCGATAACCCTGATTCACTAGTAATGTACAGAAAAAATTGGACATCTACGTAATTATCTACACTTGTGTGCTTGCTTGTACTATGAACTGCTGTATCTTGCGACCTTGTCCTCCGGAAAAACAAGAGTCTCGGGGAAACAGGTTTAGTCAATGAGCACGTAGCTATGCTCGCGAGCGGTCAGTCTCATTCCGAATGCAGACAGACGACATGGAATTTTGGCGCGAGTTTCTCAGAACCGGTGGCCGAGTGGTACCGACCGGTCGGGAGTTTGTGACCTTTGTCGCCGTGACATGCTGCATAAACCACCCGGTGGCCACTATTGGCCAAGCAGCTCTGAGGACTGCCATGACTTGAGCGATCGCGTTCAGAATAATTCCGACCCACCTGGTCTGCCTCCACTTCGCGTATAAATTAAATATTTAAATTTAAAACTCTTGTAAACACTTACGTTATAGTATAGACGCCTATTTAATAGTTACAGTAGATGCATTTGTCATTTTAATTAAGGGCGTATTTCATTAAGTAGATAAATTCATTTTGGACTCTCCAATAATAAAAAAAATTGGTTGTCTGTAAAGTCGGTTTACGGACGATAGTTTAACGTGACAACGTCATAACAAAACATTGATGAAATGATTGCATACTTTTATGAATAAAATTGAATCATTTTTTATTGAATTATCACTATTTTGTATGGATACAAAGAAGGAGTGAAATGAAATCTACATACAATTTAATTTATAAATTTACTTTTATTTGCACTCATTAATTCAAATATGTTTATTACTTTAACGAAGAGATTATTTTAACTATAACTTTTATACATGTTTGCTATTCAACTTCTTCCAATCTGTGTTATTCTGTTTAGGATAGGACGATGATAGGAAAAGTAGGAAACGAATGGGAGTGTTTCAAGTTTAATGTGCCTCGAATAAGACAAATCGATAGTTGTTCCAATTGAGTGGAAGAGAGATAGATGCGGCGCAAGCGTACAATGAGTGTAACAGGACACAGCGTGACGGGACAATGTGCGTAACGGGACACTTTTTCATCCGTGCAGCCGGCGTTCATCGATTTATTAGACGTTGTCACGTCAATGATAATATTGAAAATGTGAATTCTGTACGTCGTGAATATCAGTAGCTATTTTGTAAAAGTCGGTGTTTTGTCACGTTCATGAGAAACCCGTGATGATGACTGGGCCAGAACACACGTGTTTTTAAAGTATAAAGGCATGGCCAAGTTTAGCTTTAATTTGCAATGAACGCAGAGCGAGGCTCGGGAAAGTGAGCCTAACTGCCGTGATGGATTGGTGTCATTAACGATGATCGTATGACATTGGTTCCTGTCCTCGTTTTTCCTTATGGACAGTTATTATCTTAAATGTATTTTTCACGTCCCAAAATTACTTTCCGACTTTAGTGATAGTAAAATATAAAAAAGGTTCTCGCATCAAATATGAACTCGTAACTTAGAACCAGAAAAATACAGAACGCCCCACTTTGAATTTACACTTAGAGCTTAATATTAAAGCCTTGGAAAAAAGTTAAACAGCTTTTTCGTAAGCTTGAGCCATTCATCTTAAGTGACACTTAGATGGTAAATTATTTGATCTTGTCGCAAATCTCCGAATTGATCAGTGCAGTCTGGTTAGGCCACTTAACCATCCAACATTTCACCTTGAATCAAAATCCACATATTTAATGTACATATTTTGTAAACAGCAAACAAATTCAAAATTATTTAGTTTTTCTTTCAATCAAATAAATGTTATCTTTTCAAGCGGCTAATATAAATAAATGTTCCTATAATTGGCACAATCTTCTATGTATCCTACCAGTATGTTCCAATATATTCGGAAATACATGCTAAAACTGTATACTCCAGTGCCTAAATAATTTTCGTACTTGGTCTTGAATGGATCCGGGGTGACTCAGGCCGAAGATAAAAAGTCTCCAAACATCATTTAAACATGCCTACATGTGTTATTTTTGTAGCATGTATTTGAAACTAGTCCGATTCAAATATAGTTTTTATTCATCGAAACATTTTGTGGAAGTAATTTCAAATACACCTATTTCATTTTTTTTTTTTTTTTTTTTTTACCATTTTGAAGAATAATTTTTAACTTTCGGAATAATTATGTCGGCATTCTAAGCAGTGCGATGGTAGTGACATTTGTGGTTACTTTTAAAAACTTTCATTGCCTATTTTATAGTTGATTATTTTTATTTTCCTCTTACTTACCAGGCATCTCAAGGTGTTTAACTGCTCAGATGACTATGACCACTGTAGCAGTCAGACCTTGTACACATGCAACTACAATGATACTGTTGTCGCGGAACTATGAATTAACAGTTTTACAGTGTTTACAAACTATTGTGTCACATTAATATTCAATAGGTTTTTATAATATTAAAATAAATTTCTGGAATAACCATACGAAATTTCTCGTTAGAACAGAATAAAGTTTGTGAATTACAGTTGGGGTAGAAACTCGGTGTGAAAATGTTTTTCACAACAGGTATATAACCTCGTCAAGTGCTCTGCAGTTTGTACAAATAATTTATTTTATGAAGTGAAACATTTTTACTGCTGGTAGCTCAAGACCAGGCGAACGAAAAGTAGAGTCATGGAAAACAGTTGCGTAACTGCATTACTGTTTGTTCCACTCGCACTTCTATGGCGACTCAGAGCAACTAGGTATGGTGAGACTTTCCGGCTGCGGATACGTCAACTGAATTAATCTGAAGACTCTTGATACTACTGGAAACTTGATGTTCAAGTTTGTGGCAATTCAAACACACTGAACTTACACGTAACCTGTACCCTTACTGTACTAACCGTGTACTAACATTGAATTTAAACCACATGGAATCGCGAATTCACGTATTATATTTTATCTATCGAGCGAAAACACAGATGTCAGCTGCAGTGCTGCCTGCAGAGCTTACTGCGAACCAGCCGGTGAAGTTTCACTTGTAACGCGCGTGGCAGTCACGAACACGTGATGGCTTTTTTTGAAGTGAAAACTTCTTTAGCCGCGTTGGGCGATTTACGGTAGGGGAAAAACTTACGGGTTCGCGTCACCGACATGCTAGTGACGTGTTGCGCCAGACTGGCGAATCGCAGCGGCCTGTGTACATGTATACTCATATATACACTAATACATTGTATATACTCGACTGTATCATGTGCGTGTTGGACTCTTTTTTTGGATGGGTAAAATCTTGTGAGTTCGTATCACCGACATGCTGTAGCAGCAGTAAGTGAAGTTAATTTGACCACGTGAATACATGACCTAGGTCTGACATCACTGGTAAGTCATAGCTAGGTAATGAATTTTTACGTAATTTTCACATACCACTGACATCTGTTATGACTAAAAAATTAAGTAAGGATAAATTATACCATGCTGACATCGTACTGATACTGTATAATACCAAAATCATATTCTTACGTACAGTTGACGTAGAAATGATGTCATATTACACATTTAAAAACGAAGTTTTAAGTTTTCACTTCTGTTGACCGTCCCATGACTGGCTATTTTTTTTTTACTTTTATTGTGTGTGACGTATAATTAAAACATAATCTTGCCCATACACGCAGTGTCAAGGTGTGTTTGCAGAGAAGTGGTTGAAGCACAGACTGCCGCGAAAGCATTCCGTTAAACAAAGCGCGCGCGAACGCCAATAGCGGGAGCGTGGGAGACGGGTCAGAGGTCGGTCCCTGATTGGCCGAGGTCACGACGGAGCGACCTGCCTCATTGGTCCAGATGAGTCCTGAAGCCAGCAAGCTTGGCAGACAGCTTTCAGATGAACCCAAGCATTAGAACAATACATTACTAGCCGACAGAATTTGTTGTTATGAACTAGAAAACAGTCTTTACATACCAACTGGAAATACACTATGCCCCAGTTTCTATGGTACATTATAACAATTAAATTTCGATTATTTGCAACAAATCATCTACTAATTGAAGGTAAACTAACATTGTTTATCTTACAAATGCAAAAAAAAAATTGGTTTTCTGTAAAGTCGGTTTACGGACGATAGTTTAACGTGACAACGTCATAACAAAACATTGATCAAATGATTGCATACATTTATGAATAAAATTTAATCATTTTTATTGAAATATCACTATTTTGTATAGATACAAAGAAGGAGTGAAATGAAATCTACAATTTAATTGATAAATTTACTTTTATTCGCACGCATTAATTCTAATATGTTTATTACTTTAACGAAGAAATTATTTTAACTATAACTTTTATACATGTTTGCTATTTAACTTCTTCCAATCTGTGTTATTCTGTTTAGAATAGGACGATGATAGGAAAAGTAGGAAACGAATGGGAGTGTTTCAAGTTTAATGTGCCTCGAAAAAGTCAAATCGATGGTTGTTCCAATCGAGTGTAAGAGAGATAGATGCGGCGCAAGCGTACAATGAGCGTAACGGGACACAGCGCAACGGGACGATGTGCGTAACGGGACACTTTTTCGTGCGTGCAGCCGGCTTTCATCGTTTTATTAGATGTTGTCACGTCAAAAATGTTCAATATATGCACCTTTAGGTATACAGCACACATCCAAACTAAAGTCCCATTCTTTCCACACTTTAGTTAACAAGTCCGGAGTAATGGAAGAAATTGCCTCTTTAATTCTGTGTCTCGACTTTGGCATGCCATTAGGTAGCAGCGGAACGTAGAAGCGATCTACAATAAACCCTCAATGGAAACATTCGCATGGCGTTATGTCAGATGAACGTGGATACTAGCGAAAAAGACCTCTGTCGTCTCGACCATTACGACCTATCCAACAGTCATCTGGCTTTAGAGAACTGTGGCCGGCATGGGCTTTCAATGAAACGCACTTATAATTTAAATTAACGATTCACTCTTAGAAAACTGCATAACCCGAAACGCTTCACGCTCAGGAGTCGCCATTTTGCGTAGGTGGCGCTGCAAGCGAGAAAACAACAAAGCAGTAGGCACTCGCGAATACGTATATCTAAAACTGTCTGAGTTACTCTTTGATTGTGACCTTGAACCAACGGTCTAAAACGCTTCCGGTTAGGGACCAGAAAAATTCGCGCTTTCAATGACCTCTAGGATAGCCTCCAGTACCCCCTACATACTCAGGCAAATGCCGCCTGCTCATTGGCTATCGACTCGTGACATCTGTCGACTGGGACGCTTGCGATTTGATACTTCTTTTTGGTTGGAGGTTTTCCATTGGCTCAAAGTTGTTCAGACAAACTGTAAGCCAACCACAGAAGCAATATGAAGGTACAGTTGTTTGGATTCTAGCATAATGCGAAATGAATCTGCGAATTTTTCCGGTCTCTACGTTCCGGTTAATACTATTAAAGTTTATAACTGGGACATTATTTAATGGACAGCTCTTACGGATCGCCAAAAAGTTAAAATAAAAAAAAGGTTGTCTGGCATCTGATAATAATTAAAACAAGGTTGCTGACATATATTGTTATTTGGTAAATTATCGAGCGCGGCGTCTGGCAAGTCGACCGCTGTATTAGCTATGGTAATGCGTGATGCGTGATGCGTGATGCGTGATGCGTGATGCACGCTGACGCCTCGCACGCGTCTTCCCGTCGACGTGGTGACGTCACGGGCGACCTTGAGACGCGCGGCTGGAAGCAGTCGAAGACACCCGCCGCCAGGGGACCGCATTCCATTCCGTTTCTCTGCCGCGGTGCGCGCATCAGGCGCTCCCGCGGGGTGCGGCGTCTTGTGGGGAGGGGGGGGGGGGGGAGGTGGTCACTGCCGAGCCAGTGAGCGGTGTCCCGAACAGTCGGACGTCACGAGGGTGATTAAGGGCGTGCCTCCCATTTCAGGTCTTGATTTTATATTTATATACTTAATAATAATTTATTTCCCATTTTTTTTACACTTTGTTAACAATATTCACTTAATTAACCAGGAAATTTAGCACTCACGAAAGCAAGCTTGTATGTGAGTGCATCTAGTCACTTCAAATTACATGCAGGTATTTTGACGATTGAAAACTTTTGTAAATGTATAATAACTGAGAAATAAATATATAAAATTTAACCTAAGAAACTTTGCATTAGTTATATAAAGATGAAAGTTAAAAAGAGCAATTTATTAAAATTCAATATTATATATATAAACAAAAAACATATAAATTATAACATTGTTACATGAATAAATGAAAATATAATTAAATAAAAATTATTATTTAAGTAAAGTACAGGTACAAATAATAACAATATATAAAATTTACTTAAATACTAAAGCCATCTCTTCATCATTAATCACTGATCAAATTTTAGACTTTTTCAATAATTGTTTAACTTTCACAAAAATGAAAAATATATACAGCGCATACTTTTTGGCATAATTAGCTGCCAAAGTTACATTTTTAACGTTTTTGGGTTGTACAAATAAGGAGAATTTAATTTATTGCAAAACTGAAACTTTTTAGGTTTAATTGCAATGACACTGGCTACTTTATGATATGGTTTGCGTTTCTATCACAAAAAAAAAAAAACAAACTCATTTCATGTTTCTTGGCTGTCAATATCGTAACAAATTTTGAGAATTTTGAAATTCCAGGTAAAATTAATTAATATTTTCTGAAAGAAATTCAAACCATTTCTTGAAGTAGCCACTGGCATTGCAGTTAAACCTAAAATGTTTTAGTTCTGCATTTAATTAAATTCTCCTTATTTGTACTACCCAAAAACGTTAAAAATGTAACTTTGGCAGCTAATTATGCAAAAATTATGCGCTGTATATATTTTTCATTTCGTGAAAGTTAAACAATAGAAAAAGTCTACAAGTTTATCTGTAATTACTGTAAATATAAAATCTTGACATGAAATCGGAGGCACCCTCTTAAAGCAACTATGCATTCCCGTAGCTGTTGCTGTATTTTCCCTTCTGGGTTGGTAAACTTAACAGTGCGAATCAGGTGTCAGTTAACTTTTAAAAATAGCTTAGTCAATTCTCACAGCTAAGAAACCGTGAAACTTTATATTTTACAAAAAAAAAATCACTTGTAGCTTTAGAATGTAGGTTAACTTTGTTTACTTGAAAAGTTTTTATAAATTTACTATTGTTTGATTAAAAATAATAATTTATTTAAACTTAGAGAACTGGCAGAGCATGATTCTCACGTTATTAGATTGTCGTTTGAATTTTCTCTTTATTTAACTATTTTTATTGACATTGACATAATCAGATTCCGCCAATGTGCAGTCCAGCCAGAGTTAAATAGAACTTCCCAAGAAAAATATTTAAAAAGTCATAAGTTAATACAAAAGAGTCCATAACCAATTAAAACGAGTCAAAGTTACGCCACCAGTTAAGTGAAGATAGTAAAACAACGGTTAAGCCTACTTCCGGGTTAGAAGAAACAGATGTAGCTCAATCCAGAACTTTCAACTTGCTGTGGTCAATCTCATAGAAACGGTGTTTGTAGGTCGGCCAAAGACTTCCGATTCAACATCAATCCATAACGATTCCTCGTTGTGCAACAGTGTAAGTCTACAGCGACACCATACTTGACGTGAAACAATCGAACAAGTTTTTTTTAAACATAAAACTGATTTCTCATCACATTACAGTCAATTTTTTTAAAAAAAATTAGAATTTTGGTGACCCTAAAATGCTGTACCAAAAATTTCAAACCATACTGGTTAGAAAAACTGTAAATTTACTTATAAAATCTAGAGAAATAATTTAAAATAAAAACTAATTTATTTAATTTTTGTTTTAAAAATAATTAACTTCTCTCAGTGTTTTTTTTTTGTTTATCCTCTGGTCCAAAGCCTTCTTCAGTTAGTGTCTTTCTCCGTTATTCCAACTAACAGCACTAAGCGATGAAACTCGAGTTGTGACATTCTGTAGAAACTTTGGAATATCTCCTCATCGGTAATTAATAATTCATTTGCAACTATTTAACTTCTATGCTGTATATCACGAATAAGTGACTGAACTCGGTAACGACAATTTTTTTTTTATTTTTTTAATTTCTCAGCCACTCATACAGCAATAGCACTTCCTATTCGTCGGAAAAATTGTGAATTTTTTTTTTTTTTTTTTAGTTATTGTGCGACATACAAAACTATTTAATGTAGTTAGTTTCGTGAAATCGTATGGTTACACTGTTAAAAACGATCACCTTTAGTTTACAAAGAATGCTGGTTACAAATTGTCCAAGGATCTTCGTAATTTTACGGTTTTTTCCGTACATTTACGCACACCGAGTTCACTTACTTTGAACATGAATCCAAAAGAAAATACTTGGTATATTAACACATCATTAAAAAAAATCTGGTTACGACCACAGTAATAACACTCTTATTTTGTTCACATGTGAGTTAACTTTGTTTAGAACAAAACAAAACTCGGAAGTCGAAATACGGCGCAGTTTCTACGAAGATTCATTTATTTGAAATTATAAATAACTCTTCGTTTATTTGAGTTGAATTGTTCGTTGGAAAGTCCGAAAATGTACAGTAAGTTCCAACAGTGTACGTGGAAGGAATACGAGAATGTGAGGGAGCGCCCCTCAAAGTGTGACAACGTGTGCTGACCGCCGCAGGGCGACACGTCCCACTCGGCCTGTCACGTGATCTCCCGTGCTGACCGCACGGAGGTCGGAGATCTGCCGGCTTGTCGAGGTCGATCAACCACCAACCACTTCTTCGCCCGCTACACTGTAAACAAAGTCAGATAGGTGGGAGTTCGTTGTCGAGGCTGCTTACGTGAGGTTTGCGTGAGAACACCTCCTTTCGCCAACGAAACCAATAACATAGACTTGGTTCATCGGAGGCTGTTCCACTCCCATGACTCCCCCCTCCCTCCATCAAGCACCGCTGGCTCCCTCTGAGCTCTCGGGGCTGCTGATCACCGACATTGCCAGCTTCGCCCCCGCATGGCGTCTTCCCATCGGGCTTTCTGCTTCTGTCGTAGCGACGACACATTTCTGCTTGTTACTACCTGCGCGTCACTCATTCTACTTACACTTTCTTACTTTGCTGCATCACACTTTTTCCCAAAAGTGCATAGCTCTGACTATCCACAAGATGTCTGAAGCTCTGTATTCAATACATGACAGCAATTAATCGTCCCGAACCACGCAATGAACACTTACACTCGTCTCTTAAACCACTCGAAGTGCATGGACTCATCGTGTGTTACGTCGCTTGAGGTGTCGGAGCCGTTGCCGGCTCCAGTATCCAAAACAACGATGCGGTTACATAGTCTCTCTACACCAGGGGAACCTCCTGCCTCCTCGTGGCATCAGATGACTTGATGTAGGCTTTTGGACATACGCCGTTGCTTATCAAACAAGCAATGGCGTATGTCCAAAAGCCTACATCAAGTCATGCACTCCCATTGCACAAATCTTTCAAAGATAATGGCATCAGATGTGTTTACCAATAAAGGTTCTGCCTGGGGAATCCTTCGTCTCTCCACACATTCAGATGTTTTGAAATAGGTGTCTGATGAGGTGGAAAAGCCCTCTCTCTCTTTGCAGTCAACGGCAGAAGGTCCGGAAACTTTACCTGAGGTTCAGTACTGTCTGGCCAAAAGGTCATGGTTCACTGTGAAGAACCAGTTTCGTAAGGGCAATGGTTAGTCTGGCATGGCTTATGCCCTGGGAAGGACCACGACCGGGCTGAAAGAATGCTGTAATCTCCGGGAAGTGGTTGGCCCTACGAGACCAGGTGTCCTAGGTATCCCCTGTGGTCTGGACTGGGGCAGTTGCCATGTTATCTCACAGATTAACAGATCATAAAATCCTGCAAGTGCATGGAAAATCCAGGCAGTGGTGTAGGAAGACCCTTGATGATTGTGGGAATCCCTTCTGGGGTTACGTATACAGGCCCAGGGTCTTTGGGTGAGGATTCGCACTGGCATTTGGTGGCTCTGATCACTTAGAGCACGTCCAGAAAAGTCCCCACTCTGTTGGTGGCTGGACGCAGTGACTTACGACACAGCTCCAGCACTAGCTGGACAGATTGTATAATTTTGATGCACGTCGGCCAGATCACAGGCTCTCTGAGGGGTCCCAGAGATGTGATATCCTTGGATAAGCACCTTGTGATACTCTCAGGATAGGGTTCCTTTATATCGACCATATTTCAGCTGAATGGGCTAGGGGGAAAGGGTGTTAAAAATGATGGGATAGGTTGTCTCAGTCTCTGGTTGTAGCTCCTACTCAAACACCTCCAAGCCACAATGAAATGGTGTATCCATTTCTCAGTGGCTCTAAGGAGCCCATTTCGTTGGTGATCCAGCCATAAACAGGAGTAGTTACCCATAAAATCTGGCACGTTAAACACCAAACACCTTTTCCCGCTGAATAATCTTATCCACTTCCCTGGAACCTCAAGCTTGAGTAAGACCAGGAGGCATCCTTGTTTTGTCAACGGAGGGTTGCGGTGTGGTCAACCACGAATACGAGACCCGTTGCGGTGCGCAAGACCAGAAGCGGAAAGGCCTTGTCTCCACCCTGGTGGTCCCCACTGACTAAAAAAAATTGGACGGCTGAGTGGAGTTATTTGAGCTTCAGTCCGCTCTATTGCAATCGAAAGCAGCGTTTCTCCTTCTGGGTATGGGATCTAACCTCCTAGAGTTAGCAGGGAGCTGGTGAGGTTCAGCCGGCCTGTGGTGGGTGTTAGGACTAGTACGGAAGGGTAGGACCGTATGAAGAGCTCAACGATGACCACACCCAACCTCCCTGGAAAGTCCCAGCGGGGACATCCCTGACCATCGCAAGGGTGTTTACCGCACCAACTGTGATGGGACCTACCCTCCCCCAGAAGTACTTGAATATGCTTTTCACGAATGAGTGGTTTCCAGGTCCCAGCTTTGAGGTATAGGTACTGGGGTGAAGAACGGCCGATGCGGAATTTATACCGAAAATGTGGTACGGTTCACTTATCGCCTTCAACCTTCCACTGTTGGCGGAGCATGCAGATGGCAAATGTACGACTTACCGAAACGGATGGAAAACCACTGCTAATTCGAAGAAAAAAAACTGCATGACGAGCCCTTGTTTTCCGATAACTGATAGGACATGCGGCTAAATAGCCTTTCTCATGCCTGTGTCTTTTATTTATGTATGCTGTAGACAATTGCGCCAGTCGCTGGGTTCGCCCCACAGTACTTTCAACAATTTTAGTGCGAATATTGACTTCGTTTGAAAAACCATTCTCTTGACTGTCATGTTCTTCTTGCTTTTTTCCTTCTTCCGAGCTGATGCACCAGCTCAAGACAAATAAGTCAACCATTACGGATATCTTTAAAATGGTTCGTAATGGTTGTAATGTAAGTGGGCAAAGTAAGACAAGTTGGAACATGTAGACACCTCATATAATGAATGTATTGTCGTACGCTTTGCACGACCTAATAGATGAATAGAAAATTGTTAAGTGTAAACATAGGGTTTGCTGGTTACCAAGTCCTGGTTGGAGCCCAGCCAGTTGAAAATGGCACTCACTACGGAAAGGGGCACTAGCAGCGACTAGAAACATGAAACTGGTTTCTGTTAAGTGTATAGAGAATTCACGGCTCTTGGTAAACGCCTTCCCTGTTACACGGGAGAGGTCCATTATTAATTAAGTGCTTTGATACCCAGCCTCAAAACTGGTTTCCACCGCACCAGGTCGAGTCGAAGAGCGGAACACACTTGCCTCAGTTTATGTAACTGCATCATTGCTTATCGCGGCTGCCCTACGTTCCGCGCATGCTCTGAAATGGCAGCAAAATTATGTGGAAACAAGTGCGAATCAACTGGTTGGATTAGCCTATTTCTCCGAGATATAAATTGTTTAAAACTTTCCAGTGCATTGTGAAGTACGTTAAAACCTTGAATTTAAATCTTACCATAAGTCTTTAGAGTCATGCGAAAATCGTGTTACGTTCTGTTTTGAGTTTAGACATGAAAATTTTGTTCGTTATTAAGTCGAAGTAATGTGTTTAGTGACCGATGTTATGGGTTTTACCGTCTTTCTGGGTTACTGTAATGTGTTTTTTTAAGGGTTTGCTGTAGGTTTACATTCCATTAACAACCGGTGATACAACTACCAGGACACTCACAATGGCATATATTTCAATTAATTTTATGGTTTAATTACCGTGAGCATGGGACCTGTTTCCTTTTGAATCGACTACCGAAGATTCGATTACGGTTATTCGCGATTTTCGTTGCATCGCTAAGGGTGACACTGGCTGGAACAGCAGTCACCACATCGCCTCTATGTGCTGGAATCGAACTGGCCCGATACAGATTAAGAATATATGTCAATATGTTCATGCGTTGTGCCTTAACCCAGACAAAATTTTAAGATTTTAGTGTTAGTAATATTTAAAAATTTAAAATTTTTAGTTACTACTCTATTTCACTCCAAACAAACATCCACGATAACCTTACTGTATATTTATGACCTGCAAACATACAATATGCGCCGTATGTCAAAACTAAAATAATTGCCGTGGGCTTTGTTACTTCTGTGTGTTGATGGGAAGAACATATTTTATTGTTTTCAATATAAAATTATATAGCAAAAACGTTTTTAAATTAGTAAAATAATTTAAAAATTGTTTAGAGGCGCCAAATTAAGTGTAGATGTTACACGCAATGTTGTTTATTTTCGTTGATTTACCATTAAAATATTAGAAGCTGTTTCTGTTAATTTATTACGTTATATTCCTCTGATGTTAACATTTCGTAAAAAAAAAATTGCTCATCAAATATTTATTTACAGGTGTCAACTAGTGATTAAAAGTCACGCTACTTTTCATACTTTTGAATTTGTGACCAAATAATAAAAAGGAAAAAAAGAGCTATATAGTTCAAACTACAAGAACAGCTCTAAAACCAAAGAAATGTCATGAATATGATATAAACAACATGGTGTGTACACAGAGAATGGTGTGCAGAGAAAGACAACAGAATAGTCCTGTAACAGGTTCAAAAAGTAGCAGTTACCAGTTCAAGTATCGGCAAAAGGATTATTTGTATACATGATGCTTTATTTTAACCACAGTGTAAGGGCATCAGATGTAAGGACAGGCCCGGTGAACTCATCAGGCGACATATTAGAGGCGGCGATATATTAAGGGTGGCGATATATTAGGGACGCGGATATATTAGGGGCGGTGACATATTAGGGGCGGGAATATATTAGGGGCGGCGATATATTAGGGGCGGCGACATATTAGTGGCGACGATATAATAGGGGCGTCGACATATTAGGGGCGGCTAAAAGGGAGAAGTAAAATCCACATGCCTCTCCCTACTCACAAATAATGTGATTGACTTCAATGTGGCATGGCATAAAATAAATTCACATTTAGCTGTCATTTATAAATTACATTACTAGTGCAGGAAGTATGAGTAATAGGTAGTTAAATTTAATTTTCTTGTTAACTGATGACTTTTGAATTTCATATTTTCATATTTTGGGTTATGAATTTGTATGGGAGAGTGTGAATATTTTTCTTCATTTATACAGTGACCGGTAATTTTAATTCGCAGAGGTGGTCACCTTAGTTGTTGTGGGAGAGACGGCAACTGTGACAGGGTGGCAGGCCTGGTTGTGGCGGCCCTGAGTAGGGGGCCAGCCTTCGTTATCTGACACCACCAGTGCTTACAACTAGATGGAAAGGGGGATAGGGTGGTCTATGGAACATGAAACTAAAAAAAAACCTATGTAAACATAGTCCGGAAGTCGCATCACAGTAACGACTATAATAGGTAGTCATTCTTTAAAATACATCAGAAGGTTGTAAACGAACAAGAACATTTAAAATAAGAAATATTTGACTTATATGCAGAAAATAAATTGACCCTATCTTGAGGAAATTATATAAAGGTATTTTTTTTTTACCTTTTCTTCTCAGTGATTTAGTGAGAGTATTTGTCTGGCTCAGAGAAGTGTTGTCCAGGCTGAGACCTCTGCTCTCTGTGTTTCAGACTTGGGAAGGAACAGATGGGTGTGACGCAGCCGCCAGCGAGCCAACAAAAGAAAGGTACGAACCACGTTCTGAACAAGTCTTGCGATGGGGAGGATTAATTTAAAACATTAGTATAAACAAAGTAGCTTGGCTTCTGGGTTGTAGCCGCGTACTTGGCGAATAATTCACCGACGTTTCGGTCGACCTAAGTAATTGCTCCCTGATAATGGTGACTGCAGTTTCGACTGAAACTTCGGTGAATTATTCGCCAAGGACGCGAGGTAACTGCTCCCTGATGATGGCTACTGCAATGTCGACCGAAAAGTCGGTGAGTTATTCGCCAAGGACGCGGCTACAACCCAGAAGCCAAGCTACTTTAGACAATGGTCGCGAAAGCCTGCGAACATTATTAGTTTTAAACACACACTATAATCCTGCTATACACTGCGTGTCGTTGGGAGAAAATGACGAAGTAAAAATTAATACACAAATACACACATTTGTTACTTCTTCAAATCTTCAGAGTTTCCTCTGTGACATCCAGTTAACACCAGCAACGGCGTATGTCCCAAGCAATGTTGTAACTCAAGGCGTGAGCCATTCGGCTGACATTGCTCTTCTGCTCGATGTTGTTGGGGGTTGCTGTCTTCACTCCAAGTAGAACCTCGGCGAGTTCAAGCCAGGGCTTCCTTCGCAGCGGGCAAAGGGGTGGGCATTTCTGCGACGGGGTGGGTTTTCTCGGGGTACTCCCGTTTCCCCAACCCATTTGTTCCGTCAGTGCTCCATTCTCATGTCATCACCCTCGCAGTCTCTGAAGATCTCGATCTTGATGAAATGTTTAGGCCATTAATTGTGGCATATTTAGTGTATTTTATATGGTGTCCAGCCTTTTTTTTATTTACCTAAACCCATTCTGTCTCTGATACTTAATAAACTACTGTGGCTTCTAGACTGCATTTAAATTTATTAATACTGTTAGCCCTTCATGTGGACAGCAAATCATTTACCCCAAAAGAGTATATAAAGGGCACACAGAGTTGTGCAGTGGCCGATTCAAATTTTTTTTTGTTGGGCCGGGGGGAGGGGGTAAATTTAAAAGATAGAAAAAAATTTAAATTAAAAAGGGTATTAAAAAATTTACTTTTTTATTTATACTAATACACTGACATTTAGGCCTCAGATATCACCATAGGCGACGTTGGCTCTCGCTCAGTTGGAATTGCAGGAGTTGTAACAGCTCACCTTGTATCGCCCAAAATAACTCTCTATTCAAGAGAAGTTTTCTCTATCTTCTTAAAACATCTTACTTAAGGAATTAGAAAAAAAGGAAAAAAAAAATTATGTTTTTCCGTAGAGTGTAACTTTTTATAAAAGCTAATCGGTAACCATTCATATTCCAGAAATAAAATAAATATAATGCTAACCTTGACTGCTGGTGAAATTGTACATTAGCAAATAAAAATGAATAAGAATTTTTGGAATAAAACTAAGTTTGTGGCGAAGTTAAACAAAATAAAAAAAGAAAGAGGCAAATCTGGTTACACATATTTTAAGATTTTCCGGGTTAGATAGCATATCTGAATAAAAATAATGAGTTTACGAACTTAGAAATGGGATATAATCGAAGTAGATAAAAGCAAACGAGGAACTGAAGGTACCGCACAATACAGAAGGGCATAGAGAAATTAATGTGGGAACTACTAGCCTATAATAAAAAAGTTCAGTTTGTTTCGAAAGAAGGTTCAATGCCAGAAATAAATGTTTTTTTTTTTTCTTTTCTGAAAATTCCGCGTAGCATTCTTTTGACACAACCAAGATTTTTTATAACGAATATAAATTTTTCCGTTCATGGGCAAGAAAACATTGCAGCTGTTGGTTAAGTTTCGTGATATGACAGACCCATATAATTTTTGCAATAAATCGTAATGGTTGTATGAAGGTATTTCATGTCTTTTTGCCAGGAAAATAACGTAATAATTCCTGCATGTTTGTGTGGCTAAGAGGGAGAGAATGAACAGAGTAATGTGAGTGAGACAGGAGCCGACGACATTAATACTCACAATTCAGCTTCCTGACACTCTGTTACCTGTGTAAATAGCAGAAGCAAGAGGAAGATAATATATTAACGTTCTCAACAATAAACTTCAACTTTACGTTTTAAACTCGTTGGCTTAACTTAATAAAAAAATCTTTTTTGAGTTCATAATTCTTGAGATCATCCAATTATGCTTTATCATGTTTCATGCTCAGCGATTTATGCCCCGCTATTCGGATGCTTGGCTAGTAGAGTTAAGGGATTCGTGATTCAGAGATTGCTGTTGAGATACGAAGAAACCCGTATACGGCGCCAACAATAAACAACTCACGTGCCAACATAACGCGTACGGTATACGCAATTTGCTGGATGGGACTATCGTTTTAGATCAGGGTTTTCGGTCATATCACATTTGTATGGTTCTAAATTGTGTGTTTCTGCCATCGTAAGTTTTAAATAATGTACCGAATGAACCTGAATTTGACAGACAAATTTCAGCCACAGGTTCATTACGACAAAATAAGTTTAAAACATATGACTTATGGTCTGAAGTTCTTCCCAGAACTGGTATACGTCTTTGAAGTAGGAGCTGAAAAAAAATATTTTTACTGTAACTAAAAGAGAAAGTATTTAAGTTGGAACCCTAAGCGTCAGGATTTTGTTTAATTAAATGATGCTTTATAACCACCACAAGTTGTCGCATTATTTTCATTGAAATAATGGAGGATGGTAACATACCAAAAAATTAATTTACTTCGAATTATTTCAATGAAATAATAATGCTACAGCAACATAATTCGATGTGGTTGTAGAATTTAATTCAATTAAAGATAATTCAGACGTTGAGTGTTCGATCTAAATACTTTCTCTATCATTCACATTAAAAACATCGTTCAGCCTCAACTTCAGTCTTGGAAAGCACTTGAGACTATAATTTGTATAAATGTTTTCAACTAATTTTTTTTTTGGTGAACCATCAGATTACGTTTGTCGGTCGAATCTAGACTCGCCCTGTGAAGGTTAACCTTGGTTTGTTTTCTGTGTTTTCCACCTATTAACATATTTGATGTTTTAGTATTGGTTTCCTAGGACGATGAATATTCTTAAGATGAAGTTTCAGATGTAACTTTTTTTCATTTTCTCGTCATTACTAATAGTTTGGGCTATTTCTCCGAATTTAACACTTTATCTCTTGGATCTTCTAACAAATATCCCCTTAGTGTTATGTTATGGGTATAAAAAGTTGTTTGTAATTGTATCACTGGCAATAATTTTTACAGTAATTATATCACACTCTGTGAATTTTCGTTAAATAAATTTGTTACAGGACAACCAATTCGAGAGAGATCTAGTGTTAAATTTATAGCAACAGTTCTGAACTAATAGTTATGACGATAAAACGAAAGAAAAAAAACAGGTCGTGTGAGACCCCGCTTATTGTTATAAGTTCGTGTGAATGTATTATGTTTTGATTTGTGACGTGACTCTACAGTAGTCATAAGTTAGGTGGTGGTTGTGTGTAATAGTTCTGACGCGTGATAGCTATTCGATGTTTGGTGTTTGATTAACTTGTTCTTATCTGTAGCAGTCTGCTGTCGAGTATTTTAATGTACATCTGGAAGTTTTTATTATATATATTTTTTTTAATTTGTAAAAGCTTTCAACCGTCGCCTTCAAGTTTAACTGCCCAACGAATGCACCCGATTGTCGGGTCGTAAATCCATTTCCCCAGCAGAAGTGAATTGGCCGCGTATCCAAAGAGTAATAAATTTAACAGCGGGCTTCGAGACAACCTTGAACAGTACGTCGAGACAACTTTCGTGGAGCCAGAAAGAACGCTGTAAACATGTACAATACATTTTTTGTACTACTGTAATCGAAATTGTATTGTGCATGCAATATGCATAGCCTGTTTGAAATTATTACAACGTAATGACTCGGATACGATCTCGCTTAGCGTTTCCAAACAAAAATATTTATTGAAGACCATGAAGATATGTGATCTGTAAACATAAAAATGAATGTTTGTTTGTTTGTCCTTATGCGTTCCTAAACCAATCATCCGACTGCAATGAAATGTTCAACACTTGACTTTTGAAACACGAGGAAGGTCACTGTCTAGGTCACATAACCTACACTAGATGGCGCCCGAGTCGTATCGGATAGTTACAGGTAAATATTGTTATGACAGTTCCTCTTTTCTATGGTCCGAAAAATAATGGTGGCAGTGCGCCAGTCGTATCCACGGAGGTACTAGTCTACGGAGTGGGTACCTGTTCTGAATTTGACATCAACTGGCTAGCAACTGGATAGCAAAACAATCGTAGCACCTCTTTACAGTGTGTGGCACGCGAATATTTTCAACAAATGTGTGTATTTAATGTAGTTTAGCGGCAGTTTGTGTGTTTTTCTGTGTCTAACAATTACGTCAGATTTTCCCCAATTTACGATATCGACCACGAATTTACATTAATGTTTTTTTTATGTATCAGTTTATGTTATTTCTGAAAACTTACGGGCAGTTATCGTGCCGATAAAAATATTGTGTATTTACAAAAAAAAAAAACTTTTAAGTTGATAATTTTGTGGGTCTATGGACCATGGAACGGAAAACTATGTGAACATTTTCAGGATGTCGCTCTATGGTAACGGCTACAATAGGTAGTCTTTCTTAAAGTCAACTTAAAACCAATATTTCCTCTTTTTTCATACTCAAATTGTTTGTGTCGTCAACACAAAACTCTCGGTGGATTATACCTACTTACATATTGAATGGTGACAGCAATGCTCCCAGCCAAAGGTGCCAAGGAAACATGCGGCCATTATTTATTTAACGGTTGTTCCCGAGGGGGGGGTCGATGTAATCAGCTCGGTCAGTAGCGGCCAAGGAGCAGAGGTGTTGTCGGCAGGCCTGGCGGCAAGATGGCGGCTGCCGGCGCGCGGCGTGCTGGGACTGCTCTCGTTCCTCGGCTTCTTCACCAACTACATGCTGCGCGTCAACATCAACATCGCCATCGTGGAGATGGTGCTCGCGCCGGCCTCGCCGCCGCCGGCTGAGCCCGGGGGCGGGGCCGCCCCCGACTCGTGCGCGCCGCCCCCGACCGCCGCCGCCGCCGGCAACCTCTCCGCCGCCGCCGAGGTGAGACCCCGCGGCTGCCGCGAGGCGCAGGACGTCCACCGAGTGGGACCATAGCCTCAAATAACACTCAGCATACAAAACAAAGGGGGTTGTCTGTAGAGTCGGTTTACGGACGATAATTTTACGTGAGAACGTCTTAAGAAAACACTGATGAAAAATTGCATACTTTTTTAATTTTCAAATATTATTTACATTTTTTTTGCAAATTTAATTTAAATAATTTGTTTAAAAATAATCACGAACAATTAGTTATTGAAATAAAACTGATATCAAATCAACGTCATTAAATGGTTAAATTGAAATGACGAAATTTGGACAAATAAATCAATTTTTTTTTTAAATTGCTGCTTTTGAAAAGCCCGCCTCAATCTGTTTGATATTACAGAAGATTTTCTCGCACGGTGGTTGGCCGGTTCTTGCACGCTCGGCTCAGGCGGAACGTGACAATGAGTCATGCTTTTTCCGTGCGTGCAGCCGGCGTTCATCGATTTGTAAGACGTTATCACGTCAAAAAAAAACATGACATTTAATATTCCCACCGAGATGAATTTTCAGGAAAATCATGTAATTAACAGTTACGACAAAAAAATATTGAAAAAGCCAGAATAATAGTTTGGACCGAGCCACAACAGTGATTCATGGCGTCCGAGGTCGCTGCAGACAAGGCTCTGGTCGATCTGAGTCTCGCATGGAACCCAACCTCAAGTATCCTGTATACTTAAATAACAATAATGCTGTGAAAAAATACAAGCTTTGGCACAGCTTTGTTAAGGATAAGTAGGCCTTTCCTGCCATGGATCTATTTTCTATTTTTTATTATTTTATTTTGCATAGTTGAATGTTAGCTGGTACGCAGTCTACCATCTCAAATATATTAATAAATCAGTATATTATTCAAAAAAAATTTTTAAAATCTAGTTTTTTTACTATATGTAAATGTGTCACCATTGAACAATTATGTTCATGTGATTATACTGTACAGAGAGCAGTGTTTGTCTAACTAGACATGGAACTGTAAAGCAACTCATAGCAGAGTAGCCCATAGTCTGGCCACACTGCACCATGGTTACGCGTTGCTCTGCCCGTGAACTGAAATGAATCAATTGTAATGACACTGGTTGACTGTTTATTAACGGTTATGTCAGTTCAGATGCGTTTATTTAATTGTTTTAAAAAAACTTTTTAAGGCTCATGTATTCTTCAACTCTAGCATGAACTGATTGCAGGTGTTCATGTTGCACACAGCTTTTAGTTAAGAGTTTGTGTGTAATCTTTGTAACGAAACTGTTTAACTTGCAAGTTAAAGACATAATTTCCTAAAAAAAAAAATTCCTATCCCTCCAAAAATTTTGCTGTCACGAATTTAAGAACACCAGCTTTTTAGATGTAGACCTAGGCGAAAACAATCCTAAAACTAGACAGTTTTACGACAAAGTTAAGTTTGGCATGTTTTTGTATTAATCTTTCTTTTTTTTTTACTAACCTAACTTAAGCAAAGTGTACTTGTTTGGGAGGGGTCTGTGTTAGGGAAGACTCTATGTGCGTCCCTTGCCGAAGACTACACGCCTAATCATGCAGGGTTTCAGCCATGCAGGAAGGGTAGCATGCATCGTGTGCCAGCCGTGGTAGAGATTGATGTAATGACTGACTCCCCTATCTTAAATCTAGAATATAACTAGTTGAGGTGTTGTCTGGTTAGACGGGGAAAACCTTGGACACAGCAATGCGAGATACAATATGGTATCCCTTCAGCAAGCAAGTAAGAAAAAATGACAAAAGAGGATGGTCCATGAAAGGAGTTGGTATGGGCAGAGAAAATTCTACCATTCAGTGGTCAATTGTTTTTTGTTTTTTTTTTCGCATTAAATTATTGGACGGTCAAGAGTTCTGGAGGTGGGCGACTTCATTCCGTTCAGAACAACTTCGTAGTTGAAATTTCTTGAATTGTTACCTCTTATCACAGTTGAGGGTGAACTAGTTTCTTTTCAATTGATAGTTCTTTGTTTTTACTTCTGTAATTATTAAGTATAATTTATATTTCGTCTTCACGAAATTCATTTCATTGGCTGAGAGCGATACAGCTTATGTTTCAGTTCTATGATATAAATTTAATCTTTTTTGTTGAATATTTTTATCATATGTGTATTTTGTTTCTTCTAAATAGCTTTTCTTTTCTTTTTTGTCCTGTATTTGTTTGTCACGAATACATGCATAAATTCTTAATTCTGTATGTTCAGAATCGCGTACCATCTTGTTCTCTGACTGATTTTTTTTTGTTGCTTAAACCATCTGTTATCTTCTTTGCTTGTATATTCTGCGTCTTGTCTGCAAGCTTACTCTTCTCTTAACTTGTTTCAGAATTATTTTAGTTTATTGTTTTCTCACTACATTTAGCTACTTCTCCAAGTTCTTGCATGTTTCTAAATACATTGATATCCGGACATTATGTATCTTATCTCTTGCTACTTGTTTATTTTCTTGCACCAGTTATCTTATTTTAATTATTTCTGCTTGTATATCATGTTTATATTTATCTGCAAGAAGCATGGAAATCGAAACGAAATTCAAATTTGAATGATGATGGGTAGAGTGGCCTAGGGAACACTTAATCATCGCTATGAACCATGGTGAGACTTGGACAGGCCAGGTGATGGGTTTCTGCGATGGGTTCCCACTGCATTCCGCTGTATGAAGGTAATGGGACAACACATCACCCAGTGCTGACTGGAAATACCACTCGCCTTAAAAAAAAACATCTTCAACGAATTAGCTGACAGGTCGGATGAAATATAAAATCCCAGTTTTTTAAAAAACTTTTTTTTCCCCTTCAAAAAATCTAATTTAATTTAATTTAATTTAATTTTTCTTTGGGATTAATAAGAAAAAATATTTGGACTGCCAATAACAGATGATTTTGAAATATGCAACATCGTTTCTCAGCTTCGGTGGAAGTATGAAAACATCCGTTGTTATATAAACGAATTTGTATCCATTTTTTACAAGTCAGATTTATTTTAAAATATGTTTGCATGCATCCTTCACGTTGTCCTTGGCAAATCTATTCTCGATGACGGAAAGGAAACAAGAAAAAGACCGTTTCATAACCGGTCGCGAAGGAAGCCTTGGAAGCATGATGCCGTCTACGCGTGCAACAAATGGAGCGCAATCTGCTTTGACACGTTACAATAAAACGTCGGTGGAAATTATAAAAGCCTGCCATGACTTGCTGCTACGAGTCTTTTAAACTTTACTTCAATAATCATTAACCTTTTTGTATGCTCACATTCTAACGTAAGGTCAATTAAGGCCACATACCTATATTTTATAGCATTTGTGAAGTGTTAATAATAATATTTCGAGAAAATAATATGTTAATACTTTGTTATCAGATTTTTTTCTACGATCAGTACTTCTATCAACAAGATTGGAGATAATTTAAAAAAAATTGAGGTTATTTAAAATATCTGAGTTGTAGCTTGACATGGCAAACGACCATTGCTTTTTTTGTTTTGACATCAAATGGGGGGAAGGGGGGCGCCAGGATCTGCTTCCCTTACGGCAGATCTGAAAAAAAATTAACAACCAATAATGAGGGATCTAGTAGCCGGCTGGGAGGTGGAGGCAGGAGTGAGACTACTGGCGTGTGTGCCACAGGTGACCGGGGAGTTCCCGTGGTCGGTGCGCGACCAGGGTCTGGTGCTGGGCTCCTACTACTGGTGCTACATGCTCACCCTGCTGCTGGTACACCTGATCTAGTAGCCGGCTGGGAGGTGGAGGCAGGAGTGGGACTACTGGCGTGTGTGCCACAGGTGACCCGAGAGTTCCCGTGGTCGGTGCGCGACCAGGGTCTGGTGCTGGGCTCCTACTACTGGTGCTACATGCTCACCCTGCTGCTGGTACACCTGATCTAGTAGCCGGCTGGGAGTTGGAGGCAGGTGTGGGACTACTGGCGTGTGTGCCACAGGTGACCGGGGAGTTCCCGTGGTCGGTGCGCGACCAGGGTCTGGTGCTGGGCTCCTACTACTGGTGCTACATGCTCACCCTGCTGCTGGTACACCTGATCTAGTAGCCGGCTGGGAGGTGGAGGCAGGTGTGGGACTACTGGCGTGTGTGCCACAGGTGACCCGAGAGTTCCCGTGGTCGGTGCGCGACCAGGGTCTGGTGCTGGGCTCCTACTACTGGTGCTACATGCTCACCCTGCTGCTGGTACACCTGATCTAGTAGCCGGCTGGGAGGTGGAGGCAGGTGTGGGACTACTGGCGTGTGTGCCACAGGTGACCCGAGAGTTCCCGTGGTCGGTGCGCGACCAGGGTCTGGTGCTGGGCTCCTACTACTGGTGCTACATGCTCACCCTGCTGCTGGTACACCTGATCTAGTAGCCGGCTGGGAGTTGGAGGCAGGTGTGGGACTACTGGCGTGTGTGCCACAGGTGACCGGGGAGTTCCCGTGGTCGGTGCGCGACCAGAGTCTGGTGCTGGGCTCCTACTACTGGTGCTACATGCTCACCCTGCTGCTGGTACACCTGATCTAGTAGCCGGCTGGGAGTTGGAGGCAGGTGTGGGACTACTGGCGTGTGTGCCACAGGTGACCGGGGAGTTCCCGTGGTCGGTGCGCGACCAGGGTCTGGTGCTGGGCTCCTACTACTGGTGCTACATGCTCACCCTGCTGCTGGTACACCTGATCTAGTAGCCGGCTGGGAGGTGGAGGCAGGTGTGGGACTACTGGCGTGTGTGCCACAGGTGACCCGAGAGTTCCCGTGGTCGGTGCGCGACCAGGGTCTGGTGCTGGGCTCCTACTACTGGTGCTACATGCTCACCCTGCTGCTGGTACACCTGATCTAGTAGCCGGCTGGGAGGTGGAGGCAGGTGTGGGACTACTGGCGTGTGTGCCACAGGTGACCGGGGAGTTCCCGTGGTCGGTGCGCGACCAGAGTCTGGTGCTGGGCTCCTACTACTGGTGCTACATGCTCACCCTGCTGCTGGTACACCTGATCTAGTAGCCGGCTGGGAGGTGGAGGCAGGTGTGGGACTACTGGCGTGTGTGCCACAGGTGACCGGGGAGTTCCCGTGGTCGGTGCGCGACCAGAGTCTGGTGCTGGGCTCCTACTACTGGTGCTACATGCTCACCCTGCTGCTGGTACACCTGATCTAATAGCCGGCTGGGAGGTGGAGGCAGGTGTGGGACTACTGGCGTGTGTGCCACAGGTGACCGGGGAGTTCCCGTGGTCGGTGCGCGACCAGAGTCTGGTGCTGGGCTCCTACTACTGGTGCTACATGCTCACCCTGCTGCTGGTACACCTTATCTAATAGCCGGCTGGGAGGTGGAGGCAGGTGTGGGACTACTGGCGTGTGTGCCACAGGTGACCGGGGAGTTCCCGTGGTCGGTGCGCGACCAGGGTCTGGTGCTGGGCTCCTACTACTGGTGCTACATGCTCACCCTGCTGCTGGTACACCTGATCTAGTAGCCGGCTGGGAGGTGGAGGCAGGTGTGGGACTACTGGCGTGTGTGCCACAGGTGACCGGGGAGTTCCCGTGGTCGGTGCGCGACCAGAGTCTGGTGCTGGGCTCCTACTACTGGTGCTACATGCTCACCCTGCTGCTGGTACACCTGATCTAGTAGCCGGCTGGGAGGTGGAGGCAGGTGTGGGACTACTGGCGTGTGTGCCACAGGTGACCGGGGAGTTCCCGTGGTCGGTGCGCGACCAGGTTCTGGTGCTGGGCTCCTACTACTGGTGCTACATGCTCACCCTGCTGCTGGTACACCTGATCTAGTAGCCGGCTGGGAGTTGGAGGCAGGTGTGGGACTACTGGCGTGTGTGCCACAGGTGACCGGGGAGTTCCCGTGGTCGGTGCGCGACCAGGGTCTGGTGCTGGGCTCCTACTACTGGTGCTACATGCTCACCCTGCTGCTGGTACACCTGATCTAGTAGCCGGCTGGGAGTTGGAGGCAGGTGTGGGACTACTGGCGTGTGTGCCACAGGTGACCGGGGAGTTCCCGTGGTCGGTGCGCGACCAGGGTCTGGTGCTGGGCTCCTACTACTGGTGCTACATGCTCACCCTGCTGCTGGTACACCTGATCTAGTAGCCGGCTGGGAGTTGGAGGCAGGTGTGGGACTACTGGCGTGTGTGCCACAGGTGACCGGGGAGTTCCCGTGGTCGGTGCGCGACCAGGTTCTGGTGCTGGGCTCCTACTACTGGTGCTACATGCTCACCCTGCTGCTGGTACACCTGATCTAGTAGCCGGCTGGGAGGTGGAGGCAGGAGTGGGACTACTGGCGTGTGTGCCACAGGTGACCCGAGAGTTCCCGTGGTCGGTGCGCGACCAGGGTCTGGTGCTGGGCTCCTACTACTGGTGCTACATGCTCACCCTGCTGCTGGTACACCTGATCTAGTAGCCGGCTGGGAGGTGGAGGCAGGTGTGGGACTACTGGCGTGTGTGCCACAGGTGACCGGGGAGTTCCCGTGGTCGGTGCGCGACCAGGTTCTGGTGCTGGGCTCCTACTACTGGTGCTACATGCTCACCCTGCTCCTGGTACACCTGATCTAGTAGCCGGCTGGGAGTTGGAGGCAGGTGTGGGACTACTGGCGTGTGTGCCACAGGTGACCGGGGAGTTCCCGTGGTCGGTGCGCGACCAGGGTCTGGTGCTGGGCTCCTACTACTGGTGCTACATGCTCACCCTGCTGCTGGTACACCTGATCTAATAGCCGGCTGGGAGGTGGAGGCAGGAGTGGGACTACTGGCGTGTGTGCCACAGGTGACCGGGGAGTTCCCGTGGTCGGTGCGCGACCAGGGTCTGGTGCTGGGCTCCTACTACTGGTGCTACATGCTCACCCTGCTGCTGGTACACCTGATCTAGTAGCCGGCTGGGAGGTGGAGGCAGGAGTGGGACTACTGGCGTGTGTGCCACAGGTGACCCGAGAGTTCCCGTGGTCGGTGCGCGACCAGAGTCTGGTGCTGGGCTCCTACTACTGGTGCTACATGCTCACCCTGCTGCTGGTACACCTGATCTAGTAGCCGGCTGGGAGGTGGAGGCAGGTGTGGGACTACTGGCGTGTGTGCCACAGGTGACCGGGGAGTTCCCGTGGTCGGTGCGCGACCAGGTTCTGGTGCTGGGCTCCTACTACTGGTGCTACATGCTCACCCTGCTGCTGGTACACCTGATCTAGTAGCCGGCTGGGAGTTGGAGGCAGGTGTGGGACTACTGGCGTGTGTGCCACAGGTGACCGGGGAGTTCCCGTGGTCGGTGCGCGACCAGGGTCTGGTGCTGGGCTCCTACTACTGGTGCTACATGCTCACCCTGCTGCTGGTACACCTGATCTAATAGCCGGCTGGGAGGTGGAGGCAGGAGTGGGACTACTGGCGTGTGTGCCACAGGTGACCGGGGAGTTCCCGTGGTCGGTGCGCGACCAGGGTCTGGTGCTGGGCTCCTACTACTGGTGCTACATGCTCACCCTGCTGCTGGTACACCTGATCTAGTAGCCGGCTGGGAGGTGGAGGCAGGAGTGGGACTACTGGCGTGTGTGCCACAGGTGACCGGGGAGTTCCCGTGGTCGGTGCGCGACCAGGGTCTGGTGCTGGGCTCCTACTACTGGTGCTACATGCACACCCTGCTGCTGGTACACCTGATCTAGTAGCCGACTGGGAGTTGGAGGCAGGTGTGGGACTACTGGCGTGTGTGCCACAGGTGACCGGGGAGTTCCCGTGGTCGGTGCGCGACCAGGTTCTGGTGCTGGGCTCCTACTACTGGTGCTACATGCTCACCCTGCTGCTGGTACACCTGATCTAGTAGCCGGCTGGGAGGTGGAGGCAGGTGTGGGACTACTGGCGTGTGTGCCACAGGTGACCGGGGAGTTCCCGTGGTCGGTGCGCGACCAGGTTCTGGTGCTGGGCTCCTACTACTGGTGCTACATGCTCACCCTGCTGCTGGTACACCATATCTAGTAGCCGGCTGGGAGTTGGAGGCAGGTGTGGGACTACTGGCGTGTGTGCCACAGGTGACCGGGGAGTTCCCGTGGTCGGTGCGCGACCAGGGTCTGGTGCTGGGCTCCTACTACTGGTGCTACATGCTCACCCTGCTGCTAGTGTACCTGATCTAGTAGCTGGCTGGTAGGTGGAGGCAGGTGTGAAACTCCTGGCGTGTGTGCCACAGGTGACCGGGGAGTTCCCGTGGTCGGTGCGCGACCAGGGTCTGGTGCTGGGCTCCTACTACTGGAGCTACCTGCTCACCCTGCTGCTAGTGTACCTGATCTAGTAGCTGGCTGGGAGGTGGAGGCAGGTGTGAGACTACTGGCGTGTGTGCCACAGGTGACCGGGGAGTTCCCGTGGTCGGTGCGCGACCAGGGTCTGGTGCTGGGCTCCTACTACTGGTGCTATGTGCTCACCTTGCTGCCCGCCGATCTGATCTAGTAGCTAGCTGGTAGGTGGAGGCAGGTGTGAGACTCCTGGCGTGTGTGCCACAGGTGACCGGGGAGTTCCCGTGGTCGGTGCGCGACCAGGGTCTGGTGCTGGGCTCCTACTACTGGTGCTATGTGCTCACCTTGCTGCCCGCCGATCTGATCTAGTAGCTGGCTGGTAGGTGGAGGCAGGTGTGAGACTACTGGCGTGTGTGCCACAGGTGACCGGGGAGTTCCCGTGGTCGGTGCGCGACCAGGGTCTGGTGCTGGGCTCCTACTACTGGTGCTATGTGCTCACCTTGCTGCCCGCCGATCTGATCTAGTAGCTGGCTGGTAGGTGGAGGCAGGTGTGAGACTCCTGGCGTGTGTGCCACAGGTGACCGGGGAGTTCCCGTGGTCGGTGCGCGACCAGGTTCTGGTGCTGGGCTCCTACTACTGGTGCTGGGCTCCTACTACTGGAGCTACGTGCTCACCCTGCTGCTAGTGTACCTGATCTAGTAGCTGGCTGGGAGGTGGAGGCAGGAGTGAGACTACTGGCGTGTGTGCCACAGGTGACCAGGGAGTTCCCGTGGTCGGTGCGCGACCAGAGTCTGGTGCTGGGCTCCTACTACTGGTGCTGGGCTCCTACTACTGGAGCTACGTGCTCACCCTGCTGCTAGTGTACCTGATCTAGTAGCTGGCTGGGAGGTGGAGGCAGGAGTGAGACTACTGGCGTGTGTGCCACAGGTGACCAGGGAGTTCCCGTGATCGGTGCGCGACCAGAGTCTGGTGCTGGGCTCCTACTACTGGTGCTGGGCTCCTACTACTGGAGCTACGTGCTCACTCTGCTGCTAGTGTACCTGATCTAGTAGCTGGCTGGGAGGTGGAGGCACTAGTGGGACTACTGGCGTGTGTGCACAGGTGACCGGGGAGTTCCCATGGTCGGTGCGCGACCAGGGTCTGGTGCTGGGCTCCTACTACTGGTGCTGGGCTCCTACTACTGGAGCTATGTGCTCACCCTGCTGCTAGTGTACCTGATATAGTAGCTGGCTTGGAGGTGGAGGCAGGTGTGAGACTCCTGGCGTGTGTGCCACAGGTGACCGGGGAGTTCCCGTGGTCGGTGCGCGACCAGGGTCTGGTGCTGGGCTCCTACTACTGGTGCTACATGCTCACCCTGCTGCCCGCCGACCTGATCTAGTAGCTGGCTGGGAGGTGGAGGCAGGAGTGAGACTACTGGCGTGTGTGCTACAGGTGACCGGGTAGTTCCCATGGTCGGTGCGCGACCAGGGCCTGGTGCTGGGCTCCTACTACTGGTGCTACGTGCTTACCCTGCTGCCCGCCGACCTGACCTAGTAGCTGGCTGAGAGGTGGAGGCAGGAGTGAGACTACTGGTGTGTGTGCCACAGGTGACCGGGGAGTTCCCGTGGTCGGTGCGCGACCAGGGTCTGGTGCTGGGCTCCTACTACTGGTGCTACGTGCTCACCCTGCTGCCCGCCGACCTGATCTAGTAGCTGGCTGGGAGGTGGGGGAGGTGTGAGACTCCTGGCGTGTGTGCCACAGGTGACCGGGGAGTTCCCGTGGTCGGTGCGCGACCAGGGTCTGGTGCTGGGCTCCTACTACTGGTGCTACGTGCTCACCCTGCTTCCCGCCGACCTGATCTAGTAGCCGGCTGGGAGGTGAAGACAGGTGTGAGACTACTGGTGTGTGTGCCACAGGTCACCGGGGAGTTCTCTGCTGCTAGTGACCTGATCTAGTAGCTGGCTGGGAGGTGGAGGCAGGAGTGAGACTCCTGGTGTGTGTGCCACAGGTCACCAGGGAGTTCTCTGCTGCTAGTGACCTGATCTAGTAGCTGGCTGGGAGGTGGAGGCAGGAGTGAGACTCATGGCGTGTGTGCCACAGGTCACCAGGGAGTTCTCTGCTGCTAGTGACCTGATCTAGTAGCTGGCTGGGAGGTGGAGGCAGGAGTGAGACTCATGGCGTGTGTGCCACAGGTCACCAGGGAGTTCTCTGCTGCTAGTGACCTGATCTAGTAGCCGGCTGGGAGGTGGAGGCAGGAGTGAGACTCATGGCGTGTGTGCCACAGGTCACCAGGGAGTTCTCTGCTGCTAGTGACCTGATCTAGTAGCTGGCTGGGAGGTGGAGGCAGGAGTGAGACTCATGGCGTGTGTGCCACAGGTCACCAGGGAGTTCTCTGCTGCTAGTGACCTGATCTAGTAGCTGGCTGGGAGGTGGAGGCAGGAGTGAGACTCATGGCGTGTGTGCCACAGGTCACCAGGGAGTTCTCTGCTGCTAGTGACCTGATCTAGTAGCTGGCTGGGAGGTGGAGGCAGGAGTGAGACTCATTGTGTGTGTGCCACAGGTCACCAGGGAGTTCTCTGCTGCTAGTGACCTGATCTAGTAGCCGGCTGGGAGGTGGAGACAGGAGTGAGACTACTGGTGTGTGTGCCACAGGTCACCAGGGAGTTCTCTGCTGCTAGTGACCTGATCTAGTAGCTGGCTGGGAGGTGGAGGCAGGAGTGAGACTCATGGCGTGTGTGCCACAGGTCACCAGGGAGTTCTCTGCTGCTAGTGACCTGATCTAGTAGCTGGCTGGGAGGTGGAGGCAGGAGTGAGACTCATGGCGTGTGTGCCACAGGTCACCAGGGAGTTCTCTGCTGCTAGTGACCTGATCTAGTAGCCGGCTGGGAGGTGGAGGCAGGAGTGAGACTCATTGTGTGTGTGCCACAGGTCACCAGGGAGTTCTCTGCTGCTAGTGACCTGATCTAGTAGCCGGCTGGGAGGTGGAGACATGAGTGAGACTACTGGTGTGTGTGCCACAGGTCACAGGGGAGTTCTCTGCTGCTAGTGACCTGATCTAGTAGCTGGCTGGGAGGTGGAGGCAGGAGTGAGACTCATGGCGTGTGTGCCACAGGTCACCAGGGAGTTCTCTGCTGCTAGTGACCTGATCTAGTAGCCGGCTGGGAGGTGGAGGCAGGAGTGAGACTCATTGTGTGTGTGCCACAGGTCACCAGGGAGTGCTTTGCTGCTAGTGACCTGATCTAGTAGCTGGCTGGGTGTGGAGGCAGGAGTGAGACCCCTGGTGTGTGTGCCACAGGTCACCAGGGAGTTCTCTGCTGCTAGTGACCTGATCTAGTAGCTGGCTGGGAGGTGGAGGCAGAAGTGAGACTCATGGCGTGTGTGCCACAGGTGACCGGGGAGTTCCCGTGGTCGGTGCGCGACCAGGGTCTGGTGCTGGGCTCCTACTACTGGTGCTATGTGCTCACCCTGCTGCCTGCCGACCTGATCGCCCAGCGGCTGGGCACCAAGGTGGTGTTTGGCACCGCCAACCTGCTGTCCTCGTTGGGCGCGCTGCTCACGCCGCTGGCCACCCGACACCACTACGCCGCTCTCATCGCTGTCCGCGTGCTGCAGGGCGTCTCCTCCGTGAGTTCCTACACTAGCTTATAATGGGCGGCGCCATCTTGGTTTCAGATTCTCTCAAGCCAATGTCGCATGTGCCAGCGCAAACTAAGTGGACAACGACTGGGAAATGTCTCTTTCCAATTTGGAAGGCCATATGTAATATTCAATCGTGGTTTTCTAACAAACAAAAAAAAATTGGAATTTCCAATATGGCGTTGCTGTTATTAATTCCTCCCCTCTTGGTTCCATCCTTATCGACTATGATCCGGCGGTATGCTCACCCAGAGTCAGTGACACTTGCAGTTCTCGGCACTCTTGGGCGCTATAATTTGTTCGTTGGCTGCACATATTGCAGCGAGTCTTTAAATGTTGGATCGACCACATGAGCTGTGCTTTGATAGCATAAAATGAGATGCATAAGCATACATATCTGTCATGTATGGAAATCCACTCATATGCAAGGATGTGAATAACAATGAATTGTCATTACTAATAAGAAATATGTGTATCATATGCAAATAGAATATGTATTCTTAAATCATCTACCATTTATTTTACAAAGAATGTTCGCTTCAAGTGTTTAAGTATATTGCAGGTTGTGTCTGGCTTACAAGCCTACGCATCGTGGATAAGATCAGAATACTATATATATTTACATATGATCATTATTCATCTTTCATCCATGTAAGTTTCCATTTTAAAACTGACTTGTCAAAGTACTTTGTGCAAACCTGTACACAAAAGTACTCTTGCTGTATTCAGTAACTAAATAATTGCCCCTGAACCTGCCTTGTTCAAGGAAGTCAATATAACTGCAGCTATTAATCAGCCTGCATACAATCTTTCTCTTCCCATACTTGTTCGATCACTCATCGAGCTTGGAGCTGGGTGAATTCGCAGTGACTATTTTATTTTGGTATCTCTCTCAAACACAACATGGTGGTCACAGCACCTTGTCGCGGACCCACGCCCAGAGTGGCTCAGACCTTTGGAGTGAAAACAGCTCATGTGACAGCGAATCAATTTCAGACATCTTAAGTGACCAAACATTCACGAAATAAAATTGTTGTGTTAATTTTTTGCATAACTGGCTTTCTAAATATCATTTAAATTGTTTTAGGTACAGAAATGATTATATCCTGTTAAAATGTAATTTATAATGTAACTATATAAACTTACTATCATACAACTCATTTATAGTATTCATACTTTATTTAATTTCAAATTTCCTAAAAAAAAAAAAATTTTAATTTGGTAACCACAATTAAGTTGCATGAATTTATCTCAAGCAGATTAAAATCATGCAATGATTTGGCCAATGACATTTATTTTTTGTAACCTGGAAAGTTTCAATTTTCGATTCTGCTCTCTGTTCAGTTCGTATGGGGGAAGCATGGAGGGTGTGCCCTCTCTCTCAGGTCAATGGCCTTTCCTCATGCCCTCCCCCCGTCCCTAGCACCGCTGTCTATAGCTCGTGTGGCAGGAGTCACGGGTTCGACTCCAGCGGCCGGCGGCATGGAGACCTCTGTGCGAGGCTGTGGCCGTCGAACCAGAAACAACAGCTCCACCCTGAGAGTGTGTGTGTCACGTCGCACATTAAGGGGATGACAGACGCCCTATTTCTTCCACTTTGAGCACAAAGAAAAACATACGAGGAAACCGAATTCTCTACCTGCACAACCACTAGCCAACCACCGAGACGGTCTGGGTTCGATTCCCTGCGGAACTGACGCCAGGAAATCTGGGTCTCTCTTCTTTATCCACCAATTATTCGTTATACTCCATTATAAAACCACCAGCTCTCATCATCAATAACAACCTTAATGACAAGGAATGACTGTTCATTAGTTCATAAATCTGTCTCTCATTTGGAGTGGACCTGCCTTTGCATACTCTCAGTGTGACGTGTTTCTTCCCCAGGGCCCGACGTGGCCGGCCATGCACGTGATGGTGAGCAGGTGGATCCCGCCGCACGAGAGAAGCAAGTTCGTCAGCACGTATTATGGTAAGACGCCGATGTCAGCTGAGAGTCTGGGAGTTCTGAGAGAGCTGGTGTCCTTATTAAGAATGTCACATTTTGTTTATCTTGGATATGCTTCTTGATTCCCCAGCGAACTTTCTGTTGAAATTGCAAAATACGCAGATTTTTTTCGTCCACTGACGTCTAAAAGAGTGAAATCGTTGCTGTAGATTTGAACATGTCTAGACTTACAGACAGTGTGAAGCTATGAGCTAGCTGTTATCATCCAGTGGCTACACGAGGTGTGCTGTGTCCAAGCGATAGCTGTTGGAATAAAATGTGACTGTCTAGCAGCTGGTCCTGTGAGTGAGCCTGACTTCTGCAGGAGATAGAGTAGAGGTGGAAGTCCACAGAGCTCCCACTTTCACCTGTGGGAGAAGGGGAGGTCTACTGAAGTGATGGAGTTGTCGCAAGAACTAGTTAACCTAGAATGGTCCAACATGTTGATGGAAAGTGTGCATATAGCATCTCGGCAACAATGGCAGTCCTCTACCTTCTCGTGTTACCGGTGGTTTTCACTAAAGAGGACTCTGCCGGGCGTATCCCTGCTTCAGGCATCTTCAACTGTCTGAACGGGTACCGAAAATGATGAAGGGGCTGAATCTGTGGGCAACAGCAGATGCGATTGAAACCTTTCTAGGGGTTTTGACTTCTGATCATCCTTGATAACCATTAATTCACAAAAGCCTGTCTGACTGTGAAGGAACAAAGGCTAAAATTTTAATGGAGAGGATGGATAACACCGTTGGTAGTTCGGTCTCACCCGTGGCATATCGGCTGTAAACCTCTAAAGCCGAAACAAGGCGTTGGTTACTAAGGTCCTCCTGCGTTCCGAAAGTTAGCAGTTGTATCTAACGGTTGGTAGCGAACTCTGTTTCCAACCCACAAGTGTCGCTAAAAGTTGTTAGTAGTGAGGGATAATCCTTGGAAGTTGGTGGATCCCCGCTGAGGTTTTCTCTGTCGGCCCAGGATCGGATCTGGCAGGTTCCACAGTTGGGGGGGGGGGGGGTGGTACTACTATCGCTTGGCGCAAGCTTGGAGGATTCCCAACCCTGTGAAGATCTGATGTGGTGAGCAGTGTTGCAGCTCCAGTACTAGCCTGGAAAGCTAGGAGAGACTGGACATGCCTCCACCCGACCACGGGTTTTATGGGTGGTTGAGGAGTCCAAAATGAAGTGGTATATCGGGGTAGGCGCCAGCAGTACTGTGTCTGAGGGTTCAGGGCACCGTCACTTGTCTGGTTACCGGAGTGAGCTGGGGGTTCCTGATGGCCCCAAACCCTCGATGCAACTGGGGCCCTAACAGCTTTCCTGGTTGGTATTGTAAGCGGTGTATCTCCTTGTGGATGCAGGTAACACTACTACATCTATATCTATGGACTGGGATGAAACCAGGAGAACCTAGTATGGTGCAGCCAGCTCATAGTTGTAAGGGCCGGCATGGTGGGTTGATGCTGGCTGGGGTATGGTCAGCCTTAGATAGGTGCTTCCCAATTTGGAAAGCAGCGGCGGGGAAAATCTTGACTCAAGAAATGACAGTCCAAGTGCCCGAACAGGGATGCTGGTTCTCTGACCATATACAAAATACCTGGACTGTTTTATACTGACTGTTGTTACCCGGACCCTACCCAATAACGCACATTCCGTGAACCGGTCTTTTACCACATGCAGGCCGAAAACAGCCTGAACACATTTCCGTATGTATTATCGAGGTTTGTTTTCTTGTTTCTCGTTTCTGAATTTGGAATGCGGCCAAAATTTCTGTTTTGTTTTATCTTTCCATAATCATGAACGTGATCTTGAAGAGCTTGAGCACCCTCCACAAAAATGGCTCGTGGTACATCCTCCTGTGAAGCCATCACACTCGAAACTTCTAGCCACAGAACCTCTCTCTGAACTCTGGGGTCTTCTTGTGTTTTCAGTAGCACCATCCAAACTGTTCAACGCTAGCGGTTTTATTTGCCAAAGATTCGCTCAACGAGAGTGATATAAGAAGCTAGTGACTAGCATCTAAGGCCACACCCGGTGCATCACCTTTATCTGAGTATGGCATACACAGAAGCATAACTATTTTGGCGTGTCTCCAGTGTTGACTTTATTTATTAGAAACTCATTTTGCCACTATTTTATTTTCAAAATGTAGTAGGTTACAAAATTAATGACGTGAATGTGTTTGATTATTAAATTTTAACTGAATTTATAAGGATTTCGTCCAACAAAGATGCAGGTTGTTAAACAAACGTAAACAGCAGGCAAATTTATTCAGGTTCTTTGGTGAGCTTCTGAAAACAGACACATAAGTCATATGGTAGATTTAGCACCCTTAATGCATATTAAATGGCTGGTAAAAACTAGTTGTTTTTTTTGGCTGAAAAACACTAACTTAACTCACGTGACAAATATATAAAGCTGTATGGTTTTTTAAAATGTGACGGAGTGTGTGTCATGACGCGGACGAGTGAGTGGTGCGAGGCAGTGTGCTGGGACAGACGTGCGCGGTAATAGACCAGCAGCAGGGAGAGCCACTGTCGAGCCAAGCTCCGCAGTGGGGAGAGAGAATAGTGTATAGATGTTATTTTGGACATTCGTCATTGCTTTTTACTCTTCATGTCATAATAAATCTCAATAACGGACAAAAAAGAAGGATGCATACAAAAGTATAATATATATTATGAACATGCAAAAACACAGAAAACAAGTTAAATAAACTGAAGTAAAAAAAAATACCCATGAAAAGTCCAGAAAAATACATTGAAGAAACATATATTTACTAAATATTTCCAATTAGTGATAAAAATTCACAAAAAGTGTTCGTAATTGTTATCAGATGTGTGACATTTTACAGCAAAAAAAAATATGGAAAGAAGGTCAGAGCTCCCCCAGCCGGGTGGAACCGGTCCAAGTGCGTCACCTGACACCTATCACTGTCACCAGTCACCTATCACTGTCACCAGTTACTTGCCACTGTCCCTGTCACTGCCACGAGTCACCCGTAACTGTCACGAGTCGCGGGTGAGGATGAGCGCCCCGGACAGCAGGGTAAGGGGCTCCACGTGCGGACAGCGGCATCCGGCCAGCCCAGTTCAGGTCTGCTCCCAGCCGGGTGGAACCGGTCCAAGTGCGTCACAACTGGTGCAAGTGCGTCACAGGTGGTGAAAGTGCGTCACTATGGAGTCGCCCTTGGGGAGCTGCGCTCGTGCGGCGAGAGAAAGACCTTTTTATTGTGCTAAATCTCAAGGCAGTCTCTGAAATACCCCCCACTAGAAATTTCGTAGTGAATACAATAAGTCCTTTCTGTAGTGACACAAGAAAAGTCATTTAGACCTTTACAATTTTGCAGTTTATTACAAAAAAAATGGTTGTTACCACAAAATATTTGTAGGACATGTGATAATACCTACTGGTGTTTTTTCCGCTGTCCACATGTGTGCTATAAATATTGATTTCATATTGCTCGTTGGACTTAGTAAGACATGTATCTTAGAACAACTTTCGTACAGTTGCGTAGGAAGGAAATCTCTGGAGAGCTTTTATGCTTGGTACGCATAGTGAATTACAAAACGACTTTATTTTATGTGATAGGTTTCTCCCAAAGAGATGTGCCACGAGGAGAAACAAAATGACACGAATTAAGAGAGTAATGTTCAACCATGACTATTTGCTTGAAAAATGACACCCAGGGCCTGTTCATGGCTTACCAGTTATTAAAATCCGCAACTTTCTTAACAAGCACAGGAGCCATTAATTACCACATGCTAATGGTTTGCCAGAGGTCGTAGGTTAGGGGACTGGAGAGTTATTGAGTGTGTGTAATTGGAGGTTGTCGTTTGCTTGATAGATTGCTGATAGGGCCGAAATATATTCACTCTATGCTGGCTTAAAGTTTATTTTATGGAAGCCTTTCATGTCTGGTAGTCAGAACAGCTTGGTAAGTAATTCTACAAGAGAAATAATCTTACATTAAATTTTTTGTAAATACTTTTCTTTTATTTAATCAATAATACCGGATCCAGCAAACATTATTTAACAGGAAAATTAATAATATTAGTTGGTTGAAATGTAAATCGGGTTTATTATAGAATAATTATTTTGGGTGAAATTTAAAAACTTTGTTTATTTTGGCCGATTTTCTTATAGCGAAGAGATGAGACAACATGTAAAAAAATGTGATTGAATTGGAGACACTGCATTCTCGTATTTGCAAAGTTACTTTCTTTATTATATATAGCCTTGCTGCCCCCTACGCATGGGTGGTTATATATTTTTACCAGAACAAAGATTTATTATAAAATCTGATCCAAATGAATGTATGTTCCTTATCTAGTCTTCGAATTCAATATTTTTTAACCAAATTTGTTTTGTTAATATGATGCCATTGGTAATTACAAAAATAATGGATTAGTGCAAAAAAAGTTATGTTTTTCTTGCGACTTACCTATGTTTTATTTTGAACACATGTTTGCCCTTATTAATAACATTAAAACAATAAAGAAGTAATTTAGTTTTTTTCTCCAGTTTTAGTTGAAAATATTGAAATAATAATGATTAGATTTATAAATTAGAAAGCACATTTTTGAAATCGGTCCAATAGGTTTTGAGTTTACTTTTCGCAAACCAACTCACACTCTCTCACTACAATATAGGCTTATCATAAATGAATGGCCATAGTTTGAAAATTCATATTTTTTAAAATTATTACAAAAAATAGATATAATTATCTTGGAAAAAAATTGAAGGCTTTTTATTTAACATCAATCAACGGATGGCAGGACTGCCCTAGAACGCGGTGGATTGAAATTAAAATTGGTGACAGAGACAGGAAAATGTTTGTGCTAGAGTTTGTCCTGTTATTTCTGGGCGGCGGGCATTAATGAATCGCTAAGGAGAGAAAGGACCATGTGGAGGTGGTGTAGGCAATGTGCAGCCACGGGCGGCTCTGGCAAAGAGAAAGTAGTGGCTGACCAATCCCAGCGGAAGTAACTGGGGACAGGGCGAGGAAGGAGATTGCTCCAAGTTAACTGGGTATTCCTAGAAATAATAATAAAAAAAGTAATGGAAATTTAGGAACAGGATTAAAATTTAAGCCGTACCACTAACAATGTAGGCCTATGCAAAGTTTTACACCGAAAGATAAAAAAATATTCGTCGATTAGACTTTTGCAGTCGCGTGCAGGAAGCACTGGGATGTGAACATTTCGCCGATAAGCTGACATTCTCCGATGAAGCAACGTTCCATTGATCAGGACTAGCGAACAGAGCGGTGCAGTGCAGATCATCATGACACTGCGGGGTCGGGCAGGGATCGCCTTAAGCGGGTGATCTGTGGAATATCACGAACAAAATTTTATGTTTTTTATTTGTTATTTTTTTAAGTAGAAAAAACTTTAAAAATAAAAAAAAACATCTGGACATGTTGCAAAAATCTTGGAAGATTTGTCTTTATTTTCTTGTGTTAATTATTTAAATAATATACTATAGTTTTAAAAATAAATATATATATTTCCAGTAATCCATGAATTATAATCCTGCATTAGTTCAGACTATAACCGAAATACCCTGTTTCTGCCAACGAGAATGCTTTCGCTGGAAAAATAAGTCCAGTGATTCTCCTGAGCAAACCTGCTCGATGTAGGAAACTGATGCCACCAGACACACGCGTGGGCGGGAGCCAATGTATGCATGGCAGTCTTAGTATAAAACATTACTGAGAGATAAACCTGACCCTTTTGATTGTAACGCCCTCGGCTCCCAACACTTAAGACCGAGAACTACAGTTCACACTCGCTACCTAGAGGGAGACAACCAGATGAGAAACTACTCAAACAAAAATGTAAAAATGCCCAACACGTTTCACCCAAATATTCCTTTCATAATCAATACCTCAAAAAAATTAATTGAACAAAAGGCTTGATATATTTTCATTTCGCAATTATTTCCTTACAAACGGTGACAGTAACTTGAGTTGCAGTTAAAAGTATAGCCATCCATGCAACTGACTTACAATAATAACAAAATTACGTCACTAAAACCATTCTTAAAATACTTACACAAACATATGTTTAATTTAAATTAGTCACGCTTTCACACAACTAAACAAAGGCCCGGATCACGCAGCAAAATATTACTTTAAAAAACGTTTTATAACATTCATACACGTGAAGAGTTAGAATGTAGCATAAACTATTAACCAATTATGTTTAACCTTTGAAAATTTAAAATGGTATTAAAATAATTACCAAGTTAAGAACTAAGTTATTTTTAAACCCATATTGAAAAAAAGGTAAATTAATAAAAATTATAAAGTGAAATTAACAGTAACCTTAACTAGATGTCACAGACTAAAAATTACCAGCAGGCTTTCCTAAAGTTACCACAGGGACTGGTAACATGACATAATAGTTTTTTTTCCTACAAGTCGTAGTGGGTTCAGGATAGAACACGGAAATTTAGTAAAACCGAAACTGCATTTTCATTGGCTCGTCAGGTGCGGAGAACACACTTATTTTACCAAATATAGCGTGTGAGTAGGCTATATTGTTGCGTTAAATTAACTCAACAAAAACTAAAAAGATGTATTGAACTCTGTAAGTCGGTAAATTTTACCCTCCATAATGAACCTGTCTGTATTTATTTGCCCCCCGCGCATTCCTGCTTGCACGCGCGCTCTGTTCAAGGTCGAGGACGAACTTGCTTCGAGCCGCGATTTGCATCACAATATATTAAGAACCAGTTATGTTTTTTTTTAGCACTGCCAAACCGTCGTTCATAACTACTTCATCTCTTCTTCGCGTTCTTCTAAGTGTATTTTCGGTAGGTTCTCTCGGCACTTGCCTGTCGAAGTCCAGCAGGTAAAGACTCCCCGAGCTAGAACAAGACGACCAGGAGAATCATGACCGCTGGAACAGTGAGCCCACAACTAGACAAACAGCTGCGATTCGATCTCTGGAACTTTTCCCGGGTTGTACCACTGCGTCAATTACCTAAGGAATATGAAATGGGTAGAGACCGGAAAAATTCGCGGATTCATTTCGTGATAGGCTGAAATTTAAAAATACGTACAATTCTGCTGGTTCTGCTATTGGCTCGCAGTTTAACTGGAGCTCTCTGGGCCAATGAGAGACTATCGACCAAAGAAGCATCGAATCACAAGCTACCCAGTGGAGACGCCTCACAATTTAGTACCCAATGAACACGCGTGTTTACTTGAGATGTGCAGAGGATAATAGAGGCTATCCTAGAGGTCATTGAATCCGCGAAATTTTCCGGTCCCTAGAAATGGGTGATACAAATAGCTTGAGATGACAAATCATCGTTCGACAGTTATGTTGCACTGCTGCTTGCGGAATTCTGCACAGTTCCAATTGGCCTTTACTAGCGACATTTGCCATGCCTAATGCTGAGTATGTGCGCCTATAAATTTCTTTGTAACTTATGATTGAACGCAGTACTTAATAGTGAAAATTTTTGAAGTAGCTTGGCTTCTGGGTTGTAGCCGTGTCCTTGGCAAATAATATTGGAGTATTAATAATAGAGTAGGTAACTACTCCCTGATGATGGCGACTGCAATTTCGACCGAAACGTCGGTGAAATATTCGCCAAGGACACGGCTACAACCCAGAAACCAAGCTGCTTCAGACAATGGCCGTGAAAGCCTGCAAACATTATTAAGGAAAATTTTTCCCTTTAAGAAAAATTTGCTTAACACTGTAACTTTTCCCTGCAGAGTAAATGTAATATGATTACTTGAATTCTCCCGCTATATTATCATCGTTTCTATGTAAAGCATTTGACTGAGGCACATAATACAGCTCCGCAACAGTAGTGTGGTTATGGTGGTCCGACGTGACGTCACGGCCGCCATATTGGTGGACAAATTTCCCATTTCTCCTCAAAACGACTCGAAAACCCACTATTACACATACAATTTTACGATAGGTTATGCGTAGGGGCATGCATATTTCGCGAAAAGATTCCGAGACTAGCTGAAGGATAAAACACTGTAGCATCGTGTGTGTTTAGTGATTGGGTGAGTTTCTTTCAGGTGCATGTCTGCTGTTAGAACACCAATCACAGTAATTCAGTTCGGAAGTAAACGCGTCCTGAGTGGCTCGGTGAAATAAGGCAACGACTTCTCTCGCAGACGACCGCCAATCACAAGGAAGAAACACCTGATGTGGATATACATTGTTGCAGTCTAATAAGTATTCAGTTTTTTTCGTGAAGAATCCCTGCCCCTAGTTATACGTGTACTGTAGGCCTCATGGTTCCCAGACGCAGCCAGTACGCTTGACACAGGTTGTGACTTAGTCGAAAGGCATCCCAAGTGTGGTCGTAGGCGGTTAGAATATGGTTTGGAGATGCTTGGTCCATATGCTTGTAGCTGGCACTCTAGTAGTCACGAGCTAGGGGAAAGTGGGGAAATACCGCACACTTAAGGAATAAGTGCTATAAATTAAAATTTATTATTTATTTTAAAAAATGCTGACTAATTATACGAACCTAGATATATACCTTTTGCATCTCTATAATATCATCTGCAAAAAACTAATTAGTTTATTTACATTTTACAACAAAACAAAATGATTTAATTGTGCGGTATTCCCCACCCCATGGGACAATACCGCACACACCATAGGGCATTGTCGCACACCATATTATTATGTACAAGCACCAAATCATAAACTAACTACCGACTATATAGCATAAATTGCACACTCAATTTAAACTTTGTATTACATTTAGACCTTTGGGAACAATATAAATCTAAGACATGTATATCAGGCCAGAAAATTGCACATTAGAATTACTTCTACATAATAAGTTATTATTAATTTTTTATGTTTTCCTCTCACAGTCCACCAAATCAATTAGCTTTGCAAAAGTCACACACAAAATTTTCTGCTGTGTCAGATGCGCTACAGTCAGCATGTACCCATCTCGAACAAAAAACACATCTGAACCACAACTCCTTATTTCTGCCAAACTCCCTACAAAACATGCACGTGTCACTTGAATCAGTTGTAGGCGTAGTTGCACATTGGTTAAATAATTGGTCAAGATCGTCAATATCATTGTCATCGCATAAATGTGCAAAAGAATCTGCATCACTTGCTTCATCGCAACTGGCAGTGTCAAAAAGTTTCTTCTTTGGACCAAATTTGCTTATATTCTTACTTTTCTTTACTGTCTTCTCAAGCTTCAATTTCTTATTGCTGTTGCTCATACGCCTGTCAGGATTCGCTTCTCTTTTCTTAGCTTTTAGGTTTTTTTTATGTTCTTAGCTTGTTTATTCTTCATAGCTTCTTCAAGCACGAATTTAGTTGGAGTTGCAGTGAAAATTACCGAATGCTGCCTAGACCGATGCCTAGGTGTAGCCTCTGAAGGTCCAGCTGTAGGTCTAAGACAAGGAATGGGATTTACATCAGAAAACCTAATGGAAGTTGTAGCAGTAGATAAATCCTTTTCAGTAGGCCTAATGACAGTTTGCTGGTAACATTCAGCGTTTTCACTCGATTCATTCACAATATTTTCTTCCTGAATGTTTTCGTTGTCACTGACTGTAGGCGTAACCGTATAATCATGACTATTCTCGACTTCACTTCTCTCTGCGACATCATCAGAAACAGTGAGTGGTAGGGAATGTAAAATCATCCTTTGTGAATTTATCAAGATTCATGGGATAAATTCCTGCAGCAGAGAATCCAGAAACTCCTCGCAACCCTCATAAATGCTTTGTTGAACAGCATTGCAACATCGTCTGCCCTTATCCTTTTAAATGCATTTCCCTTAATAAACAAGTCGCACTCTCTGTTGTAGGCATTTTTTAAGGGACCAAAGGATGTTAAGTCCAGTGGTTGGAGACGATGCGAGGTGTGAGGAGGAATCGTTATCATAACAATACCATGATCTCGACAAAAATTGAATGCATTTAATGTCTTGTGAGAGTTATGGTTATCGGTGATCAACAGCACTGGGTCTTCTTTTGTTGGCTTCGCATGTGCTTCAAAATGCTCCAGCCATGTAATCAAAAGATCTTCGTTGATCCACCCATTGTTAGAACAGTCATATATTGCCCCTTCAGGACCTCCCTTCTTCAAAGTTGGACTCATCATCACTCTTGGGAAAACAGACATCGGTGGTATGTATGACCCACTTGCACTCATAGCCATGCAGACAGTTATGTTTTTGCCTCTTTCCAGGCTTGTTAGTGATCCAAATTGTTTTTGGCCTTTGGGCGCCAAAATTTTACTTGGAGTCTGAACAACAGATATTCCTGTCTCATCGATATTGAATATTCTTGACCCCTGAAATTTGTGTTTCGTCATCACTGTTTCAAGGTTTGAAGAAAACTCTTTTACAGCAGCTTCACTGAACCCAATAACTCTATTCAAACTTGTTGCTTCTGGCTTGCGAAGGCTGACTTGTGGATTTTGCTTAAGAAACCCTCGAAGCCAGTCTTTTCCAGCTGTTCGAGAACTTGCATTGAAATCATTCCGGATAGAATTTTTCTCAGTGAATTCGAAAGCAATTCGGCGCAAATCTACAGGCATGATTCCATGAAACATTCTAGCCATCGTTATTGTATGATTGGTTAGTTCCTTTTCTTGCGCTGTTGAGAAGACGGAGTTTCTACCTAAGCTAGCTTCGTGCGAGTGTCCAGATTTGTACCGATCTTTTAGAGTGGATACAGGAATCCCAAAAGATCTTGCTACTTCCCTAAGCCCTCGACCCATTGTCATGGCATTCAATGCTTCCTTCATACTCTCTGCAGTCCATTTCGCTCTATTTGTGGTTCTCACTCTCTTCCTCGCCATCTGTGAAAACAGTTTTAAAAGAATACTTGTAGGAGTCATATCCACTATGTAACATTGTATCGTAACATACAACTGCATGAAAACAAATCCTTACAGTTGGCCTAAAAGAGCCGACCAAATTGGCTTATAAGACCATGCCAGGTAGTTTTATAAGGGTTTTGACAATATTTATACACCAAATTTATCAGAAAATTTTCTGCATAAACATATGAAAAATAAGCAAAAATATTGTTCATGTATTGTATTTTATTATTCACCTTTATTGACAGGCAACACAAAGTTGCTTAAAAATAATGTTTTGCACCTACACATGATTTATGTTAGTCTATTTTAAATAAATGACTGTAAGAAAATTTTAACGGAATTCTTTATGATAAATTAGTGTTCTCTCTGGAAAAATAGATTTAAAAAAAATATATTTAGTCATAAACCACAACAAAGGGGCAATACCGCACAGTGTACGCCATTACCCACCCTACTTGTGCGGTATTACCCCACAATGTGTTCCGCCATTTTAGCTCTTCTAAACAAGAAACAAAGTTCGTTATTCAAACGATATATTTAGCAGACTACCGTAAAAAAATGCCGAATCCAACCAAATAAATGAATTAAACTTAAATTGAATATAAATAGTACTTACCTCTTAAATAAGAAACAACAAAATAAGAATGAAATGTTAAAAAAACTTTCGGAGCAGGTCGCGACACTCATACGGCTACTACCAAAATAGTCTCTTACTACTTAGTTCACCCACTCTCCCGCTAGAGAGTGCCACGTATAAGGCGGCGCTCAGCCTACAGTTAACACAAAAAATGGGCTGTGCGGTATTGCCCACCTGTGCGGTATTTCCCCACTTTCCCCTACACTATGCCACGGCATGCACACAAACCTGCTCTCTAATTCTTTACCTCCGTGTGCGGCGCTGTTACAAGTGTGTGTTTTGCAATGCTGCATTTTCCCCACAAATGCGGTCTGTTGAGAGAAAACAGGTTATGCACAAGGTAAGGGAACTGTCCGGGTAGGGACCGGAAAAATTCGCGTTTTCAATGACCTCTAGGATAGACTCCACGAACCTCTATGTACTTGTGAAGATTACACCTGCTGATTGGCTACTAACTCGTGACACGTGTTAACTGGGAAGCTTGTGATTCGATACTTCTTTTGTCGAGCGTTTTTCATTGGTCCAGAGTCCTTCAGATAAACTGTGGCCCAATCACTGAAGCAGCAAGAAAGGCAAATGTATTTGGATTCTAGCCCATCGCGAAATGAACCCGCGAATTTTTCAGGTCTCTATGTCCGGGTGTTTGTATCAGACCTATTTGCAGCGTATTAACGGCATTGGCAGAAGCAGTGAATGAAGTTTCATGCATAAGGACCGGAAAATTTCGCGTTTTCAATGACCTACAGGATGGACTCCAATATCATCTACTCACTCGGACGAACTACACCTGCTCATTGGCTACTGACTCGTGACACATGTTAACTGGAATGATCGTATTCGATACTTCTTTGGTAAATTGTTTCTCATTGGCCCAGAGTCCTCCAAATAAACTGTTGCCCAATCGCTGAAGCAGCAGTGAAGGCAATAGTATTTGGATTCTAGCCTGTCGCGAGATGTATCCGCGAATTTTTCAGGTCTCTAATTCATGCAGCAACTCCTCCCACGGACAGGAATATCTATGATAATCTTTCACCTGGCTACAGTGTGGTAAAATGTTATCGCGACTGCTGTGCAATTACCAAGTCGCTGGCGCGCGGCTTGTCTCGCGGCGGTGCAATCACGTCACGAGGTCGCCGCTCGGCATTACGTGGGTCGTTAAGGGCGAGGGTCCCGCCCGGCGCGCGTGTGCGGGCCGGCCTTAAACGCACGCGCCGCGCGCGGCGATCTGACGCACTCGGGGACCGGTCGGCGCGGCTATTGACGTCACGCGGGCCGCGGCCAACCGGGACCAGGGGAGGGACCGGCCAAATGACGATCTCCCGAGGAACGGGTCGCTGGCGCACCGGGTTATAGCCGCGTGCAGTTCAAGAGTTAGGTACGCTAACCACACGCCCACGAGGCCATATTTTGGAAGTGTGTGTCCGTGGTGACACAACTGAACATTGATCGCTCACTAAAACATTGTGTGCAGTTGTTGCGGCGAGAGGTTGCTTGGCTCGCGGACTGCAGTCGCCGTCTGCAAGGTGCAGCCTGTCGCTACCCCGAAGATGGCGGCTACAGGGAACCACACATAACTATAGGGACCGGAAAAATTCGCGGGTTCAATGACCTGCAGGATGAACTCCATAGTTCTACGTACACTCGGTCAAATGTCACACACTCATTGGGCTGCTGTCTTGTGAGACGTCCCAACGTAGCAGCCTGTGATTCGATGAAGCTTTGGTTGGGTGTTTCTCATTGGCCCAGAGTCATCCAGGTGAGTTGTGAGCCAATGGCAGAGGCAGCACTGAGGTATAAACAATTTTATTTTAGCATATCGCGAAATTAACTCGCAAATTTTTCCGGTCTCTTACATAACTTAGAAACACACAACTTAGAACATTCATAACTTAGAAACCTCGAAAAAATCCACGTAACTTAGAACTGTCATAAGTTATAACGATCATAACTTAGAAACAAGTAACTTAGAATAACACAACGCAGAACCACACAACTTGAAACGCCGTAACTTATAAAGTCATAACTCAGAACTATCACAACTTAGAAACACACAACTTAGAACCGTCATAATTTTGAAACGTCGTAACGTATAAAGTCATAACTTAGAACTATCACAACTTAGTAACACACGACTTAGTACTGTCATAACTTAGAAACACGTAACATAGAACCACGCAAAGCAGAACCACACAACTTAGAAACGTCGTAACGTAAAAAGTCATTACTTAGAACTATTACAACTTAGAAAGACACAATTAGAACTATCATAACTTAGAAACACAGAACTTAGAACAGGCATAACTTAGAAGATTCTATCTTGTGTGTTTCTAAGTTTTGTGTTTCTAAGTTGTGACAGCACCCCGCGGCTACAATGTTGACTGCGACGTCGGTGGACTGCTCATCTTCGACGCGACTAGAGCTCACGTGCCAAGCGACAGCAGCGAAAACCTGCGATCCGTATTACGTCACGATGAGTTTATCCATACAAACATTAAATTAAAAACTTAATATTAAATATTTTAAACTTAACTGAGTATAATTAAATATTATTAAAACTAACCGCCAGAGTCACGGAATTTTCGTGGATTCATTTGGTCGCTGTGTTGGTGTTTGGCCTGCATTTAATTAGACACGCCCCTCTTTTATCGTGAGCCAATTATGCCCAGCTGAAAGGGAAGTAACTAATCAGGTAGTGCCCATTAACAAGAACAAAAAGGTTCTCGCTAAGAAATGAGCCAATAGTAATGCAAAAATGGCTTGAGCTCACCTACGACCTGGAATCCGGGAAATTTCTGGTTCTCTAGTAACCACTGTGCCCATCAAAAAGCAAGTTCACTTAAAACTGTCCTCATCCTTGTCTCGTAGGTTCTGTAAAAATAAAAGAATTCTTCAAATGGTTTCCTTTGGATTTATGCACGCACTTAACACCAAGATTTTAAAAGAATGTGATGCTTTTAAAATAATAATTTGGGTCGAAGTATGGCTGCAAGTCTCTTAAGTCCAAGGCAGCTGGATATGGCATACGGTGATTATAAAACTTGGCCGAACATGGCTTTCAAAATCGATCACAACCACAAACCCATTTTTTTTCTGAGAAGGCAACTGCTATGTGATAAGTTAAAGAATATAGTATTTAAAATTAATTTTCTGTTAGTAAATTTTTGATTACTTAGGTTAATAATGTTTAAACTGCATGGCAGTGGGCTAAGTAAACGATGGCTTACAAGCTGACCAATTCTAAGTCCGGTAAAATTCAAAGCGGACCACGAGTCCAAGTGCCCAACCCCCGCATGGTAGACTCTTTTCTACTCTGTCCAACACTTCATCCAGACCATCCTCTGTCTCCTGTAAATTCCTACACGTAATGCATGCCAATTTGCATCTCGCATGACAGTGCCCAGGGTTTTCCCTGTGTCTATGCAGGTTTTACCTGGGCCCAAACTATCTCTAGTTAATAGTCTAGATTTAAGAGTGAGGGGAGTTAGTCATGGCGCCAATCGCTGCCATGGCTGGCCAATCCCCTCCTAGCACACGATGCATGCGACCCTCTCCCTGCATGGCCAATCCCAGCATGACCAGGCGTATAGGCTTCGGCCTGAGACGCACCTAGGTCCCTCCCCTAACCATAACCCCTCCAAAATACACTTAGTTTTAGTTAGGTTAGGGGGAAAGAAATAGCAGGCGTTGAGGCCGCGAATCGCGTCAGAAGCCAGCACCTCCGCGGGCCAATGGGAGACCGCCTCGAGGTCGCCGGACCCGCCGGTTCCAACCCCTCGACCAATCACAAGCTCGCGAAGCGAAAGCTTTGAGAACCTTGAGATGTCGTGGTCCGCATCGCACTCAGTTACGCAACGCTACGTTTGACGCAAGCGCATAGCGTGGGGTTGGTAATTTTATTTTATAGCCTTGTCCTGACACAAGCTTCATTAACATTAAAAAATACATATATACGGTCTTACACACTGGTCTCTTGAGTTAAGTTTCTGGTTTCCAGCAAACAAAACATGATTTTACCAGCCATTTGAAGAATATATATGTTTTATTAAATCGTCTTTTTTACGCTGTAGAAATATTTCATGTTGAAAATAGAACATGTTGCAAATATCGTATGCACCTACATCGTGCCCCTCCCGCTGGCTGGCCGGTCTCATCGCTAGCAGCCTCGCAACACTTTTAAACCTGTTCCTCCCGAACACGCAACACATCTCATCCAGCGTATTCCTCAATCGATCCAACTGTACCCTTTTATTCGTCCCGCCTTCTCTCTCTCTCTCTCTCTCTCTCTAGGCGATAGACCAAAGCAGCTATATGTCGCTTAAACGCTTCAAATGGGCCTTCCAAAGCCGCTTCAATCTTATTAACCTGCCGTTCTTTTTTTTTTTTTTTTTTTTTGCGAGTTGTACAGCCACACCAAATCTCTCCTCCGGTTAGACTTCAACTGGTTCGTAGCCGAAGAAGGTTCTTATGGGGCGTCGTCGTGTATGAGTGCCATACGCTCCTCCTAATGGTTGGCGTAGTCGGTGGTGCTGGTTGGCGTAGTCGGTGGTGCTGGTTGGCGTAGTCGGTGGTGCTGGTTGGCGTAGTCGGTGGTGCTGGTTGGCGTAGTCGGTGGTGCTGGTTGGCGTAGTCGGTGGTGCTGGTTGGCGTAGTCATGGTGCTAGTTGGCGTAGTCGGTGGTGCTGGTTGGCGTAGTCGGTGGTGCTGGTTGGCGTAGTCGGTGCTGCTGGATGGCGTAGTCGGTGGTGCTGGTTGGCGTAGTCGGTGGTGCTGGTTGGCGTAGTCGGTGGTGCTGGTTGGCGTAGTCGGTGGTGCTGGTTGGCGTAGTCGGTGGTGCTGGTTGGCGTAGTCGGTGGTGCTGGTTGGCGTAGTCGGTGGTGCTGGTTGGCGTAGTCGGTGGTGCTGGTTGGCGTAGTCGGTGGTGCTGGTTGGCGTAGTCGGTGGTGCTGGTTGGCGTAGTCGGTGCTGCTGGTTGGCGTAGTCGGTGGTGCTGGTTGGCGTAGTTGGTGGTGCTGGTTGGCGTAGTCGGTGGTGCTGGTTGGCGTAGTCGGTGGTGCTGGTTGGCGTAGTCGGTGCTGCTGGTTGGCGTAGTCGGTGGTGCTGGTTGGCGTAGTCGGTGGTGCTGGTTGGCGTAGTCGGTGCTGCTGGTTGGCGTAGTCGGTGCTGCTGGTTGGCGTAGTCGGGGGTGCTGGTTGGCGTAGTCGGTGCTGCTGGTTGGCGTAGTCGGTGCTGCTGGTTGGCGTAGTCGGTGCTGCTGGTTGGCGTAGTCGGTGGTGCTGGTTGGCGTAGTCGGTGGTGCTGGTTGGCGTAGTTGGTGGTGCTGGTTGGCGTAGTCGGTGGTGCTGGTTGGCGTAGTCGGTGGTGCTGGTTGGCGTAGTCGGTGGTGCTGGTTGGCGTAGTCGGTGGTGCTGGTTGGCGTAGTCGGTGGTGCTGGTTGGCGTAGTCATGGTGCTAGTTGGCGTAGTCGGTGGTGCTGGTTGGCGTAGTCGGTGGTGCTGGTTGGCGTAGTCGGTGCTGCTGGTTGGCGTAGTCGGTGCTGCTGGTTGGCGTAGTCGGTGGTGCTGGTTGGCGTAGTCGGTGCTGCTGGTTGGCGTAGTCGGTGCTGCTGGTTGGCGTAGTCGGTGCTGCTGGTTGGCGTAGTCAGTGGTGCTGGTTGGCGTATTCGGTGCTGCTGGTTGGCGTAGTCGGTGCTGCTGGTTGGCGTAGTCGGTGGTGCTGGTTTGCGTAGTCGGTGCTGCTGGTTGGCGTAGTCATGGTGCTAGTTGGCGTAGTCGGTGCTGCTGGTTGGCGTAGTCGGTGGTGCTGGTTGGCGTAGTCGGTGGTGCTGGTTGGCGTAGTCATGGTGCTAGTTGGCGTAGTCGGTGGTGCTGGTTGGCGTAGTCGGTGGTGCTGGTGGGCGTAGTCGGTGCTGCTGGTTGGCGTAGTCGGTGCTGCTGGTTGGCGTAGTCGGTGGTGCTGGTTGGCGTAGTCGGTGGTGCTGGTTGGCGTAGTCGGTGCTGCTGGTTGGCGTAGTCGGTGCTGCTGGTTGGCGTAGTCGGTGGTGCTGGTTGGCGTAGTCGGTGGTGCTGGTTGGCGTAGTCGGTGCTGCTGGTTGGCGTAGTCATGGTGCTAGTTGGCGTAGTCGGTGGTGCTGGTTGGCGTAGTCGGTGGTGCTGGTTGGCGTAGTCGGTGCTGCTGGTTGGCGTAGTCGGTGCTGCTGGTTGGCGTAGTCGGTGGTGCTGGTTGGCGTAGTCGGTGGTGCTGGTTGGCGTTGTCGGTGCTGCTGGTTGGCGTAGTCGGTGCTGCTGGTTGGCGTAGTCGGTGGTGCTGGTTGGCGTAGTCGGTGGTGCTGGTTGGCGTAGTCGGTGCTGCTGGTTGGCGTAGTCGGTGGTGCTGGTTGGCGTAGTCGGTGGTGCTGGTTGGCGTAGTCGGTGCTGCTGGTTGGCGTAGTCGGTGCTGCTGGTTGGCGTAGTCGGTGGTGATGGTTGGCGTAGTCGGTGGTGCTGGTTAGCGTAGTCGGTGGTGCTGGTTGGCGTAGTCGGTGGTGATGGTTGGCGTAGTCGGTGGTGCTGGTTGGCGTAGTCGGTGGTGCTGGTTGGCGTAGTCGGTGTTGCTGGTTGGCGTAGTCATGGTGCTAGTTGGCGTAGTCGGTGGTGCTGGTTGGCGTAGTCGTGGTGCTGGTTGGCGTAGTCGGTGGTGCTGGTTGGCGTAGTCGGTGGTGATGGTTGGCGTAGTCGGTGGTGCTGGTTGGCGTAGTCATGGTGCTGGTTGGCGTAGTCGGTGGTGCTGGTTGGCTTAGTCATGGTGCTAGTTGGCGTAGTCGGTGGTGCTGGTTGGCGTAGAAGGTGGTGCTGGTTGGCGTAGTCGGTGGTGCTGGTTGGCGTAGTCGGTGCTGCTGGTTGGCGTAGTCGGTGCTGCTGGTTGGCGTAGTCGGTGGTGATGGTTGGCGTAGTCGGTGGTGCTGGTTAGCGTAGTCGGTGGTGCTGGTTGGCGTAGTCGGTGGTGCTGGTTGGCGTAGTCGGTGGTGATGGTTGGCGTAGTCGGTGGTGCTGGTTGGCTGTTGGTCGAGGACGACCGAACTTGACGTCACAGGGTGGTCTCGACTCCTGTCCAATCACAATACTGGCAGCAGTCTGTCCAGTCGCGTCTTGTGCCCTCTGGAATGATTGTCTGTGTGGTTCCCAGTCTTGTTGGTGGTCAGCCGCCACATCGGCGAGGTATTCCCCTGGCATTCCTAACAACCTCTGCACCGTGCCATTAGTCTGAGGATGTGCGGCTATGTTCTTGGTTTTCTTTAGCCCCAGTAACCGATACACCTCCTGAAATATAGTTGATTCAAAATTGCGGCCTTGGTCTAAGTGCAGATCCATTGGCAAACCCGATCCTACAAGCGAAGTCGTTGACTAGTTCATCCGCCACATCCTGGCTGCTTGCTGAAATAATCACTGTCACCATGGTGGGCCCGTTAAAATATTTGGTCTTGGTAAATGACCCAGCAATGTAAATATATATTTAAACACTCTTGTATTTACTAAAAGTACTATATCAGTCACGTGTTTCGAATTTACACTCGGAAACTTTCTTCTAGACTGGAAATACGTGGCGAACTAGCTTAAGCAGTTAATTTCTTGAGTCATCATTATCCCGATGAAAATTGAGTTTCTACGAATATCTTATAAGTTTTTTTTTTTTTTTTTTTTTTTGTAGTTTCAGTGCACACTTGAGAACATTTGTTCGCGTCAGGAGTTGTTTCCTCATATGACTCTAAAATGGAAGGAAAAAAAAATTTCACAATTTAAGAGTGAAGAAAATACTGTTCAATACCGCCACGAAGTATTCTCCAGTAAATCTGCTGTAATATGAACACAGGCCTTATTCCAGTGGTTGCTTCGAGGCCCTGTGCAAACCCTTTCTCTGTTCTGGCGCACCTTTAGAGTGAGATGTTCGTCATTAAATTGTAGAATCATTTTAAAAATATTATGGAGCATAATGTTTTCGAATATTAATAGTGCCTAACTGAACATTGTTGTTATTATTTTTGTACTTTTAACATACAAATAAAATGACAAAAACACCTAAAATTATATTTCATGCTTTTCTCTGGGGGGCTATTGTAACCCCTATCCCCCCCCCCCCCTCCACGATCCTTCGGTAAAAAAATTTTTTAAAATATTGAACCCCCACAAGTTCGAGGGCTAGAACTTCTTTCTTCGTGACAAATAAGTTATATACGATTATGCAAAGTATGGTTCCTAACATCGCCAGACTACATTTAATAATTTTTTCGTAATGATTTTTACTATTTTTTAACGTTAAATTAAACAATTTGTTGTCTAATCCATTGTAACGTTTACTTTAGTAAAAATGATTTCGCTTACTGACTTTAATACTTAAAAGCAAGTTTTTAATTACCTACATTGTCTAGTAACATGTGTTTTTAACAAGTCTAAACAAAGGAATTACACACATTTATTTTTTAATTATTTCATTATTTAAAAAAATTAATTACTTTGCCATATTTACAAGACTTTTTAGAAAATTGCTTTATGCTGTGTTTACAGCATTTCGTAATTAGGTCTAGTTGCGTAATAGCCAGTTTCGTAAGTAATTCGAAGGAAGGGGGGGGGGGGACTGTTCTTTGAGTCTCGGATACAGGATCCAAGATAATTCTGGATTGAGAATAATTTCTGCGCCTTAAATACACATTTATTTTTTATTTATTCTTTGAAGGAAACGTAAATGATGTTTAAAATAGCAAAGCTTCATGTGTGGGATGGACTAACAAATAAAGAAGTAGATTTAAGGAGCGCTCAAGTTACTGCAAACGAGTTTCAATATGGAAATATGTTTTTTTTTCCTTTAGAGACGGGAATAGCTGTACCGTGAATAATGAATAATGAACCTCTGCAAACAGTAACGTTATAGACGTGGGGAATAACAGTGAGACTAATGTGTCTTCAAAATTAGAAACCTTCAAGCGTAAGAACTGAAGCAAGTGTTGTTTTTCACATCCACGTGTTCCCAGTGCGAGACATTGGCGAAGTAAGTTTTCAATATCCTCGTTAATTAAGTTGTGAGACTTACCTTGGCAGTTGCCGTAATTTAAGCACGAAGATTTAAAAGCGGAGGTAACTGTGCAAACCCCGCGTGAAATTTTGATCACCGCAGGCACACTGAGGAACAACTGTGCAATAGCTGTATGAAATGTTGATCATAAGTGCTATCGATAGAAGCCTGAGTAAGATTCCCGAGTCACAAACCAGAGAAGACTTAAGTAACCTTCCTGATGAGCTTAATTGTAGGTCTAAGCATTCTTTTTTTTTATTTGCTGTAATGCTTGAAGTTTTGAAAAACAGTCAGAACCCATGGCTATGAATTTATAAATGCCAATACCAAGAATCTTGTCTGTTCGAGTGTGACCATGTTTAGAGCTTCAATATATAATTATTTTTTTTACCAATGATCAACAATAATTCATGATTTTCTCTCAAGTCCTTCACACTAGCAGCATTTAAGTACCAATCCATGTATAAAGCTACATAACTTATCTTCTGGACATGTTAAAAATATAAAAGTAATAAAAACGTTAAAATAGTAACCATGTATACATGTTTTGTCCCTCATTGCATATATTCACTACCAAATTAAGAGAACTAACGTAAACTTAGATTAAACTACTTTGTTATCAAAGAGATAAGGTTGTTGCTTTTCATTCCAAGTAAAAATACATATTCATGGTAAGACCATGGATTCATTGAATCAGAAGTCTGAAAACTCATTAAACATGGCGATGTGGATAACCTCATTATATGGTATCTACATTACAATGGAAAACACACTATGAAACAATCCACTGTATACATGTCTTGGATCAACACGAAACAATATAAATTGAAATCAAACAAGTTAAAAATCTTTATATTTTTGGTTCGCATCCATGGCCAAGAAATTGTACGTAAACTGTATTAATTTTTATTCAAGTGCTTGATAAAATCAGTGTTTTTAAATTTGTATTAATTGAACATATGGATAAACGAACAAAACATTAAGCAAGAACAGCACTTAAACTTGATTGGGATCAATAAACAAAGAAGTGTGAAGAATTAAAATAAATAACATAAGGTTTTAAATTATGCATGTGTGCAGAAGCCTGACAAGGTGTTAATGGTTATGAATTGCAAATGTAATGAGCAGCTTTAGCGATAATTTTTTAATTACTGTGCATGACCAACAAAGATTATAGGCGATGCACAAAGAGTTGATGGTGCTCGCAGCGTACAGGAGCTGCATTAAGTATTGATTGTCCTCGCAGTGTGAAACAGTTGCATGAATTGTTGATAGCACGCCCAGAGTGCAACATCTGCATGATATGTTGGTGGTGTTCGCAGTGTACACTAGCAGCATGAAGTGTTGATGGCAAGTATGTAAAGTGTGCAAAAGCTGCATGAAGTGTTGATCGTGCTCCCAGTGTCAAGGTGCTGCATGGTGTTTTGATGGTGCCTACATTTACATGAGCAGCATGATGTTTTGATGATACTTGCAGTGTGCAGAAGCTGCATGAAGTGTTGATGTTTCTCGCGTGTATACAGGGTTGGTTGGCATGCGCCGTGTAGAGTTAGTGGGATGAAGGTTTGATGATACCCGCAGTGCGCAGGAGCTGCGTGAAGTGTTGACGGCACGTATGTAAAGTGTGCAGAAGCTGCATGAAGTGTTGATGTTTCTCGCGTGTATACAGGGTTGGTTGGCATGCGCCGTGTAGAGTTAGTGGGATGAAGGGTTGATGAACGCCCGCAGTGTGCAGGAGCTGCGTGAAGTGTTGACGGCGCGTATGTAAAGTGTGCAGAAGCTGCATGAAGTGTTGATGTTTCTCGCGTGTATACAGGGTTGGTTGGCATGCGCCGTGTAGAGTTAGTGGGATGAAGGGTTGATGATACCCACATGAAGTGTTGACGGCGCGTATGTAAAGTGTGCAGAAGCTGCATGAAGTGTTGATCGTGCGGCAGGCAACTCGGTGGGGGCGGCCGCGGCCTTCCCGCTGTGCGGCGTGCTGATCGCGCACCTGGGCTGGGAGTACGCCTTCTACGTGCCGGGCATGGTGGGCATCACGTGGTGCTGCCTGTGGTGGCTGCTGGTGTTCGACTCGCCGGCGGAGCACCCGCGCATCTCCCGGAAGGAGCGCGAGATGATCGAGCGAGAGGTGCGGCCGTACCTGGCCAAGAAACAGGTACTCTCACTCCTCGAGTCCCGCTCAGTGTCTTACTAGATAAGCTTGAAACTGTCTGTAGAGACTAAAAGTCAATTTAAAAAATATTGGTTGTCTGTAAAGTCGGTTTACGGACGATAGTTTAACGTGACAACGTCATAACAAAACGTTGATGAAATGATTGCATACTTTTATGAATAAAATTGAGTCATTTTTATTGAATTATCACTATTTTGTATGGATACAAAGAAGAAGTGAAATGAAATCTACAATTTAATTGATAAATTCCATTTTATTCGCACTCATTAATTCAAATATGTTTATTACTTTAACGAACAGATTATTTTAACTATAAATTTTATACATGTTTGCTATTTAACTTCTTCCAATCTGTGCTATTCTGTTAAGGATAGGACGATCATAGGAAAAGTAGGAAACTAATGGGAGTATTTCAAGTTTAATGTGCCTCGAAAAAGTCAAATCGATGGTTGTTACAATCGAGTGGAAGAGAGATAGATGCGGAGCAAGCAAACAATGAGAGTAACGGGACACATCGTAACGGGACAATGTGCGTAACGGGACACTTTTTCGTGCGTGCAGCCGGCGTTCATCGATTTATTAGACGTTGTCACGTCAAAAAATATCTTAGAAAATTCGGGGCATAAATTGGCAATGGCATGTAATGAATGAATCATCTCCACATTTACCTGGAGTAATTTTTTAGAAATAATGAGAAATCTAAATCGAAATAACCTATCCATGATTCCAACCTTGTTGCTTCAGAATGTAAGTTCAGTTTTTTACCACAACAACAACCAATCTCCGCCCCGTCTATTGCTTCTGAGACAAAAATAAACACTAATTGACTTTATAATTTAGTATAATTGATTATGTTCAATCACAGTAAGCCCCAATTCAATATCTTTTGTTTACTTAGGCCCATATCATTCCACGATTATAAGATATTAGACTGGTTCAAAAGAGGAACACAGCCACAGCCATACTTCATTAGTTTTCCCATGGATTCAACAGACAATTTAAGGCAAATGTTGGGATAGTTACTAACAATAGGTCATGACCTATTTCTTCCCCAATTCCCTAGTTTGTGGCATTGTGTGTTTTATCTCTGATAACCTCGCTGTCTTAGTGCTGTTCAGCCCAAAAATATTGGATTAAATATGACATACTTTTCTGCCCTCTCATTAACACTAACCATATTAAATAATTTCTTAATTTGGTGCGCAAATAATTTTTCTCGTATGCCTGAAATATAAGTAAAATGGCATGAATAAAATTTATTTGTACCTATTAACCTAGATTGTTTATTTACTTACCGCCCCGCTGCCAAAGCTAGAGATGTGAGCACTGGGTCAGCGCTCAGTGCTCAGTGCTCAATGCTTAGTGCTCAGCGCTCAGCGCTCAGTGCTCAGCGCTCAGCGCTCAGTGCCCTGTGCTCAGTGCTTAGTGCTCAGTGCTCAGTGCTCAGCGCTCAGTGCTCAGTGCTCAGCACTCAGCACTCAGTGCTCAGTGCTCAGTGCTTAGTGCTCAGCACTCGTAGTCGACTGCCGTCTAGCAAGTCCAGGCGCCTCAGGCTCGATGCTTCACCATGCAGGTCGTAACCCTATCACTGCATAAGCATGCAACTTGTGCCGTACCAGACAAACAAAGCCATTACCGGAGTAATTTACAAGAGAGGCGTTGCAGAAGTAAACAAACTGATTTAAAAAAAAAATACACTTTCCACGACATCACAATGGGAACCACAATTTTAATAAGAAATGTATGGAAACTAAGCAAGGAACAGGAACTAATATATCAATAGCAAACACTATAATTAGAAACAATTGAATAAATAAACATCCCAGTTAATATTATTAATCTTATATCAGAAAAAAGAAATATAATAAGAAATGCAAAATATTTAATAATTAAAAAAAATATAAATTAAACGAATTCTATAACTGGTAGTTAAACAAGTAGAAATTAAAAAAAAAACATTATAAGAAAAAAACAGTTCTCTAAATAATATCTTACAAACAAGTTTAAAAAAAAATACTAAAAGCTGTTCATTGTAAATGTATATCTGATCGCGGAAACAAATATAAGACATTTTATTTTATGGCACTAATATGCTAAGTTAGCGGAGTTGAAAGTGCTGCCAACTTGTAAGCATGTCTCGTTGGCGTTCAAGAGATTTAGGGTGTGGGTTTGGTTTAATGCCAAAATGAACACCATTAATCTTAAAAAAACATATATGTCATTGTTGCAAATTTTTTATTTGTGGTATTATATGTTAGCCGGGACCTACAGCTACTAAAATAAAAAACTTTTTTAAAAAAATTCCATTACAGATACAACAGAAACTCCCTTAAAATATAATTAAATCCTACAGTTCGTTCACAAATTATTCTCAAGGGGAAAAAAAAGTTTTCTTCAATCAATTTACGTAAAAATTAACAGTTATTTGAAAAATAATTTTCCTTTCTTCTTCTTCCGTGCCGTAAGCACAGACTGTTGTTGGAGGAAAGAAATATAGAAGTTGTATATGAAGTGAATTTATGTTTCACGAAGGCCAAAATACCCGAAGCCACTCCCAGACCATAACTAACACTAGCCACATGTGTGCGAGAAGCAACGTAAACATTCTTGTTTAAGAAGCACCAGACCTTCTCGAAGAAGACATTTTCTTGGCGATAATTTATCTTGATGGCCTCTAGGATGGAAAAAATGGCGTTCCCAAAATATTGAATATCTTTGGGGGGAAATAATCATTTATGTAGCATTTGAAGCTCACTTTTTTTTATCATGGCAGAAAAAATTTTTTTGCAAGATAATAAATTAGAAAGTGTTGAATATGTTTTTTAGTTCCAATAATTTTCTGCATCGATAAATAAAATTATCTTATCTTTATTTATGAACACAAGTCGATTAGAATAAGTAAACTTTTTCCTCGTTTATGTATTCGTAAATTCAACTATACTAATTTTTCTTATTTATTATTAATATTTGAGTGCCTACCAACAGTCAGAGCCTTTAACAGGTGGGCTTTTAACAAATATTACAAAAAAAATTAGTTGTCTGTAAAGTCAGTTTATGGAAGATAGTTTAACGTGACAACGTCATAACAAAACATTGATGAAATGATTGATCCAGAAGAAAAGGAAATATCATATTCGGCCTGAGACTGAGCCGTAATATGTTTTTGCAACCAAACCATTTAGGCATTAAAAATATTATATTCTTTGAGTAACAAATTTTTTTTTTAAATTTTTCGATCTCTTGTATGATAAAATCTACCTCTGCATACTTTTATGAATAAAATTGAATCATTTTTATTGAATTATCATTATTTTGTATGGATACAAAGGAGTGAAATGAAATGTACAATTTAAATAATAAATTTACTTTTATTTGCATTAATTAATTCAAATATATTTATTACTTTTGTAATGTTGCGTGCGCCGTATTTATTTTTACAAGTACAAAAAAAATTTCGCAGCTGACGGGATTCGAACTGGCAACCTTTGGAATGAAAGTTAGCGATGCTGACCTCATGGCAACGAGGCCATACTTGAAACGTTACAGTTTCAGATGTTATATACAGTTTTATAAAAATTTTGTTCACGGTAAGGGAATAATATTATTTCGTTTTTATAACACGATTTTATAACAAATACGCATCCCAAATACACCAAACGTATTTATAATGTGTTACAATATTTTTTAAAACATTCAAAAGATCCCGGGTGTAATTTGAATTATTATGTGTAACTGTAAAACACCATTGTTGGTTCAAAACGTATTTGAATATTCAACATTACTTTTAAATAACCGTACTGATTTTGCTGAAAATTAGTGGACGATCGTTAAATTAGATAATATTAATAATTCAAATGACGAAAATATGATTGAAAAGTCAAATCGATGGTTGTTCCAATCGAGTGGAAGAGATGCCACGCATGCGTACAATGAGCATGAAGAGAGATGCCACGCATGCGTACTTTGAGCAAACAGGACACATCCGTAGTGGGACATCCGTAGTGGGACACTTTTTCGTGCGTGCAGCCGGCGTTCATCGATTTATTAGACGTTGTCACGTCAAGAAATAACAATAACATACACAAAACACAATAATAACACAACAATAAAATGGGACAACACAAACATAATCACATGACAAAAGACAATTAAAAATATATAATAAAAACAACCTAATTATAGCAATGTTGGTGACTTTTCAAATAATGCAGGTACAAGCTAATTTTTTAAGTTAATATACAATTTTTGGGACATTCAGGACAGTTCTGGAATATTCTAAAACTTGATTTTAGTTTCAAATGATTTCGAGAGTCTTACTGAGCCAAGTGTGGTCTTCACACGTGAATAGTCTGTGGGGCCCTTCCCCTCGGTGCGCAAGTGTGCGTGCTCAAAGAGTGATGCATACTCGACAAGTGCTCTCAGGTTGTTGTTTCTCCCATCTGCGCGTCTTATCTGAGATTCACAGTCCCGAGTGGTCAGTTCACACAGACGGAAGAAAATAATTCAATTATCATAAACACATTTTTGTTTAATTTTTTTCTTCGTTTAATTGCAATGCATGTACTTGTCGCATACTAAGCAAAAACAAACAGTCTGAGTTGGAAGAATGTCTCATTTCTCATTTGCCAAACTCGTTAGCACAACATTTCAGTGCAGTTTTAAAATAATCCTAAGTCAACAAACATTTTACATTAGAGTATATGCACTGTTAGAAAATACAATAATTACTGACTTTTCAAAGAATAAATTACTTGAAATAAACGTAGAATTCTTCGTAATTCCTGATTGCTGCATCTTCGTATAGAGTACGGAGACTTCCAAATTCCGAATTACGTGCCCCATTGTAAACAGGGTAAAAAGTCACGTATAAGTAAGAAAGATGTTCTTGTTGTTGACTTAACAAGTTATTGAATGTTTTTGACGTGACAACCTTTTAATAAATCGATGAACGCCGGCTGAACGCACGAAAAAGTGTCCCGTTACGCACATTGTCCCGTTACGATGTGTCCCGTTACGCTCATTGTACGCTTGCGCCGCATCTATCTCTCTTCCACTCGATTGGAACAACCATCGATTTGACTTTTTCGAGGCAAATTAAACTTGAAACACTCCCATTCGTTTCCTACTTTTCCTATCATCGTCCTATCCTTAACAGAATAACACAGATTGGAAGAAGTTAAATAGCAAAGATGTATAAACGTTATAGTTAAAATAATCTCTTCGTTAAAGTAATAAACATATTTGAATTGTAATGAGTACAAATAAAAGTAAATTTATCAATTAAATTGTATATTTCATTTCACTCCTTCTTTGTATCCATACAAAATAGTGATAATTCAATAAAAATAATTAAATTTTATTCATTTAAGTATGCAATCATTTCATCAATGTTTTGTTATGACGTTGTCACGTTAAACTATCGTCCGTAAACCGACTTTACAGGCAACCAATTTTTTTTGTTGGTATACCGACATTATTCCTGTAGACTCATGCTCAGTGCAAGTGAAATAATTACCCGTTAACAAAGAACCTTGGATAACGTGTAACCAGTGATTTTCGTAAAATTTAGGTGAATATTTTTAACAGTGTGTAGCCTATTCATATTCAATATCGGAACGAGACTTGTGCGCCACAAGGGCGAAATTGCTGTGCTCTGACCGCTGTCCAGGTCTACGCTCTTCCTAATGTTCGTGTGAAAGTGTGAACCCTTCAAACACTCACTAGCTTCCATACTATTAACGCAGCCTAGCGGGGAAAGATTTAATTACGGAGAACACGATACAGGTTTGCTGCCATCTCGCGACGAAAATCGTTACTGTTTGTAAAACTAGCTGAGCGGGTCCGAACAGATAGCGTAGCAGTTTGCAGAGATATGGGATGTATCATGTAAATAATTAATATAAATAAAATAAATTATTATTTTGGTCATATCGGCAGGTTAACAATGTTTGGGGCATACAGTTTCAATCAATGAGTTCAAATTTCATTTTATTTACTAAATGCCCGTGTTAAATATTTTAGTCATTTTAAAGATATTAACCCTTATTCAGCTACATGGTCAGAGGCGTAAAATCGATACTTTATTTTTATTCCGTAAGATATCGGAGGAGGTTTTTTTTTATCTCCCTAACCACCCTTTTTTTGCCTACGACATTAGGTGTAACCAAATTCTGATGACAGAATATACTTCTACCTCGTAAAATATTAACATTAAAAAAAGAGCGTGTGTAACTCAATACACATGAAAGAAATGAAACATCTTTGGCAATTCAAACCTATACTTATAAGTATATCGTAAGAGGTAAAACGGCAGGGAGAGAGAGATAGAGAGAGAGAGAGAGAGAGAGAGAGGGAGAGAGAGAGAGAGAAAGAGAGAGTAAGAAGAAAAATTTTAAAATACTTATTGTAGTAATAGGATTTAAGGAAAGTTTTTAAAGGATCAAAATTAATACATATCTTCAAAATGTCAGTTAAAATTGGAATTTATTTCCTTGGTTTTTATACTAATGTTAATATTATAGTTATATGGTAACCAAAATAGGATATGTACCTTTTTGAATCTATACATTTAAAATATCGTGTAAAAAAAACTGCTTCTACTGTAGTTCCAGTTATTGTTGTCATTTCAGGATCATTTCATACAATAACAATGGAGAATAATAGATCTTGATCAAGTGAAATAACTATTAAAAGTCCATTGAAAGCATTTTCTAGAGCCTTCTCCTTCTGTATTTTAGAATTAAAACATGCTTTTTTTAAAAAAAAAAGTGAAAACCTCTTTAGCTGCGTTGAGCGATTTTTGGTAGGGGCAAAACTAATGGGTTCGCGTCACCGACATGCTGTAGTAGCAGTAAGTGAAGTTAATTTGACCACGTGAATACATGACCTAGGTCTGACATCACTGGTAAGTCATAGCTAGGAAATGAATTTTTACGTAATTTTTACATACCACTGACATCTGTTGTAACTAAAAAAAAATGTAAGGATAAATGATATCATGCTGACATAGTACTGATGTAATACCATAATAATTTTCTTGCGTGCATTTGACTTAGAAATGATGTCATACTACACATTTAAAAACAAATTTTTAAGTTTTCACTTCTGTTGACAGTCCACATGACCGGCTATTCGTTTTTTTTTTTTTTTTGTATTCCAATGTCTGACTAGGACCGATTCGCTACGGGCGTATTCAAGCACACAAAAGGCTTTCTCTGCCTGGTTTGCAACCATTTTCAATAACTACATGCACTAGCGCCCCTGTCGGTTGTTTTTTAAAAATAGCTTTTTGGCACTGCATTCAAAAAAAACTTTGAGAGTTGTTCTTTCACGCTGTATGTAATTTGTTACGTTTTTCTTTTCCATTTCGCTGTACCGATTTTATGAAATGTTTCACGGACTTTATAATTGTCCTGTATGATAGATGGAAAGGTTGTCGTCCGGCACTAATCAAGCCGCGGTCGGTCGCATTACTGCTGCCGGTGTTAGTCGCTCGGAGCTCGTCATGACTGGTTTATAGCGGGTTACACTTCATCTGCTGTGCTCCCGTCGCCTGGACGTGTGGTGAGTGGCGTGTGTGTTCGACAGCCGCCCGTGCCCCTGTGGGAGATACTGACGTGTGCGCCCTTCTGGGCGCTGATCGCGGGCAACCTGGCCGGCACCTGGAGCTTCCTCTTCTTCCTCACGTACGGCCCCACCTACCTGAAGAGCTTGCACGGCCTGGGCGTCGGCATGGTGAGGCTCGTCTGCTACCGGTCACCGCTATCCGAGTACTCTCTTTCCGAGTACCTGCTCTCTATCCGAGCATCCCCAATCCGAGTGTTCCACTATCCGAGTACTCACTATCCGAGTACCCACTATCCGAGTATCCCCCATTCGAGTGTCTCACTATCCGAGAACTATATCCGAGTACTCTCTTTCCGAGTATCCCCCATTCGAGTATCTCACTATCCGAGTACTCTATATCCGAGTACTCTCTATCCGAGTATCTCACTATCCGATTCTGAGTATCCAAGTACCCACTATCCCGAGTATCTCACTATCCGAGTATCTACTCTCTATCCGAGCATCCCCAATCCGAGTGTTCTACTATCCGAGTATCCCCTATCCAAGTACTCTCTTTCCGAGTGTCCCCCATTTGAGTATCTCACTATCCGAGTACTCTATCCGAGTACTCTCTTTCCGAGTATACCCTATCCGAGTGTCTCACTATCCGATTACTCGCTATCCGAGTACTCACTATTCGAGTCTCTGCGATACGAGTATTCACTATCCGAGTATACGCTATCACAGTTCCGAACACGAGTCCCCAGTCCCCGTGTGATGCGAGACCCTGTGGATGCAGAGCCGCTGTGTTGTGTCGCAGAACGGGCTGGTGTCGGGGCTGCCCAACCTCAGCAGGTTCGCCGTGGCCGTGTCCTTCTCGTGCGTGGCTGACCACCTGCTGGGGTCGCGTGGCTGGAGCGTGACCCGCGTGCGCAAGCTCGCCACCGCCGCAGGTAGCCAACTGCCCGGCGCCGAACTTCCCTCCGCCTCCGTCGGCTGCAGCATCGCCGCTAGCTCGTGGCTGTTGCGGTCCGAGCGAGCCCAGAAACGTATATGGCATTGTGCTCTTTTGTTACCTCTCTGTTACTTTCATGTCAGAAACATTCCACAGCAATTTTTTGGCCTTGAAATCTTACTCTAAATACGCCAAAATAAGATTCACTTAAAAAAATGTTAGAGAAATAGAAAAATGTTATTTCTGGCGGATGTTTTGTCGATGATAATTTATTTGCAATGTTTTTACTCTGTGAGATATAATTGGTTTTGGTTGAAGTGCGTTACTGAGTGAGACCCGGGGACCTGGTGTGCTGGTGTGTCTCAGCGCTGGGGGTGCTGTCACAACTTAGAAACACGCAAATTAGAAACACATAACTTAGAAACACACAAGATAGAATCATCTAAGTTATGCCTGTTTTAAGTTGTGTGTTTCTAAGTTGTTTGGTTCTGCGTTACGTGTTTCTAAGTTACGTGTTTCTAGGTTATGACATTTCTAATTTGTGTGTTTCTACATTGTGTGCTTCTAAGTTATGATCGTTCAAACATATGACAGATCTAAGTTACGTGAATTTTTTTCGAAGTTTCTAAGTTATAACAGTTCTAATTTGTGTGTTTCTAAGTTGTGATGGTTCTAAGTTATGACATTTTTAAGTTACGTGGATTTTAATCGAAGTTTCTAAGTTATGACAGTTCTAAGTGGAGTGTTTGTAAGTAGTGCGTGGTGTGTGCAGCGCTGCTGCCGCCGGCCGCGCTGTGCCTGGTGCTGACCCACACGGGCTGCAGCGCCCCCGCCGAGATACTGCTGCTCGTGGTGATGACTGGCCTGGGCGGCTGCGCCTCGTCGGGCACCCTGGCCAACAGCCTGGACCTGGGCCCCAACTTCGCCGGTGCGTCCCCGGCCGCGCGTCTCCAAACCCTAGGTTGACTCGCCGATGCATGATGACGGGCCTGGGCGGCTGCGCCTCGTCGGGCACACTGGCCAACAGCCTGGACCTGGGCCCCAACTTCGCCGGTGCGTCCCCGGCTGCGCGTTTACAAACCCTAGGTTGACTCGCCGATGCATGATGACTGGCCTGGGCGGCTGCGCCTCGTCGGGCACACTGGCCAACAGCCTGGACCTGGGGCCCAACTTCGCCGGTGCGTCCCCGGTCGCGCGTCTCCAAACCCTAGGTTGACTCGCCGACGCGTACTCTCGTCGGCCGCGTCCAAGGAAGGGAGGGAAGGGATATGGCCGCGTGGTGGGGAAACCACTCAAGTTAAGGGGAGGGGGTCGGGTAGAAGCAATCCGACACGGCGACGATTATATAATTATATATGTGTGTGTTTGTATTATGCATGTACTTATTTACAGAGCTTTACAGTAATAGGAATGAGTACTTGAATTAGGTGCGGGGTTCTAACCTCGACAATGACTTTCAAATTTCTTTATATATATGTGTGCCGCAAGATTTATGTAGCAGTTAAGCTTTTTAACTAAATTTAGTATTTTAACGCACTGCGGTTGCAACAGCAGACGGACTCTCGGATCGCCGAAGCGGGTAGGGCCGAGTCACGCCATGGAGCAGGACTTGCTCGCTGGCGGACCGTGTGCCCCTGAGCGTGCGGGCTTCCCGCATTACTCGTCTGCACTGCGGGTAGCCGCTCTACCTTAGCGTGTTTTCGCCTGCGTTCCCAGGCTATGAACTTCTACGCAGAGGGGTTAGAAAAAACTGGTGCAGAGTTACGGAAAATGCTTAGAATAACGTAACATTTTTTTTAATTACTCAAATATATTTTGTAATTTTAATTCACAAGATCCACTGTTGTTCCTCGACACAGCTCCGGGCTCATGCTGGCCTAGTCCTTCAACAAAGTTCCCTGACTTGTCAGGTGTTTGTCCGTCTCCCGTGGCGTGGTTGTCAACAAGGCCGGACACGGAATCATAAAGTTAAAAAAAGAGGGGGGGTTTGTCTGTAAAGTCGGTTTACGGACGATAATTTTACGTCTTAACGTCATAAGAAAACATTGATGAAAAAATTGCATATATTTTTTTTAATTTTCAAATATTATTTACAGTTTTTTTGCAAATTTAATTTAAATAATTTGTTTAAATATAATCACGAACAATTAGATAAAAGTCCCGCCTTAACCTGTTTGATATTATAGAAGATTTTCTCGCACGGTGGTTGGCCGGTTCTTGCGCGCTCGGCTCAGGCGGAACGTGACAAATTTTTCGTGCGTGCAGCCGGTGTTCGACGATTTAGAAGACGTTATCACGTCAAAAAACAAATGAACAGAGACGGAAGAACAGTGCCATGAGCAAGTGTGTTTCCTTCAGGGGTCAGGTGCTTGAGGCAGTGGTTGACCGGTCTATATCGACACTGGGATGCGACTGTGGTGTGACTGGGAAGAACCAGGCGAGGTGATGCCGCAGTGGTTTCACGTTGTCTTCCCCAGTTCTGGCCGGGAATCGAACCCAACACCCTCGGCTCATCGCCAGGAGCTCTATCCGCCGAGCCAGCCGTTGTTTAAAGGAAAAAACTAATAAAAATAACATCAAATAAAACCATTAATTTCGAATTAAGGAAGTATTTTAACTTTCAAAATATATATTTTTTTAAATTAATAAATTACTCTTCTACATAACAACTATAAATTGTCTATTCGTGTTTCGTTGGGAAAAAATTCTAATATCTAAATAAAAATCTTTAGTTCAAGACGATCAAGTTCATACCCAAAAGTACAACACAGCCCTTGCAATAAAGCTCTGTTGGCATGGTCATATAGCTGTAAAAAAAGTATTCACAATTACTCAAATATTTCCACTTAACACTTTTCATAACGAAAAATTTCAAACTTTTTCTAAGCTGATCTTTTAACAGGGTAGTATACTTAAAACAGCACAGTAGCCAAAAGAGATCTATAAGCAGACAAATGACTAACACCGTGCCTCTGTGCCCAATAACCGTGCAGTTGAAGAGACGTGAATGCTTTGTGCCGGCAGGTGTGACCTTGGGCATGGTGAGCTTCGTGTCAGTGAGCTCAGGCTTCCTCATTCCAGCGATGGTGAGCGGCATCATCGGTGACCAGGTACGTCACTGCCTGCCACTACCTTCCCTCGCACTCTTGGTGTCTCTATCACCTCTCCTCTTGTCCTCTTCCAGTGACAAGGTTCGTCACTACCTGCCACTTCCTTCCCTTGCACTCTTGGTGTCTCGATCACCTCTCCTCTTGTCCTCATCCAGTGACAAGGTTCGTCACTACCTGTCACTTCCTTCCCTTGCACTCTTGGTGTCTCGATCACAACTCCTCTTGCCCTCATCCAGTGACAAGGTTCGTCACTACCTGCCAATTCCTTCCCTGGCACTCTTGGTATCTCGATCAACACTCCTCTTGTCCTCATCCAGTGACCTGATATGTTACTACCTGCCACTTCCTTCCCTCGTATTCTTGGTGTCTCTATCAACACTCTTTTTGTACTCTTTTCGCAAGTGCTCTTCTCGCTGCTCAAAATCCATTCATATCGATGTCCTTTTGCTGGGATTCACACCATTACTTCAGGAATATTTTCAAATTTACCTCCTAACCTAATTAAGCAAATTTAATTTTTTTTTAGGTGTCTGGATAAGGGGAGGGCCCTAAGAGTATCTCAAGCCAAAGCCTAAACACCTATTCGTGCTGTAAATTGGATCACATGGATCATTAGATTTGCCTGGGGATTGACCAGCCATTGAAGCGATTGGCGCCATGAGCAACTCGTCTTTTTAAACACTGGAACAAGTGAAAACTTCACAGACACTAGGAAAACCCGGGTTTTACTTATGCGGCGTTCGCTTTTCAGGCGTCAAGCAAGCAGGGTGGGTACAGGACTAGTGAAAGGTCCGGAAGAATAGTTTAGGAGTCAATGTGTCGTCGTGCGAGTTTAGCGCTCTCTTGAGATGCTGAAGTACAACATCACACAGTTGATTCCTTATTCGTTTCCCCTGAACTGGTTTTCTTATCCGTCGCCAGCAAACGAATGAACTTTTGGCCTGACTCGTCGAAATCGGGGCCATCACATACTTCGAAGGGTTTCAGTTGCGGGGTAGAAGGGAACAAAACCCGGACTGATCCAAGAGAACCAGCTGTCTCGCTACAACTTGCATCCCGTTTCCGGGGCTTTTACCTCGCACGGAATTGAACCGTTGTCTCCTTGGTTCAAGAAGAGTTACCTGCCACTCAATCTCCGAGACCCAACCCCGTCTTAAATGAACTTGGTGTGGAATATGATGATGGTTATGATGATGATGAATTACGATGAGACATGAAAAGCCAGAATAAAATATATATATTTTTTTTACGTCGCACCAGAGGTGGAGACTGGAACAACCTCTAGTTTGGGACACCGCAAGGAGAGGGGGAACGCTGGAAGTCTTGCGACGCCATAAAACACGCGGTCTGGCGCCTCGCGCCGCATTAATCACGTTCCGAGTCGCAAGCCCCTTTTGTCGAGGGCGCGATCTCCCGGACGAATCGAACTCCAATCCATCACCGCGGGCCGGCGCGATGAAGAAGTGACGCGCGCAGACAATGGCGGCGTCGGCGATATTTCGTTTCTGGGAGGTCCCGGGACCATACATCACGAAACAGCTTCCCCCACCCACCCCCCTCTCCACAACCCCCCTTGCCAACCCCAGATAACCCATTATTATTCCCGTGGACCAATACTGGCCGCGGAGAGCTGACTTCGGCCCTGAAGTCTCCCGTCAGCATGGCTGGACGCCGAGTCCATGTGACCTTCACGGGCCGATCATGTGAGCTAGCATACGAGTGAGCTAGCATGCGAGTGAGCAGCTATTGCGAGTTTTCCAACAGACATGTCCTCGAACACACAATTCCTGATACTTGAACTTCTCGTAGCCCTCTGAGCGTTACATTTTCTACACGTTCCGATGGCCTCATCACTTCCGCTTACCCTTGCGGGAGTCAAAAAGGTTCACTTCAAAAATAAATATTTTTTTTGCAAAGGGGATTCTAAGTACCTATTTCTTCCGGATATATTTTGGAAACTTCTATAAAACTCTGTAACATGTTTTTTTAGAACTTAATTTACATAACATACTTAGGTTCTTCAATATTACAAAATGATCAACTAAAAATTTTTCTCATTTTCCATGCAGTTATATTATTATGAATGGTTTTTTTAACTCAATGCATCCAGCATTAAATAGCTTAGAACGAATTAATATAATATGACCCGTGCACCATTAAAATTCGGCCTTGAAACTTTGCGCCCCACACGCCCAAATATGTTTCACTTCAAAAAATATATTGAAAGAACCTGTAGATAATGTTTTCGTAATATTACATACAATTTTTATGAGTGGTGTATTAACTTACAAGAAGCACTAATGTACTAAAGTAAGTTGTTCTATAAAATTGACTTTTCTCGACGTGTGTTAGTAATTGAAATTACACTAGTTAACCTAGAAATCAGTAATTAAATTCATTAAAAAATACATACATATGAACCATTACGTAGACACGAAAATCGATTGCCGCACAATTAAAAATAAAGTAATTAAATTAGTTGACCCACAAATTACGTAATAACTTTTTCTTTGGACCCCATAGAACTTAGTGATAAATAATTAGATTTAAAAATTAATTTGAAACTTATAATAGGTCATGTAAATCAGTTTTTATATTACTTTATATTAGTTAACTACAGATAGTGAAAACAAATTCAGTTTGCGTAATATTTTTTTTTCCTTCGGAGGTAAATCCGCCAGTATTACTTTCTTAATATTAAATCAAAACTTGCAAACTCATATTACAAGCGGGAAGTTACGTGGCTAAGTTACCTAATATATTTTTTTATGATTAGTGTATAACTAATTAAAGAAAGGTTCTGGTAATTATGTACGCGTGTTATAAGATATAGGTATTTTTATTTAATAAACAAAACTATTTTAAAATTATTGCTACTAAATTTTATAATAATTTTGTTTGGTAAATTTTGCAATAGATAAGTAATTTACCCCTCAATGCATATAGAGTTAAATATATGTATATGTTGCCTCGTCTTTGTGCAGAGAAAAAAAGCATAAATCAGCTGATGTCAAACAAAAAACCCAACAATGAACTTAAACACGTTAACGGACAACAAAACGACAACAGCACAGACGAACACATTCAAACTTAAATATCAGACAGCACAAGATATTAACTTTGAAAGATTTGTGCAATGGGAGTGCATGACTTGATGTAAGCTTTTGGACATACGCCATTGCTAAGCACATGTATGTCTGTCTGTAGAAGAAAACTACAAAAAACACAAATGACAAAAACACAAATAAAGCAAAAAATTTCTGTTGTCCGGATATAAACCCCACACAATACTCCACAACAGGAATATGGTCAACAAACAAAGAAAAACAAAGAAAAATGGACTAACAAAACGAAAAAAACACAAATGAGGACAGCACAAAAAATACCGAACCCAAAAAATTCAGCACGACAGTTGAAACGAGACTTTTCGTTTTGCTGTGTTTTTGTCTCGTTTCAACTGTTGTGCTGAATCTTTTGGGTTCGGTATTTTTTGTGCTGTCATCATTTGTGTTTTTTTTTTTCGTTTTGTTAGTCCATATTTCTTTGTTTTTCTTTGTTTATTGACCATATTCCTGTTGTGGAGTATTGTGTGGTGTTTATATCCTGACAACAACAATTTTTTGCCCTATTTGTGTTTTTGTCATTTGTGTTTTTTTTTGTAGTTTTCTTCTACAGACATACATGTGCATAGCAATGGCGTATGTCCAAAAGCTTACACCAAATCAGACAGAATAAGATTTCTATGGTAAAAATTTAGTTATGAAAAAAATTATCGAAATCACAGACGAACACGATGGGCTAACAATGACGAGACCGATAGAACAATAACAGTAAACGTAGACAGACAACAAAACCTGAAAAAAAAACGCAGCAAATATACAAACACAATGATGAAGATAAACAGATGTTATGGACAACACCTACGAAAACAGTAGGTCATCCTATGACAAAACAGTTGCGACGCTCCGGGAACTGGCATCTGTCCCCGTCATCGGGCACAGACTGGTGTCGTACACTGGGAAACAGGTGGTTTAGTTGTGTTCGGCCACCTCCCTTGTTTGACAAAGCTGATATAGGCTTGTTTTAAGTGATATTATCTTTGAAAGATTTGTGCAATGGGAGTGCATGACTTGATGTAAGCTTTTGGACATACGCCATTGCTAATCACATGTATGTCTGTAGAAGAAAACTAAAAAATACCCAAAAGACAAAAACAGAAATAAAGCAAAAAAATGCTGTTTTCAACAGGATATAAACACCAAATAATATTCCATAACAGGAATATGGCCAACAAACAAAGAAAAGCAAAGAAAACTGGACTAAGAGAACGAAAAAACCACCACAAATGATGACAGCACAAAAAATAATTGAACCCAAAAAAATTCAGCACAACAGTTGTAACGAGACAAAAACACGAAAAACACATGTTTATGTGGTGTTTTTTTAAATTTGAATTCTTATTTTGAATTTATGAATTTTTCCCATGACAAACAGTGAACTGCAATGGCTTATGGCCAGGAAATAGATTAAATCGACATTCCCCGTTTCGTGAACCACGTGAAGGTCGTGTGTGTGGTTGTGGTTGCGCTGCAGCTGACCTCGATGGCCAAGTGGCGGGTGGTGTTCGGCGTGGTGTCGGGCATCTGCCTCTCGTCCTGCCTCGTGTTCCTGGCCTTCGGCAGCGGCGAGGTGCAGAGCTGGAACCGCCCCCGGCCGCCCCCGGCCGCCCCCGCGGAGGACCTGCTGCTGGAGGAGCGGCCCCAGGGGGCGTAGCGGCCGCCCCCACGGTCGCCGCCCCTCCTAGCTGGTCCTCCCCGCCAGAGACCCGAGGACACCGCGAGGTCACGTGGTGTGCTGGTCTCCGGAGTGCTCCCGCAGTCATCCACGCTGTCACCAGAGGGGCATCCTGTCATCAGCGCTGTCACCAGAGGGGTATCTTGTCATCCACGCTGTCACCATATGGGCATCCTGTCATCAGCGCTGTCACCAGAGGGGTATCTTGTCATCCACGCTGTCACCATAGGGGCATCCTGTCATCAGCGCTGTCACCAGAGTGGCATCTTGTCATCCACACTGTCACCAGAGGGGCATCTTGTCATCCACACTGTCACCATATGGGCATCTTGTGGACAATCACCTGTGACTGAATAGAAAAAAAAGACAAAATTCGCACAACAAAAGGTTTTACAGAAGTTAAATGATTGACAGTGTTCTTTTCTTCTAGATGTAAAAGGCATTCGGTAGATCACAAGTGAGGGCTAGAAAAAAATGTATTTTGTAAAATTACCTTTTTCTAGTCTTCACAACAGGCCTTTTTTTTTCCAAGTGAGCGCGCGCCGAGCTGTTTGTTCTTCGGGACTTCTCGTGTTGGGCAACCTCGTGGTCTTGCAGGGTGCGTCGAATAACGTTTGAGCCAATTCTTTGCCATGATTCATTCCAACGGAAAGATTTTTTTTTTTTTAATTACCCAGCCCGTGTTTTAACAGTTCTCGACTCACGGGTGTTCTGCCCCAACGGCATATCCCTACTGCCTTTCAACATCTGGAGTGTCTATCGTGAACACTGATCAAATATTTATGATTGCATTCAGAATTCACAACTGGTGGCAACAAATTGTTGTGCTGCTCACTTGGATACACACAAATAGACAGAGATAGGCTAATACCTACATTGTAGACCGATGTGATTCCCGGGGTATAAGTCTTAACTTCTCCCGGCCTCTGCTCCGAGTGAAGATACGATATAGGCTCGTTGCTAAAGACGTGGGCAACCATTTATAGACCCGCCTCGAGAAAGAATAACATCCACACTGACCTTGTGTTATGCTTGAGAGAAAACGGTGGCCAGAAGTAGCACTGGCGTATCATTCGGTCTTCTTTAAAACAAGAGTTTTTTTTTTTTGCCGGATAAAGCCCGATATTTGAGATTCAAGGTCCAGTCAGATGACTGAAACTTCTGTTGATGACTTAATGTGCTAGCAAGGATCGGCAAATGGCTTGCCGACAGCAGGAGAGTGTTTTTAACAAGTGGCGCGACCAGCGGACGTGTTGGTAACCACGCCATGTTCTGCACACGTACCAGATGTTGGAGTTGGGTGAATCTGAACGAAATGAAAATGCGAAGTTTTTTAAGTTCATAGTAGGAGTAAATTTTAAATAATGTATAACACTCTGGCCAAACCTTTAGTTTGTGCGCCTGGTGTATTTTAAAACAAAATATGTCTAAGTCCGTTGTTGGATGACTTAGTTTGTTGGCTGTGACTTCGCCGTCAGTATATTTTGATTGCACCACGTGATTAACACACCATTAACACAACCAACCGAACGCGACAGTCCTGAGGAAGTGTTGCTTCAGAAAGCCTGCCAGCACGAGAGCATTCATCTCATGAGGGACACCGACCACTAGTGGACAGTACGCCAGTTTACCTAATGTGCGCTGATAATTACAATGAAGGCAATCGTTGACCCGTTGCTGATAGTAATTAAAACACGGAATTAAAACTTGATGTAAGTTTTTGGACAAACGCCATTGCTTAGATAATACGGAATAATACGGAATGAAAAGCCTTGAATCTAAGTTTAAAACCAGATAAATCACACGAAGCCTTTTAAATGCCTTGATCAATTTTATGGTTTCAATGATACAAATGTTTCAAGCTCTCAAACTCTATGATAATAATGTATTTTAATTATTGGGAAATGCTAATATGATATGTTACCAATGGTGTTCCAGACCAGTGGTACTTCATTTGATAAATGCCTTGATTAAATTTATGGTTTCAATGATACAAATGTTTCAAGCTCTCAAACTCTATGATAATAATGTATTGTAATTAGTGGGAAATGCTCGTATGGTCATATGATATGTTACCAATAGTGTTCCCGACCAGTGGTACTTCATTTGATAAAGACATTATCATATTTTTAATTGCATCGTTTCCTTGGGAAAGTATTTTTCCTGATTTTTTTTTACTGATTTATTGAAAATATTTTTTTTTTCTGATTCAGTATTGGTTTTCTGTTATATTTATAACATAATTAATGTGACGATGGTTCTAAGATAAAACTTGTTATTATTTATTATAATTTAAACGTATATAGTTATGATGTTTTTATAACTTTTTATATGTTGTATAGATTAGTTAGTGAAATAGAAAAAATTGTTGCTTTCATGTATTTTGGGTTTTGTACATAATACTAAACACTTTTATTAATGAGGTGTGGAATTGATAACTTTGGAAGCTTAATATTAATCTGAATTTTGCATCCGGTTCAGTCAAGATTTTCAGTAGAATATTTAAACAGAAAAATAAATGTTGCTTAGTTTATAATGAGCGAGAAAGACGTTGACTTAAGATAAACGCATCTTTAGTACATATTAGGTTTCAATACGCAGTTCTAACGCTTGCTAATGTTCGTACAGGTGAGACTATAATTGTATATTTTCCATATGATTTAGCGATTGAGAACATGTTGTTTTTCTGTTTTTCAAGTAGAGCATGTCAATGATTGTCTATAAAATATTTATGTATATTGGAGTATAATTCTGCAGGAGTCTAAAAAATATGTTATTTTTTGCCAGAACTCATTGGTTGAAGAAAAACAAAATCGGGGGAGGAATAATAAAATATTCTAGCGATGATAAAAACGATTAAAAATATTGTAACGCGTTTCAGACGGAAAATATTTTGAATCGTTGATAATGTGATGTCCATTATCACACCTATAAACCTTAACCTCAATTCAGTGGCTCAGTCTGTGCAGAAAATGTTTTCAGTTTGTATGTGACCATCTTCAAAAGGAGGATTTAATATGAAGCAATAGCGTGAAGTGTTTTAAAGATATCGCACAAAATTTATTATATTCTAAGTTATCATACATGAGCCATTTCTTACTACTCATTTGTAGAGTTTAAAATATATTTACAGGTAGTAAATATCACATAATGAACTCTTTCAGTATTGAGTATTACTTTACGTCTTGAATTTCATAATTTCCGAGCGTTTAGCAATATTTACTTTTTTCTTATGTACTGTAACGATATATGTAAAGTACTAATTGCATATATTGAAAGACCTAATATAAACAAATAATTTACAAAAGGAAATACTTTTAACGTTGCAGTGCTTAGGAGGTGCATTGTTGATTATAATATCGTGTTATAGACGTAAACGTCGTCATCTTGAAGAAACATTTTTGACGCAGTGTTCCAAACATAGTGTTTCTTATTTCACGTACACTGTTCACAAGTTCGAATCAAAGTTGTAAATTAGTCATACAGTAAAAAAATCAAACTAAAAATTAATAGGCCAATACAATGTACAAAATACACTTTTTTTCCTTAGAATTAAGTAAAACTTAATGCGTGCCTTGAGAATATCCACCCTCTATTAACACTATAAATTAAATGTCACTGCTTCTTTTTTAATGTTGAATTATTTTGTATTGTTACATTAATGCATCTGGTCTTGTTATTGTTTGTTCTTTGTTTGTTATGGTTTTATACGTTTTATTTAATTTTAATTGTATTAAGTACACATATAATTGTAACTGCCCTTTATTTTGTGTATGCACAAACATCATGTTTAAGTATGTAAATGTGATAACAGTCAAGTTACTTAGCTATTGTCCATCACCCTCAGTGTGTAGCTGTTTATGTGTATATATTAATAAATTAACTACATTTTTAAGACTCAGAATAGCAATTGCCCGAGTGGATACATAATCCTTTTTTTTTATTTTGAAAGAACTAACACTTTTGCTATTGTGAAAATAGCTCTCTATTAATCCACAGCGTAAATCTTTGAGTAAAGATAATTTTTATGTCCCCAAAGCATCTCCAAAAAAGGTTTTTCATAAAAAAATTGTTAATGCATGTGCTGTGCCATTTTTGTATGATAACTTCATCATACAATGTATATGAAAGTAATAACCTTCAGTACAGGTTTATAAACGTTAACAAAAACATATTTTACAGTCCAGATTATATCTTACGCTCAAAATATTTATAGGGTAAATATTGTGCTAGTTAAGGTATAGAATTAATAAAAATAGTGTGCTAATGATAGCTTAGTTGCTGTAGTAATGGATGGCAGTAATTCACCGGTAAAGAAAAGCAACTCACAAACTCATTAGTTACATACGCCAAAAAGGAAAAATATTATTCTGGAAAATATTTTTCTGTAAGCAATAGCAGCAATATTTTTTTATAAAAAGACACATGGTAGTCCAGTGCCTAAAAAAGATCACCCAAAAGTTACTTCCTATCATTAACATAAAATTAATATAAAAAATGTACATATTAAGCATTTCAAATACATTATTTGTAGCTTTATGTTTGTATAGGAAGTAAATAGCTACTTAATAATAGCACCATACCTGGCAAAAATAGTGTTCGTACCCTTTTTCTCAGTCCTACTTCCATGCTATGTAAAGAATGCAAACAATAGTCAATATAATACCTCCCCCCTAAAAAAAAGTACACAAAAGAAACTTGAAAATTGTGTTATTTTTTTCTCAAAATAGCTCTTCTGAAATTAAGGTATACATGTTCTATAATATTTGCGACTTAATTTGTTTTGTTTTTATGATAAATATCAAATATGTTATCATAAAAGGCTGCAAACTACGAAGCACACGGTGCAGATGCTACATGTACTTTAATACCACCTGGAAGATAATAATGTGTTCAATATTAGTGTTAGTCAGTCAATATGCTTCATGTGTTCATTTTAAGATCTCAGGTCCGTTGTTTATAACGTTTAATTCATTCAAGAACATAATTTGATGATATAGATTTATACGAGTATGTACTTAGTAAAACACATATTTTGTTACAAGTTTTTTTAAGTGACTAATGGAAAAAAAAGTCATATGTATGTACAAATTGTCGTGAGCTATATATTTTGAATATTTCTGTGTTACATTAAGATTGTTTTATGTAACATGGTAATATATTTTCTTTTGAAATCTTATCCAATTTTACGAGCCGATTTTATAATTAATCTGTAAGTTTTAATTGTGATTAACTGGAATTAATAAAGTATTTACGATGTTTGAGCTAAATAGGTTGATTGTGTGAAGAAAGGCGGTTTTCTGGAGATTCTTATATGTGTTCAGACGAGCAGGAATGTATTTTATACTGAAGAGTGCCAAATATTAAAGACCAAATTTCCTACGAAAACATTACGTCGCAATTTCAATTTCATCAGTAAATTGCGGTGTGTACCATTTTAAGTAGTAATGTTAATGTTATAAACGCTGTGATCTTGTTTTCTGTTTCTAGATGAATAAACTATTACATTATGAAACAATTGTTGTGTTATTTGGAAATCACGTGCCACACTTAATGTTGACTTGTAGTGATGACCGTGTAGTAATTTCTCATTACATTTAACCCGGTGCGATAGTTTTGTAACCGCTATCTCAAGTTTCTGTCGGCACACGATGTCAAAAAAAATCGCACATCTTCAAAAATAAAGTTCTAAGCTTAAGCTTCCCCGAGCCAATACATCGAACCCAAACCGGGTTTTTTCAAACGGTTTCGAGAGACTGGTGGCTACGTCGGGAGGCGTGGAGCACGAAAATGACGCTGAAATTCCGAAAGGGACGATCGCCTAATAATTGTCTCGCAGTGTTTTCGCAGTTCGGTTCTGCAGTGCTGTTGAGCTACGCAGTTCGGTTCTGCAGTGCTGTTGAGCTAAGCAGCTAGGTTCTGCAGTGCTGTTGAGCTACGCAGTTAGGTTCTGCAGTGCTGTTGAGCTACGCAGTTAGGTTCTGCAGTGCTGTTTAGCTACGCAGCTCGGTTCTGCAGTGCTGTTGAGCTAAGCAGCTCGGTTCTGCAGTGCTGTTGAGCTACGCAGATCGGTTCTGCAGTGCTGTTGAGCTACGCAGCTCGGTTCTGCAGTGCTGTTGAGCTACGCAGCTCGGTTCTGCAGTGCTGTTGAGCTACGCAGCTCGGTTCTGCAGTGCTGTTGAGCTACGCAGCTCGGTTCTGCAGTGCTGTTGAGCTACGCAGCTCGGTTCTGCAGTGCTGTTTAACTACGCAGTTCGGTTCTGCAGTGCTGTTGAGCTACGCAGCTCGGTTCTGCAGTGCTGTTGAGCTACGCAGCTCGGTTCTGCAGTGCTGTTGAGCTACGCAGCTCGGTTTTGCAGTGCTGTTGAGCTACGCAGTTCGGTTCTGCAGTGCTGTTGAGCTACGCAGCTCGCTTCTGCAGTGCTGTTGAGCTACGCAGTTCGGTTCTGCAGTGCTGTTGAGCTACGCAGCTCGGTTTTGCAGTGCTGTTGAGCTACGCAGTTCGGTTCTGCAGTGCTGTTGAGCTACGCAGTTCGGTTCTGCAGTGCTCTTGAGCTACGCAGTTCGGTTCTGCAGTGCTGTTGAGCTACGCAGCTCGGTTCTGCAGTGCTGTTGAGCTACGCAGTTCGGTTCTGCAGTGCTGTTGAGCTACGCAGTTTGGTTCTGCAGTGCTGTTGAGCTACGCAGCTCGGTTCTGCAGTGCTGTTGAGCTACGCAGATCGGTTCTGCAGTGCTGTTGAGCTACGCAGTTCGGTTTTGCAGTGCTGTTGAGCTACGCAGTTCGTTTCTGCAGTGCTGTTGAGCTACGCAGCTCGGTTCTGCAGTTCTGTTGAGCTACGCAGCTCGGTTCTGCTGTGCTATTGAGCTACGCTGCTTGGCTCTGCAGTGCTGTTGAGCTACGCAGTTCGGTTCTGCAGTGCTGTTGAGCTACGCAGATCGGTTCTGCAGTGCTGTTGCTCTAAACAGTTCGCGCGACAACGGCCAGCCTCTCCACGGCTGGAAGAAGGTGGTGAGAAAAGACAACTGCTGCGGGCCAGGAACTGACGGCCCTGCCTTGCGGAGAACAGCTTGAGTCGATGCGCGGGACGTGGCATGTCTCGCACATGTACACTGAAGAGAACAGGGCCTCGGATGCTGCCCTGCGGTACTCTTGCTCTAATCTGCTTTAGGTCTGACGTTGTCCCTTCAGTTGACACTCTGAAAGGTTTTGCCTGCTAGGTGGGACGTGATCAGCTTGACATAGCAGTCAGGGAAATCAGCTTGGTATAGTTTATAGATAGCCTCCATTATGCTCTGCACATCTCAAGTAAACACGCGTGTTCATTGGGTACTAAATTGCGAGTCGTCTCCACTGGGTAGCTTGTGATTCGACGCTTCTTTGGTCGATAGTCTCTCATTGGCCCAGAGAGCTCCAGTTAAACCGCGTGCCAATAGCAGAACCAGCAGAATTATACGCATGTTTGAATTTCAGCCTATCACGAAATGAACCCGCGTAATTTTCCGGTCTCTATTTACAGATAGTTGGCCCCCGAGCGCGCTGACTGGAGTGTCGACCCAGGAAAGCGGAGGGGAGGGTGCCGAAGGCAGGGTCCGCGCAGTGGCGTGTTGGGGGCGACTCACGACTGCCAGTGCTTGAGGACAGGGTCTCTGACGACTCGCCAGGGCTCCCGCCAGAGCGCGTGGTCCACGTGTCGGCGCTGGGTTCACACTCGTGCACGACACTCGCTCCCCAACACCGCAGCGACCGCAAGGGAACTGTCTGGAAGCGGTTGGCATCCGTGTCACGCCGTGGCCGGCGAGAAGATTTTCTTTTAAAATCCAACTACAACGAAAACATACTCGTTAAAAAACCATGTAACGGTTACACCGGACCCCCCCCCCCTCCTCCTTCCAAACATCCTGGCTACGGCACTGAGGGCATGCGACGTCCCAGATGGAAACCAGATCTTCAGCCCTTAATTCAAGGACACCGGTCCAGACGGCAGGACGTTGTTCGCAGTGGAGTCATGTAGTGACTGTGGCTCGGAGGAGACGCTCCAAGACAATGCCGCGGAGAGTTTGACGTGACTTCATCGCTCATGTCCGAGCGCAGTGTCTCCAGGTAGTGATGGTGGGAGTACCGTGTCAGAGGCGTGTCGCTGTCTTCCACTCCGTGCGGTGAAGCGACAACGCAATAATCAGCTCTAGACCCTGGAAGGGAAGTCTTCATCGGTGAAACATCCCCCCACCTGATCCCGGAACCTTTACACAGAAACCGAGCTGTATTTGCTGCAACGGGGTGTTTTTGTGGAGTAAATAAGCTTACCGTGTTACACATTATAAATACATACTTCAAATAAAAAAATAATTTTTGGGCAAAAAGAAACTTTTTCAATTTCTATCCTTCTTCCAAAACAATCATCAGTCTTCAATCCAGTCCACTGTTAAAGTGATCCTTCTGAAAATGTGTGCTTTATTGTTAATAATAAACTGACATTAAATCAATAGTAAAATCACTGAAAGAAATGTAATTTCAGGGGATCTTTAAAACGCTTACGATCATTGTGCGAATCACCAAGGACGCATTCACTGAAGCTCACGGGCTTCAAGGTCTAGTAAGACACGAACCGAAAGTCGAGGGAGCGATTATCGATGTTTGTTCACCACATCGATACAATTAATCATGTCAGCAGAACTTGCCTCTTAGCGGCCCTCGGCAGTTGGAAAAAAGCGCGCTACACACTGCCGCGTCTCGTAAATCCTTCATTCCCGTAAAAAAAATATAAAGGTCTAAAGGTGAGTTTTGACGTCATAAGGTATTGCTATAAAGACGACTGAATCTCCAAGATAAAAATCCTGTGAAAATTGTTAGACTTCTTTGTTTTCACAAATACATTTAATTTTTTTTTCCATAATGTTTTACAAGAAGAGGAAAATCATACTGAACCCAATCGAGATTTAAGTTTTTTATCCAAAGAAGAGCAGCCAATAAACTAACTACGTTTTCCAGAGTAAGCAACAGTGGACCTTAACTGCGAACTGTAGCCTCCCAGAGACTGAAGCCCCTTTGCCAGTTGCCCGAAGGACATTCAAGTTTTAGCATGGGGGGTTTGCGCGTGATTGATCTTTTATTGGAACGAAAGAAAAAAACATTCCAATCTCCGGGAAAGAAATTTATTTTCAAGAAAAAAATGAAGAAGTGTTCCATCGCCCCCCTTCGGCAAACCTCAACACCGCTCCCAATCTGCCGAGCTGGAAGAATGGGCGTGAATGAAGCAATCATCAGGCCCTGAGGGATACTGGAAGGAAGGGGGAGGTACACAGGGGTTGATAAATTCTGCCCTTTCCACCCCACCTCAACTCCTTCCCCTACAACGGATTGTCGCCCTCGGCTCCTTTCATTTCTACAATTCCTTTTTTCCTTACCGCAGGCAGATGAACATCCAAGTCCAGATCTTTGGTTTCGGAACGAAAATTCCTGACCTCGAGCGCATGATTCTACTGAGGTGGGCTGGTTACCCAGGTTGTAGTTGGGCAGATACTCAGTGCAGATACCGGAGTCCGGGACTGCATGTGGTTAGGCAGTTGAGTGTCCAGTTGTTTTTCAGTCAATACGTTTTGGTTTTATATTCTTTGATAGGTCAGATATTTTTTTCACGCAAAAAAAATATTCCCTGCCCACATTTTGATCAAAAATAGTTAGTTCCTCAGGCAAAACATTGGTATTAAATATTTCTCTGACTTGTAAGATTTAAAACATTATCATACTTGAAATTTTATACGAAAGTTTTTTTTTTGTCAGCTACGTTCTTAATTTAAGAATTTGTCTCACAAACTATAGTAATTATTTCATTTTTTAGATAGTTTTATATCTATATTCATCACGAAAGCGCTCGTACATTTTATTATGTTTCAACTTAAAACTTCTTAACAGATACCTATTTACGTGATATTATATAATGAGGATAAAATGTCACTTCCGTCACCTTATATTGCTCTGGTGAGAACATTTTAGAACCAAAAAAAAATTGCAAGTGTGCTTTCGGAATAAATTTACAGGAAAATCGCTGAAGTTAGAATCACTGACGAGAAAATTAAATAAACAACTCGGCGTGTGCGACCAAGCCTTGAAGTGTAACACTGCTAGTTTCTGTCAGTAAAGGCAAGTGGTTCACCAACATTAGTCATCTCTTTTCCCTGTAAAAATGATCTCGTGCGCGTATATGGCATGGGCTCGTCGTAGCCTTCATTCAGGTAGCGAAAACACGAACATAGTTTTGATTTATTTCTGTTGGGATCAAAACGAATGAGGCTGTCACCAGCAGAAATTTCTCTCGAAACTATAGAGACGAAACATTAATGTTTCTAATAAATGGTTCGTGGTGCGTTCTTGACTCCAACGCGTTCCGAAAATTAATTTGAGGATTTATGTAGGTGTTGCTGGCGCGCGCGCCGCTACACGGCGTGCATTGCTGCTGTCGTTCCGATTTATCCCGCGCCGTCTCGTGGTGCGCCTCGACTTGGGCAATCTGTAATTATCTGCCAGACGCAATGCCGCCAACATGCGCGGCTCTCCGCTTCTCCATTTCCCCGGCGGCCTCATATATTTCCCCGCTCGCCTCCCGACCCGCAATTCAATTCCCCGGCTCGCAAAACGCTAACAAACGATTGGGTTTGTTAATGCTGCCACCACCCTACCCCCCACCACGTCAATTTTACTGTTTCCCCTCCCCTCTACTCCATGGCTGGCGGGAAATTTTCGCGCATAATGTTGGCGAGTCGCTGCCGGGATTCGCGAAACGCAATGCAGTTACCTCCCTGAAGGCAAATTCGGAAATACGGTGGTACAGGGCGATAAATAAAAAAATAAACCTCGTTGCAAGTTTTTTTCCCACGCAGTATTAAAACATACAGTGTAAGCGTGGTGTTTACGTTGCTAGTTTTAACCGAAACGCAATATCAAGTTATTTTTTATTGCTTCGTGTGTGGCATCTTAGCACACGGTGTACGGCATTTTGGTGGGAGACATTTCGCGAATGCGTCGGAAGTCAAAGAACGGAAAAGTGTAACAGACCGCGGTGCTGCCATCTGAGGCGGACGGTGCAAACCGAAGAACACAAAGCCAAAGGGAAACTTTTTAGTTTTAACTCTTTAATGAATTTTAAGAATCAGGCAGTATTTTAAATAAAATTAATTGTCAAAACTCAAGTTCAAATCCGGGGTTTAATTTTAGTTTTAGTTTTCTTCGCTTCAATCGGAGCAGTTTTATTACATAGTTTGAAATTTCGCTCTGCAAAATGAATTGTTCAATAGTTGACGTAGCTGCTCTGGCAGCGAAGTCTACAGTAGAATATACATCATTATACTTACAGATGTACAAAAACTTGTAACGGCAACAACAATTCACACACTGATTTTGTTAACTGTTAGTACCTTCGTACCATGCGAATTTGGCACACAATTTTACTTCATTTCATTTATTCAATCACATTTGGGTACAATTTTATTTCATTTGTGTTCTATCAAGTCATTTTGTTTGATAAATTAGATTTGGTCCAATTTCGGTTTACGTGAACTTATTTCATTTCCATTTTGTTTCGTTTCAAATTATTTTGATTGTTTCACATTGATATGTAGAGTTAGGCAACAATTCAATGCATTTCAGTTCTTTTTCTATGATTTATTTCGATACAATTAAATCATTTGATTCATTATATTTTTTTTCTGAACTACCTGGGTTTCTCCCCGGAATGGGCTTATTCAGCACACGAACCTCGGCGATATTCTGCCTGAGCAATCGCGTCCTGAAAGACCTGGCAAAATTAAGGCAAAGGCTTCTCTCGGGCACGGACGCCAATAACAGGGAAGAAACCGCCGGTGTTAGCATAGACTTTTCTCGCAGTGGAAATGAGCGTTCAGAGTTCCCGCGCAGATATCGATAGGCACTTCCCCCCCCCCCTTCACCATCAGACACCCTATATCGCCCTCGCTCAGAACTCCAGGAGTTTTTTCCTCCCCGGATACGGTGCTGAAGAACGATAAACCCTGCGTAAAATTTTACAGCCTCCCGTAAACTTTACAAGCGCAGTCCGTTTAACGATGCTGACTCTTCCGGGAATCAGAGCCTCGGCTAGCTTTTATTTTTTTTCTTCGCTGCCGAGCTTTCGGCGAGTCGAGTAGTGCATAAAGATGGAGGGTAGATATTTGATTTGCTTTGGTGCCCACGAGCATGCCTTGCTGTTCCACGACACATCTCGGTGAACATGCCGTTTAGTTCATTCTTCAAACGAAGTTTCTGTGTGAACAATCCCTTGATGACTTTTCTAAATTAAAATTATTAAAAAATATATTCCTTTAAAATAAAAACTAAAATTAAATATAATTCTTGGGACTATAATAGTCTTGTATTATATATTGTATATACTGTGTTTTAGGCCTATATCGTACAATTAACTGACAACATATGTATATACATAAAACAGAAAATAATTTTTTTGAAATTCGTGTACAATTAGCATTTCACAAAAAATGTATTAATTTTATAGTACTGGACTTCCTAACATTATTATTTTTTTAATTTTCTGTGTAGTGCTTGTCCTGTTTGATCACTCTTACACGTTAGCAAACTACCGGAATATCGGTTGTTCCGTTATGTCCACATCGTGCGCGTGCAATGCGAGCTCCGTGGTCCAAAGTGTCGGGGGAGGGGTGGTGGGAATTCTTCTCGCTGTCCAATCGCAGAATCGCATCTTCCCGGAGTTTGCCCTTTCGCTGGAACTATTCGTCGAATTTTCCTGACTGTAGTTATATCTGTTTTCTCAGTCTGTCTAAGTCCATTTTGACTGATTATACAGTGGTGCGACCCAAAACTGAAAGTGTAGCTGAATTTCGTTGATTTATTTCTCAAAGGTATTCCAATTAGTAGAGACTGGAAAAATTCGCGCTTTCAGTGACTTCTAGGATAGACTCCACAACCCCCTACACACTCAGGCAAATGCCGCCTGCTCATTGGCTATCGACTCGTGACATCTGTCAACTGGGACGCTTGCGATTCGATACTTTTTTGGTTGGAGGTTTTCCATTGGCTCAAAATCCTTCAGACAAACTGTAAGCCAATCACAGAAGCAATATGAAGGGACAGTTGTTTGAATTCTAGCATAACGCGAAATTAATCTGCGAATTTTTCCGGTCTCTACCAATTAGTAAAAAAAAATTAAATTTGTCACTTACGGTGCCAGCTTCTCACGGCAGGGGAAATTCAATAAGATTGTCGAGCCTTCATTTTGCCCGGTTTATTGGTTGTTCAGTTTTTAACTAGGAAAATGGAGTTGCAATCATTTCGTTGACCATCCATTTCCCGTCCACACAGGGATATCGACCACAGCATTACCGCCATTCACGAGAGCTGCGGAACGCGAGACGTTAAAAAAAACGCCAGTGCCCGGGGAAATGGCGATGTAATCGCAACGCTGAGGTTACACTATGAACTAATTCGGGGGTAGGTGCTTTTTGTTTCCCATGTTTTGTAACAAAAAAATAATAATAGTCAGCACTGAAACGCACGTGTCCCGAACTGGGTTCCGCATTTCCCCCCAATGGGAAGTGGATGAATACAGACGGTGATTTACCGTGCTCTTATTAAAGTCCAGCACGATGCAGGTATTGTTTCGTCGTGACAGGTAGAGAGTGTGATGGGTCGTTACCACAACGCCGAAATACCACAACGCCGAACGTACAATAACGCCGAATACCATGACGCCGAATGCCAAATTGGCCGCAACGCCGACAGCTAGAAAACTGCTGTGTACCACAAAACCCGAAATACAGTAACGCCGAAAAATGTTGCTCCGTGGTGGGGGGGGGGGGGGGGGGGGGGGCGCACAGGAACAAAATGAAAAACAACTGAATGGATTTTTGTGCTAACATAACCTAACCTAACCTTTGTGGCAGTCCTGCAATGACATTTTCGGGGTTAATGTATTTCGGCGTTGTGGTAATTCGGCGTTGTGGTACACAGCAGTTTTCTAGCTGTCGGCGTTTTAGTTAATTTGGCATTCGGCGTTATGGTTTTCGGCGTTATGGTTTTCGGCGTTATTGTACGTTCGGCGTTGTGGTATTTCAGCGTTGTGGTTGCGTCCCCGAGTGTGATGTACTGCGGTAAGACTTGACTGTTGGTACGCCTTGTTGTGTCCGCGGCCGTCCGTCTCAATGCCAGTTCTCGTCTGAGGAAACTCACTCCGCACTTGACTGGCGCAAAAAAAAAGAGCAAGAAACTGTTTTATTTTTATATATAGCGTCCGGGAGTTCTCCCGCCTTGACGTAGGAACTAATGGTCTTAATCTTCGCGACAAGCGACTGCTAGAGGCGAGTACACTCGGCGCGTTTAATGATGCGCGAGGCCATCTGTCTCAGTTGCATCATTAGTTGAACAAGTTGGATGTTTGCATGTGATGCGTGCTACTTGTTTTGTGCGAATATCGACTTTGAGCTACGAATGTTTTCGCCTTGCCTCTGTTTTAGTGGGAAAAAAAATTATATATATCTACATTTTTAATAAATATTTTTGACGTGATAACGTTTTATAATATAAATCGATGAACGCCGGCTGCACGCAAGGAAAAGCATGACTCAATGTCACGTTCCGCCTGAGCCGAGCGTGCAAGAACCGGCCAATTACCGTGCGAGAAAATTTTCTATATCAACAAACATGTTAAGGCGGGCTTTTTAAAAGCAGTAATTTAAACAATTTGATTTATTTGTCCAATTTCGTAATTTCAAATTAACAATTTATTGACATTGATTTTATTTAAATTTATTTCTATAACTAATTGTTCGTGATTATATTTAAACAAAATATTTAAACTAAATTTGCAAAAACTGTAAATAATATTTGAAAATTAAAAAGTTTACAATTTTTCATCAATGCTTTCTTATGACGTTATCACGTAAAATTTATCGTCCGTAAACCGACTTTACAGATAAACCCCCTTTTTTTTTGCACACAAATTTAACTCCTGCCATTGCAGAACTTTCCTTGATATTAAAAAAAAAAATTCAGGTCTCGAATTCATACATGCTCATGTGTAATTGACGTGCTGATTTGGACAGTTGAGCTACTTGTGACCTGATACTGCCCGCCTCAGTTGAGACACCAGCCGCCAGCGCGCGGCAGGGTGGGAGACGTGGCGGACGTCTCCAGGAGCTGTGCCTGCAGCTGCAGCTGTGCCTCGCCTGCAGCTGCAGCTGTGCCTCGCCTCGCTCGCAGCTCACCGGGATCACACGCGCGGTCTTACCTCCTCTTTTCATCAAGTTAGATCATCATAAAGTGTTTTTAAAACGACAAAAAGAATTTAATTTTTAAAAAAAAGTCAGACATGGGTAGAGACCGGAAAAATTCGCGGATTCATTTCGCGATAGGCTGAAATTCAAAAACGTGTACAATTCTGCTGGTTCTGCTATTGGCTCGCAGTTTAACTGGGCTCTCTGGGCCAATGAGACACCATCGACCAAAGAAGCGTCGAAATCACAAGCTACCCAGTGGAGACGCCTCACAATTTAGTACCCAATGAACACGCGTGTTTACTTGAGATGTGCAGAGGATAATGGAGGCTATCCTAGAGTTCATTGAATCCGCAATTTTTTCCGATCCCTAGTAATGGGGACTGTTGACAGAAGTGAAAACTTAAAATTTCGTTTTTAAATGTGTAATATGAAATCATTTCGACGTCAAATGTACGCAAGAAAATGATTTTTGTATTATATAACTAGTATGTCGGTGACGCGAACCCATAAGTTTTGCCCCTACCAGTAATAACTTTAAAACTAGAAGAAATTAAGTTTTTTCATTGAAAGAATAAGAATTATTAACTTAAATCTACAAATAATTAACATTATCTCTAATAAATCAATAACCTGACATTTGAATAAATTCACATCGTAAATAAATAAACAAAAGAAAAAACATAACATCAACTTAACTACCTAGTAAAAAAAATCCAATACTCGCAATATGTACCACACAATAGCGTTTAAATTTCCTTGGAAAATAAAGATAAAATTAAAAACTTGTATCTTTAAAAATATAGTAAATTAAGTTTTATCCTTGAAATATAAAAACGTTAAAACGTCACGTGACCATATCAATGACGACTTACATGAATTTACTCCCTATCCAAGCCTTCCTATAGACGTTTTCACTTAAAAATTATTATTTTTGAATAAACTATTAAATTTTCGTTTGTGCTAAATCTTAAATCTCAGAAAGATATTCAGTGATTGCTTTGAAATTTTTACACAGAATTCATTGCATTTAAAAAAAAATCCTGAAAGTAAACAAACATTAAACACTAAATTTCACGATCCAAAGACAGAATAAGAGCTACGTTAATTTCGTAAATTGAATAATTGTTTTATTGGAAGTACGAGGTTTTTACTCTTAACATTGTAGAGAAATGTAATTTTTTAATGTTTAAGAAAGCGCATATCGCCCTAACTTCGCCACAAATAAAGACGAAAAATAACAAATAAATAAAAATTGACAGTTATGTTGTACGAAACGTTATCGTCGTGTTAAACCACTAATATAACCGTGGCTTCCTTCTGCCTGCAATAGAAGATATTCATGTATGCATTATCACTAGGGACCGGAAAAATTCGCGGATTCAATGACCTCTAGGATAGCCTCCATTATCCTCTGCACATCTCAAGTAAACACGCGTGTTCATTGGGTACTAAATTGTGAAGCGTCTCCACTGGGTAGCTTGTGATTCAACGCTTCTTTGGTCGATAGTCTCTGATTGGCCCAGAGAGCTCCAGTTAAACCGCGAGCCAATAGCAGAACCAGCAGAATTGTACACACATGTTTGAATTTCAGCCTATCACGAAATGAATCCGCGAATTTTTCCGGTCCCTAATTATCACTCACGTGTTTTCCATTCAGATGTTGCAAACACTCGGACCTAGAAGTCAGCGGTGCCGCGCTGACAGAAGCAACGGCGTGGGACAACGAGGGTGTACACGGAGTGATGAAGTGGGGTCAAAGGGCGCGAGGGTAGGGAGGGAGGGTAGTTTAGTCCCGATCACAATCGCAGTTAAGCCCCTCTCGCTTCCCCCTCCCTCCCTCCACAATCGCCGGCTCGAATGGGGATTCGTTTGATCCGGGGAAAGTACCGCGATGGCAAACAACCCCTAGGGTCCCGGGCCTCCGGCGAGGCATGCGACGTGTGATTGGACAGTCACAGTCAGTAATGGGGTTAGGTCGCGCGACTGACTGGTCAGTGTCCCCCGGTGACTGCAGACTGCCACGCGCCTCCCACGGCGACGAGTCAGAGTCAGACCTGCCCGCCTGGGCCACGTGACGAGACCCGAGGACTTACTTCGAGTCACGAACACTCCACGTCCTTCTTCACAGCAAGCCTGAGATGTCCATCAAGTTCTGTCCCTGCCCGAACACGCCCGAATATTCACCTCCGGCCAACCTCGGGATTTGTTTTATTTCTGCGCAGGAAAAATGAATTCAAATATTAAAAGTGGTCGGTTAGGTTAGCTACATCATTAAAACAACTTAAAACACTATGAACGGTTAGTTAGGTTATTATAGCTACACTAAAATAAACAGAGAAATATAAATATATATAAATGAACCCGAGGTTGGCCGAAGGTGAATATTCGGGCGTGTTCGGGCAGGGACAGAACTTGATGTACATCTTAGGCTTCCCTAAAACTACGAGGGACATTCCAATGATTAAAGAAACAAAATTGATGTAGAAACGAAACAGTTTGTACTCGGAGGAGATTTTTACTTTCATGTCTTTAGTTTGGCATCATTTGGATGAGCTGAGAACAGCTGACGAATAAAAAAAAATGTTTTGTCTATAACCTCAATATTGCATTAACGATGGCGTGTCCACTTGAAGTTTCCTCATTTAGTTGAACAACGTTCAATGATTTTTTTTTTTCTTTCTGAATGTGAAAAACTGACTAGAATATTTTCTCGAATGATTTTTACCCTACGGTGAAAGTTGTTTGAAAAACGGGAAATATTATTAGTGGGTAAAATAGTTCAAAAAAGGTGGAACATCAGTGACTATTATTGAAGTTTGAAGTTTCATCGTAACCTGCGTGTATAAAAAACGGTATTGTTTGTACATTGGTCGGAGCTTAGCAGTGGATGATTTCAAACTATTTTTTTTTTTGTTGTTGTTGTTGTTGTTGTTGTTCGCGCGCGAAGCTGCTTGTCGCGGCAGAGAGAGCTGTGTTCGAGCTGACTGCGGGCATGGTGCCTCGCGCGCTGAAGTCATGTCGACGGCCGCGACCTCCAGGTCATCAGTCATGTCGTCCGCGGGCGTCTCGTGGTCCATCATCGCCGCCAGACGCCCTTCTCCCCTCCCCGCCACGCCGGGCCAAAGACTACACGACCGCAGGGGAGACGGCGCACTCCGGGGAAGACAGATGTGCGGGCAGAGCGCGCCAGCTGGCTTCCGCCGCGTAATGCCCGCGGTCTCTGGCCGCTGAGGTCTCCAGGGACTGCCGTCGAGTGCGACCGGGCCTGGGTACTCACGCCTTAAGGCCCCCGCCCACCCGGGCACACACACGGTGCGCAGAGCTTCAGGAAGAACAACGCGATTTCAAAACTACTCGAGATATCCGAGTCGGGTCTGCTTACGAAAAGCATTTAAGAGTTCTCTAAAGGGCCGAAAAGTACTTTTGATTTAGGGTTAAGTTTTGAAACTTTATTTTTAGAATAGTGAAAATGGCTAAAATGCATGTTTTCAGAGTAATTTTTAGGCGTGAAACAACCTTTACAGATTATTGAAACCACTTAAGGGACTTGCATTACACCTTTATCTTCATCTCTCCGCAATATAATGTTACGGTCGTCGCTCATATGCACTGGGAGAAGACTGCGCGCCAGTCCAGAGGCGACACCGCGCTAGAAGCACCAGCGAGCGTCGCGCTTATCATTTCGCCTCACTGACACACATACACCCCTGACGAGGCGGGCCCCTTAACGGCACCGCAGCTACAGATTTAGCGGTTTTTTAAGTGCCGACAACAATCTACACCTAAATTTTTTTCAATACCTGTGAATTGCTGCTGCCGCCGCCAAAAAAATTTGTTTACCCATGTATGTTTGTGTGTTTGTTTTGATGATCTTTATTCAAATAATGTGAATGGTCAATTAGGTAAGGTTAGCTCCATTTAAAAAAATATATATATAATATTTATTATGGTTGCTTAGGATTAATTTTGATTTTAAATAAAGTGTATTATTTTATGATTTGTCGTAAAAATTTTAGGTTTAGATTGGTGGCACTTAAAAAACCGCCAAATGTGTAGCTGCGGTGGTGTTAATACGTAAGTACCCTCAACTGCACGCAGACACCGAGGTAGGCAAGAAGGTCCTGCTCAGGCGAAGTCAAGTACAATATGTCCACAAGATAATACCCCAGTTATACATTTTTTAATAGCATCAGTTGTAAGCGTTGTAGAGTGTTGGTTCAAAGTCACAATCAAAGAGAAACCCAAAAGCTTTAGATGACCTTTTACCCAGGTATTGCTTTGCTTTTCTCTCTCTTACAGCGCCACCTACGCATTATGTCGACCCACGAGATTTTTATGTACTGTAGTTTCAGTTCAACGTGCGTTTCTTTTAAAGTTTTAATCGTCGAAGTCCCTGAACAATTTGATTGGTCGTAACGGTCCAGACGACAGAGCTCGTTTTTTTTCCCGCTTTGAGGCTTTATAAATATCGTGTCTATGTTCCGCCGCTGCTTAAAGATTTGCCAGAGTTGAGAGACAGAATTGAAGAGGCTATCGCTTCCGTTACTCCGAACGTTTTTTAACCAAAGTGTGGGAAGAATTAAACTTTAGGTTGGATGTGTGCCGTATAATTCCGATGCACGTATTGAAAATTAAAAAAATAGATTCGTTTACCTTCATTTTGATTTATAATGTGTTCTAAATAGTATAAATAAAACTTTTAAAACATACCATTGTAACTGGTAAATTATTTGATGGACATTCTGTATTTCTCCATTATATTACCCTGCAGAGTTTTTTGCTTAAATTTTCTTACTTGACTATGCTATTGTCATCAAGATTAATTTTGAGAATGATAGATTTTTCGATGGTTCAAATTCGTTATGATATGTTATATTTGAGGGCATATATAATACGTGTTTTGATAAAGAATATTGTGAAAAATAGGTTATTGCTAGAGGCATGTATTTTTGGCGTGTCAAGAGCATTGTAGTCCAATCATCGATGTGGATCAGATGTATACGTGTTTCAAGTCTACGTTGCTACCCAATGAATCAGCGATATATAGAGACCGGAAAAATTCGCGGGTTCAATGACCTGCAGGATGAACTCCACAGTTCTACGTGCACTCGGTCAAATGTCACCCACTCATTGGCTTCTGTCTTGTGAGACGTCCCAACGTAGCAGCCTGTGATTCGATGAAGCTTTGGTTGGGTGTTTCTCACTGGCCGAGAGTGATCCAAGTGAGTTATGAGCCAATAGCAGAGGCAGCACTGAGGTATAACTATTTGTATTTTAGCCTATTGCGAAATGAATTCGCGAATTTTTCCGGTCTCTAGCGATATAATATTGGCTCTCTTGGCTGGTGCTATCTTTGTTTTAGATATTCAAACCTATGAGCACGTGTCTCAACAGTAGACACAGATGCGCGTGCGTGTATGTGTGTGTCTATTTCAGCTACCAGCTCTAGTGCACAGCTAGCCAGTTTTGGTGGTTTATCAACGGGAGCAGGCATCTGCAAACAAAGCGGGTTGTCTGCTTCGGCACACAGGATATTGCGAACTACCGCGTTTTCAATTTTATTTTAGTTGCTAGCAAACGAATACCGTCAGCTCCAGCGTTGCGTGAATTATTGAACAAGGCGAAGACAGACGAGCCAGTTGATTGGATACAAATCAATAAATATATACATATAGTTTGTTGTAATAGAAAAATGTTGTTTATAGGACTCTCTCTCTCTATCTCTCTCTCTCTCTCTCTCTCTCTCTCTCTCTCTCTCTCTCTCTGTGTCGAAAGGAAACTTTTCCATTTCTTGTTCCTGTCATAAAGTACAGGAACACGTTGAATAACTTGCGGGCACAATTAAATTATAAAAACGTGTTTCAAATGCACTAAAATTGCTTTCATCGTAAGTATACTGACTTACAAAGAAAAAGGTAATGTCTAGGTAATTTTATTTTTTCGATAAAAGAATTCCAGGCTAGCTGTGTGTTAACATTTTGTATAATTTCATTGTCTGTGTTTCGTGGTTGGCTGGGTTTATTTCAGGCGCGTGTCTACTGTCAACACACCAATCACGGCCATCCGCTGCGGAAGCAAACATGTCCTGATTGGCCCGGTCAAACAGGGACAATGGCTTCCCTTGGAGATTGCCGCTAATTACAAGATAACAATCGCCTGCTGACTAATGAGTGATCAGTAGAGACCGGAAAAATTCGCTAATTAATTTCGCGATAGGCTAAAATAAAATTATTTATACCTCAGTGCTGCCTCTGCCATTGGCTCACAACTCACCTGGATGACTCTGGGCCAGTAAGAAACACCCAACCAAAGCTTCATCGAATCACAGGCTGCTACGTTGGGACGTCTCACAAGACAGCAGCCAAAGAGTGGGTGGCATTTGACCGAGTGTACGTAGAACTATGGAGTTCATCTTGCAGGTCATTGAACCCGCGAATTTTTCCGGTCCCTAGTTATCAGATTTTTCCACGTGAATCACGTGTACCGCATCAACCCTCCGGGGTCTGATTTACAAACGTACAGGTTTTGTTTTTAAAAATTGTGAATAAATTAAGCTATTTTAAATCGCGAGTAGGTACGAACAAGCGTTTCACATATATATTTTTAAAAGTTTTCGCTAACAAGGAAAAGTTCCAATCGTGTGTGACAAATTTAGTTGGTAAACTTGTAAATTATAAAATTTGGCAACAAAAACCTCATGTAAATAGTGTTCACTTGCAGCATAAATTTGTTTTATAGTTCTCGATCATTTATGAATTTTACTTTAACTTAATAGACAAAGAAAAAAAACTGCTATCTATTTTAGTGAACATGTTAATGAAACCTACATATTGTTCGTAAATTAAAAGTTTCAACTACAATAACTCGTGTTTTTATTAGCAAGGAAATAATTTTGCAAAAAAAAATTACTTCCCATTTAAAGTTTACAAGAGTGCTTTTGTGGAACAGTTTTAACTGTAAATTTGGAAAAAGCCTGTAATATTAGATTGTTCTATTTTTTTCCGAGGAAAGGGCCCCAGATTTTTACGGCCATTTCAGCAGCGGCGATGAGTGGACAAGAGTAACAAAGTCCCCGCACGCTGAAGGCAAACAGAGGAGAGAGAGAAAGGGGGACACTGGAATAATAATTTCCACTCTTCACTTCATAAACCCGAGAGCAAAAGCTATTTTGGCGAGGTGAATAAAAAAAAATAAAAATTGAAATAGGGTGGCGTGAAGACCCGAAGTGGGATTTAAAAAAAAAAAAAAAAAGCAATTTCAAATCTCCTCTGCAATTTTCTTCGCGTGCAGAAAGAAAAACACGGGCTTGGTTGACAGAACGCTAGGGGAGGGGCGAGACTTCGTGGCGGGTGGTGGGGGGAAAGGTGGCAACTCATTAAAGCCCCGACGCGAGTGTAGACTGCAGACGTCTGTGAGACGAGAGACGAGTGATGAGGGGGGGATCAGGGCGTTCTGAACTCAAACAGCAAGAGTTCGCAACACCGAACCCAGGGGGTAGCACCCGCATCTCCAGAAGACGTCGCTCCCCCCCCCCCCCTTCCCCCCCCCTCTCCGGGGCAGAATACCTAACCACCCCTGAAGACCAAACTGCCAAGCATGCAGACCGAAATCCGGCCTTGAAGACAACGACTATGATGTTCGCAGGCTTTTCACGGCCATTGTCTGAAGTAGCTTGGCTACCAGGTAGGTGACTGCTCCCTGATGACGGTGAATGCAATGTCGACCGAAACGTCGGTGAACTATTCGACAAGGACACGGCTACAACCTAGAAGCCAAGCTACTTCAGACAATGGCAATTGTTAGAGGTGCGGAAAATTACTCGGATGAATTTGGTCGTAAGCTAGAACGAAAATCATCATACGCTTGTACTGAGTCGATGATTGGCCCGCAGTTGTCTGGACACGCCCCCTCTGCGACCGTGAGCCAATAATGCCCGGCTAGGAGAGAAATAAGGGATAGAGACCGGAAAAATTTGCCGGATTCATTTCGTGATAGGCTGAAATTCAAACATGTGTACAATTCATCTGGTTCTGCTATTGGCTCGCAGTTTTACCGGAGCTCTCTGTGCCAATGAGAGACTATCGACCGAAGAAGCGTCGAATCACAAGCTACCCAGTGGAGACGACTCACAATTTAGTAACCAATGAACACGCGTGTTTACTTGAGAAGTGCAGAGGATAATGGAGGCTATCCTAGAGGTCATTGAATCCGCGAATTTTTCCGGTCCATACGTACAAGACAGCCTGGTGGAGAGAGAATCAGCTGTATGCGTGGTCCGGGCGGGCAAGACTTGTTCACAGCCACTAGTTGACGCGGTCCAGGGGCGAGAGAGGTGCGCGAGAGGGGAGCGGGGGTGACGCACCCCCTGTGCGCATGCGCCCCGTCCGGGGGAGGGGACGGAGGGGTAGCCACCCCCGGGGCGCCGCGGCGCGAGTGGGCGCCAGTTCGAGCTCGGACGGCGTCGGTGCCGCACACGGGAGCCCAGAGACGCCCAGCGTCCACAGAGCCGTCGCTGCTCGTCGGAGGGACGGTCACCTGGTGAGTGGCCGCTCCTCACTGCAGTCTCCTCCTCTGCGCATTCAGACAAACCTCACACGTTCATCGTGTCCTGACCAGCGGTTCTTGTTTGCGAAAAGATGCAAGACCAGCTGTGTGTTATAAATAGAGACCTGAAAAATTCGCGGGGATACATTTTGCTATAGGCTAGAATCAAAATACGGTTGCCTCTTGCTGCTTCAGTGATTGATAGAGACCGGAAAAATTCGCGGATTCATTTCGTGATAGTCTAGAATCCAAAAACGTTTGCCCTTTTGCTGCATCAGTGATTGGGCCACAGTTTATCTGAATGCTACTCGGCCAATGAAAAATCTTTAACAAAAGAAGTATCAAATCACTAGCGTCCCAGTTAACAGGTGTCACGAGTCAGTAGCCAATGAGCAAATGTAATTTTCCCGCGTGTATAGAGGATCATGCAATATATCCTACAGGTCATTGAAATCGCGAATGTTTCCGGTCTCTACTTATAAAACACCGTTTCTTCTCATAAGTCTCGTGATTGGCGAAGTTTCTTTCAGGTACACGCGCACATAAAGGCAGGATAACTTGTAGGAACCTCAGTAGGTAACTGCTCCCTGGTGATGGCGACTGCAATGTCGACCGAAACGTCGTTGAATTATTCGCCAAGGACGCGGCTACAACCCGGAAGCCAAGCTACTTCAGACAATGGCCGTGGAAGCCTGCGAACATTATTACACGCCCACTGTCAGCACGCCAATCACAGAAATTAAAATTTCGTAATGGGCAACTCAGGCCGATTAGCACCCGGCGAAGTGCGAGACAATTCACTGCACTACTTTCAAGCTATTTGACACTCCGCGCCGTTAGATGCCACAACTGTAAACTAGTTCCACGCAATTAAAACAGTAGGTACACTCAGCACCGTTAGGTTCGCTGGCATCACTTGTCTTGCGTATTTCTTAAGAGTTTCCCAACCTGTCCCTCTTACGATATTGACAGAAATTCAGTGTGGAAGGAAAAGTGTATTGAAGTGTCCAGCCAAAAAAAAAAAGAAATTATTCTTCCTCTTGCAGATAGCCGCCAACTAATTGTAAGAATTTCCGTCGCAGACATACCATGTTGCAGTTTAGTGAGCACATAGGTTGTTTCGCAAATACATTTCTTCTTAAGAAACGTTTCATGCGGCTTCTCACCGACTGGTTACTTCTTTCATTTGGGGTCACAGTCTTTCAGAAAATCCTTGGACCGATCTCAAAACTAATTTTTTTTTTCAAACTGTTGCTGAAACCAGATTGAGAATATTTATCCCGGTATTTTCCTACGACCAAATATCGAAATGATTTTGTTGGTTCACAGAACTATAATTTAATTTAAACTGATATTTAATTTACTTTGTTAATTATGAATAATTCGCTATAAAAATTATGCTTTGGGCCTGTTTTTGTTTTTTCCTGCAATTTTTTTAATTTCAGAGACCTAAATTTAGCCAATTACAAGCCCTCTACAAAATAAGTATCGATTCACGTGTCCCCGAGTTAAGACATCTTTAAAGTGAGCAGCCAATCAGCACCGGTAATTTACCCGAGTACGTATAGAATAAAATCGCGGAGTCTATTCCTAGAGGTCATTTAATTGCGAAATTTCTCAGGCCCGGAAATTTAGCGGACTCATTTAGCCGCAATTTAACCTGCATTGATTAGGCACTAGTATTTTCCATGATTATTACCATAATTAGTAAAGTAATTGAATTTTGAAAACCTACAAAATAAAAAAGAAATATCACAGTATAAAATCCACCATTTAAAATTTTTAAATTGTTATATGAGTCTACATCTGGTTTTGTAGATTAGCCTTCAACTCAAAGTGCCCAGCACACTACAGTACGTTGGTAGAGAGAGACAGGAAAATTTCATGAAGTGTTCCGGTAGTAGGCTGAGCTGCAAAGACCTGTATTTATAATCTTATCCTGCAAATGAACCAGAGGCTTCACACACACTGGGGGGCTTAAAGCCACTGGCGAACCAGAGGCATTAGAGAGGGCTGACTCAAGAGAGACCTTAAAAATTCTGTTTTTTCCTGTTTCCGGGCTAGAAAGACTCCACGAGCGTGTATGTGATTAAATCGATGCCATCCGCTCATTCGTTGCTGCCGAATTTCACAATCTCTCCAACAAGTACACGACTGGGTCTGAAGTTACTGTAGATCTTTATAACTATTCTCTTTGTCTTTCAAATAACCTGCTATTTGATGACAAGTTTTAATCAAGTGTAAAAAATTATTGCATTCTGGACTTTCGTCAAATATTGACGCAATTTTTTTTTCATTTCGCTAATAACCACTCTTCACCTCTTTAAAGACACCTCAAAATCATCAGAGGACTGTAAAGTGAAGCCTGGAAAATACTGAACCTGCAGATTCTAGCAAAGTAAGCTTCAAGTGCATTTACGACTCCTTTACTTCAATGATTAGACTACTGTCCTCTCGACATGTCTTTAATGTCCTTAGCCAGCAATAAGCATGAAGTACTGGTGGAAAACAAAGGTCAAACAAAAGTCAAACCTAGAGTGAAAATAATTTGCAAAGCCATTGTGCCTGGAGATATTGTTATAGTTGTTAATTACAGTTTAGAGATCTTTTTATGTGCTCACAATGTTACTTCATTGGAAACCTTTACAAACCCACTATCTATTTTGCTGTCGAATCAGATTATTTTTTCCTGTGTGCTGTGTCCCCTGCATGACAGTTTGACTCTCAGACGGCGAGTCAAGTCATCTCATCGCCAGGGTATTCACTCAGCAAATGTAGCGCAGAAATCTTTATCCAGCCCTCCTTCCTTCCTACTTCCCTGCAACATCACTCATGTACGTACCTGATACTTTACTCCTCCACATCCCTGCAATATCACTAGAGACCTGAAAAATTCGCGGATTCATTTCGTGTTATGCTAAAATTCAAATAATTATACCTTAGTGCTGCTTCTGCCATTGGTTCACTGTTAATCTGGAGGACTGAGGGCCAATTAGAGACCCTCACTCGTAGAAGTGTCGAATCACAGGCCGCCCAGTCGAGACGACTCACAAGTCAGCAGCCAATGAACAGTTGGCATTTGCCCGAGTGTGGAGAGGATATTGGAGTCTATCCCGGAGGTAATTGACCCCGCGAATTTTTTCCGGTCACTAAATATCACTCCTGTGCATCACTTTGACATCGCTACTGTACACTCCTGCCACATCGTGTCTCCACGTCGCCACGGGTCCTTGCCACGTCCTTGCAGCGAGGCTGACGTACACTCCTGCGACGGAGGGCCGGCGGGCGTCGCTAATCCCGCAGATGAAAGCTTCACTTATTCACCGCGCGGGGCGCTGCAGTCATCAAACATGCACGCGCCTCGCTGGACCGGCGACGCCTTGACAAGGGAGGGGGGAGGGTAGCGTTGGCCTTGTTTTACTGCCACAGCCATGATTACTTTCTGGAAACATCCATTTCACTCCGGGATTGACTCATTTTTCCTGTATATTACCAACCTACTAAAAATGACCAATAGTTAGAGACCTGCAAAATTTTCGGATACATTTAGCGACAGGCTAGAATCCAAATACGATTGCCTTCTTGCTGCTTCAGTGATTGGGCAACAGTTTATCTGAAGGACTCTGGGCCAATGGAAAACCATTAACCAAAGAAGTATCGAATACGATCATTCCAGTTAACACGTGTCACGAGTCAGTAGCCAATGGAGCAGGTGTAGTTCATCCGAGTGCGGAGATGATATTGTAGTCCATCCTATAGGTCATTGAAATCACGAATTTTTTTCCGGTCCCTACCTATAGTTCAAAAAGTTCATATTTTGTAGTGGGTTATATACGAATGGGTCGGTATGGGCATGTCTAGGGTACTGTAGTCCAATCACCAACATATAGCAGATGTAGGGATATGTGCTTCAAGTCTTCTTTGGTACCAAATTAAGTGCCGAAATAAACGTGGCTGTATATACTATTAATAGAGACAGGAAAAATTAGCGGATTCACGTCGTGATAGGCTGAAATTCAAACATGTGTACAATTCTGCTGGTTCTGCTATTGGCTCGCAGTTTAACTGGAGCTCTCTGGGCCAATGAGAGACTATCGACCAAAGAAGCGTCGAATCACAAGCTACCCAGTGGAGACGACTCACAATTTAGTAACCAATGAACACGCGTGTTTACTTGAGAAGTGCAGAGGATAATGGAGGCTATCCTAAAGGTCATTTTTCCGGTCCCTAGTGATAGGTTCCTGGTATCTCTGCAACACGCCCCCCACACGAGCAGGGGAAGAAACTGTGACTCTTTGAGGACGGTCCTCCCTTCACAAACACTGTCTCTCTCTCTCTCTTTCTCTTTCTCTCTCTCTCTCTCTCTCTTTCTCTTTCTCTCTCTCTCTCTCTCTCTCTCTCTCCCTGTTGGAACACACCGCGCGAGTAGTTGTCACCTGGACTCCAGAGGGCGCCTCTTCCTCTACCCCTGGACCTCGCCGAGACTTGCTCCACCCAGTCACGAGCTCTGCTGACGGCCGCGCCAGTTGTTCCAACTGCAAACACGGAACTACCCTTCACAGGGACTGCTCTAATTCCCCGCCCCCCCAACCACCCTCCACCCCCCACCCTCAGCGCCGCTCACTGGACGCCGCGATGGGAGTGCCGGCAGCAGTCGGCGGAACTAAGTTACTGTCGGCCGGGTGTCTCTGGGGAGGAACTCAACTGCTGCTTGGGAAACTTCCACGCACTCTTCTCGAGTTCGCGGCGTGTCTTCGATTACTGTTGGATGCCCACCGACTTCGCGCTTCCATTGCCAAGTCTTCGAAAAACTCTACCAAAAATACGCTTTCCAATTCGACCGACTTTTTTTTCGAGTGGGTCTAAGTGATTTCTAATGCTGATTGGCAGTTGACTGGATCACAGTCGTAGAGGAGAGCGTCCAGTAAATTGTGGTCCAATCATGTTTGCAGTCGTCTAACTAGCGAGGAGCAAAAGAATGCGCAAAAATTATTCCGGATGTCTAGTTATTGTCTATGATCGCCATGAAGCTCTTCTCTTCACCCAGCTACTGGTCCCTGAGTGTCCCGTCGCTGAGCCCTTGAGCATCCGTGAGTTGCCCGGAGGGAAACTAAGGTGATTGTGCTCAAGGGTGATTGTGCCTGGAGGCAGGGTTCACCCCCGTCATCACCGCTGGGGGGGGGGGGGGGGGAAGGGGTGTCTGATCACGGGGCGAGACGTAATAAGTAAAATTGAATCCAACGAAAAAAAATACATTAAAATTTTTCATTTGTATACAAAATATTTAAAAACACACATTTTAATTTCTTTTTACTTTAAACAACTTTCAAGTAAATTAAATATCAGATATAACAAACTATATAAGGTTCAAATTCTATTGAGGAAATTCATCACTAAGATGTTATTAGCGCCGTTAGCTCGCTAGCCGCCGCGAGTTTCACTCAGCGGACGGGTATCGCCCAGAAGTGTAACAAATTTTTGGTTTTATTGTTATATATCCGGCTCCCGTCAGCGTATGGAAATAAAATATACACCCGTTATTAAATCAGATCATAAGCTTTAAAACACCAAAGGTTTCATAAAAATCGGCTAAGTAGTTTTTGGGTGAAACACGAACAGACAGTTACAGCTTTGACAGTTACAAATTTATAATTGCATGGATAACAGACAAACAAACAAACATTAATTTTATATATATAGATTATAAAGTTTTAATTAATTTTTAGAAAATAATTTAATTACGGCTACATAACATTTAATACTACCCATAACATGTTTCGTGAAGATTATTTTGACCGTGTGACTAGATGAAAATTATTTTTCCACCTGACACGAAGTTTAAAACAGATTTTTTTTTTTTAGAGGGCTGGATAGTGTTTACAAAAAGGACCTCACACTTGAATCCATTGTCTTATCTTTGCACCACCTTGTCGGTTCTTTGGTCTGGCTTGCGTTGGAGTTTGTAACGAGGTATCTGAGACCACCTGACACACGTACACATGAATATTCATACTGAAGCAGTTATTTGCATTTGTTTTCCTTTCCGGAAATAACCATATTTCTGCAAAAGGAACGTTAAAAATTTGGTTTGGTCAAGCTGTAAGCAGAAGAGTTTTTCTCATCCCTCCACAATTTCATATTATGCATTAACATTTGAATTACCCATAAACACGATGTTCAACATGCTTCGCGTGTCTTTAATCTTTACACTCCCTTCTATTACAATATAAGATTAAACGTTTTTGTGTCAAAATTAAAAAAAATTTAACTTTCAATATGATTCTAAATACATCAATGCAACTACACAGCTAATTGCAGTATAAAATAACATCGATCATCTGTTACCCGAATCCTAAATCAGATGCCTGTATGTGATTTGTAATAGGAAGGACTGTTACCATTTTTAACAATATTAATAGCAATTTCTCCTAATGACAGACACGACTACATGGAGTTCAGTTTCAGCACACGTCAAGGGCAGGATATCAAACACGCGGATAAAAAATAGCGTTCATTTGGAGTTCGGCGAATTTCTGCGGATGGGTGTGGGTCAAACGATGTTTATTGGAAACGAATTTACCACCAGCTCTCCTCATACTTCCTGCCTCGACTAGAACATCACAACGCAATGAACGGGAATATTCAGCCCGAACACAGCATTCAAATAGCATAGTCTAAGTACTGACGGAAATGTATTAACTGGCAAATATATTTTTTTCTTTCGTGCAATCGATATTAAATTTTGATGTGAATATTCACCCTAGCAGATATTATTTTAATGATGGTAAAATAAAATTGCTATAGTTATAAAAAGGGCATTTATTGACACTATTACACCACAAACTTATTACAAAAACTTATATTACAAAATTTTAATGTTGCAACAACATAATTGGTACTGTGAATTATAACTGTCACTGTCAACCAAAAACAAAATTTATGAACGTGGACCCACCATTAAGAATTAATATACCTTTAATTTAACTTGAAAATCATGACTTAGATATCTTCTTGTTTAATACTTACTGACATTTTCGAAGTATATTGTGAACACGGTAAATAATTCCAGTCGCTAATTACTCGGTGTAGCGTATAATAATACTACCTTACGTTACAAAAAAAAAGAAGGGTTAAAATTCTCACGACACACGTGAAAAATGTTTCAAAAATATAAATATACATCCATTAATTTACAAAAAAAAAATGTTTAGTAAATTGTTTTACAACTAATACTAATATATATTATTATTGTGGTTTACAAATTGTATTATCAATACTGTTAAATACTGTTTCAATAAATGTACAGTTTGTCTGGCTGTAGTTTGGGTAGCGCGTAGACGTCAGCTTGGAGAAGTGGAAATTGGCACGTGGCTCGCAGTCCCCAGGATGATCCAGCAAGAAAGACCTCGGCAATAGAGTTCTCCAGATTCAAAAGAACTGTCTCCCCTCGAAACTTCCAGGATGGTCCGGCAAGAAAGACCTCGGCAATAGAGTTCTCCAGATTCAAAACAACTGTCTCTCCTCGAAACTTCCAGGATGGTCCGGCAAGAAAGACCTCGGCAATAGAGTTCTCCAGATTCAAAACAACTGTCTCTCCTCGAAACCTCCAGGATGGTCCGGCAAGAAAGACCTCGGCAATAGAGTTCTCCAGATTCAAAACAACTGTCTCTCCTCGAAACTTCCAGGATGGTCCGGCAAGAAAGACCTCGGCAATAGAGTTCTCCAGATTCAAAACAACTGTCTCTCCTCGAAACTTCCAGGATGGTCCGGCAAGAAAGACCTTGGCAATAGAGTTCCCCAGATTCAAAAGAACTGTCTCCCCTCGAAACTTCCAGGATGGTCCGGCAAGAAAGACCTCGGCAATAGAGTTCTCCAGATTCAAAACAACTGTCTCTCCTCGAAACTTCCAGGATGGTCCGGCAAGAAAGACCTCGGCAATAGAGTTCTCCAGATTCAAAACAACTGTCTCTCCTCGAAACTTCCAGGATGGTCCGGCAAGAAAGACCTTGGCAATAGAGTTCCCCAGATTCAAAAGAACTGTCTCTCCTCGAAACTTCCAGGATGGTCCGGCAAGAAAGACCTCGGCAATAGAGTTCTCCAGATTCAAAACAACTGTCTCTCCTCGAAACTTCCAGGATGGTCCGGCAAGAAAGACCTCGGCAATAGAGTTCTCCAGATTCAAAACAACTGTCTCTCCTCGAAACTTCCAGGATGGTCCGGCAAGAAAGACCTTGGCAATAGAGTTCCCCAGATTCAAAAGAACTGTCTCCCCTCGAAACTTCCAGGATGGTCCGGCAAGAAAGACCTTGGCAATAGAGTTCTCCAGATTCAAAACAACTGTCTCCCCTCGAAACTTCCAGGATGATCAGACGAGGAAGACCTCGGCAAAAGAGTCCTCCAGAGTCTTCAGAATTGTCTCTCCTCGCGGCATCCAGGAGAGTTCGGCGAGGAAGACATCAGCATGGGAGAACTCCACTTACACTCTAAGCAAAGTGTTTACCGTCTATCCTAACAAACATTAGCGACACTGAAAAACGAAGAATAAAAAAAGATGGTCAGGATATCAAAAACGCTCACAGAAAAAAATAAATAAGAAAGTTTTAAATAAAAAAAAGTACAAAGCTCTGTAAAAAAAGGGGGGGTGTTTGTCGGTAAAGTCGGTTTACGGACGATGGTTTTACGTGACAACAGAGAGTCCTCCTGGCCTCCAGGACGGTCAGATGAAGAATACCTCGGCAAGAGAGTCCTCCAGAGTCAACAAGACCTTTTCAACCTCGCGGTGTCGTCGACCTGGGCTGGATTGGTGGCGATGCTTCCCGGAGCCTTGTGTCAACTGAGTTTATGTTCGTGATGGAGGGGGGTTGGGGTGAGAGGGTTTTCAATATCTGCCTACGCGCAGGCCCGTCTAACCCCGGGGAGATATTGCCCCTTTCCGGTGAAAACACCTCCAAGGGTATGAAGGTTCGCCAGTCTTTTTTTTTTTTTTTATCGCGGTATATTCCGCTCTTGATTCCAGCCCCTCCTTCCTCTACTTTCATTTCCTCCGAGCTCTGCCGCGCCTTCTCTTTCCTGCCTCAATATGTGGAGACCTTCTCCGGAGAGACTTCTGCGGACTCGCTACGGATCACTGCCCGGGCTGGAGAGGGGCGGCGCTAATTGTTAGGGTCTGGAAAAATTCGCGGGTTCAATGACCTCCAGGATGGACTCCCAAGATACTCCGCACGCTCGGGCAAACGTCGCCTGTTCATTGGCTGCTGACTTGTGAAGCGTCTCAACCGGGTGACTCGTGATTCGATACTACTTTGATTGATATGTGGTTTCTAACTGGTCCAGAGTTCTCAGGATTTAAATTAAACCAGTAGCAGAAACAGCATCAAGGTATGCATATTTGTATTTTAGCTTATCACGAAATGAATCCGCGAATTTTTCGGGTCTCTACTGATTGCAACTCCCGGTTTTCTCCGGCGTGCGAGCTTCCTCGACACCCGCCTCCGAGCTGACTCGTGGCTGGTTGCTGCGATGACTCGTCTCCGGGAGCCCGCTGGTCGCCTGGGCCCGAGCAACCGCCCTGAGGACTCTTTCGTGGCGGAGACTGCCGTCGTTGCATTCATCTCGTACGAGACATTCCGAAGCTGACTTTAACATTTTACCCTTTTTTTGACGTGATAACGTCTTATAAATCGATGAACGCCGGCTGCACGCACGAAAAATTTGTCACGTTCCGCCTGAGCCGAGCGTGCAAGAACCGGCCGACCGCCGTGCGACAAAATCATCTATAATATAAAACAGGTTAAGGCGGTTTTTTTTAAACTAATTTTTCGTAATTATATTTAAACAAATTATTTAAATCAAATTAGCAAAAAAACTGTAAATAATATTTTAAAATTAAAAAGTATGCAATTTTTCATCAATTTTTTCTTATGACGTTATCACGTAAAATTATCGTCCGTAAACCGACTTTACATACAAACCCCCCCTTTTTTTATAGACCTTATGGAATTTGTACTTTTTTATTTAAAACTTTATTATTTATTTTCTCTTTGAGCGCTTTTGATATCCTGACCCATCTTTTTTTTCTTCGTTTTTCGGTGTCGGTAATGTTTTTTAGGATGGACGGTAAACACTTTGCTTAGAGTGTAAGTGAGTAACAAAACATGCCTCATTATCAACAAGACGGTACGGCGACTACTCGTCGACAGAAGCAGTGGTTCATAACATTTATCTTCTACATATGTGAAGCCGATATTTAAAATTTCAGTACAAGTCAAGATCATGCCAGTTCTAACTATTTTTTTATGAATTTACGAACCAAATAAAAAACATGAGTTAGAAGTTATTCTTACTTGGCATAATAAAAATATAACTTAAATTTTTGCATTAAATAATTCATAGAAATAAAATAATAAAAATACTGGAGTGATATAATAAGTACAGTTGGTAAAGCATAAATTCCATTAAATTTTAAAAATTAAATTATTACTCTGTTATCAATAGTAATATAAACATGTGTGTATATTCATTATTTAATTCAGTAAAAATCGAGATAATTTTACGCTGCAAATCCATTCGGGGGCAGAAAAGATCACTTAAACACATACATTTACGTGTTAATTTCATAATTAGCAGAGATATACGAAAATTATGTTATTTTTCCGGCATAGAGCTTAACTCACGATAACCGAGTCCCTACTCGCTCATTGGCTGTTGCCTGCTTAGTTAACGAATGACATTGACCTGTTTGTGAAGTCTTTGCCCAGGCACCAGAAATAAAAGCGAAATTTACCGGCCTGTACTCGTGAAGTTCGTGCTTGCGGTACTGACCTGCTGAATGGACATGTTTCGTGGGGGAAATATTGCCTTGAAATACTGACGCTCGCTTTGTAAAATGGACTCGAACTAATACGTCGAAATATTGCAGAGGGAATAAAAAAAACAAAGGGATGGTTGGAAGTCGGTGGGGGGGGATGATTTGTTTCGCTCCCGGCGGGACCGACGCCATGACAGCTGCAGGGGGGTAGGGGGGGGGGCAGTCATGGTGCTGTCTGCCATGCCAGGTCGTCCACAGTCAGCGAGGTCCACCCCGGAGTGCGCCCCCGTCAGACCCACCCAGTGTCGACGAGCAGACTGGTCCAGGCACCTTCACAAGTCCTCCACACACCTGCCCGTTCCCTGTCTCAACTGGGACAGCAAGTGTGGATTTGGGAATTGTTCACGTTGAAACCCGCCTTCCGATCAAATAGGAAGGGGGGGGGGGGGTCCCGTCCTCGACTCATCCTGGGTAACTATCAAAACTAAAAAAAAAAGAAAAGCTGAAATATTCACAAAGCTCTAGAAAGTCCACCCGAGTGGTCGAGCAATCAAAATGATTATATTCACAAAAGTGCACGGCAAGACTTTGGATTATTAAAATGAAAAAAGCAGAGTCGAAGCGGCTATGCTTGTCTCGCGGCGTGGTCACTCCACACGTCCAGTCGCGGTGACTCCCGGTCCAACAGTCCCGCGGCCCTCAGTTCACATCGCCACCGCCGGCACCCAGGCGCTGATGCCGTCATAGGCGAAGCGAAGTATCGCTCCCAGTAGCCGGCCATTGAAACACAATCGATATATTGAATAGTAACAAAACTAGAACGAAACCAAACAAAGAATAACCAAAAAAAAAAAAGAAATAATCACAATAATTAAATTAAACAAAAATACAGCAACTGAGTTTTACAAAATTAAAAGGGTACTATAAAATGGAAATAAATCCGTAAAATCAATAAAGGCAAAAATATAAAAATAGTATAAATGTGGCCCGGGGGCCACAACTTCCAAGCCAAGTTGGGTTGTCGTGCCCGCTTCATAAGCGCGGACGGCAGATGTGAACCCCTGCTGCATCATCGCCCCGCCACGTCATAACTAGAGTCTGGAAAAATTCGCGGGTTCAATGACCTCCAGGATGGACTCCAAGATACTCTGCACGCTCGGGCAAACGTCACCTGTTCATTGGCTGCTGGCTTGTGAGGCGTCTCAACCGGGTGACTTGTGATTCAATACTTCTTTGACTGATGGTTTCTAACTAGTCCAGAGTTCTCAGGATTAAAATTAAACCAGTAGCAGAAACAGCAAAAAGGTATACATATTTGAATTTTAGCTCATCACGAAATGAATGAGCGAATTTTTCCAGTCTCTAGTCATAACAACCCTCTCACGGCAGCCCAAAGGCTTCAACGTCAAGACTTACCGCAAGAGTTGCGAGTAGTGTGGGGCAAAATGCGCCGCGCTGTTAGTCCACCCGCCTCACAGTGGTGTCGCGAGGGAGAGCGAGGTACAGGCGCTGGCCCTGTGTGTATATTCACTGGCGGCTGACTTCTTGGAAGGCATCGAGAAGCCTGTGTCACGTTATGACAAATGCCTCGATCGTTTTGGCGATTACGTAGGAAAAAAATAGTAAGACCTTGTTGAAATTTGCAGGTATAATTATGTTATGTAAGTTTGTCTTTTTCATAGCTCATCGGAGGTTGAAATGAAACAGCCCTCGTACTTAAAAATACAATCAAAACCAAACAAAAAAATTTAAGCAAGTATAAAAAATTACAAGAAGCTAAAGGTGATTCAATGTAGGCTATACGATATTCGAAATGAAAAATTAATTAATTAATGCACATGATTACAGACCAGATACCAAAGAGAAAAAACAAGTCTAAAATTCTACCTAACACAATGTATAATTTTAACCATCGTAAAATTTTTTTTAGTGATATAACCATTTATAAACCTAAACAAAATCACAAGCTACCCTAAAAAATTTTCACACATTTTCTAAAATATTTTACATATATTCACACATTGCAACCACAGACATCGCTGATGCAGCAGCTAAACCACAACTTGGGGGAGTTTAGTACGTGCCCGATTAACGTTTTCTTTTAACATCGAAAAGTAAATTTGAAACCCAGTTCATCCAGGAGGTTGTTTCTTCCAAGCCAGTGAGTCATCACTACGGCCAACAGTTGGAATTCAATCCCGCTCCACCCATCGAGACCTTCCGTAGCATATATATTTAAATATATTTATTAATTTGGGGGGCAGTAACATGTCACATAAATATGTGGAGAGAAAAAAAAGGTGTTATTCCCAATTACTAGGGACTGCTAATATTTGCGGTTTCAATGACCACTAGGATAGACTCCACGATTCTCTATGTACTCGGGCAACTATCACCTGGTCATTGGCTACCGACTCGGGACACCTGTTTACTGCGATTCTTATGATTCGATACTTCTTTTGTTGAGTGTTTGCCATTGGCTCAGAGTCCTTAAGGTAAATTGCGGTCCAATCACTGACGCAGCATTAAGCTAAACGAGTTTGGATTCCAGCCTGTCTCGAAAGGAATCCGCGAATTTTTCCGGTCTCTATCAATTACTTCAACGATATAATTATGCTAAACCCACAAAAAATTCTCGGTGGTTATAGAGCACCTTTCTATTAAACATAATCCAGGCGATCGGTGTTCCATCTTAAATACTTTCTCTGTTATTTTCAATAAAAATGCAGTTAAGCCCCAACTTCAAGGACGTATACTTGCCGGGTTTGGGAAGTACTTCAGACCGCTTACACATGTTTTTAACTTTGTCTTTATGAACGTAGAGCCGAAGTTTTTCGCATGAGTTCAGACTCGTATATGTACATGTATATATGTCACTCCAGGCGAATGCTGGTACGTTTATTGGTCCCGCAAATCATGCGACCGAACGCAAATCACGCGGATGTTTTACAACCTGTAATTGCATACCTCGGCATGTTTATTTTTGCCGGTCTCGGCTCGAAGGCGTGGTCCCTGCGCGCTCATTGGACCGTCAACTCGCCGCCGGCACAGTGGAGGGGGGGTGTGGTGCAGTGGTGGGGGAGGGGAAACGTGTTAGTTGCCCCCCCCCTCACATACCCCGGGGCCGTGTCCGGACAATGTAGCAATCAATTATGCGGCACTGGTTTAATAACGCCGCGCTCTGATTGGTGAATTCCGCCCGGTGCGCAGAGCCGCCGGCATGGCGCGTCTGCTGCCGTCTGGCGGCGGGCGGTCGAACTACGCGCCGGTGTCTGGCCAATCGCAGCGGACCAGGAATACAGCGTCGTCTCTGCCCCGGTCCTGTGACGGGCACTCGGGTTATGCCTTATGCGGAACAACTGTGACACATTAAAAAAAAAAGGGGGGGGCGTTGTCTGTAAAGTCGGTTTACGGACGATAATTTCACGTGATAACGTTATTAGAAAACATTGATGAAAAATTGCACACTTTTTAATTTTCAAACATTATTTACATTTTTTGCCAATTTAATTTAAATAATTTGTTTAAATATAATCACGAACAATTAGTTATAGAAATAAACTGAAATCAAATCAATGTCAATAAATTGTTAATTTGAAATAACGAAATTGGACGAATAAATCAATTTTTTTTAAAATTGATACTTTTAAAAAGCCTACCTTAACCTGTTTGATATTATAGAAGATATTCTCGCACGGTGGTTGGCCGGTTCTTGCACGCTCGGCTCAGGCGGAACGTGACAATGAGTCATGCTTTTTCGTGCGTGCAGCCGGCGTTCAACAATTTATAAGACGTTATTACGTCAAAAAAAGTTCTCCACTAAAAAAAAAAAGTATTAAATCAAGAGAAACCCTTTCTTTACATCTCCTCAAGTAAGTAGTCAATGAACAGAACACGTATCACCTAAATTTTGCGGATTGATTTGGTCGTAAGATTGAACGAAAATCTTCATACTTTCGCGCTGTGTCGATGATTGGACCGCAGTTATTTGGGCACGCACCTCTTCAACCGTGATCCAACCATGCCCAAATAGGAGAGGAATAAGCGAATCAGGTAGTGCCGAATAACAAGAACAAAAAATGTTTCTAGCTAAAAAATCAGCCAGTGGAAAAGCAAACGATCGTATGGAAAACAAAGAGATTTGAATATTAGGCTGATGCCAAAAAAAAAATAGCAAAATTATTGAGTCTCTACTTTTTCCACTTTTTTTTTTCGTCAATTTCTTTTTTTTTTTTCCCTATTAGTTGTAAGTACCCGTGTGTATATGTTGGGCATGTATTATAAGCGTGTGTATAATTGTTTTTGTTTTATTGTATTTGTTCAAATGTATTATGTATGTAATTATTTCGATATTCATACTTATTTGTGTACATATTAGACATGTACTTATTTATTATGTGTAATAATGTAAAAAAAAGTGTATTTGTTAGTGTTTATAAGTTAAATTCCTCCAGCTAACAAAAGTTCGCCAGCATCTTGAAGATGAAATTCCCGGCTGGGATCTGGCGCTACGCCGCGACACGCTTGCGAAATGGCGGCGCGTCACGAAATGGCGGCGCGTTACGAAATTACGGCGAGTCACGAAATGGCGGCGAGTCACGAAATGGCGGCGCGTTACAAAATGGCGGCGAGTCACGAAATGGCAGCGCATCACGAAATGGAGGTGCGTCACGAAATGGCGGCGCATCACGAAATGGTGGTGCGTCACGAAATGGCGGCGCGTCATGAAATGGCGGCGGGTCGTGAAATGGTGGCGTGTCACGAAATGGTGGCGGGTCGCGAAATGGTGGCGCGTAAAAAAATGGCGGCACGTCGCGAAATGGCGGCGCACGAGGAAACAAACGACACGGCCTCATTGAGACTGGCGGGAGGGACGCTAGTCCGCGCGCGGAGTCGAGTAACAAAAGCGACGCGGAAGAGGTCATGGTCGAACGCCACAAGGGGGAGAGAAGGCAGTTCAAGAGGTCCGCTCAGTCAAGGGCGTATCTGCGCTAGTGAGGCGGGATGACAAGCGCGACGCTCTACTGGTGCTTCTAGCGCGGTGTCTCCTCTGGACTGGCGCGCGGTCTTCTCGTCACCCATAGAACAACTGTGAGACTTGATCGGTAATCATATTTATATGGCGGAGAAATTAAGGTAAAGGTGTGATGCAAGTCCTTCGAGTGCTTTGAAGAATCTCTACCGGATGTTTCATGCCTAAATATTATTCCGAAAACACGTGCTTTATAATTTTTACTCTTTGAAAAATAAAGTTTAAAAACCGCAATATTTAGACGGAACTACTCGGCGTATTCTTGAATGATCTTCGTAAACACACACACTCGGATATCTTGAGCATTTTTCAAACAGCTTGGTGTTTTTTTTTCTTTTCTGAATGTCTACACACCGTCGCACCTGTGTTTCCGTACCATGTGCGTCCCTGCATGAGTACGGGAGCAGATAGCAGTTCCCGAAACGTCGCTTGTTTCTTTTTTAGAAAACTGTTGTGTTTGTTTCGTCTTTTCGTTTTGTCGTGTTTTTGTCTCGTTTCAACTGTTGTACTGAATTTTTTTTTGGGTTCAATATTTTTGTGCTGTCATCATTTGTGGGGGTTTTTCGTTCTGTTAGTCAATTTTTCTTTGTTGTACCTCATACATGCAGGCAGAGTCTTGTGGTACATGTGAAAGGTGAACCGGAGATAGAATGGCATGAGCTGTGATTGTGCTTGATACTCTTGCTTCGGTTGCAGAACGTTGTGACTTGCACACGAAGTGAGTTACGAAATTCACCACACGAGTGAAAAAAACATTTTATAGGAACGTAGTTCACAATAATTATAACTTATGTTAGACAGATGTTATAAAAATGCTACACTGAATTTGGCTTGTGAGTTACCGGAAAGAAACATGTTTCAAGGTATTTTACGAAGCTAAATGAGATAGAATAGATGCGACCGATTGCAAAGAAGACAGAAAAGGAGGGAAGAACCATTTCGTCGTCGGAGCTGCTGATGAAATAAATATTTGCGGTCGATTATATAGAGGACATGGAGTTATTTCTTGTAGGCTAATAATTAGAAAGAAAATACTTGTATACGGGTCTCTAATAATGACCATAACTCTTGTTAGAGTTCACGAATTCCTTAATTTTATGTTAGGTCAAATTCCGAAACGATTCATAATCAAGTAACGACCAAATAACAAAATTAATACAGTATCAAGATAAGAAAATATATTTTTAAAATTTTCATTAAACTTGCTTGGACGTAAGCACACCATAACACCGGCTCAGGGTTATGCCGTGTTCCTATATGCAGCACGTACAGTGAAGTTATTCCATTTAGTTATTTAATAATGTAAAATTTCGCTGTATTTTTTTTCTCTTTAAGGTGTGTAAAAATTGCGCTCATTTAACCGTAAATAAACTGTGTAATGTGTGGCTCCTTCTATTTCTATTTTTCTTATCCTCCCGTTTGATAAAAAAAAAAACACCTCTAGCTCACGGGTTCAACGCAAGATGGCATCGCTCTGTTCGCGAAACGTGGACAATTCTCCCGCGTCTCTCTTCCGTCATACTTATCGTCCGTTCCTTTCCCCACGGGTTCCGGCGACCCCAAGGAAGGTGCAACAGTAATAAGAATAAAATACCCTGGCGCAGTCAGCTGCAAATAAACTTTTTCATTCCAAGATTATATTTTTCTAAGAAATGTTTTCCTAGGGTTGAAGAAGGGGGGAAAAAGGGCGGAATCCCTGGGGCTTTGTTTATAATCGGAGACCGCTTGCAGCGGTAAGTTCTTATCAGATTAAGGACTCCTTCAGGGGGCGCCCGGGGGGAGGGGGGAGTGTTTGCCCCAGCCACAAAGTCTAATTATACATTGAGATGAGGGATGAAGGCGCCTACTGAAGTCACTCTCGGGAAAGCTGGATCTCAGACAGCGGTCTTTCTCGCCGCTGTATCTCCAGCATCCACTAAATCTCCATTTGTTATTTCAATCAGCGCGGTGTGTTAAATAATGAGTTGTGCTGACATGCTCGTGTGGCTTTAACAAGTTGGTCGAATGCAGTGTGAATGCTTACTTACACAGTAGTTCACAAAGATTTATTTTTTTAAACCTTGTACAGCAAAAATGGTTTTTTGAAGTGTTATGAGTAAAAATAGCTGTACATTTCGTAACAAATTTCAACTCGACATGGAAAAAAAAAGCGGAATAACTCCGGGTTTATATGTATAATTTTTTGAGATAACAAATCATTATTTTAATAAATTCCACAAATCGTGAATTTTCAATAACAAACGATTAAAAATTGTTATAATTTTAAATGAATGAAACAAATAGGCTATGGCGTCTTTCCGTTCGTATCCCTCGGTATCACACGCCATGCTTAATTTTTTTAGTTTTTTCGTCATTACTTTTATTTAAGAGTTGCTCTAAAATTTTGACTCGATGCCTTTATTGCATTTGTTTTTCTGCCACAAATAATTTCAAAAGAGACTCGTACAACGTAACCCTTAACTATCATCACTTGCGCGCCTTTTTAAACCAATTATATTACACTTAGTGAATATCTGTTGAAAATATTTGTGTGCATAACAACTAATGCAAGTGAAGTGTCTGGTTAAAATTTTGAAGTAGCCCTTGGATAAAATAATCATATTTTAAATTCAACTGAAAACCATTAACAATTTTTGGAATAATTCACTCATTACAGACGGACAGATAAAACTTGTTTACAGTTGGTAGGTTAAGCTACGCTGAAAAAAAAACACAGTTTTCTCTTTACAAATCCAATTCAATAAGAATTGTGAAAAATTTTAATGACATGTCCAATAGTGTTAGTGTGTATATTTAATATTTTATTGTGAAACTTAATTTTTTATTTTTATTTTTAGGTGAATTGTTAAATTTTTTTATCGTTTAAGGGTATTATGATAAATATCACTCCCAACTCCCGTTACAGAAAAGCACACTTTTTTTAAAGTTAATTTTGGTTTAATTTAATTTTTCTAGCAGGAAAAAAATTATTTGTATACTACTAATGACTCCAAAATCACAAACACATATTTTTTATTTTGAAAACATGTGTTCCATACGCTGCAAGTTGCCGCTTAGCTGCGACACCCTGGGGTGGTCTCCAGGCGGCAAGAGGGGTGACTGGGGGGTGACCTGTTAATGCGGGCCTATTGGTCCTTCGTTTACATAATTTTTGATTCTTTTCCTTGTAATATTTAGTTTCTTCCCTTTGTGAGCCGCTATTTTGGCCCCCAGAGTCACTTCTTTCCTTCTCCCATCTGAAACCAAGGTGGCGAACTGTCTTTTAATTTTGTTTTACCGACCCTCCATCTTTCTTTCATTACTTCGGGTCGTTTTTAATTCATTACTGTTCACTATTTACTTGCTGTGCTCTGGGTTTTTTTTATAATTTTTCCTGGAATTTGTATTTTTGTGTTGTTTCTATTGTATCATGTGTTTATTTTTGAGCACGTAAGAGCTGAGTTAGCTGGAGCTACTATTTTCTTATTTTCTTGGCTGTTGTGTTCTTTCGTAACTATGCATTTTACTGCTGAAATAAATGAATTTTAAAACTAAAACTAAACTTGGGGGGGGGGGGGGTGGTTGTTTGCGCGCAGCCCGGTGTTTGGACGGAGACAAGCGGTGCGCGACGAAGGGTCAGAGACTCCGGCGTTCTTTGACGACGCCTGACGAATGGCTGTGCTCTTTGTTCCGTCAGTGGAGGGGAGGTTGAAAAACAAGGAGGGGAGGTGGGCCGAGGGGGGGGGGTGCGTTGGCCTGGCAACCGATCGCAGCATCCGACCTGCCGTGGTCTGTCATCCCCCCACCCCGCTTCCCCTCCGACCCGGACCGCCAGATGATGGACAAGGGGGGGGGGGGGGGGGGGCGGGAACGAGGCCAAAACAGGAACTCGCTTTCCTTTCGTCCTGCTGCTCCTGGTATCCAGGTCACGGAACAGGCGGGTGTACAGAGGCGGAACTTGTTCAAGAGCCTCGCCTCACGCTAGTGGTTCTCCACGTGGTCGACTCTGGGAAGACGACAGGGTCACACGGACAAACCAGGGACGGGGGTCCGCTAGGCAGCTGGCAACACGACACGGAACTGTTATAACTAGAGACCGGAAAAATTCGCGGATTCATTTCGTGATAGGCTGAAATTCAAACATGTGTACAATTCTTCTGGTTCTGCTATTGGCTCGCAGTTTAACTGGAGCTCTCTGGGCCAATGAGAGACTATCGACCAAAGAAGCGTCTTAATCACAAGCTACCCAGTTGAGACGACTCACAATTTAGTACCCAATGAACACGCGTGTTTACTTGAGAAATGCGGAGGATAATGGAGGCTATCCTAGAGGTCACTGAATCCGCGAATTTTTCCGGTCCCTAGTTATAACTAGAGACCTGTAAAATTCGCGGATTCATTTCGCGATAGGCTAGAATCCAAATACTTTTGACATTATTTTGCTTCAGCAATTGGGCCACAGTTTGTCTGAAGGACTCTGGGCCAATGAAAAATCTTTAACAGAAGAATTAGCGAATCACGATCGTTCCAGTCAGCAGGTGTTACGAGTCGGTAACCAATCAGCAGGTGTAATTTGCACGAGTGCATAGAGGATCATGGAGTCTATCCTTTAGTGATTTGAAATCGCGAATTTGACAGGTCTCTAGTTATAACAATGGTTAACAACGCATCATTACGTTAGCTGGTAATGAAGTTTCGGAAAATTCTACCTGGTAATTACTGTCCTGATGTCTTCATCAGAACGCATAATTCGTTAAAAAAAAATAACAGGTGTTTAGAGTCGAGACCGACGCCAGAGCAATTCGCCAAACCTTTTTTTTCGGCCCCACTTTTAGGGCATGAGCGTCCGCTTGACCAACGCATTCAAATACCTTTTTTTTTTTTTTTTTGAAAAAAAAAAAAGCACTCTAAAGTAACTAAATCTCAATCTAACTAACGATAAAATTTTAAAAAATATATATAAATATTTAATGCAAGTGATTTTTTTTTGCAATATTTAGTTTACTTAGAGATTGAAACTTCTTTATCTTCGCCTAAAAATAATTTGGCTTTTGAGAGAAACGGTAAATTATTGATTTGCACTATTTAAATGACAGTATCGTGTCAGGAAGAAAGTTATATATTTCTCTTGATGTAAGCTTTTGGACATACGCAATTGCTAAGCACATGTATGTCTGTAGAAGAAAACTACAAAAAAAAAAAGACAAAATCACAAATTAAGCAATTACAGGAGGTCACAACTCTGACTTCATCCCCCCCGTGCAGCACAACTGCATGCACACATCACACTGCCAGCGGGTATTTTTGTCTTTTGGGTTTTTTTGTAGTTTTCTTCTACAGACATACATGTGCTTAGCAATGGCGTTTGTCCAAAAGCTTACTCCAAGTCATGTACTCCCATTGCACAAATCTTTTAAAGATAATTATATATTTCTCGCCATAATTTTTTTTTTCAGTTCAGTGGCACGTGCTTACACAAATGTCCTACCGGCAGTAGGGGCGAAGCTACGTGTGACGTGATAGCCAGTGTCGCCCTTGGCGCCCGGCCAGGCTCTGTGGGTGGTAGGAGCACCCCGGGGTGACCCCGGGGCTGACAGCTCATCGCGCGGCGAGGCGCACACCTAATCCACGGACCCCCTGGGGGGGTAGTCGACCCCCCTCGTGGCGCGGGCGACAGATTGCTGCGGGGGTCGGGGTGTCGGACATGGGGGGGCGCGGGTGTGAGCCAGGCTGGCGGTGTCCTGCCTCTCCCGGGATCCCGCCCCACAGCGGGCCTGACCCCGTGTCCTCTTCTATCGCGGTCCACCGGCGCTGCGTCGACTGGCTTCGTGCAGTGTCACACCTCACACGTGTCACACACTCCAATGTCTGAAGCAGCCTGGCTTCTGGGGCCAGTAGGTAAACTGCTCCCTGACGATGGCGACTGCAATGTTGTCGACCGAAACGTCGGCTGAATAATTCGCCAAGGACACGGCTACAACCCAGAAGCCAAGCTACTTCAGACAATGGCCGCGCAAAGCTTGCGAAAATCATTAACTCAAGTGTCTGCTTTACGAAACTGAACTCAAAAGCTTTTACTACTATTAAAAACAACAACTTACATACATTACGTTGATAATTGTTTTTTTTAACAAATATTAATTTATCAGAAATAATTATATCGTTCTCGAGACACATGCATCTTCCCAAAAAAAATTTGCCATTACAGATAAATGAATAACTATTTGGTTAAATAGGCGGAAGCCCAAAAATATATAAAATTTTCAAGAGGAACCAAAAATTTATTTTAGCAAATAAACTAATCATAAATGTGTCTTAGACCTACATTATTTTTAAGTAGCTCATTTTCACGATGTTATGATCTTAAGTAAGTCAACAAAAATATGCAATACTGGAGAACAACTCTAGAAAATATATGATTCATTATGTAAATTTAATTTAATTTTGCTATATTTTATTGTGCCATAAAAGATTTAACCAGTTATAGTTTATCACACATTAATATTTGTAAATTATACTACCCACGTAACCAATGTTTACTGAAATTGACCAATTAGTTGCAATATGTCTCTAACAGTGTGGTCCAAATGAAGTTGCGTTGTATTATTATTTAAATTTAAAATTTTAAGGTTCATTACTGAAAACTCACTGTATGTCTTCCAATGCGGAAGTCTTACCCTTGATCAGTTATGCAACCCAAAATGCACTAGCGTGCGGCGTGAAAAGTACCATCCATTATTTGCAACAAAGGAGTGTTTCTGGCGAAATTATGAAGAAAATTGGGCTTATTAATTAGGAGAGAGCTTTTACGAATGCAGGAAGAGGTGCCATGAGTTCCATTACGAACCAGTGGCAAGACTGAGGTGACGTCATCAGTTCTTGTCACGAAGCCAAGCGAGAGATAAGCTAGTTTCAGTTGTAACATCATACGAGAGCCTAAGCGATTAGTCAAGTGTATCTATTATAAATATTCCAGATCATTCTTTGTAGAAGTATACTTAAATCATGGGCCTATTTTTGCAAAAAAAAACATTGGCTGAACAGTTTATGGATGTAGAACTGCAAAAAAAATAATGGCGAATAAATTTTAGGAAAATTTGAACCATTGATATTACTTACTAGCTATGTACACGTAAACTAACGCTTTGAAAAACTTCACAGCGAGTTTATTTTAAGTATCACTATAAAAAAACAGATATCTTAAATAATTTTAGATGAAAACTTAATTTTTCGTATTTGGCTTTGAAAGGCAATTTTATTTAAGAAATACTTTATCAATACGACGGCAAGATAATTACAGAAACACTGGTTTGAGATATGAAAATTGTGTTCACTTAACAAGACATAAACCTAAGTTATGTAATATATAAGATAAAATATAGTACATTCATAATTCACGTGTGCACTACGTGTCTACTCGACAAGGTGTTTTTTTATATGTGTAACGGTTTAATCAGCACAAGTTGAGATCAATTTGATCGTTTTTCTCCTTTTGCTATATCCTACGGAAACATATTTTTTTAAATACATAATGCAGAAGCATAAAAATTAAAGAAATTTTGAAATCGGGTTAGTAGTTTAAAAGTATATTTCTTACAAACAAACAAACTCACACTCTCTATTTACAATATTTGTATACGTATAGATTAGGTGGTTAGGAAGATAAAGGATAGGTTGTTTTTTTTTCTTTTTTCAGGATTTGTTATTTTTTTTATAAATATTTGTCGGTTCGTCTAGTTGTAACATGTCATTAAGGTGGAGTGTGGTTCTCTGTGTGTTGGTGTTTATGAGGCTTGTACTGTTCTAGTGCAACCTCTAGCACAAAATATAAAACAATCCGACGCGAATCAATCGTGCGAAGCTCTATCTTGAACACACCATACAAAACAATGGTCACGCACTCTCACTGTATTTTATTTTAAATGGACCAGTTACAAACGTGGTTTAGTATGCAAAGACTTGCATGCTAGGATTAACACAGCTTGATCCAAAATAATACTCTCAAGGAAATACTTTTTTAAAAGACGAGTGAATAGAGCTAGACAAAGATTTCCTCCAACGCAGCACCGTGCTTTTGCGAAAGAAAGGGTCTTCAACTCAGAGCCTGGCACGTAGAGGCGACACAGTATTATCTACACCAGCGTATGTCGTCTTTATAGACTGTGTCCTGTGACTCATCTCCAATTAGACAGTTCTCGACAATAGTAAAAACGGTTTACGCATCCTTCTGTCAACAGTGTTTGCAAACAACGTCATGTGATTGTTTTCGTAAACAATTTGCTTACGAAGTGACATTTATGAAATGGGTTTCACAGACAGATTTGTGACCAGTTTCGTGACATACATCAATTTTCTTAGCTCTCCAACGTTGTGGTACGCAGAGCGCATACCCAAAGTTCATTTTACTGTTTATACCTAGGGACTGGAAGAAATTTTGGATTCGATGACATGCATGATGGATTTTGCAGTCTTCCTGTTTGTTTGGATTTTAGTTTGTCACAAGATGATCATTTCATTCCACCGGTCTCTAAGTATGCCTGTCATCCTATCTTTACAGCTTTATTCGGCAAATATGCGTGACAACTAAGCGCCAATCTGTCAGCGAGTATCTTGAAGCCCACTTCAGTCTTGTGAGAGTCCCGTTCTCGGCTCATACCGTGCCTGGCGAAACCTCGACTATGAATAGCCGACGTTAAGACCTCATTAATAAATCATGAGCACATATCCGTCCCCGAAACTCTTGGCCCCGTTTTATGATTCGCATTTCTTCCCTGGCCGTGATTTCTGCCCAGCACAGACCGTCTTATTTCAAAAAGCTCTCTTCCGTTTGTCTTTGTCACGGCAGATTTTCCCCCACTTAGCCGGAAGTTCCATTTGGATTCCCTTCCCCTCCTACGTCCCTTCTCCCTGATTTATTCGCCTGTACTTCCTTTTGGAGTTGGGAGTCCTTCCTCCGAAACTTTCGTTAAGTGGAATTATCTGTTCAGGCCATAACTTAAATCTTATCTTAATTTCTAAGTATCTTTAAAACGTTATCTTCTTAATTGCATTATACAGTATACATAATACAATAACAGTATGCAGTAAATCTTAATTGCAAGTTATCATTAAGAAGCTGATGTGGATGACTTGATATATGGTTAAACTAGCGTGTTGAGTCTGGTGTTGGTGCAATTCTAAAGTAAAATCGGCGCAATCCAGCAACACACGAGGTCCTAAAGGGTCGGAACGGCTGCTTTCGAGTCCTTCCTCTGGTATGAGGAACAATATTTAATGAGCAATGAGGCGTAGTTATATGTGATAATTATTTCAAAGTTACAGTTACTCCAGGACTTTTCCCAAAGCTGCGTGACGACAGCCATCCATCCTGCAATAGAGGAAAATACAGAACAACTTCAGTTCCAGCTATGTACTGCCAGGTGGAACTGGGCAAAAAAAGAGAAAATCTAACATTCCAGCGATGGAATGCCGATTGAGTTCATACATTTACAATCACGTGCAAGCGAAGAAGCAGCTCGCGAGCAACTGACTGCTAGAGAGAGTACAGCGAGGCTGTGAGACATCGACGAGAAGTCTTAGCGCTTGTACTTTGAAATCTCAAGTTCAGCACTGTTAAAAAAAATTCAGTAACTTTGCGGACGTCTCAAATAAACTAAGGAGCATAGTTCCAGACAACTGGATCTTCGTGCAAACTACGCCGTATTCCGACTACTTGAGTTCTGTGACCTGTGGTAAACAGGATAAACAAGCCCTTGGGAGATAGGGGGAGTGCTTTCTTTGTAGTTTAGACATAATGTTGTGAACGTTTTGCTAGCACTTTGAAACCCGCCTTCCACCCAAAAAGGAAGGGGGGTTCCGTCCCCGACACACCCTGGGTAACTAAAAATAAAAAAAGGGAATACCTAAAATACATAAACAGCTCCAGAAAATCTACCCAAGTGGTCGAGCCAAAAGTAAAAATAATATAAATGTGGCCTGGTGGCCACAACTTGAAGAGGATTTCTGCGAGTCAATGTTCATATTTTCAGATAAACACTGCATCCGTGCATGTTTGAAGACCTCCCAGTTAGTTGGTAACCAGTGTCCTTAAAAAAAATCGATGCGGAATCCTTCAAGAGAGTGTGTCTTGACCTGATCGATGGTTCACGGCTCCAGTCGAACTCACCCGAGCTCTCCCGAACAGTGTCTCCGCAGAAAGAGAGAGAGAGAGAGCTGAGGTCCCTTCCCCAAGACCGACGTCACCAGGTCTGACGAAGAGGCGCCACCAGAAACAATATCACGAGCCTCCCCCCCCCCCCCCTTGTCACCTCCCCCGCCAAGAGGGTTTATTAAATTCCCTCCCCGAGGAGGCACCGGGGGACCAAGTGCCCAATTAATTTTGCCCCGGAGGCATGAAGATCTCAAGCCGCCCCTCATCAAACATTAAGCCACCCGGGGGGGTGGGGTGGCTGAGAGGGGGGGAGGTGTCCCAGGAAGGGTGAGGCTTCTAACCTCCCAGCACGGCGCTGTGGCACCGCATCGGCTCAGCATGCTGAGTGTCTAGCTGGTTCCCTCGTGACTCACTGAGGCACCCCGCTACCTCGCGGTCCATCACCTTCACCAGTCACACTGCTACCCTCATGAGGAGACCTTCATCCTGAAGTAGGTCTCATCCGCCACATTTCATCAATAGTGTCAGCAACGCCTCATTGCACGAAATATATGTTTTAAAATCAATAATCGGTAGAGACCATAAAAATTCGCATATATACATTTCGCGACAGGCTAGAATCCAAATGCGACTGCCTTCTTGCTGCTTCAGTGATTGGGCAACAGTTTATTTGAAGGACTCTGGGCCAATGGAAAACCATTAACCAAAGAAGTATCGGTATACGATCATTCCAGTTAACACGTGTCACGAGTCAGAAAACCAATGAGCAGGTGTAGTTCATCCGAGTGCGTAGATGATATTGAAGTCCATCCTATAGGTCATTGAAATCGCGAAATTTTCCGGTTCCTAATAATCAGTTATTGCACTTTATATAATTATTTTTTATTGGTTTTTTTTAAAACTAATGAAGTTTTTTACAATGTCAGACCTTACAGATAAGGTTTTTTTTTGGTCTCGATTCAGCTACATGCATTTGTATAAATGTTTCTTTTGATTTACTTCTATGTTGTCATTAGTGTTTCAGTGTTTAGATATCACTTTTTCATGTCCCGATTATTTCGCGGATTCATTGGGTAGCAAAAAAAAATTATTCGAATCAATTATGCACATGCTTTTACGTCGATAACAGTTCTCCAGATACGTTCTTCACGACCCTTCCCATCTATAACAACGATATGTGGTTAACATAGCACCAAATGTGTGACCTTGCTATTGACCAAAGAGCATTCTTAATAAGGTAAGGTTTGAATATATATATATGGGCAAGCTGAGTCTATCCTGGAGTGACAATAACCGTGTTTGTAATGCCTAGAGACCGGAAAAATTCGCGAATTAATTTCGCGATAGGCTAAAATAAAAATATTTATACCTCAGTTCTGCCTCTGCCATTGGCTCACAACTCACCTGGATAACTCTGGGCCAATGAGAAACACCCAACCAAAGCTTCATCGAATCACAGGCTGCTACGTTGGGACGTCTCACTAGACAGCAGCCAATGAGTGGGTGGCATTTGACCGAGTGTACGTAGAACTATGGAGTCCATCCTGCAGGTCATTGAATCCGCGAATTTTTCCGGTGCCTAGTAATGGCTTAAACGCGATAATTCTAAAATGTATGAAAATTCAAATTCGATTTGATACGCTGATGCATGTTCCGGAGGAGGGCAATGCTATCGACCGCTCGACGAAACAGTTCGACCCGCTTGAGCGCTGCGGACTGCAGGGTGTGCTAGGGGGAGGAGGGTGGTTGGGGAAAGTTGTGCGAGGGTTGAGGTTATCATTAGCAGGGCCTTCAACCCCCCACCACTCCTTACCCCCGCGGCCCAGCATCTGTGAACACTCGGCGAGCCAGAACTAGGCGGAGTCTGTCGGTCCAGAGAAGCCGGCCGCACCTCGTGGAACGCACCACCCCCCCCCCCCCCCCAAGTCCTGAAGTCCCAAACTGGATTCCTGTAAACATCCCGCAACTCAGACGTTAACAGGTTCACCGAGGGCTCTTCCTTCAGCGAGGTCGCGGACTAATTAACTGGTTCCAAAAAGGTGTGCACTGAGAGAAGGGTTTGTTTGCCTCAGCAAAATATTTGTTTATATATGGCGAAATAAATATATTTTGTTAATTCAAACTAATATTTTGTAGTAGAAAAGATTCTGTTGACCCAACAAAATGATGTTGTCAACTCAAATGTATATTTGGTTAGGTGAACCAAATTAGTTTGGTTAAACTAACAAAATATTTTGTTACACCAAGTAAATATTTGTTTCGCCATATATTAACAAATTTTTTTTTATTCAAAATACTTTTTTCTCTCTGTGTGTTTTTGATTAATTATGAATCGTACGCACGCTTCATTTTTGTTGAAGACAGAATGTAATTTACTGGCGACACCCCATTATTTGCTACTTCGCGTTACTATCTGACGGTATGATGGGCGCCACAAAAGAGTACGCGGATTTCACGTTTAGTTTTGAAAAAAAAAAAACATAGTTATTAACTGAGATGCCATAAAGTTTGCAATTAGAGCCTGGGTCACTCAGGTTCACGAGGTTAGATCAGGTTTGTAAGGATATCAGCGGCCAATAAATAAAAGACAGTTCTCGAGTAATTCCAGTGTTGGCAAGACACGCGTGCGTGACAGTGGATTATAACGCGAGAGAGTCCTTGGTATCCGGTAGCGTTGGCTGCAGGAGAGTGACAAATCCCTCTTTTCCCCTTTCCGATCAACTGTCATCTCTTCAGTGGTGCGTCAGCTCCTCGTGTTAGTATCGTCACTTCAGTCGGAGCAGGCCTATGCCGTCATCAGTCGAAATATAATTGGCTGTACGCCCGCACATTTAAGCTGTGGACTAGAAAAATCTCACGATTTGCTTAGTTATACTAAATTAAATCCTAATAATGGCTAACGGCTTTGGAAAAAAAAATAGTCTATAAAACTAGCATGAGAATAAAATTCATCATAAAATTTTAAAAAATAATAATAATTTATCTTTATTATTTCAGTATGTTTTGGTTAAATAACTTTTAAGCTGATGTCTTTAGAAAAAAATAACAAACATGACGTGTGAGACAGAAAAATATAATTTTATTTTAAACCAACAACCATGATTCCTCGTCGCAGCACCAGTTCGGTAATGAAATGCTCTAATTTGGTTCCAGATCCAGAATAGTGTATGTTACAAGTAGAAAACTTATCATAAAAATATTTACAACCTAATATTGAAATATTTTGCAATGGAAACTGACGTTTACTCGCGAGTCAGCCCGAATAATCTATTTGGTGAGTCATCGGATTTTGGTAAAGGTAAATATTTAAGTCACGTTGTTACATAAAAATCTTTGCACATTCTTTTACTATATTTCACTAACACATGCTAGCACAAAATCACGGTGAAAGTTAATTAAAATTAAACAGTATTTGGATTAGTTCAGTTGCGTAAATAATAAATAAATTATTTGTGAGTATTAAAATCCTCGCGAAACTTGTTTCTTTAGTTTAGTTTTTTTTAAATATAGTTTTAGGCTCGTCTAGATGTTTGAAATCTTAAAACATGATGTATTGTATCCCGACCGCTAAGTTGCACGAGCAAGTGGAAATCTTCGGATGTCTTCGGAAATGATCGAGATTCCGGAATAAAACTGTCATTATTATGTTTGAATCAAAACCGCACTTTTTTTAAAAAAAAAAGAATAATGGTATGTTCAGCGAGATAGCAGATAAACATGATTTATTTATCAGTGGTAACCTCCAGAGCAGTTGGAGCAGAAATGGATAATTCGCGAATGTCAGCGGGGAGTTTATCAGACTCCTCTTCACAGCCCAGGCCCGGATAGCGGTCCAATCAACACGCTGCTACATGTTCCTGCCCCCTCCCCTTGCCTCCTTTCCCCTGCCCCTTCCCCTACACTTCCCACAGCCCCTGCCTCCCCCCCCCCCTCCCCCCAACCAAACTTCCGAAGGCGACCGAATAATTATTTCAAGCCGCAACCTGCAGTATATAAATTTTGTAAATAAAAAAATAATTAATTTTAAGACTGCGTTCTTATGAGAGAGAGAAATAGTTAAAAGGCGTGTATTGAAAAATTTTCAGCCATGAAATAACCGTTAAAGAACTCAGTGCAGTTTCATTTCACCTTTATCTTCATTTCTCCGCCATCTAATGTAATAGTTCCCGTAGAGAAGACTGCGCGCCAGTCCAGAGGAGACACCGCGCTAGAAGCACCAGTAGGGCGTCGCGCTTATCATCCCGCCTCACTAGCGCAGATACGCCCCTCGCTAGAAGGACCTCTCGAGCAAAGTGCAGACGAGAGCTATGAACCTGCCCACAGGGAACATCCGAGGCGTCACGTCCAAAGCCAGGAGACATTCCCTCCCCTTCGACGCCACTCGCGGTCACTTGCGATAGTGGTAACACACTGCGCCCGCATTTCCAGCCATGCGAACATCTATGTTCCGTTTTCCCCCGTGGTTACTGAGGGTCACTTCTGGAACTGTTCTTCGCCTCAGGCCCTATCCTACTTCTACTTTTTTCCCCTGTTTCTTTGTCGTTTGCTCGTTGTCTGTGTTCGTTTGTAAAGACGTTCCCAACAATAAGTAACTCCAATCAAAATGATGAAAAAAAATTCAATTATCGCATTGTTGGTCTTACAAAACTATAAAACGTTATTCAGTAATAATCATTTGTTGTGAAAGGGGCGCTCATGCATCCCCACTCGTTAAGGCCTCACTACACACGACACGTGGTTTTATATATTTTTTATCGCCTTTCCTGAAGCGCTATTTTGAAAATTTTAACCGGATAACTTCCTTTCATTTGTTGCTCTACTCACAAATGTTTTCAAGCATACATTCACTTAGGTCGGGCAAGTGATGACAATCAAAAACAGCCTACTTGTGCGACATCTTACACCCGAGATATGACACTGAGTAAATATCAGTTGGAAATATTTATGTGCAGAACAACAAATGCGAGTTAGTTTAAAAGTAATGACAAAAAGGCGGTTGTCTGTAAAGTCGGTTTACGGAGACGATAATTTTACGTGATAACGTCATAAGAAAACATTGATGAAAAATTGCATACTTTTTTTAATTTTAATTTTTTTTTTCCAAATTAAATTTAAATAATTTTTTTTAATATAATCATGAACAATTAGTTAAAAAGCCCTACTTAACCTGTTTGATATTATATAAGATTTTCTCGCATGGCGGTTGGCCGGTTCTTGCACGCCTCGGCTCAGATGTAACGTGACAATGAGTCATGCCTTTTTCGTGCGTGCAACCGGCGTACATCGATTTATAAGACGTTATCACGTCAAAGAAGAAAATACCAGCCTGGCGTGGAGACCCGTCCCTAGCTGCTGTGACACGCGCGGTTGGTTGGAAGCCTGCGTGTTTCAGCCGGGCGCCAGGGACGGCCGGGCCGCTGATGCGCCGCGCGCGCGGGTAAAGGAACGGTCGGACGCCGCACGACGCGCTGACGCGCGGGACCGAGGTGTCCCGCTCCCGGCGGTATTGATCCCGCCTGCCTCCGTCTCTCTCGGTCCCCGCTTCGAGTCCCTTCGGCCGCGCGCACCGGCCCGGCGACAGGCACGCTCCAACACGACTTCCTCACGGCCATCGTCTGAAGCAGCTCGGCTTCTGGGTGGTAGCCGCGTCCTGGGAGAATCATTCACCGACGTTTCGGCCGAAATTGCGATAGCCTTCATCAGGGAGCAGTTATCTACCTCAGTAGGCGAATCATTCACCGACGTTTCGGTCGACATTGCAGCCGCCATCATCAGAGAGAGCAGTTACCTGTAGGTAATCAGTAGGAAACTGCTCCCTGATGATGGCGACTGGAATGTCGACCGAAACGTCGGTGAATTATTCGCCAAGGACACGGCTACAACCCGGAAGCCAAGTTACTACATACAATGGCCGTGAAAGCTTGCGGACATTAAAATCATCCGGTGTCAAAAATATTAAAGAACGTAGAGAGCACAGAAAATTCCGGAACGAATATGTCAAAAACAAAAAAAAATTACAGCACTAACAGACACTGTGAGCTGAAAACTACGAGATAGTTGCGACAAAGACAGGGAGATTAAAAAAAAAATCTAAAACTTGTACAATACAGCAACAAACAGTGGAACCCGATCATGATTCGGATCAGATAATACGGACGGCAAAACGAAAACACAGCGACCTACATGCGAACCCAACGAAGAAACTAAACAAATATCCTGACAGCACAGTGAAGACAACACACACTCGGTAAAACAGGTGGTATATACAACTTCGACCCCTCTCCTGGAACGGCCAATATCGTCCTCTGATTGGCCGCGCGCATGTGAGCTGATGTCTTGCTGCGAGGGTAGTTGGTTTGTTACTGTTTTTTGTGGTAACTTTGTTTCAGTTTTAATTAAAGGCATCCGTATACTTTTTTATAATTAAATATCTAGTACCCTGATAACATTTATTTTTCTGACAAAAAGTGGTCATTTTATTTTTTTCTTTACAATGGTTGTTATTCCTGTACGACTGAAGTATCACTTCCCCAGAGTGTTTTTATGACTGTGGTCCCAGGATTATTTGTGTTGTTTTTGTGTTATTTGATGCGTGTTGGAAGGGTTCGGTCAGTTTCTCCAAAGTATGCACATCCATATTCATAGGGCTTACTTTCCACGTGTTTACACAGCCATGTGTTTTACATATTCATCTTTGTTGTCTGTTATTGAAGTATCTAATGACATATGGAAATCTGACATTGGGTTTTATGTTCACAAATACATCCTAAATCAATATTACCCATTGCAAGAACAATTCAAAGAACGTATGAGTTTTGCGGTGAATGCAGCTGTAGTCTCAGCATCTCGCAATTGTTTGACACGCCAAAGTAGACTGAATCCGACCCGGGATACTATCATCCGCTAGAAGGAAAAAAACATACTTTGGAAAATCGTTACACAAATCCTTTTTCCTCCAGCACTTTCATCTGTTACATTGAAATCGGTACTCACGTGCATCTTAATACATCAGCATGAACTTTAAAAAATGAAACTTTATTCGGTCATATATTTTTTTTAAAATTATACTTCTTTAGTCACGTTATGAAAAAAAATTGTGAGAGTTAATTTTTACGATGCGCACGCACCATGCAACGAAATTTTCACAGGATGAAAAAAAAAGGACACATAAAAATATAAATATACTTAAGTTATTGATATTAAATACTTACCATACAATTTAAAAAAAACATTGATTGTATATATTAGAGATATAAATCTTTTTTATGAACTTTTTCAAGTGTATTTACGTAAGTGAGGTTATGTTCCCGTATGTAAAATTTATTTGCATCTAATTAATTAATTATTACATTGTTATTTAATATATTATTATTAACATATAATACATATTCTACATTTTTATTCATTTTTAATTAAAAATTATCTTCGTTATTATACACGTGTTTACATTAATATTGAAACCTTATTATTTATTTTAAGAATTTAATTTTTGAAGTTATTTATATTTTACCAATCGTATTTATCACTCCAGTTCTTTTATTTTTGAATTTATATTATTTATTTGCGTGCAAAATTTAAAAAAAAAATAGTTTTTTTTTTATCACGCCAAGTAAGTAAAACCTCTCACGCGCGTACATACGTAAGTACAGGCAGCCATTGTTTTTTTCAATCCACTTACTAGTCGAGTGTTTATGTATCCGCAGTTGTTGTTGGCCCGCGGGCCCCGGGTTGCCTGCCGCTGGTCCAAGCCTTTCACACGGATTGTACGTATCTGTGATGTTCTTCCCTTTCCCTTCCCTTTCCCTTCTCAACCAACCAACCCCCTTCCCGTATCGATTGTCCCTGCGAGTCTGGAGCTCACAGGTAACTGCAGAGACCTCGTGTGGGTTTATATTCCATTAGAGGCCCTCTCGCAGTCTCTGGCTGCTCTCCCAGCGAGCTGGCGAGGGAGTCGTAAGGTCGAGGCCAGCACGCGCAACAAGTGCTCCTGTGGTCTCTACGCGCAGCACTCTTGGACTAGCACTGCGTCTTGGTCGGCGAGACATTGTGTGAGCAGCGAAACCATCATCATCAAAAAAAAAATTGTGCGTGGAGTCCCTCCGCGCGGAAGAAGTGAAACTTCGCAATGTGGAAATGAAAATAGGAAGGGGTAGAAATTGATTTTTAGTGAAATCATATTGTATCAAATCAAACTAAAAAAAATATAGATGAAATCATTCAACGATAAAAGCTGTTTATTTAACCAAGCGGACGGGTTCGCCCCAAGGAGAAATTTGACGCGGCCGAGACCTCGTGGGCATAGAGAAATGACACACACTCGCTCTGTCTCTTTCTATTCCCTCTCCCCAGGAGCGTTAAACGTTTAACGCAACCTTGTTGGAAGTAGCATTAGAAGTTTAACTTCAAAACAACTCGTGAAACCGTATATATACATATCTAGTAGCCTACTGAAGTCTAACCGAAAATTATACAGCAGCGACTTCTCAGCACAGTGGTTTGAGGTTGCACGTGTTTCACCGCGAGAGAAATTTTTGAAGTTGAAACTTCTTTAGCCGCGTTGAGCGATTTTTGGTAGGGGCAAAATCTTGTGAGTTCGCATCACCGACATTATGTAGTAGCAGTACGTGAAGTTAATTTTACCACGTGAATACATGACCTAGGTCTGACATCACTGGTAAGTCATAGCTAGGTAATGAATTTTTACGTAATTTTTACATACCACTGACATATGTTGTGACTAAAAAAATTATGTAAAGATAAATGATATCATGCTGATATCGTACTCATGTAATACCAAAAATCATTTTCTTACGTACATTTTACGTAGAAATGACGTCATATTACACATTTAAAAACAAATTTTTAAGTTTTCACTTCTGTTGACAGTTCCCATGACCGAGCGCCTGTTCTTAGGCTACACGCATTGAATATTCGAAAGCCGTGATGCCTATAGTCAAGGCGTCCGTTCCATTTCCAGACGGCCAACTTCTAGGCAGAGGGATTAAAGACTCTTGTTACAGGGTTTTGAACTCAATGGCGATTATGTACAAATGTGAATTATATATGTAGTAAACTAATAGTGTCAATGCAAAAACTTTTTTGACGTGATAACGTATTATACATCGACGAACGCCGGTTGCACGCACGAAGAAAGCATGACTCATTGTCACGTTCCGCCTGAGCCGAGCGTGCAATAACCTGCCAACAACCGTGCGAGAAAATCTTCTATAATATCAAACAGGTTAAGGCGGGCTTTTTTAACTAACTGTTCGTGATTATATTCAAACAAATTATTTAAATTGAATTTGCAAAAAAAACTGTAATTAATATTTGAAAACTAAAAAAAAAAAAAATTGCACTTTTTCATCAATGTTTTCTTATGACGTTATCACGTGAAATTATCGTCCGTAAACCTGACTTTACAGACAACCCCCTCCCCCCTTTTTTTCTGGCGAGTTTATGTGTTTTGATGAGCAAACGTAGCTTCCTTCAAGAGCAGATTATCTTATATATTATAGCTTATATAAAGAAATTCATTATGGGTTATATATATTACTTAAAACTACTCTGAATACAATCCTTTTTCAAGGTTTGCAAGAGTAGTATATTTTAATTGTAGTACACAAATTATAATAGACACACACAAGATTATAATATATATTATATAATATGATACAGTTTATATTATATAATAAATAAATCGGTTCCTTTTATCTGACTTATTCAAATTTCTATGGTATAGCTTTCCGTCATCATTCAAGAGCAGTTCTCGAGGTAGTGACGACCGAGAGAGAGAGAGAGAGAGAGAGAGAGAGAGAGAGCTGGACTGCGGCTGTGCAGAAGTCACCAGGGTGAGGGAGGTAGCGGTTCTCTAATAAGGCGCCTGCCCGCCGGGTCAAAGCTCTGACGCGCATGCGTAGAGGCGAGTTACGACGGGCTTCCCTCCCCGCCGGGACTGCCAGGGTGGTCACATGGGGTTCACGAACGAAGCAGCACCCCTGGGTTTCGAGCCGTTTAGGAAGGAACCCTGATGTTTTCGCTAGAAGTGCACAGTATCTTACCAGCACGCGGCAGTACCTTATCTATAGAGACCGGAAAAAATTCGCGGATTCATTTCGTGATAGGCTGAAATTCAAACATGCGTACAATTCTGCTGGTTCTGCTATTGGCTCGCGGTTTGACTGGAGCTCTCTGGGCCAATGAGAGACCATCGACCAAAGAAGCGTCGAATCACAAGCTACCCAGTGGAGACGACTCACAATTTAGTAACCAATGAACACGCGTGTTTACTTGAGATGTGCAGAGCATAATGGAGGCTATCCTAGAGGTCATTCAAATTTTTCCGGTCGCTAATTATCTATGACTTGTGATGGTCACATGATATAAGAATACCCTCGGCAATGTAAACAGGTAAGGTTAAGTGTTTCTCTCGTGTCCTTAAACGTTTGCAAACGCAGAAATTAAACATCAAACGTCTGGCAACCAGATACACACGGTCATATCGTGATGGCATGATAAGATATCAGCGAAGCAGCTTCCAGCGTTGTTTCTTTTTCTTTTCTTTTTTTAGCAACACGGCAGGGTTCTCAACCCCTCCCTCCTGCCCCCTTCGGAGCCGCCAAACGCCCTCGCTAAAACGCCTTTTACATTTTTTTCCCTATTTCCCAGCGGTGTTTCCGCCCCCCGGGGATCTTGGCGCTACACGCAGTCGAAGATTGTGTCGTGAAAGGTCGAAGAATTGTGCGATGGATCGATACGTCGCTTCCCGCGCAGTGTTATACCAACATCATTCTTTCAGCGACGATAAAGCGAACAAGGGGCTGTATTGTCACTTAATAAAACACACACAGCACGAAGAACACTAACTTACGTTAAGCAAAAACGTGTATAGTATTTACTCAGCCGAATGTGTTGCAGAAATACATATTTTTTTTTTTTTTTTTTTAAATTTCGAATTGGTTGTGAAAGCCACCGATAACAGTGACAGAATGAACATCAATGGAAACCATCAGTTTTTTTCACACACGATTCAACAAGATCAACTCTAGGGCATAAAAAGACTTAGACGACAGCACAATGCAAAAATCACGTATTTCGTTAGAAAACATTTTATGAATTTCACTTTTAATAACAATTCTTTTATTAAAAAATAAAATATATTTACTATTTTATTTTCATCAATCTAAGAAGTCAATAATGAGAGACCAGATGTTGAAATTTTAATTCAACAAAAACCACCTAAGTACCACCAAATAATTTTGTTTAGACACTCCGCTTATTACTGTGGCTGTCTCACAGTTCGTCACTTACCACACACTGCCTCGCGCTACTCGCTGGTCCGCCGCACACACAACACCGCCCAGGAAGCCCTCCGCTCGTCGCCCGCTATCGCTCGCCAACTGTCACTCACCCTCTTCACTTCACTTCACTTCAGCTAGCAGGTCGATCCCTCTTGTACACCCGCCGGTTCGTCCCGCGGCCCTACGAGTGTCGTGTCATCAAAGACCCCGACTTAACGCTCGAACCTGCGAGAACAATGGCGTACCAGCAGCGCCCCTGCACGCAGAAGGGAACACGTGCCGCACCCTCCAGTGACGCAGATAACCTCCCGGACTGGTTGGGGAAGCGCTGGGGAAGGGGAAGAGGGGTAGCGGCCGCCGAAATGGATAGTCGTTACGCCCGCTTCAGGCGCGCCTGGCCGGCCTCGTCTATAGCAGCCTCGCAACAATATCAGGAAAATTATCCCTCAGATATTTAGGCACCACTCAGTTTATCATCATGTATTACACTATGCAATTTTACCAAACCTAGGTACAACAAAAAAAATCGTAAAAAGTCACTTCACCGTGACATTGAAAAACCATTAATTTCCATTAGATTGTATGCATTACGGAAGTGGGTTCAAGGGGTAGAGAAAGCCGAAATATCGGTTTCAATAATTTTTACGGCACAACCTTTTTTTAAACCTTTAACATTATAAAAAAAATTGCCTACGTTAAGACAACGATCATACTATGTATATTTTCAAAGACTTTAACAAATTTACTATTGACAGTTTTATTACATATGTAATAATTCTCTTAAACGAATTTTCAATACTAAATAATATTAATGTAATTATAGGGGAAACTATTAACTGCAGGCAGACATACCTTGTTTCAAACATGCCGATGGCAGCGAGTACAACCCCCCCCCCCCCCCCCCGCGCCTCTGGAGCAGGCACGCGGCCTATCAGCTCCGGAGGAAGGAGAGAGCTTCTACACCCCCCCCCCCCCCACCCCCACCCAGGGCGGGGACCGCCGCGCCGCGTAATGAAATCGGCTGCGAAGCGGCGGGCGGCAGTAAAGATGTTTCTTGAGAGTTTACTGCGTGAAGGGCTGGCGGAGGGGGAGCGGAGGCGTGGTAACAGGTGCCCGTAAAGAAAGAGTTCGCACCTGCGCCCATCCGCTGCGCCTACGTCCCCCCCCCCCCTCGCCTCTTTCGCGAGGCGTCGCCGTAAAAGAAGAGCTAACGGCCGTCGCGACGCCGCTGTTGCCCGCTCCGTTTCCCGTCGTGCGTCTGGAGGCGTCTCTCAGTGACAGGCCTCCCTCCCTCCTTGTCCTTCTTCCTTCCCACGAGCGGAATTCAATTCCCTGTGTCGTCACGACCACTGCGCTGAAGAGAGGAAGCCACCAGGGGGTGAAGCGGGGGGGAAGAGAACGGAGATTCTGAGGCCGCTAATGAACCCACATAATTTTTAAAGATAACGAAGAGGGAAAAAAAATAAACTTTCATGACAGTCGGAAAAAAAATGCAACGTCGTTGGAGCCTCGCTCGGGTTCTGTCCATCTCAAAACGCCGCAAAAATGGGTCAATGCCCGTGGCGTCTCTTGACTGTTAATTGTAGTTATCTGAGCGGTTAGCCAGCCGCCTGCCAGACCTCAAGTGTCATCAAGCAGACACGACACATCACCACCTCCGAGGTTTAGTGGCTGCGATGAGTTACGTACACTTATCTTTTGGACCAAAATGGGGAGTAACATGAGCGAATAAAAAAATATATGTGGCATAACAAACAAAGCTCACCATGGGATTTAAAAAAACTACTTCCTCTCATACTGTCATTAGAAAAATTCTGACATAGAGCAAAAAAATAACAGGACTATGAATTGTTACAGCAAGATAGATTTTGTAGATAATAGTAAATGACACCTATAACAATAAAACTCAGCAGTTGTTCCCAGAATATTGGACAAAAAAAAACATTATTAGCTGTTATTAAAATTTAAAATAAAAACAATTAGGATAACCAAGTGAAACCACAGAGAAGTGAACACAAAACCGGTTGACACTTCCAGTTCGACAATATGTCCTCTCCACGCCTCATAATGAGGGCGTAACAAAAGTTTCCTGCCCGAAAATAAGTGTACCGCTCAGAGCGCTACGGTAGTAGTCAACAGGAAGATGTGCCATGTTTTCTCCACTTCCTCATCCGTGGCGACACCGAGAAATTGGGTGTTGCTGCGGACACGTCAGTTGTGCTTTATAAACATTATTCTGAAGCCTCTTAACACTACTAGAAACAGACTATCCAAGGTTTTTGACGTGATAACGTCTAATAAATCGATGAACGCCGGCTGCACGCACAAAAAAGTGTACCGTTGCGCACATTGCTCCGTCACGCTGTGTCCCGTTACGCTCATTGTACGCTTGCGCCGCATCTATCTCTCTTCCACTCGACTGTTTATAAAGTGAAGTGAAAAGTTAATGTGGTTTTCATTGCTTATTACAACAACAATTTCGGCAATAAAGGTTAATTTTTCTTGCATTTAAAAAATCTGATTACTAGTATAATTTCAAGTATTTATTCTTTTATTGTTAAATTAGACAGGATTAAATTTTATTCATCAAGTATGCAATCATTTCATCAATGTTTTGTTATGACGTTGTCACGTTAAACTATCGTCCGTAAACCGACTTTACAGACAACCAATTTTTTTTTTAAATTAATGTGAAAGTACGTAAACTACGCATCGACTGTAAGTCGTTGAGCCGAACACGCAGACGGCGACAGCAGCGCCGCTGGCGAGCAGTCTGTGAAGCTGGACTCCTGGCAGCGAGTCAGCCGAGAGAGCTCCCAGACAACAGGTGGTGCGGTTGGTCGGTTCTTGCCCCGAGGCGCCTCCTCCAGAGCGCGAGTGGCTGGTGGCAAGAGCGGGAATGTCAGCGAGCCACTTACGCCCTTCTGGCCGCAGGCTTGTCAGCACCTCCACTCCTCCAGTCTTCTCTGGTGTGAGCTGGCGGCCGGGAGTTCACGGGCAGTGTTGTGTGTGTTTCTTCAAAACTCTGGCATTTAACTTGATGTAAGTTATTGGACATACGCCATTGCTAAGAACTTTTTCTGTTGAAGAAAAACTAATAAATAAAATAAATAAATAAAAATACTCAAAAAAAGACAAAAAACACACAAAACTAAGCAAACAATTGCTGTTGTCAACATTGTCTGGCATTTAAACACCAACCCTATTTAGGAAATAAATAAATCCGAGAGTGTATTTAAATACCCATTTCATTACAATGGCCTAGATTTAATTTTTTACGCCTAGGTAAAGGTGAAATATTGTTGGTAGCTCTCGGTATGATTCATTTGGTGGGAGTAATTTCGGGAATGCGACGGGAGTCCAGGAACAGAAATGTGTGACAACCACGGTGCTGCCATCTGTGGTGGATGGCTCGAGCCAAAGTTCACAAAGACAAAGAGTAATTTTATAGTATTGAATTTTTAACAAGATTGTCGTAATTTTAATAAAAATTCCTAGTCGACAATCAGGTTTAAAGCCTGTGTTTAGTATTTTCTCGAGTATTTATTTATTTTTGACGTGATAACGTCTTAGAAATTGATGAGCGCCGGCTGCACGCGCGAAAAATTTGTCACGTTCCGCCTGAGCCGAGCGTGCAAGAACCGGCCAACCACCGTGCGAGAAAATCTTCTATAATATCAAACAGGTTAAGGCGGGCTTTTTAACTAATTGTTATATTCAAACCAATTATTTAAATTAAATTTGCAATAATTGTAAATAATATTTGAAAATTAAAAAGTTTGCAATTTTTTATCAATGTTTTCTTATGACGTTATCACGTAAAATTATCGTCCGTAAACCCACTTTACAGACAACTCCCTTTTTTTATCTTTTATCGGAGACGTTTCATTAAATAGTTTAAAAATTCAGCCTGCTATTTAAATGATTCAGTAGTTGACGTAACTGCACCGGCAGCGAATTCTAGAGGCGGGTTTGGAAACTACGTGAGATTCGAGTCCAGAAATGGAGTTGGAAAACACAATTTTTGTATACCTATCACGCTCTGCGTTATTTAAAGAATTATTGTTTGTTAAATAACCGTGCGAAGGTGAGGGTGACTTGCGCCTGTCTTGCGCGCGAGGCGTGCCGCCTGAAGGAGCCTCTGATTGGCTGTTCCTCGCTCCGGGCGCGGCTCGTCAGCCACTCAGCGAGTTCCTTCACTTCCCCCGAGCCTCGCCTGCCCCAAGACCAGAGCCGCCAGCATTACAACAACAAAAATAAACCTTCGGAAATCAAAAAAATAGTAGCTGGGCTCGAATTCAGGTCGGGGGTTATCACTACACCAGCTCAGGTGGTAGCTTCTACAGCCAGTAGGAGAATAATGCATAGCTTTAACTTCTTTCAAAATACACTAATGAAGACTTCACAGTGTAAAACAAGTTATTGTAAATATATATTCATACCAACAAATATTTTTAATGAACTCAAAGTCGATAAATAAAATAATAAACGCTATTGTAATTATCATTGATTTACAGGCTACTTTCCATTTAGCGGAAAAATGAATCACACGTGAAATCTTCCATAAGCAGGCCCACTTGGTTGTCTAAATTGTTATTAATGAATTTAATTATTTAAGTCAAATTTTTCAAAGGAATTTCCTCCTCTTTATGTGCCGCCCTCCCATCACTCTCTTACACGTTCTCTCTAACAGATCGATTATACTAGTAGAGTAAAAAACAGCAGCTAGGGCAAGTAATGCTTTTACGTTTACTCTACGCGAGTAATCGATACTGTTGCTTTCCGTAGTTGCTATCACGTTTACTCTACCCGGGGCTTTGCCACTCAACTCTTGCCCCTTGGTAAGGAAAACGCCTGCAATTTCTCAGTTAGGCAACTTGCAATACGTATGTGCTCTCTACCACGCGAGGGCAGTCGCTGTTCCAGGGGCTCCTGTGGCCAGGCTCGTGCGCAGCGGAGCGCCTGCAACCTTTGAATATATATACTGTATAGAAGTCGCCAGCCCAGGTTAAAATTTCTAATACGGTTTTGAGGTAGTTGGTTAATTCACCTCTGCAATCGCCACCATCTCTAGGGCATCTACTTGTGGTGGTCCCTAGCGGACAAGTGTCTAACTCTTCAAACACCCCTTCCCCCTTCCCTAGAACGACGTTGAGCTGCAGTGAATGATGGATTGGGGGGTGCGGGGAATGACAGCGGGCGACAGCGCTGCGCTCTAACGTGTAAATAACAACTAAAACGATACAGGGCGTTACGGCAGCGCACTGCAGCGGTGAAGTTCCCAAGCTGCTCATCATACGCTCCTGAAAAACGTAGAGTAAATCCTATCCACTCGCGACTTCTATACAGTATATATATTCAAAGCTGCAACTCAGCGAGTAGGCCACCCGCCTCGCAGGACATATATCGCCAGGGCTTATTGCCGTTAATTAACACCAACACAACACGACAACATCCGCTAGCACAGGCCAAGTAGTGCTGCTAAAGTACAAAACAGAAACTGCTATTAAAAACGGCTTGTACTTTAAAATACGTAAACTATTGAGATTTATTTATAAATTTCTAATCAATCAGACTCATATTTCTTTGGAGTAAACAAGTAAAAATTGATTCACGTGATGTTATTCTTTGAGCATTTAAAAACCTGTCAAAATAAAGTGAAGACAATGAAATAAAGTTCACAATGCGAGAGCAATTGTCTTATCATTACAACATTTCTTATATTATTTAACTATTACCAGCAAGTAGACAAAATCATAAAATGATGACTACGAATTAATTCAACTAGAAATATAATTCGGTTCGACGTGTTACTCCGTGTGAATTGCGAACCTACGAAACTTAGATCACACTAACCATAAAAGTTATTTACCGTTTTACATTGGAAACTTGCCTTCCTAAAGTCAGAGAGCATTCATAAATCTATATTTATTTTCAAAGAACATACTATAATAACTTATGTCAGTATTAATAAAGTTGTAGCCATTTCCAAAACTAATTTATTCATTACTTGACTCCAACGAATTCACAGGAAAATAACTCTTTGTAGCAGCCAGTCACGGCTTACTTCAGACACCGTATTAAAATTAATTAATACGACATTGTAATAGCCCGAAACTGTTGAAACCAATATGGTGACTTTTGTTTAGTATTAAGGTCCAGTTTAGGCATAAAGTTTTACTAGTATAGTTGAAAATTTTCCAAGTTACTAGAACTTTCAGGATGACAAAAGTTTCCTTCGTCTACGCGGGACCGAAAAGAAATCTCCAATGACACTCTTTCAGTCGAGAGGTTTTATTCACTCCGTCAAGTTGGCGCCCCCGTCGCACTTGGGTTTTACGCGCTGCTCTGGCAGAACATGTGCGGAGGAAAGTTTCCTCGCGCCTCGGCTCCGTCGCCATCTTGTCTTACCTCCCCCCCCCCCCCTCTCTCACCATCTTCGCGCGCCAACTGATGACAAACAGCACTAGAACTCAACTCAGAGCCACCGGTTCCTGACCGCTAGCAACTGCGCACTCTAGCGTCCCAGCAGCTCGGAGATCTCACTAAACAACTGACCAGGAAACATGGGTCGCTATTTTTTATTTATTTTTTTATTTCGTGGGGAAGATAGAAAAAGTTGGTAAGTATATTTTCTGAAATCTGGCATTTAGTAATAACCAAGTCGAAGGAAATGAACTGTCTCTGTGTCCAGAAGAACCCAGAAACGAAAAACATATTTACTATTGATGTTTTAGACATTAATAAATTTTGGCAAGTATAATTTTGCCACACTGTTGACAAAAAAAATTTTTTTTTTTTAATTAACTCACGATTTGTTGTTACCTTGTGGGATGGTTATCGAAACTATCGAAACTTATTATTTTCAAAAAATTTTGGAGCCCAAAACAGGCACCATGTTCTAGACACCAGAATTGTAATGATTTAAGAAGGGTCGTAGACTATTTTTTAACAATTTTTGAAGTCCCTGCCTTCAATGTTTTTCAACCAACGACCCCTCTCGAAGTAATTGGTTTCCGTTTTAACAGTTATCCAGGTGCGGTGATAATTAATAGAACCACCCCACACATAAAAACCTCATCAATGACCACTGTCCTGCAGTCTCGGCATGTTCTCTGTCTTGCCGCTGAGATGTTAATTGCAGGGTGGAGACGGTAATAAGTTATCCCTCCTAACCGCTCATCCCACCAATCAGGCTGCTGTGTCGCAGGCTGCGCCACACAGAGAAAAAAGGTTTGCTCGAATAAAACAATAATATTTGTTCATATATGGCGAAACAAATATTTACTTGTTGGAACAAAATATTTTGTTAGTTTAACGAAACTCGGTAAGTGACAAAAAATAATTTGTTACACCTAATCGAATATATACATTTGAGTTGACAAAAATCATTTTTTTGGGACAACAGAATTTTTTCTACTAAAAAATATTTGTTTGAATTAAGAAAATGTATTTATTTAGCCGTATATAAACAAATATTTCGCTGAGGCAAACAAACCTTTCTCTCTTGATATAAGCTTTTGAACATAGGCCATTTCTAAGCACATGTATGTCTGTAGAAGAAAACTACAAAAAACCCAAAAGACAATAACACAAATTAAGCAAAAAATTGCTGTTGTCAACAGGATAGAAACACCACATAATATTCCATAACAGGAATATGGTCAACAATATTATTGAATATTATGTGGTGTTTATATCCTGTTGACAGCAGCAATTTTTTTGCTTAATTTGTGTTTTTGTCTTTTGGGTTTTTTGTAGTTTTCTTCTACAGACATACACGTGCTTTAGCAATGGCGTATGTCCAAAAGCTTACATCAAGTCATGCACTCCCATTGCACAAATCTTTCAGAGATAAAACCTTTCCCTCGGTGCAGGCCACGTGACACGTGACCCCGCCGGCAGAGCGCGGTGACCCAGGAAGCCACGCTGTGACCTCCCCCGGCTCGGCGGAGCTCCCCACCCCCCAACACCTCCACCCCCGCAGCGATGCAAAATAAAAACCATTACCGCGCGCCTCCCGCCGATACGCTCGCGAGACCAGGGCGTTAAGGGCGAGGTTTAATGGTCTCTCCGCGGGAGGGTGCGCCTAATGGACCGCGTCTCGCGGCGTGTGAAGGTGAGATGTTGGTCCAGAAGACCCGGAGCCTGCAGTGAGGTCTGGGCCTGGGGCAGTCGTGGACACGAGCAGGTGGCAACATGCTGCTGACTGCTGGTGTCGGGGTCTTTCATGCCGCTTCATCCTCCCCTTGTCTCCTGTTCCTCGCTTCATCCTGCTGCTCCCTGCTGTTCCCTGCTGCTTCCTGCTGCTCGCCGATACTCCCTGCTACTCCCTGATACTCCTTGCTACTCCCTGGTGCTTCCTGATACCTCCCGATACTTCCTGCTGCTTCCTGCTGCTCCACACTACTCTCTGTTGCTCCTCGCTGCTCCTTGCTTCTCCTTACTGCTCCCTGTTACTTCCTGCTTATTCCTGCTACTCTGTTGCTCCTCACTACTCCTTGCTGCTCCCTTCTCTCTTCCTGCTACTCCCTGATGCTCCCTAATGCTCCTGGCTGCTCCTTCCTGCTTCCACAACCACGTGGCCAACTATGTGTGAATTGATGTATATCCTGTGTATCGCATCAGCAGTATTCCCTGTTCATAATTATTCAACTAGGGTTCTCACCTACATGTATTAATACGCTTCTGTATTTTATAGATACACATTAGCCTAGATTAATGTCATCTTCGAAATTCTAATTAATCGCTTACCCGGATACGGCCGTACAGCGGTGAAATCAGGTCAGCAGTTTTGAGCATTCGTACAATGAGGTTGTTGAAACCATGCCTATGGCGCGCCTGGTGGCGGAATGGAAAAGCTTCGTGACCGCGAGGTACCGAGATGATCTCGGAACTCTGTGGACTTATTTATTTTGGCTTTTTTTGGCGCAGTTAAAACGTTCACGCCTTCTCTTACACTGAACCATAAGACATAATAAAATTACATACTATCAAATATCAAATTACAACATTCATTATGGATAATCTACTAATTTAACATCTAAGTTAAATACTAACATAAACCATTGAAAAAGAACGTAAAAAATATTAAAATATATTAATACGAAACTAAAAAATATAAAATATTGTTTTAAATACAAGATATTAAAAAATATAAAATACTAACTTAAAACATATAAATATTGTTTTAAATGGATAAATTAATAATATATTTAATATTCGTATTGTTGTACTTTGATTCTCTCATAGACTCACATACACAATCATTCAAAATTTTCTTGGTTACGTGTCTGTGAGTTTAGTGCGTCATTTATTTAGTAAGTTTTCCTTTTCATCTTGATAGGCGCGCGGTGAGGTAACGGAGTGTTGGGATAACGGAGTGATGCGCGGGGCTCCTGTATAACCAGGGATGTCACCGCGAGCGCCGTGCTGGGAGAAGAGGGCGTTGAATCACTCAGCCTCGCGTCTCTCGCTCTCTCGCTCTGCACAAGTCGATAGTGCGCGGGATCCAGGGACTGGCATCTTCTCCCCCTCGCCTGCCGGAGTTAGCGCGCTCTCCTGGGATTCCGCATCAGCCCCGTGCGGGGCTCAGGACACGTCGCGCCGGCAGTACCGCAGCTCCGTGCAGGGCTCAGGACGACTCTCGCCGCCAGTACCCACATCCCTCCAGCTTGTTTGTCCTGCGAGCCCCTGGGAGGAGGTCGCAGAGACCCCGCGCATGTCGGGCATAGAGCGGGTGTTATCAACCCCCCGTGCGGGGCTCAGGACACGTCACGCCGGCAGTACCGCTGCTGCGTGCAGGGCTCAGGACGACTCGCGCCGACAGTACCCACATCCCTCCAGCTTGTTTGTCCTGCGAGCCCCTGGGAGGAGGTCGTAGAGACCCCGCGCATGTCGGGCAGAGAGCGGGTGTTATCAGGGCGAGAGCACACCACCTCACGCCGCGGGCTGTGTCTTCAGAAGACCGCTGATGGGAGACTGCGGAGTGCAGCTGCAATGGGGTCGTCTTCTTGCACACTAGACTCTCTCCAGACCTGCAGAAAAGAAAACGTTTACTTTTTTCATGAAAGGAGTGTGTGGTTGGGAATGATAGCAAAGGTGTTCATTTAATACACCTTTCTTGAAAGGGGTGCGCTAAATAGTTAGGACATTCCACCATATTTCTCGTGCGACACGATGGCACTACCAATAGTAAAGTATGTTGAGCTTTATTAATTTATTTGTTTGATTTAAATATACATCAACATTTTACTAGTAGCTTACAGTAACTGCCTTACTCCCAGCAATAGACACCTTTAAAACTATTTGTCAATATTTAGTTATTATTGCGTTAGGTGTACACTTCAATAACGTAGACAACAAAAGATTACTGTAATATCTGAGTTATTATTCTACAAGTTTGTGTGTGGCAAATCCTCTAAAGGTTATTTAATCAAATTAGCCTTGACATGTCTTGCAAGGGTTCGCCCGTATCAGCAGTTGCTTAAACCATGCATAAGTTTTTAAATTTCACACTATCAATGTCTACTATAATTTTTAAGTGCCACTCGTTCTTACTATCTAGAATTCATCGTTTGTGCGACATAAAATTTCAAATTATAATTAATTAAAATAACTCATATGACTTTTTTTTAGTTGAATCTGAACAGCAGGAAGGTGAGTAAACGACAAAAAAAAACAAAGTTAAACTAGGCAACAATTATCAACTTTAGAAAGTACCAAATACAGTGCTAGTGGTTCGTCAAGCTTATAAATTGAAATGATAAATACGTCCGCAACATGTGGATGATTCCTGAACATCTACGATAGCTGGGAGTGTGCTTCGTTAATCCAGGTCTTCTTGTAATTGTTATTATCTTTTAAAGATTTGTGCAATGGGGGTGCATGACTTGATGTAAGCTTTTGGACATACGGCATTGCTAAGCACGTGTATGTCTGTAGAAGAAAACTACAAAAAACCCAAAAGACAAAAACACAAATTAAGCAAAAAATTGCTGTTGTCAACAGGATATCAACACCACATAATATTCCATAACAGGAATATGGTCACCAAACAACAATTCCTGTTATGGAATATTATGTGGTGTTTATATCCTGTTGACAACAGCAATTTTTTTTGCTTAATTTGTGTTTTTTGTCTTTTGGGTTTTTTTTTTTTGTAGTTTTCTTCTACAGACATACATGTGCTTAGCAATGGTGTATGTCCAAAAGAATGCATCAAGTTCTTGTAATTGTGTTGAGCCAGCAGTCGGGAAACGTGCAGGGTTGCTACTCGAACCAGCTGCCCAGTAGCTCAGGCGCGCCCCTCAGTAGCTCGGGCGCGCCCCTCAGTAGTGACAGCACAAGCCAGGCGCGGTTACACTCGCCAGCGCCATGTTTCCAGAGACACGGCCCGCCTGTGATGGCGAACCTCTCGTGCGCTGAGTCACACAGTCGCGCGCAGTTACCAATCCTTCTCCAGATTCTTCTCGCAGCGCTTATCCGCGGCCACTGATGACGTTTTAATCTGTTTCCCCATCAGTGGATTGGCTCGAGGACTGTTCCGTCTGTCGGGAAACGAACGTCTATAAATCACTGCGGCAATAACGTCAGCTGAAGCACTAGAGAACGACTCACGGGACATTAAGACTGTTGGTAATGGGCATTTAGGAACTGCTTGGGGCAAGATTAGCGCTGAAAGTATTTTTTTTTCTTTTTGTGGTCGTCTAAAGCCATTCGTATACGTAAAGTGCAAACATTCATATACTTTGTCCGTTAATGAAAGATGATTTCACAACGACCCCGCCATCTTGTGGAGAACTAATGAACACGAAAGAGTGACGAATGACTCGTAGCTACCTTCAAGATTCTGCACTGATACAAACAGTTTTGTGGAAGCTACAAAAAATTTTGTGAACATATATCCTGTTAAAAAAACTTTGAAATTTGTGTTGTCACTAATAAGTGGTTTTGTTTAGACAAAAAATAATAATTGTTCTTACCAACAAAAATGTTTTGTAGTGTCGTTATTGGCAAACTATTGTGAAAACACCTATGTAATAAGCTAACATTCCGAAGGGGGAAAAAAACTATTTTTGTATTAAGAGCAGATACTAGCGTTCTTACATGGAAATTAGTTGGATGATATTGTTAAACAGACGTCACCCAGCTCTAAAATTTGGCCTGGCCTTGTGAATCTGCTGTTTTCTGTCGCCATGCCTCATGGGAGGACGCGCCAGGTGTGCTCTCAAGTGGGTGACAGGCACGGGCGTGTGACAGCTGTGGAGCTTTCCGGCCGACCACTAGGTCCTGACAGCGCGCCATTCCCTGGTGTATCCTTCCGCCCGCCCTTCGAGTTGTTCGCACCGAGAGAACACGCGGCAATACCGTCGAGGCCAGTTGGGTTGAAAGGCTTTCACCTTTTAACTATATGGACCAGTATACAATATCAATCACTGAAGTACATGATTTAGAAGCATATATCATTTTTTGGACGTGATAACGTTTTATAAATCAAAATTGTCACGTTCCGCCTGAGCCGAGCGTGCAAGAACCGGCCAACCACCGTGCGGGAAAATCTTCTATAATATCAAACAGGTTAAGGCGGGCTTACTAACTAAATTGTTCGTGATTATATTTAAGTTAAATTATTTAAATTAAATTTGCAAAAAACTGTAAATAATATTTGAAAATTAAAAAAGTATGCAATTTTTCATCAATTGTTTTCTTATGACGTTATCACGTAAAATTATCGTCCGTAAACCGACTTTACAGACAAACACACACACCCTTTTTTTTTATTATAGCGTATTTTTTTCAGCTTGGCAACATTTTTTTGCATTATGCGCGCGCATCGCAAGAATTCGTTCTCATAATTTTTGTGACAAGGCGCCCGGACGAGTGTGTCTGTAGCGCGGCGGCGCGGTCCGACTGTCATGGCGCCCGGGCCTGGGTGGACCCTCTCAGTGTGTGAAATAAATATACATACCCGCTGCGGTTATTTTAAAGTGAAAAAATATATATAAATAAAGCTTAGTTTGGACTTATGAAAATAGCAACCATAATTTTACCCTGTATTTTCAGGTTAAATGACATTCTAAAAAGAGTGTTGGTAAGAAATAACCATGCAATATTAATGTAGTACGTGACTTATAAAATAGTAACTTTAATCATGTGCTTTATTTTAATGTTAAATACCATTCTAAAAAGAGTGTAGGTGAGAAATAACCATGCAATTACAATGTAGCACGTAACTGTACAATTGTGTTGTTGCGTGTGCTCCACATACGCACAAGATATGTCGCGCGGCGCCTAACCGCGCGCCGATGCAACCAGCACAAGGAAAGTGTTCGCGCGCTGCGCGGGCGAAGTTCGGAGCCGCTCGGCAGTCCTCGGGGAAGCTCGTTTTGGCGGGCTTGCCAACCGGACATCGCCGCAGGCGCCGGTTCCGGTTGCCCCGACCGAGAACATTCTGCCATGTTTGATACGAGCAGTTCGCAGAGTATAAAAGGGGGCCCATATTGCGGTGAAAGAGGAGACTCGTCGCGACCGCCAGCGACACCAGCCGGAGGCCCTGCTGGCCTTCGCTGCGGAAGGAAGCTACACCGTCAACACGTCTCGCCGGCTGCCGTCACGCTGCCCGTTGGAAGAAGCTCCCACTTGGTAATGTACTGTTTCGTCGTAGACACTTATAAACCGAGTGGGTAGAAAACTTAGAGTGAGAAGAGGGGCAGTGGTGACGGAGGCAAGGCTTGGAGACGGCGGTGTGAGCTGTGAGTCCCGAGGAAAGACTTGACTACCGACTGGACATACAGCACTTAGGTGCGAAACCCGGCAGTGACACACCCGAAGAATAAACCCAGTGCCCACACCGACGAGCATTTCTCGCGCTAAGATAGTTTGCGCAGATAGTCACTGGTAATCCATGCATCGAGTTGCCCGCAGAAATACGAGTCGACAAGAGTCGACGAGCTGTTAGTGTGTGGAAGGCGGAGGGGGGGGGGGGTTGGCGTCTCCGAACCTGGGTCCAGGCCTGTAACCGTATGTGGAGGCCATGCCGACCGTGGTTGTAGTTGCCCGGAGTGCCTCCTAGGGCACCTGGGCGGTCACCAGGCAGTGCGTCGCCGGAGACTGGGCAGACCTGAGTGGCGCGCGTGTTGCCCAGGGGCGTCCCGTCGCGTCGCCATGGCAACCAGGGGCGGCGCGTCCCGGCTCCTTGGCGGGGAAGGCGGGGAGGACACTCAGACATGGGTCTTCAAGATAGTTTGTTTCGGGCCCGCCCGCCCACGAATAGATTCCCAACATACGTAGCTACGTTGATTGTGAGAAGTAATGCGTAATCTGTTATCAGGCAAAAAATAAAAATAAAACTGAAAACTTTATTCACTTTTATTTTGGTAGCCACGCATTTTGTGGGGGTGGTGTACTAGGAAATTTTGCATCTCGTACCGATTTATATAGAACATGCTTTTTTTTATCACAAAATATCACTAAGTGTTTCTCTCACAGTTTAAATCTCTGTTACTAAGCGATTTGTCGCCAAGTAGTTAAATTAACACCATAAACCTATAACTTTGGATAGGAACCTTCCGTACGAGTTTTTTTTTTTTTGCTTGTAGTTAGGGGCCCACCCGACAGATAGTGACACATGTCGCGCAAAACATTGTTTCAGTTTCCACTGTAAGAATCGCACTTCCTTATCTCCCTTCTTGTCCTGTGGCGGAGAGCGCCAGCCGCCATCCGGTAGCTTAGAGGATCTCAGTGTCAATCGCGCGCTCAACAGTGCTTAATAAGTGCTCAACAAGTGCTGAACAAGTGGTCAATAAGTGCTCAGCAAGTTCTCAGGAAATGTCTTAGAAAGTGCTTAACAAATGTTCAGAAAGTTCTCAACAAGTGCTCAACAAAGTGCTCAACAAAGTGCTCAACAAAGTGCTCAACAAAGTGCTAAACAAAGTGCTAAACAAAGTGCTCAGATAGTGCTCAACAAGTGCTCAGCAAGTGCGAAAGAGTTCTTGTGGTCCGAGGTCCGGGTTGCCTGACCGCGCGCTTCAGCTGAGGCGAACCTCACGCGAAACTCGCATTTAAAAAAATTAATTTTTTTAGTAACTTATATTTGTATTTTTCTGTCCTACAGCGATTATAAAACTGTAAACATTAAAATGCTTTAAATGAGTGACAAAACGTTGAAAGTTATATTTTAAAAATTGTTTGCCCTAATATTTACTGAAAGTAGATTGCAAATAAAATACTAGCCTAAGACGCTGTGACAGTTTATACGACGCTTTTCGTTCCCAGAAAAAAATAGATGTCGATAACATTTAGGTCACTGGGTCATTAGGTCATCCAAGCGACAGGCTCGCTTGAAGCATAGTTCGACATTTAATTGGAGTCATGCTGTTCATCCAGGGACTCTTGGGCGTATGCATGCCCCAATACTGTGCTATCAGCGTCTTGCTCTGCACAGAGAACAATCTAGCCCGGTCGCCCCGCCTCTACGACAAGCGGGGTGAATTAAGTGGTGCTCTAAGTCACTTCTTCGACAAGCGGGGTGCATTAAGTGGTGCTCTGAGTCACTTCTTCAACAAGCGGGGTGCATTAAGTGGTGCCCTAAGTCACTTCTTCAACAAGCGGGGTGCATTAAGTGGTGCCCTAAGTCACCTCTTCGACAAGCGGGGTGCATTAAGTGGTGCTCTGTCACCTCTTCAACAAGTGGGGTGTTCTACGTCATCACGTGTCGAATCAGAATACTACATCGCGTGAAGTTTCTCGAGTTTGGCTTCACAGCCACCCGGGTGTTCCATGGTCAAAGAGCCACAGACTTCCGTTTGTAAACGATAAGTGTGAGTACTCGCAAGAGAAAGAATAAATTAAATTTCGTACCACAAAACTTTGTGTTTGTTCGACTCAAGATAATGCTGTTAAAGGATTAAACGGCTATGCTTTGTGAGACTTAGATATGTATTAGTACTGATGCTAAACGTGTCATTTGAACTATGCGTCATGCCGTGCTATGGATATTTAAAAAAAATTTAAAAAATCACTTCGGTTTACTTGCTATCACGAGTATTATATTTACATTAAAATGTAGTTAGTTTCGTTACAGGGTTTATTGCTACGTCATTTATGACAGTTTTACAGAACAGGCATTTTAAATACAATAATAAGAATTTGACCGCTTCAGAAGTAGAGCTTCGCAGCTGGGGGTAAAAGCATTAACTGAACGGATTAGTTGTTTAAAAACACGAACACCACTGAGTAAGTTGGTAAGTTCACAGAGTTGAGCACACCAAAAGAGAGAGATGTGTGTGTGTATGTGTGTGTGTGTGTGTGTATGTGTGTGTGAAAGAGTGGCAGCATGGAGAAAGGACAATCTCCGAGGGGAATATCGGAACGCGCTCCGAGCGCCTGTGCTCACAATCGCATAACGGGAACACGATGAGCTCCGAAATTCGGGAATTCCTCTCCAATGCGATTATTCCGCGCCAGAGGAGCTGGCGACGAGGGACGAGGTAGGAGCGACCGAAGAATGTCTCTCGCAGTTCCAGATACCACCGGCAGTGGCGCTGGTGTGCTCAGTGCCCGAGGAAGAACCACAGAGGGAGCATGTATCATTACAATTATTATTGCTTCATGCTTATACCCCACCTAGATTCAAGCTCTATTTCAAGATATAAGAGTTTTAGTTTTCACATTATCTTCAAACACATCTTTTTTCCAATAGATCTTCCCTTTCATCTCCTTTATTCTAATTTTTCTAGTCTTCTATCTTCATGCTGTATATTTTATCTTAGTTGTCTCGAACTTTATTCTTCAAGGTTCAATTTTTTTAATTTTTATTCATTCATAAGATCAAAGAATATATCAGTACAAATTATAATTTTATAATCATGTCCGGGTACATATTAGGGTCGTCATACCCTTCATATTTTGGTCACGTCTTCCGTTAACTTGTGCTCTACTGTCTCTCTCCCTAGGGTTTTAGTTTCCATTTCCGTTGTGGACATTAGTCAGGCCAAAAAATATTTCTGTCATTATTTTTTTAAGCAAAATACTTCTCTAAATTATTGTAATAGATGTATTAGTTTGTATTGTTAAGTTTTAATTTATTCTTTTAGTCCAAACTTTAGGCAGGTAGAAGTAATGATATTTGTTCATGGCAGTCTCTTATTTTCATTTTGAGTGTTTGAAAATTTGAGAATGGGGATTTCAATCACTGCGGTTGAAGAAAATTTTACGTCAGACATCGGGAGGACTGACGCACTGTTACTTCCAAGCAAACGCAGCACCGTTCCATTTGTGAAATTACAACCACATGCCGTATATCGAGAGCTGAGATGCTTACGCACATAAAGAATGTGTGATTAAGTTTCCCATAAATCCTGTCTTGAGACGGTGTAGCACGGAGGCTTATGGCGACGGGAAGCGTTCTTTTCACAGACGAGAGAGCCAAACGGCCGATCGTGCATCTTCGCGTTTTTTTTTTTTTTTTGTTCATTGTAAAAGGTTAGATTAGCTGCATTATAAATACTTTAAAACATTTTGGACGGTTGATTTGGTTAGGATAGCTACATTGAAGATACTGTGAAATCATGTAAACGGTTTCCTAGCTCTGGATAGCTACATATTAAAAAGTTATTTACTAAGCAACCATAAAATGATTTTACAGTATTTTTAATGTAGCTATACTAACCTAATATAACCAACCATCCACAATGTTTTAAAGTATTTATAATGTAGCTAACACATCCTAATCGACCGCAAAATTTAATGCCACACCGGTTTATACAATGAGATAGAATGGGGGAAAAAGCGAGCGTGAACTTCGGGGAACTGCGGGTGTGGCTCTCTCGCCTGTGAAATGAAGTCTTCCCTATGGCGACGGCAGCTCCAGGATTGCGCCTGCCTCCGGAACACAGGAGCGCAGATTCCTGCTGGAGTGTCGGGACAGCTCCTCGGGTCTTGCCAATCACGGTGTCCCGGACACGTTTAAGTCAATTACACTAAAAATTACTAAACGTATCACAACATTACATAGTTTGCAAATAATCCACACGTGTATAAATATTATAATATTATGACTAGCTGTAAGAATTTGATTTTCCTTCGAAAGACGGTTGTAGGCAATGAAATATTGACTAAACGAAGTTGAATTTCATTGCATTCACTTTGTTTTTTCTAGAGACGTACGAGACTGTGAAATCCAGATAAAAACGACACAATTAATGACTATGCACTTGCAAACAACTCGATTGGCAGCAAGCGCGCACGAAAGCACAACTTACCGCCATGATGGTTCAACAACAACTGTTGCTTCGTTGCCGGAAGCTGCAGGGCTACCCACCTCGGGCAGGCAGCCAACTTGAAAAACTTGGCGCTGCTAGCAAGCAGCGCGGGAAGTTCAAAATACAAATGTTTCAAACACTATACACTAAATTACACACAATATTTACAAGTCCAAGCACACTTGAAATTGAAAAAATTGAAAGGGATTCACTAAAGTTGTTCGTTTTCCGAAAAACCAGCGTTATGCTTCATCGGAAGTGGTATATCTGTCGTCAGGTCATGCAAAAACGATTGCGCAATTTCTACATACGTCCTACGACCGTAGTTCGAGGACCGTTATTCCCGGCTCTCGTGACTTCCGCTTGTTCTGTGGACGACAGGGTGATCGCGTGTCAAGAGCGACGCGAAGTGCATTTTCCTGACGACAGACCGTAGCCGACACGGGCGAACTGAAACGGGAAATCGGTGTGTTGCATTTTAAAGAGAGAAAGAGTTTTGGAAATGAACGGGCGGTCGAGGCAGCTGATGGCGGGTGCAGACCACCAACTAGCAAGCGGCGAATGGAAGCGGGGTGTGTTCCTAATCATGTAAATGCTGAAGGATGGCGTGTTCCGCCTCTGTGGCCTCATGAATAAGCGCCCCCAGTTGGGACGGCCGCGGCAATCCCCGCCCGCGATGATAGCGCGCGCAGGAAGGCCCCCGGAAGAATGGAATGCGATGATGCCCCTCGATTATAAACGCATTTAGTCGGACGGGTTCCCCCCTGGGGCAATTGAAGGACCATCGTTGGGCTTACGCATTTCAGTGCGAGCTAAGTATATGAAAGTCTTAGGTACTCCTATACTTTATCAAAAATCATTACCAAAAACACTTTCACAACGTTGTCTCTTAAATTGATAAAGATTTGGAAACGTTCGTAATATTTGCACCAAATGTTGACGTACCAGGAAAAAAATTATTTTCAAGTACTTTTTTTAGGGATTTTATTCTGATTTTTTATTAACAGTAAGAGACAGGAGGAAAAAACTGGCAGTTTACCTAGTGTAACAAAAATGATATAGTATTTACGCTAACTTTGACCTCAGGAACTGTCCATAGCTAGGACCAATTCCTTGAAATAACCTGAACTTGAATAAGAAATTATTTTGTGCCAGCTGCGTTTAGGTACTTCAGAAATAAAATCTGGCTGAAATACAACTTTGGTGTTTTCTCGTGATTGACATTGGGAAACGTTGGCATTGGTAACTAATCCGTGTGTTTTTTTTTCGGCAGACGATACACTCCAACTTTACCGGCGATTGTCCTTGATCGTCGGGGAACATTTTTAAAGATTTCCCGGCGAGCCATATATATTTCTCCGAGATTTTCGAGTGTTCCAAATTCTTCCGGAGGGCAGCTAAGGTACGGCGGCTCAGTTGCCGGCGTGCCCTTGGGGAACATATGGACCCTTTTTTTTCTGTTACGTCCTTTATTTCCCCCCCCCCCCTCTCCCGCCAAATACGACAGCTTCCTGTCCTTTCGCCCTCTCTTCCTTCCCGTTGTCATCTGCCCTCCGCCTCGCTTTCCGCGGACGACGAGAAAAATATTTTTTCCCTTCCTCCTCCTCGGGACCCGACAGCGACTCCGTATAAACCGCCAATATCCCGGACCCCGCAGAGTTCAAAACACAATCCCCCCCCCCCTTCCCAACGCAGTGCTTACCTCGAGCAACCACCCCTCCCCCCCTCCCCGGGCGAACAGCTATGAGGGTGGAGACCACGTGAGCTCCGATTTACGACTCGGTGTTCACCGGAAGGAAAAATAAACTACGTCACAGCTCCCTGTTTAAGTGGGAAGTTGACGAAGAAGGCTTTCAAAAGTTTTTTTATAATAAAAACTCGAAACTTACATAAAAGTTAATTTTGCTTTTGCTTTCACTTATTTACTTAAACTCTTATTTTTGGGACTTAATTCTCTCTTTTTGTGGCAACTTCGTATCCCATTCCTTTTGTTTATTTTCTCATCCTAGGACTGGAGGCGCCTCCATTTCGGACAAGGCGGAGAATTTATTTTTTCTCATTCCTGCTCGTACATGCAATGTATGTCACCATGTGTGACAGTTGGTAGCCCTGAAGCTCCTCAGCGGTCTTAAGCCCCCCGCCATTCCTTTTTCCCAACATGATGTAGCATTTGAATTCCAGAGCCGTGTAGAGTCATTTCCTAGTCTTGTTGTTTCTATGTTGTTGAATTCCCTTGTGGCCACCACAATAAATTTTGTTTCTCTTGAATGTTTGTAGTCTTATCTTTGTTCAACTGTAAGTTATTCCTGGTGTTGATTTGACAACCATGATCGGTGCTCTTGTAAGGCTGTATACTTTATTGTGGGAACTGCATAGGTTCTGCGAGTTGTAAGACGACAACTCAGTATTATAACTTATGTTATATTGACTCGTCAACCTACTGTATAGGACATATAACTTACCTGAATCATAGCTCGTATACATTTTAATGTTAATCTTTGTCTTGTTTCTGATTGTACTGTTCTATTAGAGTAATGCAATGTCAAGATTGTTATTTAAAAGTTGTAAGCATGAGTAATGTGTATCCACATTCGCTGGGAATGTTTTAGCTAGCTCAACATCAGCTTTAAACTCCTTTTTTCGCGAATTTCTGTGCATTGGAATTATTTTTTATTGACCCCGAGTTGCGTTAGATTCGCAGTCCGCGTATGCACTCGTGTTTAATATTGCACTTGATCGTTGTTTGTATTGGTTTTGAGACATTTAAAATTGTTATCATTATTGTATACATGCTTCCGTGTTTACTTCTTATGATGTATATTGATTTAATAAAAAAGAAAGCATTTTTTTTTTTCCTTGAACTCAATTTTTTTTATGATTCAGATTCAGCACACCTTCTATGCTTGTAAGTTTCCCTAACAGAAGGGAATTTTCTTTGAGTTTCTCTAATTATGTCCTCGTTGCTGGTTGGAGCTTCCTCTGACGGGATCTCATCACAGTACGCTTCAAAGTGACAGAGTTTCATGACTTTATGTAGGCTTTTGGAGATACGCCATTGCTTAGCACATGTATGTCTGTAGAAGAAAACTACAAAAAAACACAAATCAAACAAAAAAAAAGCAAAAAATTGCTGTTGTCAGGATTTAACGCCACACAATACTCCACAATAGGAATATGGTCAACAAACAAAGAAAAACAAATAAAAATGGACTGATAGAACGAAAAAAAAAACACAAATGATGAAAGCACAAAAAAAAAAACCGAACCCAAAAAAATTCAGCACAACAGTTGAAACGAGACAAAAACACAGCAAAACGAAAAGACGAAACAAACACAATAGTTTCCAAAAACAAAACAACAAAAGAGAAACGAAAAAACCCACACAAATGATGACAGCACAAAAAATATTGAACCCAAAAAAATTCAGCACGACAGTCAAAACGAGACAAAAATACGACCAAACGAAAAGACGAAACAAACACAACAGTTTTCTAAAACAGAAACAAGCTACGTTTCGGGAACTGCTATCTGCTCCCGTCCTCAGGCAGAGACGCACATGGTACGGAAACACAGGTGCGAAACACAGGTTTCATATTATCATTTTGCAAGGTAGGGCTAAAGGCTTGGTCTATCACGTTTTGTTGAGAACTTAGTTTTCTTAGCGTTACTCTTATTGAAAAGGCTAGTCTTGTACATTTTGCTGAAACAGATTTTTTTTTGTTTGCAATTTATATTCCATCTCAACATTTTTCTTTAAATATTTACTTAATTATATATCATAGTGGTTATAAGTCACGCAAGTGTTCATAGATATTATACTTTGCGTTATCTTTTATACTCTGAATATAAAGTTTAGTGAAACCATTTGTTACCTAACAACAAGTGCAACAGTACTATAGATTTACAGTAAAAACTCTAATCGTTTTTTTTCCTCTATTGTTATGTTTTTTGTTCATGATTGTTGTTGTTCTGTTTTTTTGCCCTGTTATTATTCATCTCGGTGACATCCCATTTATTGTATTTGTATTTATATCAATCATGTGTATACTTGTGTTTGTATATATTTGTATATATGTGGTGCCAACTATAACAGTTTTTCAAATCTTTTAGCAGGCATGTCACATTAAATTAATTAAATAAATAACCACGAGAACATCTCTTCTGTGTTTGTTCCAGGCGCCCAACAGCGAGGGAACACAAACAGCGCTGATGGCAGAGAAGAGACGAACAAGAACAGCGACAGAACTGAAATATTTTATGCCGCAAAGACCTTTGATTGGTTTGGGATGTCTCGTAGCTAGTATTTTGAAAAACAACACTGGGTAGTGGTCAATTAGATAGCGAGTTTTAACTGAATCGCCGCGAAAGGAGTCAAAGCCGAGGGGGGGAAAGTTCGTAGAGAGAGACGACAAATCAGAGTGAAGATCACTTCAGCCTTAAGTCTAAGGGGAATGAAATAGTGGCCTTGTCCAAACAACTCAAAGCTTCCTAGAAATAATGTGCTAATGGTTGTGAAAACATTTTCCGTGGTGGTGTGGTTAAGTTAAATATATATATTTAAAAAAAAAAAACTTTCCTGGAAATTCGTAGGCTGTATTCTCTTCTTCAAGCTGGTATTGTCAAGTTAGCTTCAGGGGGGAAAAACAACTGTGGTTGCAGTAAGGAAAGAGGTGTGTAGCGTAATGTGCAGTTTCTAACCGAGCTGAAGTTATTAGTTTCTAGTGCGTTCAGGTGGGCTAGGGAATGTAATATTGGTGAGGAAAAAAAAGGTGAAAGGTTTCATAAAAGACAGTAGCAAAACGCGTGGTTTCTATTAGCGCGGGAAACATCTGTTCTCTTGGCTCGCTGGAGGAGCAGATGGTAATGTCGTTGAGGAACATGCGGCGGTAGGAAGGGCGGAGGCTCTGCGAACGGTCCGTAGCGGGACGCGCAGCTACTAGCCGCGCCGAGCACATCCGCCTGCGTTGGCGGCCAACAATGGCGTGTGGGTGCGCGCGGGCGACCTGGACCTGCTGGTAGTGGCGGCCGCCTCCGCGCCGCCCCCGCCGCCGCCGCCGGCCATGCTGATCGGGGACGGCGAGGACAGCTGCTGCTACAGCGAGGACGACGAGGAGGGCGGGTCGCCGCCCCCGGCATCGCCGCCGCCGGCCCCCGCCTCCGAGCCGGGCACGCCGTGCCGCCGCTGCCGGGGGCGGGCCGGGGGCGGGCTCCGCCGCCAGCTCAGCGCGCACAGCTCGCACAGCGCCGCCACCGTCAACAGCTACACCGGCTCCTGCCGCAGGGGTGAGTAGTCTCCGCTTCCCCCCCTCACTGGGTAGTGACCTCCAACTCCTGGTCGCCTGACTCTGCCTCTAGGGGCACGGTTACACGGGGTAGTGACCTCGTTGCCCTGGATTGGTGTTGCCCATCATTAACGTGTAGTATTCTACTGTCCTTTACAAAAATAACAGCATAGACCTGCTTACATTTAAAAAAAAATTACATAATAGTAGCCAGGATTCTGCCATTTCAATTCGAAAATACCTTGCTACCCTTCAAAAAATATACGCAATACCTAGTTTTTACCCTCAGCAGCTCTCTCTCTCTCCCTCTCTCTCTCTCTCTTTCTCTCTCTCTTTGAAAAACAAGAGAAACACTGCGACTTAACTAAACACACGAATCATAATAAAATGAAAACCGTTTGGTTCTATGTGAGTCTCTACGACCACTACACACTTATATGCTTTTCCCTTGTCCAAGTTTATTACAGCAGAGTACTTCACCTTTCTGGTTAAATGGTGCCCGTACTAAATAGGTTAACGCTGGTTTTACAAATTACCATGAATTTTATCACAGGCTCAATCAAATCTGAAGTTACGTTTTGGCTACCACCAACGAGTCACTTCCCACCGTCACAGCTGCAAAGGGAACATGCATTTGTCAGAGAATACAAGATGATCATAGCCAATACCCAGCTACCATTTCCCTCCATGCAACCACCAATCTACCTAGCCACATCACTGTTAGCAGTGGTTTTAAACAGGAAAACAAGAAGAAAGAACAGTAGATTGGAAAATTTTCCAACCGACAGTCAGGTATTGTAGTAAAACAATCAAGAGCCGCCGATATTTCATCTTCCTCGTAATATACGATCATAAAAAAAATCGGATCAGGATTAATATGTACCGAAACTACCTATTATAAATGGTGATAGAATACCCTCAATGTGATTATGTTACAGGAAACTCGACTATTCTCTACCCTGTCCAGCAATATCCCCTTGAGACATGAACAATTTTATTGGATGATCTTTAGAATGCAACTGATAGAACACTCGGATTTTTTGTGAAATTCGGAAACCTGTTTATCAATACAGATCGATACAATACTCCTATACTGGTTTTATACACAATTTCATTGTATCCTTTTCTCTCGTGATTAAGATGCGTTTCATAAAATCCAGATGTGTCCAGGGGAGCTGTGGTGATGTCTTTTTCCCAGGATGCCCCTTTCGCCAACAATTTTGGTTTATGAGGCATTTTCGCGTACAAAACACGCTTGAAGACGAAACAAAAAGAAGGCCGGGAGAAATACATGGAGACCTGAAAAATTCGCGGATACATTTCGCGACAGGTTAGAATCCAAATACGTTGGCCTTCTTGCTGCTTCAGTGATTGGGCAACAGTTTATTTGAAGGACTCTGGGCCAATGGAAAACCATTAACCAATGAAGTATCGAATACGATCATTCCAGTTAACATGTGTCAGGATTCAGTAGCCAATGAGCAGTTGTAGTTCGTCTGAGTGCGTAGATGATATTGGAGTTCATCCTATAGGTCATTTAAATCGCGAATTTTTACGGTCTCTAGATATTACGCTATGTGGTTGTTAAAATACGATATAGAAATCCTCATAATTTGGAATTGGTGCGGTTTCTTCTCAAGAAGTGCTCGCCGTTGGGCATCCAGGCTGAACAGAGATCACGTAATTCACGGAGGTCTCTCAGCAGGGGACATCTCGGGCACCCGAGGAAGGAGTCCCCCGGTCGAGGTCTGGCACCGGAAGCACGGGGGTCGCTCCTAGGGAGTGCCGCTTGGAGCTTCCGGCGAGGACCCTGTGCGGAGGAAATGACGACGGCTCCTGAGGACTCGAAGGAGTAAATCAAACCGGCGCGCGAGGGGGTCACCACGCCCACCTCTGGGCCCGACAAGTGCCTCACCCGTCCCCTTGAGGCGCGCCGGGGAATGTATTAGCGCGCCAAGTGGAAGACTCCGATTGGTGCAGCGGAGGAGGAGAGGCGGCGTGGTTGGTCGTGCGGAAATATTGGGGGGAGTGGAGGGTTGGGGGAGACGCGAGCCTGCTTTATCTGCGCCGTTTCCGCCACGGGGAGAAAATGGATGCGTCAGAATCGTTCCCTCCGAGGAGGTGGGGGAAAAAGAGACGTGGAGCGACGAAGACTCCGACGGGTATAGTATCGCCGGAACAATGTGGCTTGTCTAATGACGCCTCTCTGTCGTCCTGCTCTGCTCCCGTCGTCGCCCCAGCGCAAACACTCGGAGCTCTCCGGAAACACGTATCGACATTTCCCCCCGGCCCTTCAGACACACCCCCCGTCCTCCTGCGCGGTGGAATTTGAAATTCATGAGTCTGCGGAGCGTTGCGCGATTTATGCGAGGAAAAATTTGACGGCGGCTCTGAAAGAGAGGGAAAAAAAACGATTTCATGGGAAGACCTGTATGTTTTTTTTTTAAGAAATCTGAATGGATTCTTGTGATGATGTGGCTGATGGGTTTGGCTGGGTATTGTTAGTTCACGGATTTACAACCCTCGGTAGCACTGGCAGGTGTAATTATAGCCGATGTATTTAACGAAAATAAGAAAAGTCAGTTATTTTAAAATCAACGAATTATTTACGCTAGGTGAGGACTGTGACGCATCGCGCGGGCTGGAGGGGGAAGCGCCGCCATTTTGAGGTCATTTTGCTGCGTTTCAAGATTTACATTTAGTATATATCTTTTGACTCGGAGAAGCTACGACGTTCGTTTGGTTTTCAATCGTCAGCTCTCGTCAAAATCTATCGATCGTATATATATGGTGAATATATATGGTGTTGAAATAAAAAAAAAGCGTATTTGATATTTTTTATAGATAATATTACCTGTTACGTACACGACATGTCCATGACACAGCCACACCACCTTTTTTTATTATTTGCTGTAAACGATTCCTGATAGTTAGGTTCTTGTCAAGATTGCTGTGTCTTATAATTCTAAAAATTTCTTGTTTGAATATGTAATATCTTACAAGCACTTTGCTCCTCCCAGACGCAATGCCGACAGTGCTTGAGAGTTAGTAACCGTTACGTTAAAAATACGCGCTGGCTGTAACCACAGAATTTGAATTTAATGAATCCAAAATGACAGCGGGTACGTTTGTAACTCCAAATAAAAGAACGTGCCGTTATTTACTTCAGATGATTCGGACCGTTCATTAGGCAAATTCTACTCGTAAGTGAATGATGGGCCACACAAACAGTCCACCCCATCGTTAGTCCAGGGTATCGCCCCCCCCCCCCCCCCCCCCCCCTTCCCAAACTTTTCTAATCTCCAATATTCTCGGTTCTCCTCAGGCCACGAGCATAAACCCATTCTTCAGACAACCGGAAAAAAAAATTGATTGAAATATCGGACAGCCCTCGTCATAAACTCGCGCTGTTGGCTGGCGGGGAGAGGGGAGGGGGTAATGCTAGCCATGACCCGGAGCTGTGCGGGCGGATCGCGAACTCAGAAAGGGGGGGGGGGGGGGGGGAGAGAGATTCTATCCGAGGCGTATCGCCTGAGTTATCGCGACCAAGAGCATTACCTGAGCCTCGGCCAAGCTTTCCTGGCGGGTAATTGGCGGCGGTCACGAGCGTAACCTCCCGCCCGTAGCCCGGTGCACACGAGCCTGCTTCCCGCCCGTAGCCCGGTGCACACGAGCCTGCTTCCCGCCCGTAGCCCGGTGCACACGAGCCTTCTTCCCGCCCGTAGCCCGGTGCACACGAGCCTGCTTCCCGCCCGTAGCCCGGTGCACACGAGCCTTCTTCCCGCCCGTAGCCCGGTGCACACGAGCCTTCTTCCCGCCCGTGGCCCGGTGCACACGAGCCTGCTTCCCGCCCGTAGCCCGGTGCGCACGAGCCTTCTTCCCGCCCGTAGCCCGGTGCACACGAGCCTTCTTCCCTTCCGTATCCCGGTGCACACGAGCCTGCTTCCCGCCCGTAGCCCGGTGCACACGAGCCTGCTTCCCGCCCGTAGCCCGGTGCGCACGAGCCTTCTTCCCGCCCGTAGCCCGGTGCACACGAGCCTTCTTCCCTTCCGTATCCCGGTGCACACGAGCCTGCTTCCCGCCCGTAGCCCGGTGCACACGAGCCTGCTTCCCGCCCGTAGCCCGGTGCACACGAGCCTGCTTCCCGCCCGTAGCCCGGTGCACACGAGCCTTCTTCCCGCCCGTAGCCCGGTGCACACGAGCCTTCTTCCCGCCCGTAGCCCGGTGCACACGAGCCTTCTTCCCGCCCGTAGCCCGGTGCGCACGAGCCTGCTTCCCGCCCGTAGCCCGGTGCACACGAGCCTGCTTCCCGCCCGTAGCCCGGTGCACACGAGCCTTCTTCCCGCCCGTAGCCCGGTGCACACGAGCCTGCTTCCCACCCGTAGCCCGGTGCACACGAGCCTTCTTCCCTTCCGTAGCCCGGTGCACACGAGCCTGCTTCCCGCCCGTAGCCCGGTGCACACGAGCCTGCTTCCCGCCCGTAGCCTGGTGCACACGAGCCTGCTTCCCGCCCGTAGCCCGGTGCACACGAGCCTTCTTCCCTTCCGTAGCCCGGTGCACACGAGCCTGCTTCCCGCCCGTAGCCTGGTGCACACGAGCCTGATACCTGTCTGTGAGGCCTGGGTTACACGAGCCTGCTTCCCGTCCGTGATGCCCGGTGCACACGAGCCTCCTTACTGTCCGTGAGTTCTGGTTTACACGAGCCTCCTTACTGTCCGTGAGTTCTGGTTTACACGAACCTGGTTCCCGTTCTTGAGACCTGGTGCACACGAGCCTGATACCTGTTCGTGAGGCTAGATTTACACGTACCTGCTTCCCATCCTTGAGGCCCGGTGTGTACGAGCTTGGTACCTCTCTGTGAGGCCTGGTTTACACGAGCCTCCTTCCTATCCGTGAGGCCCAGTTTACACGAGCTTCCTTCCCGCATGGAGGGAAAGAGAGTGCCAACAAGACAGTGCTCACTGGATCGTAAGAGAAGCAGTGTTCAGGACCTCTTTTTTTCATTTTTGCGCTCAACTTTAGTCTTTAGTTTATTTCAGCCCGGAATTTTGCATGAAACTGTATAAAACAAACAAAAAACTAAATTATTAATCAAACCAGGTATTAACTGTATACGTAACCGCTATAAAACGTTGCGGTTACAATACCTTTAGGATAGACCTATTAATCTTCTGCACATCGGGGCAAATATCACCTGCTCATTGGCTACTTTCTTGCCAGACATATTCACTGGGTAATTTGCGATTTCACACTTTCCCTAGTCGAGGGTTTCATGTCGGCCTAGAGTTCTCGGATAAACGTAACCCGAAATACTTCCAATAATTTCCCGGTCCCAATTATTATTGGTAAACCACCAATAACTCAGACTTCAATAACTAAACCAGAGCCACCATTGTTTGATGGATTCATTTAGCTCTAGGATAGACTAAAGTTACCTAAACAAGCAATTTTAGTGCGCTCATTAGTCTACAACAAAATCACACCATTTGGCGGTTTACACGTGATTGTCTAACCATTTCTTCTTCTCGTTTAAAAATGTCTTAAGGTCGTCAACGGCATGTCAAGAGCACTGTGGTCCAACTTTCGACGTGAAGCAGAATTATATGTGCTTCAACCTTCTTTGTCACACAATTGATTCATGAAATAATATTGTCTCTAGTGGAAACAACTTTAGAATTTCGTTTTGGACATCTTTGTAGCTTTCTATTTGCGTACTTTGGGAATTTCGCGCGAACTGGCTGGTGTACCTGACGCTGTCACACACGGTGGTCGTTCACACGAGGGTTTGGCTTCAGCCCGAGCGCGGGGATTGGCCCGTGTGAACCGGGCTTGATCGCCTTGAATCAGGGGGAGGGGTTGGGGAGTAGAGGGGGCGCAGGAGAGGACCTCGGCCCCTGGAGCGGTATGGGTAGAGACCTGCAGAATTCGCGGATTTATTCGGTGATAGGCTAGAATTCAAACACATATACCTCTTAGATGATTTTGCCATTGGCTTACTGTTCATCTGGACGAATCTCAACCAGTTATAAACCCTCAACCAAAGAAGGATCGAATCACAGACAAACCAGCTGAGACGACTTACAAGTCGGCAGCCAATGAACTTGCGTTACTGGCCCAAGTGTACAGGGGTATGTGCAGTCTATCCTGAAGGCCATCGAAACCGCGAATCCTGCAGGTCTCTATGTATGGTTTATTATCCCGGGCGCTACGACGGCGCATTGCGCGGGGCTCGAAGTCCGCTCTTTCCTGGGACTCGGTACCTGCGGCTAATAGCGCATGGGCAGCGTGTTGCCGTTCCGTTACGTACCTACATGGTGTCGCCATGCGCCACGCGCCATTTGCATTTTTGGTTTTTCGGTAATTTGAAGGTTTTTTTGACGTAATAACGTCTTATAAATCGATGAACGCCGGCTGCACGCATGAAAAATTGTCACGTTCCGCCTGAGCCGAGCGAGCAAGAACCGGCCAACCCCCGTGCGAGAAAATCTTCTATAATATCAAACAGGTTAAGGCGGCCTTTTTAACTTATTGTTCGTTATTATATTTAAACACATTATTTAAATTAAATTTGCATAAACTGTAAATAATTGGAAATTAAAAAGTATGTAATTTTTCATCAATTTTTTCTTATGACGTTATCGCGTAAAATTATCGTCCGTTGACCGACTTTACACACAACCCCCTTTTTTAAGAGTAACTTTTTTTTTCAGAAATGAGAGTACAAAAACAATTTTGTATATGCTACCCAGCTGTACACACAGATGAAATGAACTTGTAGAAAGTGACCACGAGCAGTTTATAAGAAGTGGAACATTCCGGCTACACAATTTTGCACAGGCCACAAAATAAAATGCTTATGTAGTTAGAAGTCCAGAGATATTGTCTTTAAATCAAATAATTCAATGAAAATGCTGCACCTAACAACGCGCTTAAAGCCAAGCCTTGATTTCATAGTTTAGTGTCTTTACAACATGTCGCGTCATGACGCATAAAGTTTCAATTGTTCCCTTTATAATTCATCATGTTTAGCTGCAGGTAATTTTGTTACTCTTGTGACCATGGTTCAAGTAAATTAACCATTGTCACGTTTTATCTCACTCGGGAAGTGCGGAGTGCCTTTCAATTCCCGCCAGCGGCGGAACATGCGTTATAGGATTCTGCGTGACATCAGCTTTGATGTACAATGTCCTGGGAAAAGGTCAAGCATCACAATCATGTATTTAGTAGCGTTTAAATTAAAATATAACGAGTATGCCTACCAGCATTGGCGTAGCTTTCAGTAACCCTCTGCTCAGTTTTCAGATATAATAGATGCAGAGAGAATTTAGACTAGAATTTTACAGTGTATTAATTATAAAAAACTAGAAGAATTTATTTTTCAGTTTAGCATCAAATAACTGAACGTTTTTCTTTATTCTACGATGTATGTAAAATTATTTGTTTAATTATCCCTATGGGAAATTGCTTGAAAATTAAATTAGTATTTTGGCTTTAATTTTTTGTATGAATTTGTCTCTGTTTTTATCATATTTTACTTACTTTCACTCCTCTAGGAGGCATGTAATGAACTTGCAGTTCACCAGCCGTGATTTATTTCATCTGCGGATTTCGGATAACCGCGCGATAAATCATCGCAGCCATTAATGATTTTGTTTGTGAACCGTTTTTTTTGCGTCGCCCCGCCTCCGCGCGGTGCGAGCTGGTGCAGTGTTACCGCCCCGAACTGCCCCGGTGTTACCGCCCCGAACTGCCCCTGTTTTATCGGCAGTTGAGGTTTGTCCGAGGATTCAGAGGATCGTGGAGTCTATCCTGAAGGTCATTGAACGCGCCAAGTTGTTAGCCAATTGGTAAGGACCGGAAAAATTCGCGGGTTCAATGACCTGCAGGATGAACTCCATAGTTCTACGTACACTCGGTCAAATGTCACCCACTCATTGGCTGCTGTCTTGTGAGACGTCCCAACGTAGCAGCCTGTGATTCGATGAATCTTTGGTTGGGTGTTTCTCATTGGCCCAGAGTAATCCAGGTGAGTTGTGAGCCAATGGCAGAGGCAGCACTGAGGTATAAATATTTTTATTTTAGCCTATCGCGAAATTAATTCGCGAATTTTTCCGGTTTCTACCAATTGGTTGTAAACAAACTACTGTTGTGCGTGATTAGGTTTATTTTTTGTTGTTAGTTTATTTTGTCTCAGTATTCTTCTAACTATGAGCAGAGGTATGTGAATCTCAGATTGTTTCGGTAGCATAGGTATGCATATGCTCTACTTTGATGACAGAACTACGTTTAAATAATTTAAATGCTGTAACTTCTGCTTCAAAATATCCTAAATTATGTGCAACACATTCCAATCCAGCCAGGTGTGAAAAGAATCTACGAGATAGTCGATGTTAAAGCCATGGGAAAAGTTTCCCAAGCGTAAATTTACAATTTAAAACAGAACTTCAACGAAATGGTTTATGAAATTTAAAAATAAAACTCTGTGTTTATTGTAGAATTAGCGTGTTTAAAAAATATGTTTCGGAAAACAGGTCTCTCAAGAACAGGCCATGCACAGTACATTTGTCAGTCAGTTGCGAATATTACATCAGAACGGTGGAATCTACATTTCCTGCGACAATCGCTTGTACGAATGTCACGTGAGGGGGTGGGAGAAGGTTGAACGACGCGCACAAATCAATCAATCACATCGTCGCAAACAAGCGTGGGTGTGTCGTGCGCGCATGACTTCTCTCGAACCGTTTATGTCGAGATGTGCTGCATTTTGACAGAAGCGATGGTAGAGAAAACATTACCGGATAACGGCTGGCAATACAACAACTGGTAATGGAAAGTTGTATTTCACTCTGTGATACGGCTGGAAAAATATTCCGAGACAACCCGCGAGTTCAACATACACCACTGCTTGTGTGTCGTGATTGGCTGAGTTCCTTGAAGGCGCGTGTCTGATGTCGTCTCACCAATCACAGCCATCCAGTGAGAAAGCAAGCGTTCCCTGAATGACCCGGACAAAGAAGGCAATGACTAGGGACCGGAAAAATTCGCGGATTCAATGACCTCTAGGATAGCCTCCATTATCCTCTGCACATCTCAAGTAAACACGTGTGTTCATTGGGTACTAACTTGTGAGTCGTCTCCACTGGGTATCTAGTGATTACGACGGTTCTTTGGTCGATAGTCTCTCATTGGCCCAGAAAGCTCCAGTTGCACTGCGAGCCAATAGCAGAACCAGCAGAATTGTACACATGTTTGAATTTCAGCCTATCACGAACTGAATCCGCGAATTTTTCCGGTCTCTATATATGCCATATTCATATTTATATTTTCTGTTAGAGACTGGGATTGAACTGTTTTGTGGTAGGTTGATTTCAAATACTCACACATTCGCATTGCTTTGTTCATTAGACTACAGTTATTTTTGCACGCTCCCAGAACCTGTATATAATAACAACTAGAAGTCAAAGGAATGATTAATCCATAACTTAACTGGAAAAATAATCATTTTATTTTGTGGAAAAAAAAAGTAATTGAAGCACCGAAAGGCACTCAAAGTCATAAATAATGAAAATTTCATTCCAGCGTGAAATTATTCTATGAAATTTCCTGATCTGAGTGAATTATGTATGCACGCGCGTTTATTTTTATAACTGAATCTGAATATATATGCAAGTTTAATAACTATGGATATGATTTATTTATGAAATACTAGTATTCATATTCAACTGAATTTTAGATATTTAATAATTAATCACTTGGACCATCGAAACATCCATCTCTCGCGTCGCTTAAAGCGACCGTCGATGCAATAAGCACTAACAAGAAGTCACGTGATAGCGCACGCGTGGAAGAATGGGGTAGAGAAGGAGGATGGGGTGTAAGGGAAGATTTAGTAGCGGAGGTTGGTAGACGAACCGCAGAAAGGGGAGGAAAAAAAATTTACCGCCCGCGCGAACGAATAACGGCTTGCAATACATTTCAGAACTCGGCAGTGCGTGTAGGCAGATGAAAGGGAGTCGGTGGTTGGGTCGTGGAAAATTTGCAAAAAACACTGAAATAACAGAGAAAATGTGCGGGTGCTTTTGTATGCGTGTTGGATGACTAAACACTCAAGAGTTACCACGCGTGCTAAAAGTTCATTGTTACGAATCACGAGCCAGAAATAGCACAATGAGTGTAACCATTTGAATACAACCTTTGGTTTGATGAATAAACTAAAGTTTATAGTTAACATAAAAAGCAAAACATAGCGCATATTTCTTTACATTAAAGATAACTAACAATGTGGTAAATATCAACGCCGTGTATGTTCTAACGTGACTTTATCGGCTAAGAAATTATATGTAAATCTTAAGGGAAACAAACAAATTGCCCAAACTTTGTTCAATAGTTTCAGAACTAAAAAGTAGCTACTAGTAGTTCTTGTATTTTTTCAATATTAAACATTGTTATGAGCATATGCCTTTCAGTTGTTTGTTGATAAACAATATTAGTTTCATCCTCAACGCACCTAAATATGTATGGCTACAAAAACTCACCTGCTACCATGGACATCAGCCGAGGTGGCCATTTATGCCCTAAAAATTAAAGGTTATCTTCACTAATGAGTGAAAGTATCGTGTTTCAATCTCGGCTGCATCTGTTTACATAGCTTACCATTTGCAGCTTTATTCGCGCTAATATTGTGAGATTGTAAGAAAGGTTTGCGCTGAAATCCAAATTTCCTTAAAATCAAGCAGTATGGATACTAAATAAAGTGTAATAAATGAAACGTTACAAAACCATTTTAAGTTTAGAAATTGGTAACGTATATGCTTAAGCCTGTTTCATTGCTGGTTTACGCTTGTTGTAGTAAAGGGCAAAGAAGATGAACACATTAACACACGTAGAACAAACCAGTATAAACTGATGTCATATTCTGCGTAATTGAACAACACAGAAAATTTCGTGGAAAGAATTTAGTCGGAATAAATGACAATACGCAATGACGTGACAGTCTCAACAAGACAATACAGAAAAACCACGACTGCGGAATGAAATAACGTACGAACAGACAAACCTAGTGATAATAAACCCAACAGGTAACTTGGACGACACGGCCAGAAGCACGGACGAACACAGTGACATTTGAACCGCAATTTTTTGACGTGATAACGTCTTAAAAATCAACGAACGCCGGCTGCACGCACGAAAAATTGTCACGTTCCGCCTGAGCCGAGCGTGCAAGAAACCGGCCAACCACCGTGCGAGAGAATCTTCTATAATATCAAACAGGTTAAGGCGGGCTTTTTTAACTAATTGTTCGTGATTATATTTTAAAAAATTATTCAAATTAAATTTGCAAAAACTGTAAATAATATTTGAAAATTAAAAAATATATATATACAACTTTTCATCAATGTTTTCTTATGACGTTATCACGTAAAATTATCGTCCGTAAACCGACTTTACAGACAAACCCCTTTTTTTCTGTAACTTTTTTCCCCCCAGAACCAAGGTCTAAAATCATATCTTATCCTGAATGGGATGTCGAAGGACTCGGACCACGAGGTCGGGTGGAGTCCCAGGGAGGTCGCGGTTACCCTGAGTCGCGGAGGAACTGTTCCGAGGCCGGCGACTCCATGGAGTCCCAGGGAGGTCGCGGTTACCCTGAGTCGCGGAGGAACTGTTCCGAGGCCGGCGACTCCATGGAGTCCCAGGGAGGTCGCGGCTACCCTGAGTCGCGGAGGAACTGTTCCGAGGCCGGCGACTCCATGGAGTCCCAGGGAGGTCGCGGTTACCCTGAGTCGCGGAGGAACTGTTCCGAGGCCGGCGACTCCATGGAGTCCCAGGGAGGTCGCGGTTACCCTGAGTCGCGGAGGAACTGTTCCGAGGCCGGCGACTCCATGGAGTCCCAGGGAGGTCGCGGTTACCCTGAGTCGCGGAGGAACTGTTCCGAGGCCGGCGACTCCATGGAGTCCCAGGGAGGTCGCGGTTACCCTGAGTCGCGGAGGAACTGTTCCGAGGCCGGCGACTCCATGGAGTCCCAGGGAGGTCGCGGTTACCCTGAGTCGCGGAGGAACTGTTCCGAGGCCGGCGACTCCATGGAGTCCCAGGGAGGTCGCGGTTACCCTGAGTCGCGGAGGAACTGTTCCGAGGCCGGCGACTCCATGGAGTCCCAGGGAGGTCGCGGTTACCCTGAGTCGCGGAGGAACTGTTCCGAGGCCGGCGACTCCATGGAGTCCCAGGGAGGTCGCGGCTACCCTGAGTCGCGGAGGAACTGTTCCGAGGCCGGCGACTCCATGGAGTCCCAGGGAGGTCGCGGTTACCCTGAGTCGCGGAGGAACTGTTCCGAGGCCGGCGACTCCATGGAGTCCCAGGGAGGTCGCGGTTACCCTGAGTCGCGGAGGAACTGTTCCGAGGCCGGCGACTCCATGGAGTCCCAGGGAGGTCGCGGTTACCCTGAGTCGCGGAGGAACTGTTCCGAGGCCGGCGACTCCATGGAGTCCCAGGGAGGTCGCGGTTACCCTGAGTCGCGGAGGAACTGTTCCGAGGCCGGCGACTCCATGGAGTCCCAGGGAGGTCGCGGTTACCCTGAGTCGCGGAGGAACTGTTCCGAGGCCGGCGACTCCATGGAGTCCCAGGGAGGTCGCGGTTACCCTGAGTCGCGGAGGAACTGTTCCGAGGCCGGCGACTCCATGGAGTCCCAGGGAGGTCGCGGTTACCCTGAGTCGCGGAGGAACTGTTCCGAGGCCGGCGACTCCATGGAGTCCCAGGGAGGTCGCGGTTACCCTGAGTCGCGGAGGAACTGTTCCGAGGCCGGCGACTCCATGGAGTCCCAGGGAGGTCGCGGTTACCCTGAGTCGCGGAGGAACTGTTCCGAGGCCGGCGACTCCATGGAGTCCCAGGGAGGTCGCGGTTACCCTGAGTCGCGGAGGAACTGTTCCGAGGCCGGCGACTCCATGGAGTCCCAGGGAGGTCGCGGCTACCCTGAGTCGCGGAGGAACTGTTCCGAGGCCGGCGACTCCATGGAGTCCCAGGGAGGTCGCGGCTACCCTGAGTCGCGGAGGAACTGTTCCGCGGCCGGCGACTCCGCTGCGGTCTGTAACAGCCGGGTCTTCGACTCCGTCCTTGACGGCCTATGTTTACGACAGCGCTGCCGGGTCGGCGATACAGCCGCGGCCGAGCGGGGAAAAAAGGAATTATTCAGGCGAGGGCGGACCAGGAGGTAAGTTATGCCCCGCGGGTTGTTTGGGAAAAGGGTTGGGGGGGGGGGGGAGCAGCGCCTCGCGATAACCCAATTTCACGGGCGAGCGGTCGCGCCGGCGACGCGCGGCGTGTAACTCATTACTTTGCTCGCGTGAGGTTACCAAGACTGCCCCGCGCCTCGCGGCCCCGCGGAGGGGAATGTTGTTCCGCGCCTCGAGTGAGTTGGCAGGCGTGCGCCGCGCGCCCAGATGAACAGCGGAGAGCCCTGTTGGGTTCGCAGCACCTCGTAAACGGACCGGAAATTAATTGAAAACAGCGGGAAGCGGCACAATGAGGCTTTAAACCGCGCCGAATTCCCCGGGGGTTATTCGTTCTTCAAGAGGCGCAGTCGGCAGACACTTCAGCGGGAGGGAGGTTCATAGTTGAGTTTTCCGGGTAGCTACCACATGACACTGATACTAAATGGCATTCATACTACATGTCGTAGATACGATATGACTAGAGACCGGAAAAATTCGCGGGTTCATTCCGCGATAGGCTGAAATTCAAACATGTGTACAATTCTGCTGGTTCTGCTACTGGCTCGCGGTTTAACTGGAGCTCTCTGGTCCAATGAGAGACTATCGACCAAAGAAGCGTCGAATCACAAGCTACCCAGTGGAGACGCCTCACAATTTAGTAACCAATGAACACGCGTGTTGACTTGAGATGTGCAGAGGCTAATGGAGGCTATCCTACAAGTCATTGAATCCGCGAATTTTTCCGGTCCCTAGATATGACATAAATACTAGATGATATTAATACTAAATGACCTAGATACTAAATTGTTTTGCTGCTACATGACATGGAAACTGGATGTCATAGATAATAGACGACATATATACTACAATACATAATTACTAGACGTCATTAATACATTGATACTGCATAGCATTAATACTAAATTGCATTGATACTAAGTGGCAGAAAATACATGCAATTGATACTACATGACATAGATTCTACATGGCATATACACTACATGACATAGATATGCATTTCATAGAGAATACATGACCTGCTACATTTTATATAAAAAAATTAAGTTTTGCCACTGTCTTAAATAGTTATAAAATAGAATTTTATATATTAATTTAAAGAGTGAAATTTTGTTACAAGATTTGAAATACCATTTCAGATGTATATTCACTCTCTGTTCATCCATTCAGATATGATAAACCAATATTTTTCATGATAAAATGTAACTCAATCATGGAATTAAAACTATTACCGAATTATATTTAATTTTACTTAACAGAAGATGAAGGGATGTAAAAAGTAATCTATTTTTTAATACACTCATTATTTCATTAAGTATATAAAAGGTCACACTCTAGCACCGCTTCCACAAAAAAAAGTTTTTTTATTTTTAAAAAAACTGCAGGGTATGTATGTAGTAAATCGTAAACACCAGAACTCATAAACATTTGCCTGCACGTTCTAAACTAGAATAATCTAGGAAGTTACATTGATTTTTTCTGCATACTACTTTTTCAGTACCATTTTATTTATATTATCTTATAATGTAAGTATTATTTAACGCGACTTCTTCCCAATCCTCGCAGGAACGCCTCACTCAAGGCGACTGACCTCCGACATTATATTGGTCTCAGAACCACCTGGCGCCGACTTATTGTCCATTAATAGAGACCGGAAAAATTCGCGAATTAATTTCGAGATAGGCTAAAATAAAAATATTTATACCTCAGTGCTGCCTCTGCAATTGGCTCACAACTCACCTGGATGACTTTGGGCCAATGAGAAACACCCAACCAAAGCTTCATCGAATCACAGGCTGCTACGTTGGGACGTCTCACAAGACAGCAGCCAATAAGTGGGTGGCATTTGACCGAGTGTACGTAGAACTATGGAGTTCATCCTGCAGGTCATTTAACCCGCGAGTTTTTCCGGTCCCTATGAGTTCTAGTGGACCTGGGAACGGCAGTGAAGTACACGATATGGACGTGATATATCAGCAATAACGAGCCCAGATGCAGATGGAATATGAGTTTAACATCAACAAAAGTCGTATTCTTGTCCTCATTTTATGTGCCATTTCTTATGACTAGAAAAAAACAATTCACGGAACTTCGCATTAAAAATGACCTACATTTCAGTCTCTCTCACTCTGGGAGGATTGTTTTCAAATGCACGATATCAACGGGAATATTCATGCTTGTTTCAGCGATCACGTGACCACTTCCACCTCGGGCTCTTGGTACGGTGAGGGGGGGAGGGGTAGCCGGGAACTCTCCACTGCACCGCAGAACGCGACGAGACTAATAAATAAGCCCTCCGGAACATGGCGGGCGATTTATAAAATGGCTCTCCCAGTGCCGTAATTAATTTCACTGGACTAATGGGGCTTCCTCGTATCCCCCCCTCCCCCTTTTACTCGCCTCTAGAGGAAGAGTCCGCCCCTCCCACTACATTCCATTGCACTTCCCTCGTATTTCAGCCTCGCCTCCTTCTATTTTTATTATTTCAGTTTCGACCGTGGAGTAACTCTCCCTTGAAAAGCGAATGAAATCTTTAACATCATTAGCCCGATGGTTCCATCATAAATTTTCAAAACCGAAATTAGGTTACTTCGTTCGTTGCCTCTCATCCCCCCACCCCCCTCCGGGTTGAAGAGGGGAAACAGTCGAGGGTGCAGTTGGCTGTGTTTGTTCTTTTCCCCTTTTTTTCGCCCGTCTTCGCAGCGCCGTCTCGCGGATGTAGCGAGAATGCATTATGACTAATTGCCCCGCGCCGGGGACTCCTTCCTTCCCTCCGGCCGCGGAAACCAGGCGTCTGACGGGGAATTCAATTCCGGTTCCTCTTCCCCTTCAAACATCCTCCTCTTCCTCTTCCGACGTCTCTCCCCTTGCGTCTGCCGCCAGGGGTACCAACCGCGCCGCTTCCTCGCATCTTCCCGCGGACCTTTATTCCTCCCCGGGCTTCTGCGCTGCGAAGTTGTCGTCCCTGCCGTGAAATGGAGCCCCTTCCACCTTTCCCCCCTTCCCAACCCAACCCCTCCCCGACTCTTCTGCTCCACAAACACTTACAGACTCCGGAGAGAGAGAGACAGAGAGGTCGAGTGGGCTAATTGGCGGAAATGGGAAACCCTGGCCGGAATTCGGCAACACTGCGCCGCCGGAACTTTACCCCCTCTAAAAGTTGAGGTGACTTTCTGCTGATTTCTCAGAGGACAAAGATCTTTTCATCGAGAAGAAACTAAGTGTATTTATTGAATTTATAGCTCAATCCATACCTCCAGAAATGAAAAAATATATTATATAAAGTCTAAGTCAAGGGAACACCAACAACTTTAGGCTATAAAGGACACTATATATTTCATTTAAGTTATTTTAAATTTTAGGTGTTTGCAATGAGATGTATATATGCACAACTATGAAGTAACATTCAAAAAATTTAGTCTTATAGTATTTTTCAAGTTCACTAAAATCACCAACACCTCAATGAGAACTGTGAATTATCTCAGTGAACTTAGATCGAGCTCATATGGATTAACTTCTCAAAATTATGATGGAATACAGTTAAATTTGTAGTGTTTGACGTTGTAATGCCTCAGTGATCTATAAGATCATTAGCACTGACGGCAAACACAGCGCAGACGTACCACCACGGAAGTGAAGACACTGTAAAAACAATGGCTTCTTGTGTCGTACTGCTTCGCGCGTGTCTTAGTAGTCTGAGAATATAAATCTGAGAACACTGTGGTGTTTGAAAGTGCAATATAATTAAGGCTCGGAGCTTTCCCTGTTAATTCATCACAATAGATGTTTGTAATCGTATGCTTTGTCTCGAATATTCTCATCACGTATTTACTTAATCATACCTAGTAGCTCAAGTGTTCACAACTAGGATCATTTTCGTGACGTTATGTAGCTCGACAATAACGAGTACCTAGTACAAATCTAGTAAGAAACTTTATCACTCAACTAATGTATGTAAACTGTCGGAATGAATTGAGACAAAATTCCTTTAAGCCCTAGTCAGGGTTGTATCGGTGTTAGTGAGGCAGGATGATAAGTGCGACGCTAGCTGGTGCTTCTAGCACGGTATCGTCTCTAAGCGCAAGGCTCTGAAATGGTGCGCAGGACATCAACTATGAATTTTGAGCGGTGATATGGCGGAGAAATGAAGGGAAAATAAAGGTTTAATGCAAGGCCCTTGGATGCTTTCATGTATCTTCACCGGGAATTTCATGTCTAAAAATTATTCTGAAAACACTCGTTTTAGCCCCTTTCACTCTCCTAAAAATACAGTTTAAAAACTAAATACAGAATTATAACCACCCATCCACCCTCAATGCATTCTTAAATGGTTTTCGTAAACAGACATGACTCGTATATCTTGAGCATTTTCCAAATCGCGTGATTTCTCCTACAGCTCTGCACACCGCATGTGTGCGCGGGTAGACGGGGGCCTTAATTAATGTTAATGACAAGGAAATAAAACAAACAACTCGGTGTGTTAGACAAAGCCTTAAGCGTATGTAATTTATTAATGCGCTCACTGAAGCAGAAGTGATTTGGTACCTCCAGCCTCATAGCTGTCCTAGATTTATAGACTTGGAGGATCGTGGGTATAAGATATTTCTGTTCCGTTGGTCTCAGCTGTATTTCTTCATTTGGGCTCATAGTTTTCTCAACAGTGACAAAAGATCACAGGCCAGTAATGTTGGGGAAGGAACAGTCCGCGGCCTGTGATAATGAATCATCGCGTAACTACCTGGACTGGCTTCAGGAAGGAATGGTGGGGATAGCGTGTGTTCTTCCACCGACTTCCGAGTGCCTTCAGTGGTGACATAGGATTTTCTTTTGGACTTTATTAAGAATGCTTTTTTTGGAATATGAAATAGAAAAATATATCTTAATTTATATCACTAACAGGTTGACCATACGCAGGTACTTTAAAATCTTCGAATGAATACTAAAGGTTGGAGGTTTCTAGTTGGCCAAATTTCTTCCAGATCAACAGTGAACCTATAGCAGAAGCAATGGAAAGGTATAATTATTTTATTTTTAGCGTATCACGAAATGAATACGCGAATTTTTCCGTTCCTTTGTCATAGGTGATATTTTGTGCGTTAGTAATTATTGAGTCGGGACATGAATTCCTAGCGAAAAATTTCCAGACTAGGTATGTGATTGTACCATCGCGTGTCTCTCGTGATTGGTTGAGTTTCTTCTGGTACACGTCTACCGTTGGTAGACGAGTCACGGGAATTGTTTGCGGAAGCAAGCGCGTCCTGATTGGCCCGGCCAAGTAAGGTGTTGGCTTCTCTTGCAGGCGGCCGCCAATCACAGGGAAGCAACCACTGGAGCGGACATACCTTGTTGCGATCTCAATGAGTGTCAGGAACTTTTCCGTGAAGAATACCTACCCTCCAGTTTTGAGAAATAAAATTTTATCTTTGATCGTGATCGTCAGTAATGTTTCCTTTTGCACATATTATTTAATTTAAATTTTCAACCGGGTGTGAGATTGAAAAGTGATTTCACAAAAAAAAAAAAATTCAGGCTGGGTGACTCTGGCTTTGAGGGACGAGATTATGTGTTTGCTCTTCAGCCATCTTTGTCGTCTGTCCGCTCTTTGCTTTCCCTCACCCCGGGAAACTCGACCTTAAAGGACGCCACCGGATACCGGGTGACACGCGAGCAACGAAGCCAATCCTGTTGTTTCTCTTGTTCTCCGCTCCGGGGCATCGCCGTCTTCAGAGTCCGGGGGCTTCGGTGAGGAGGGGTGGGGGTCTCTCGACGTCTGCCCTCCCCCCACCCCCCAGCAGAGGGGCAAGAGCCGGCAGACACCCGGTGGCACTGAAGGTAGTGTCGAGGGTCGGCAGTTGTACAGGGAGAAACACCCGTCCCTCGCGAGAGTTTATATCCTGCACACTAGTTACCAAATATTGCGTTCAACCAAGTTACCGTTATTCAACCAAAAAAATATCTATCAGTAGGGACCGGAAGAATTCGCCTATTTAATGACCTCTAGGATAGCCTCCATTATCCTCTGCACATCTCAAGTAAACACGCGTGTTCATTGGTTACTAAATTGTGAGGTGTCTCCACTGGGTAGCTTGTGATTACGACGCTTCTTTGGTCGATGGTGTCTCATTGGCCCAGAGAGCCCAGTTAAACCGCGAGCCAATATCAGAACCAACAGAATTATACACATTTTTGAATTTCAGCCTATCACGAAATGAATCCGCGAATTTTTCCGATCTCTATCTATCAGTCATGGGGACTGTCGACAGAAGTGAAAACTTACATTTTTGTTTTTAAATGTGTAATATGAAATCATTTCTACCTCAAACGTACGCAAGAAAATGATTTTGGTATTATATCACTAGCATGTCGGTGACGCGAACCCATAAGTTTTGCCCCTACCAATGATAACTTTATAACTAGAAGAAATTAAGTTTTTTTTCATTGAAATAATACAAAATTATTAACTTAAATCTACAAAATAATCAACATTATCTCTAATAAATCAATAACCTGAAATTTGAAGAAATTCACATCGTAAATAAATAAACAATATAAAAAACATAACTTCAACTTAACTACCTACTGAAAAAATATCCAATACTCGCAATATGTATCACACAATAACGTTAAAATTTCCTTGGAAAATAAAGATAAAATTAAAAACTTGTATCTTTAAAAATATAATAAATAAAGTTTTATCGTCACGTGACAATGTCGATTACGACTTACATGAATTTACTCCCTATCCAAATCTTCCTATAGAAGTTTTCACTTCAAAAATACTTCACACAGTTGTCATATCCCAACAATATTTCTAGAAATATACAAAAGATATATTCTCACAGAAGCTACTTAAACAAGAAGAAAAAAATTCATAGACCATCTTACATTGTAAAAATATTTGTTTTATTATTATTTTAACGCCACTCAACAATTTCTGCTTAGTAAATTGGTGTCATACAAGGACTTATAACCTCTGCTAGGGATGGCTAGTGGTGGATCCACACACATCTCTGAGAGAAGTGAGTTATGAAAATTTCCAGTTACCCTTGTTACCACTGTTGTTACTGAAATCAGCTGGATACATATGCCTGTTCCTACACAATTTAATTTTTGTATTTTTTTTTGCCCCTGTGGTGGGAGTCAAATTGAAGTTATAACGTCAGACATATATGTTTTCGTGTTTAACATATCGACAAATAATTCCGTTAGTTGTATTGTCTCATATTTGGGATTTATTAGTACATTTTAAATTTTTATCTATTTACTAAGAAATAATAGGTACTACACTTATATTTTTGTGGTATTTGTGGTTTTTCAATGTAATGCGCTTATTTATTGCAAACCGGTTTTTTTATGTATTTAACTAATAAAATTAGATATTTATTTGTAAATGATATAAATTTTATTATCATTAAAAACACAATATATTAAAATGATTTTTCACCTACACAATATATTAAAATGATTTTTCACCTAAAGTAGTTTGCAAGCTAGGATAACATGTTTTCATGACAAACAACTTTATAACTTGACTGATTAAAATATTACTTAGAAATTCTGTTGTATAGTTCATTGGTGGTTTACGTGTGACTTTGTATAAAATGACCAGATGCCACCTAGCAATACTGCACCATGACATCAGATGTCACTTTACTTCATCGACATCCAGTATTTTTTTTTTAAATAATGGTATATCTATAAAAAGTTCTGCCTCTGTTTCCACACAGTTTCTGGTCGCCATTGGATTCCTTATTTTGTGCTCTCGCGTGTTATAGTCTGTGTTGAATGCGTTTGCCAATAACCGTTTCAAACTGTATCAGATTACCTGTATTTCTTTTTCAGCATAATGTCAATGGATAGCTCTTTTCTTTTAAAATACGTGCTTTCGAAAAAATATATATTTTAGATATAACTGGGACTAAGCCCAGCTGACGGAAATGTCCTGTAGTGTATAACCGATAACTGCTAACTCCCAAAGTCATAATTTCGGGAAATTTTAGACGTTATGTGCAATCTGCGTGTATTAATATTGCTATCGTAAAATAAATTTTCCATCGTCTGGACAAAAAAATTTTGCGACGACTGCGTCATTTTGTTCGGGACTATATTTTCATTGTGGTTTTGGAAAATTAAGTAATAATATTTGGAAGAACAAATTGAAATATTGTTTGTAAATTTGTTCTTTGACAAAATTTTATGAGCCAATTTGTATTCTGTTATATACCAACTAGACTAATCATTAATATTTATACTTTATATGATTATCGATCGTGTACAAAATAATACTTCCAACTCTAACAAACAGGAATTCGAAAAATCACACTTTTTTAAGACGTTGAAAGTTTTCTTCTGCAGGCAATAAATATATTTCAACTCTATGCTTAGAGCTCTAGAAGCAAAAAAAAAAAACACATTTATTTTATTGGTGTAATTTAAACTTAAGCAAATAAATAAAATAATTTAAATTTTAAAAATTCCTTTGCATTTTCAATACAAAAAATATTTTAGCAAAAACCGTTTCTCAAAGAATTTAACTTTGTAAAAGTACAAAATTAGTTAGTATATAAATATATTAGCAGACGAACCAGGCTAGGCTGTTTGAAACATTATAAACTCAGTTTTTATAGTGGGTGATTCTGAACTCGGTCGTCAAACTTCAGCTGAGGTTTGATCTCGACAAAATAAAATGCAAACACATACAACTTATGACTTTAATTTCTTCCCAAGTCTGGAGTACGTTTTTGAAGATGGGGCAGAATAACATTTTTATTTATTGTAAATAATAAATAAAAATTTAATATTTAACATTGAGGTGTTACTTCCAATTGTTTCAATGGAACAAATTTGCTACAGCTACAAAGTTCTTGGTAGTTTTAGAACATTATTTAATTAAACATAATTCAGGCGGTCAGTATTCCATCTTATATACTTTCACTACTATTCACAATAAAATTGTCGTTCAGCATAGATTTCAAAGGCACATGCCAGCCTTGGGAAGCACAAGCAAGTCCTGTAGAGGTATCCAGTTCATCATGTCGTGATGAACCTGAAGTCGTAGTTCGTATGTAGGTCGGATTCAGACACACCCTGTACGGACATGAGTCACTGAGTCGTGGAAGCTGGAAGGAACCTGCCACGGCCTGAGGTGATGTTGCCTGGAGTAGTTCGGTCGACCGTGGAATGCCGAGTTCAGGATATGCGGAACTACACTGTTAAAAAAATTGTTTCACTTTCAAATTACGAAGAAATCTGGTTACAGATTATCCAGGGATCTGCGTGAAATTTCCTGATATCTTCGTGAATTAGCGGACACTGTGTCCACTCGCTTCGAGCACGAGTCCGAAAGAATATTATTGGTGGATTGACAAAAGAAAATTCAAAAACTTGTTAAGTCTGCAGTAGGAACGATCTTATTTCATCCATGTGTGTGTTTGCCTTCGTTTTGAACGAAATATACTACTTGGAAGTCTAAAGCACGGAGTAGTTTCTATTGCGAAGTAATCTTAGCTTATTTGAGTTAAATTCTTCGTTGAAAAGTCCGTAGGTTTACTGCAATTCATAACAGATTATCTTATAGCTAAATATTGTCAATTGTCTCTTCATCCCAAGATGTAATCCCCGGTTGGGGTTTGCTTGGGTTTAACATATTCTTTATACATATAGATTATATTCCATTATACAAACACAATTTGTTACAAGTTATTTCCGGGGAAAGCCCGGCCTAGCCTCACCACCACCACCTCACAGGACTGCATCCGTCAGGGTGTACTAGATGCACTACATTTCTTCTTCTACCATCCAGGCGCACCATTGGTTTGGATGAGCCGTGGATGGAGTTGGCCTTTGTTGTTCCATGTTTCCTGAAATGGTATAAATACCATGCAGAGGGCCTTTACCAGAAATAAGTTATCCATTCTGTTCGTACCACCGTGCCAGCAGCCAGAATAAAGCCTTAGTCAATTGTTAAATATTCCACGTCCTTTCATGTGTCCACACATAAAACACGGCGGTGTTTAGTAAAAATTTTCTGTCGTTCCGTGTGAGATCACTCACACGTCCCTGTGTCGGGACGGTCGCCAGCACCCGACATAGCGGCACGGGAGGGTACAGATCTCACTGCCTTTCAGGTGTTTCTTTTCTTTGCCATCTTGACTTTGCCTTTGCCTTTGCTGTTCCTTCTGCTGCCTCTGCAGCCTCACTCCATCACCTGCTTCCTGTTTCCTGTCCTTGCGTTCTTGGTCCTTCTTCTCTGGTCCTGATTACCTATATAAAATTTTGGTTATGAACCATTTATAAAAACTTTTCGTGTGTCACCAATTAAAACTTGGTATGCCTTTTCTGAGGTGTTGTCCACTTTTTCTTGGTCAATTTTTAAAGTAACTTCTGTAGTGGGTCTTGCCATAACACAATATCTAGCAGTGTACGGGTCGTGCAGTGGGGCGAAGGAGGATAGGGGGGTGGAACAGCCGGGCGCCAACTAGCAGGCTCGTCACGAGACGCCGACTGCGTGAGGCAGGCGAGTCACTCGGCAGGCGAGTCACGGCCAGTCTTAACGCGCTCACGGGCCGTGTGCTGGCCCGGGGCCCGTTGTGCCCCCTCCCCCCTCCCAGCCCTAGCCCCAGGCGGGACCCAGTACCGTTACAGTGGCGCTCGCACCGACAACCGCGAACCGTGGCGAGGCGTTTAAATCCGTGAATTTGTCTTCCAAATTATGTGGCCATTGTTATGAAATGATCAACGGGGTGTAAACCTGGCTTTATTTTGAAAATTATTCAAGTTTGGTGTCGGTGACTCGCCTGATTGACTGCTGATGTGTGATCGGTACTGCGGAGTGTGCCATCGCGTGGTGTCTCTGCGTGCCGTTGTACCGGTGGTCGGTGCCGCAGCAGGCCTCGGGCTGGTAACTCGGCGCCTCAGTGCCGCTGAGGCCGCCTGCTCCAGAGGACCTCGGCATGGACAAGGACTCCTGGATGGATGCGACGGCGCGGTTCAGCCTGGACACCGCCCTCACCAGCCTGGGTAGGTCCTGTCGGCGTCACGCTCTCCCTTCGCCCCCCTGCCTGCTCGTGGGCGACTGTGCCGTGTGTCCTCTGCTCCAGTCAGTAGCGGCCATTCCGGCTGGGCATCGCTCATTCCGCTTACAATCTCTCTGGGTCACTCTTGCTCCAACAACAACACATCTCTAAACACCAGTAAGTACTGTAGTCTACACGTAACAGCTATTGATCCGCCCCAAACCACTTCACTCGCTCTGTAAGGCCACTCGAAGTGCGCTGGCTCTTGTGACTAAACACGTCCCTCTCTCGCGACTGGTCGCTCATCGCCTTCAACCTCCCTCTGCCAGCGCTGACCTCCGCGTGGTCCTCTGTCCAGTGGTCTTCGAGCGCTGGTCCTTTCAACCTCCACAGTGGTAGCACCGAACTCAAACATGTTTCATCTCAAAAACTAAGTGAAAATCATGAAATCGGAAACGACATGACCATTCTGTGTTCTACTTCTGGATAGTTCACCCTTAAAACATTATTTTTTTGTGATTTAATTTTTTAAAAATTATCCCCCAATAGTGAATATCTGAGCCCGGTAGCCCCATAGTGAAGAAGCGCTCGGTGAAGGCGTGTTGTGTGTATGTGGACCTTGTCATCACCCCCGGGGTCACGTGTGTACGATCTTGGGCTCGGAACCTATCAGATCAGCATTAAATACTCCAATTAAATAATACTAAAACATCGGCGCAGTAACCAATGTCGCGGAGAGCAACGAAGGCCTACCAGTAGCTGAGAGAACCTTGTTCTGCGCTTTGCGGGCGAATGAAAACTTGGCTGTTGTGTTTTGGAGCTTACGAAATTTGCCTCACTCTATCTATGCCTCTGTTTGCTCCGAGATGGCAAACTAACTCTGGATAGTCTTCGGGAGTCCCGAACTCTAAATATCTGACAATGCCATTATTTCACTTCGGTGAACATGATAACCTTAGCTTCAGGTGGGGGATCGAATTTTATCGAGCTCATCCATAAGTATGTGAGAGTATCACTGACCATGTTTCACCATAACAATCAGAGAAATTGGGACAAAGAGCTGCCAGCCCTCAACGTAGCCCTGATTTCTGTTACACAAAGTGCTGCAGGAAAGACCCCCAGTAAAGGTATGTTTGGCAGAGAAATTCCTCATCCCCTATTGAGCTTGTAGCAGCCCCCCGGGATGTCTTGAAGAGTCGGGAAGAAAGCTGGAAGAAATTTGTAGGGGAACCCTAGGTAGCCCTTGAAAAGGCACAAGTCATCTTGGATATAATCAGGATCGTTCGGAGTGCAACTTTGAGAAAGGAGACCTAGTGGTGTGTCGCAAACTCACCCAAAGTAAGAAGACTGATTTTGTGTCCAGTAAGTTAAGTCCGGCATTTGATGGGCCTTATCGTGTTCTGTCGCTTCTCACTCCAGTTACGGTGACTCTGGGTGACCCTTCCTCTGGGCGTGGGATCAAGAAGACCCACAGCGCTACCATCAGGAAATTCCAGTCATCCTAGAGGTGTGAGTGGTTGATCTTCGCTGTACATGCGTCCTTTGTGGTTTCTCTATTTGAGTTATTTTATCGATAATGTATCGCTGGTTTTTTTAAAAAGGTGTCTTGCGCAAGCTATAATATCTTAAACTAAACGCGCCCACCGAAAAGTGGTCGATTTAACACGCTCGATTTCTCGACCGCAAAACCACTTGAGCTTCTCTTAGGCTGTATAAGGACAAGCGAATTGCCGGACACGTTTTTATCGAGAGATAAATCGATGAAAAAAATCGTTTATCATAATGAGCCTCGTGAAAGAGAGAAAAAACGGAATGTTGTTAAGTCGACGGGCCTTGATCCGAGATAATGTTTACAAACCAGTTACTTTTTTTTTAGGTTGCTTCGAATGCGAGACAGACACGCCCGGGGCGCCTCGCCAGACGATCAAGCTCACGAGCGTGAAGGAGACAGCCATCGGACAGACTAATGCCTATTCTTCACACGATGGCCGAGGGGAAGACACATAATACACGTGCAACATTTACTCACATTAGCATATTTCATCCGGATGATACTGAAGCTACCATTTAGGAAAAAATATATATGCCCGTAATTACACGTGAATACTTCAGCTCCGCCTCGACATGCGCATAATCACTCTGGCAGCCATTTATTATAATACTTAGATGTCTAGAACGCGAAATATTATGCGAGCTCATTCGCGCGTAGTCGGTCCCTGAAGTGTTGAAGTCAGATGAAGCTGAAGTCACCTGCCGAGAGTCTACCCCGATGCCTGTGGCCCAACATTCAGGAGTCCAGTGGAAAAAAAAAAAAAAAACCTTCGAACGCATACATAAAATGTACTTAAGCCTTTCAGCGATATAGATCCTCACCGTCTTGGTTTGACTAAATATTAAGCCACCGCGTGAAGAAAATGATCCGAATTACATTTTACTGCTCGATAAGACATAGGACATGGCCTTGGGCACTTACAGATTTCAATATTTTTGTACAGGTTCGTTAATTATGATTTTTTTTGTTGCTTTCGTGCGATTATAAGTTATATTCTCTCGGAATTTCTAGACCATAACATGTCAATAAATGCCAAGATTAAGTGGTATCACAGCCTAAGAATATTTCTTTAATGTACTGTCATATCAGGAATTTGGATAAAAATACAAAAATTAAAAAAAAGGCAAAAAAAATTATCCCAGACAGACAGATTTTTCTATGTTAAATAATTTATTCGCCTATTTCCAAAGGGTTTTCATTTCCATTTAGGAAATAAATAAAAACAATTTAACGAAACATGTAAACAACCAATATTTTTCATATTATTTCTGAATAAGTCCACCATTGTATTTAAATTTAACTGTTATGGTAAAAAAAAATACAATTTTTCTCAAAAAAGTATATATATCTATTTATATTTAAATGGCTGATTTTGTATAAACAGAAATGAATTGTCTGTCAACTTGAGTAGTGTGGATGGTAAACTGTACAAGACGATGTTTCGAATTAATTGAGAATTATTATTGTGACTCAGGTGCGCTGCACCTCTAGCTTGGAGCAAGAGTGGCTCAGGTGCGCTGCGCCAGCTCTTTTAATTTTCATTTTCCTTTTATTGTGTGAAAATGTTTACATGAATGAAACAGTATGAATCAAAAAAAAATATTAACACGTGATATTATGTGCTGGTAATTTTTATTTTGTATTTAAAAAAAAGCCTTCAAAGATTTTACTACCTTGTAATACGCAATTTCAACGGAATTAGAATTTAGGCATTTATAAAACTTACCAGAGTATAATTTGTTTAGCAAATTATAAATATTTCCTACTATAAATCATCAAAGCATTGGTTAAAATTAATGTTCCAGGTTGGCTTACAAACATTATTTCAAAGAAATATATATTTATTTAAATTTTCTATGTGGTCCCGCCAAACTCCGCCTTTTCTTGGGGGGCTACTCCAGACCTTGAGGCTCTCCGGTAAGGTCCTTCTACAATATATAAGGACCCCACAAGGCCCCATAAGTCCAGCGCCATCACTGCGTCATGTCGCTGCCTCGACCTTGTTGAAGTCACCCACCGTTCCTACCGGGGACTCGAGATGAAGCAAACACTGTTAAACAGAGGCTCGACACTGACTTTACTGTCGGATATTTGTTTCATTAATTACACGCCGCTTCACAGGTTACATCACACACCACAAACAGAAACAGCAAAGTTTCATATCTTCACAGGCTTCATCACATACCACAAATAGAGACAACAAAGTTTCATATCTTCACAGGCTTCATCACATACCACAAATAGAGACAGCAAAGGCTCATATCATCACAGGTTACATCACATACCACAAATAGAGATAGCAAAATTTCATATCTTCACAGGTTTCATCACATACCACAAATAGAGATAGCAAAGTTTCATATCTTCAAAAGCGTCATTCTCATACCACAAACAGACAGCAAGGCTCTTATCTTCAATTCTGTCATTTTTTCCAGGTGGTTGTACCAAGAATCTTCATACTTTTATTTCGTCTGTAAAAGTATATCAGACTCTTCGTCAGGTGTTACTCATATCTTCCTCTTTGTTTCTTTCAGGTGTTACTCATATCTTCCTCTTTCTTTCAGCACTGTTTCCCCCTTTCACCTCTGACTTTTTGCCTTTCATCTCAGAATATTTCACTATTGACTCAGATTGATTCCTTTAGTTACAGTTTTTTTTCTACTTTGGTTGCATTATTCTATTCGTTGGCCTCAGTTTCAATTTCACTGATCTCAGTAATTTTCTTGCACCTCTTATAAATCGTATTTAACTCGTCCACATTATTCATAGTTGAGATTTAATTCTTTTTTCTCTTTGGATGTAGTTGTGGCACTTTGGAAAAGACCGTTTTACGTATATATTTTTTTCAAGTCAATAGCATCAATAGACAATTTAAATTTAAACAATTCAGTTATTTTTAATAAAATTTTATTCAAAAAATCACGTTCAGACAGTAGTTGTATTTTAATTAATTGTATTGATTTATTGATATCATGATGTTAGGCCAAAGCAGTCTTTGAAGGGCACCGAAAAAGGTGTTCGTGTTCAGTGCCTGGCACGTAGAGGCCACGCGGTGTTCGCAACGCTGGCAAGACTCACCCTTATCGCCTCTCGAACCCTCACACGCGCACGGAAGCTCCAGACATCTTGCAACATTAAAACATTTGCGCAGTCGCGAGCAGGGGTGCAGTTTTCAGGAACCTGCACGCGTAATTGTTCGGATCAAAGAGGAGAAAGCTCTGTGCTTAGATGCCGTGGGGGGTTGGTGAGGAGGGGGGAAAGGGGCAAAAGGGTTTGTTGTGAACCGCCAATACGGCGCCGCGCAGTTTTATCCGCCGGCTCCGAGCTGCAGCATGAATATGCAAGAGCTGGCGTGCACGGCCAGAGCTGATTATGGCAATCACATGCTAATGTCTACAGGTGGTTAAGGGGGGGTGAAGCCGTTGGACCAGATTAGTATTTCTAGACCCGACAACGTTCCCTGGGATCAATTTCCCCCCCCCCCAACCCAATCCATACCTTACATCCGCCGTGAGTGAGGATTATATTTATAGCAAGTATACTTATTTATTTAATTTATTATTTTAGAAAAATATATTATTATTAAACGTTATTTATAAATTAATGTATTCGTTAAATGAGTTGAGAGTAAATTTTAGTATGCACAGAAAACGTTTATTAAAGTTGAGAGTCAGACAGCAGTAAAACTTTGCAGACTTTTCGTCGCCATATTTGTTACAGTTGCGAACTTCCTGCGTCAACTTCCAGTTTTATTTAAATTATTTTTTTTTTTTATCTTTGAAATAAATCACTATTTTTTTATTTTCATTAATCAAATTGTTTAATGGCGTTTAAAGTTTCACACCTGACGTCCGTGGCCGCCCCTCACATATTTTTGGTGCAAACTTAATTCGAAGTAAAATACATTAATTTAATTTATTAATACAATTTTGTAATTTATGTTCAATTTTGTTAAAAATGCTTACTAACTTCTTGACTTTTATTGCGTTTTTTTACTAAACCGGGTGTTGACTTGTAATTAGGCGTTTTATGGTGTCACTGCCTAAAAGGAGGGGGGGCATAGCAGCATTCGCCCCTTCACGCTGTGCCTGAATAATTTACATATTTTCTTCTAATTCCTTAACATGGTTTTCCAAACTTATTTTACTGCAGTGCTACAGATAATGGGACTTTTTGAACCTCAAATAAAATGTAGGTGCTAAATATTTCACTCCTAAATTAACTAAAATTGTATTAGAAAATTTAAGTTAGCCCTTCTCTGACCATCATTTTGGACCCGCTCTTGCATGCTGTGCTTTTTCGTTCATGTTTCGGTTTCATCGGAAGACGCCATACAACCTCATCCCTGCTAACAGTCAGACGCAGTGGGAGCTGGGATTGGCTAATGAATCCTGTTGTCTTGGCCACATAGGGTTACAGAACCACGTGCGAGTATTTTACTCACTTTTCCCTCCGTTGTTTTCTTTCTCTTTTTGTCTTGCTTCTGTGTCTTGCGACTGCGCGCGCTTAATTTGATATTCTGCCGCTCTGTCTGAAACCAAATCCTCATCCGAGTGTTTATTTTCTGTCTTTCTCTCTCTCTCTCTTTTCTCGCCGCTTTTTTCCTTCCCCGTCGATTTTCTTCTTTTTGCCAGCAGGAAAATGCGAAGACAATTCCGGGCCCTATTTTTTTCTTCTTCTATGGGGTCGGAGGAGGGGGTATTGTGTGGAATGTAATAAATCTGACTCGCCGGAGCTTATTGCTCCGTTGATATCGCCGATGGTATTATCTCTCGCAGTTTTAAGGCTTCGCAGCCCTTATGCTCCCAGCTAGGGAACTTTTAAATCTCTTATAAACGCTTCGATAAACAAATTTCCCTTAACGTATTCGCAACGTCGTGAATTAGTTCGGAAGAGAAGCAATTCTTCGTTTTCAGAGGCTTAGTTTCCTTTATAAAAAAGAGTAAAACTTTGGGGACTGAAATGAAATATTACTTTGTCAAGGTATATTACCTCACGAATTCCATTTAAAAAAAAAAAAAAATGCTTGATTTTTTCTCTCATCTTCAGTCACATTATTTTTAATATTATAATCATTTTAGCTAAGTTTCATTATTTATTTCAGTATTAAATGGATTTTTAACTAATCGAAACCATACTACAGTTTTTAAATATAACAAAAAATTTATATTTTAAAGTAACCATATTTCGAGAATAAATTCGATATTCCATTATAAATAACGAATGTTGAATTCTAACTTTTCAAAACCATTAGGTATGTCGATTGTTAATAAATTTTACGCTTTGTAATTTTCAATTAAATATGTGTTTCCATCGAGAAAATTAGGAAAATGATATACATTTTTAACTCACATAAAGGAAAATAAGATTTAGGTTATATGCAAACAAAACGAAATTATTTTTTATGTTTCATTTCTTTTTTCTTTTTGTATTTTTAAATCGAATAATCTCTCTGTTTACACAAATATGTTTTAAATTATGTTCCTTTATATACTTTCTTAATGTGAGTTCCATGTTTTTAATTTTTAGTTATTTTAGCATTTATTGTACAATCTGTAAATTTAAGATTGAATGATTAATTCAACGCAAATAATCTTTTTAAGCTTCTTTTCGTGTATATATCGTATTCATTTGTTACGAATGGTAAGTGCAGTCTACGATTGTTTGTAAATAAAAGTCCCTGTTGACCATTAATTTAATGGAAATGAGTTAAAGCATTGTGATTGCAATCGATTGTTATAAACTAAATCTCTCTTAGTCCCACTCCAAGTGAATTATTGGGAAAATTTAACGTCTATTTTTTTTTCGACCTATTTTTCTTTTTCATGAATGAACTAAGTTATAATGACACGCTTATGGAAAAAAATTTCAAATGAAAAAACCTTCAAAGCGATTACTCAAGTTTATAAGATATCATCAGAATATGACGTTTTGGGTTGGAATCCTGTTATTCTATGACTATCGGTGATATTTTTAGCTGTTACGCAACTGCCTTTTTTCATTAGACTATCGGTGGAAAGTAAAATATGTATGATCAACATTTTAAAAATAGCAACAAAAACCACTTAAAATGTTTAAATAATATTCTACTTGACAATTTTTTCGTAATGAAAATATGAAAGAGTTTCCTTAGAAAAAAGTTGCAGGCGTCAGGCAAACTTAAGCTATAACTTTACAGCTTTTTCGAAATAAGAAAACGGGCCTCCATAAGCCATCCTTAGTATCTTATAAATATTCAAGCTAATTCTCAGCATGTGTTGCTATGTCTCTTACATTCGTTGTAGTATGTTTGAAGTAGGCACACACGCTCATATATAAAGCATTGCCCGCGGGGATATGGAGGCAGCCCGCCCGACAGGCGAGTAGTGCCCGGTTGCCGCGACTCCAGGGGCGCCGGAGCGCGACAGCGAGCAGGCGAGGGCCGCCGAGTCGAACGCGCGCGTGCAAGCTCGCGAGCCACGCGTGACGTCACTGCTGGCGAAGAGAACAGCGCGGTGCCAGGGTCGCCAACCGGACAACAGCCGAGTGGAGAGAGTGGCAGGGTGCTGGCGCAGGAGACACGGTTATCATTTTATAACTTATTACTTCATGTACATGTTATTATTTGTTATTTACAACAGATACTGTTCATCCTGTAGATTTTTAGGTGATAATTTTTTTTTAAATTAAAGTCATATATATATACGCGCCATGTATTGGATTATTTAACTACCTGATAAAACTCTAGGTATATACGATCGAAAACATTTTCGCATCCTTCCCATAGGGAAATTTAAATTTATTACACAATTTAAAACTTAAAAATAACTTCTTCGTGGCATAAGACAAATTTTTAAGAAAAGTTTGTTAAACTTTATTTCGTTGTGACGATTTACAGAATTTCTGTGAATTTTGATGCTTGAATAATTTTAATATATTTATCTAAAGTATATTATACTCATATTATGAAGGTTTTAATCTTTTTTTCCTATGAGTACTCTACAATGCGGAAGTTTAATAGTCAGAAAGTAACACGACTTAAATTGTGATGATTATTTTCACAAACTCTAGTGTATGCTAGTTTCACTATATTCCATAGGAAATTGAACTCTCTTCATAAGCTTCACCGTATCATCACGCAGAAGGTAGGCTGGATATCTTCACGTATCTTCCCAATCATCAAATTAGCCCAGCTGACACTGTTATGCAACAAACTGTGTTTTCTGTGGCTGCCTTCATTAAGGCGTCACGCTTATAAGGGGATAGGGATAACCAGTTGATGGTTCGAGTCCAGTCATTGACATGACCTGCATTAACAACTCAGGATAACAGAGTAAGGTAACAACTGATATAAAGTCGCCTTTATACTTGGTGAATATCATAACCTCAAACCCTTCCCTATGCACTAACAAGTTACAGAAAATCTTGCATGTATTTTCGCACTGATATTGTAATTTAAAAAATAGGCAAATTTTGTAGGGAAAGGCGAATCAGATCTACAAAACCTAAAATACCAAAAAAAAAAAAAAAAACTTCAGAATTGAAAATGTTTACACTCGAGAAAAACTATTTGAAGAAACACAAAACACATTTCAGGAAGTTAAATTCAGACTCGAACTATAGGATATTTTCATTTGAAAAAAAAATTCATAACTTTATATTAGATATCAAAGAGATGTTTCTATCTGCCTCCATTTACTTATATGGCTATCATTATTATTTTTAACACTTCAGAGTACATTTTGGAAAAAAAAATATTTTATTACACCGTAATTATGTAATTTTGTATTATTTTTTCAAAAACTAATTTTTAATGTTTGTCAAAAGATTAAACATCTATGTATTTGCTCATATACGATATTATTCCTATTGTTGAGATCTGAATCCGAATTCTAGAACATCAGTCAAAGAATTCAATTCGAGAATCGGATTTGAGAATAAGTGGATTAAACCCATCCTTGACGTTGCTATTCGAGACGTCATACATCAACGCGCTCGTTCGCCTGGGCGCTATACTCGAGCCTGATTGGCTGTAGCCAGCTGAGATAGTGTCTTATTGGTCGGCCAGATGTTTAGGCAAATTCATCACAGGGATATTTAATCACGCAAACGCGAAGCTGCAGTTGGTAATATTCATGGTGACTGCGGCTCTGTCCGCTCAGCTATTCTGCGACTGAAAGACGATTCAGCGAAGAGAGAGGGAAAGAGGATGTTATTTAACTTGGAAAAAGAGGGGGGGGGGGGGGGTGTTTTCTCAGGCGAGTCGGGAGGAAGTGATTGGAGTTCTTGGAAAGACGAATGTAGAGTTTGAAACGTTTCCTCTTTCTTGTTCCTTAATTAGCTTGCATAGCTGAAAATAAATATTTCGTTTGAATTTTAACAAGAAATCAGCAAAGAAAATATTTTTATTTCTTCATAAAATGTTTTGGACCTGCGTCATGTATAAAATTCTTCTTCACTGTGAAAAAAAAAAAGTGGGAAATTGTTTCATGGAAACAGTACTATAAACAAGAAAAATTTTCCAGACACGCTCAACAATTTAACACGTGGAAAATATGTTTCTGTTAATAAATGTAATAAATTCGTGACTATCTCATAGCAATAACAAATCAAGAAAATTTATTTATTTTTCTAGCAACATTGTTCAAATATTATAAATACTATATTAGAAATTATTTTAAAATTAGTTCAACTCTTCAATTTTTCTTTATGTTAGTTTAGTTCGTGTATTCATGTAACTACCTTAGTAAGTTTTATATGAAATTCGTTCAAACTATTCAGTACTGGATGAATTTAGTTAAAATAATTCGAACCATTTTCGTTGTATGGGATATGAGAAAATGTTTAATCGATCAATTTAGAATATCGGAGAACTTATAGGATGTTAATTTGCATTGCGTTTATAGTAGTTTCCTGAAGAAATAGGCACTTACTTTTAAATCTACGTACGTCAGGGCACTGTGCCGAAAATAAATTTTTTGAAATGAAAACTTCTTTAGCCGCGTTGGGAGATTTTTGGAAGGGGCAAAACTTATGGGTTCGCGTCACCGACATGCTAGTGACGTGTTGCGCCAGACTGGCGACGCGCAGTGGCCTGTGTACATGTATACGCTTATATACACTAATACATCGTATATACTCGACTGTATCATGTGCGTGTTGGACTCTTTTTTTGGATGGGTAAAATCGTGTGAGTTCGCGTCACCGACATGCTGTAGTAGCAATACATAAGTGAAGTTAATTTGACCACGTGAATACATGACCTAGGTCTGACATCACTGGTAAGTCATAGCTAGGTAATGAATGACATACCAATGACATCTGTTGTGACTAATAAATTATATAATGCTGACATCGTACTTATATAATACCAAAATCATTTTCTTACGTATGTTTGTCGTAAAAATCATGTCATATTACACATTTAAAAACAAAGTTTTTAAGTTTTCACTTCTGTTGACAGTCCCCATGACCGAATTTTTTTCCTGGGAGCTTTTACAACTATTCCGAAAGATTTATTCAGCAAAAACATATTCCTCAACGCGTAGCAAGGTTAAATACGTCTGCAGAACACTGGTGAGTCCGGATTATTGGCCGGGTTGCATATTGCTAGCTGTGGCACCTGGTTGGCCGACAGGAAGGAAGGAGGGGAGAGAGAGTTATGCATCAGCCGAGGGGGGAGGGAGGTACTGGCCACCACTTATCTCGCCGCGATAATAACTCCCCGCACGGAGAAACGTCACGCAGCTGAGAGATTTATGAGGTCCAGCTGACGGAGTATCGCGGCGCATGAGGCGTCGTGGGACGAGGTGCTGTTCTCGCATGTCGCATGGAGTCGCCGCGAGCATGAACATGCCCTCGGCGCCGCAGAATACCGGCAACTCTGGAGTCGCACAGGTAACATGAACGTTTCTGAAGCGAACTTCTTTCGGGCGCGTGGAGAGTAAAAAAAATTGGTTGTCTGTAAAGTCGGTTTACGGACGATAGTTTAACGTGACAACGTCATAACAGATATTGATGAAATGATTGCATACTTTTATGAACAAAATTAAATCATTTTTATTGGATTATCACTATTTTGTATGGATACAAAGAAGGAGTGAAATTAAATCTACAATTTAATTGATAAATTTACTTTTATATGCACTCATTAATTCAAATATTTTTATTACTTTAACGAAGAAATTATTTTAACTATAACTTTTATACATGTTTGCTATTTAACTTCTTCCAATCTGTGTTATTCATTTAAGGATAGGACGATGGTATGAAAAGTAGGAAACGAATGGGAGGTTTAAAGTTTAATGTGCCTCGAAAAAGTCAAATCGATGGTTGTTCCAATCGAGTGGAAGAGAGCTGGATGCAGCGCAAGCGTACAATGAGCGTAATGGGACTCAGCGTAACGGGACAATGTGCGTTACGGGACACTTTTTCGTGCGTGCAGCCGGCGTTCATCGATTTATTAGACGTTGTCATGTCAAAAAACTTTAGGCCGTATTTTAATGCAACGTTTACGTCAAACGTAATAACTAAGAATAGGTACTTGGCCATAGAGTTATAAAGAGAGCGTTAAACTATATACGTTTCTGGGATTGTTTTCCTTCTCCTCTTTGTGCGATGATTCGTCCCCCGTCCAAAAAAAAAAAAAAGTGGTAACTGTGAGTGCCTTGAGTTTTATATTCGCTGCCAGCGCGCTCGAGTTCCTTCTTGTTCGACCAGCAGCGTAGAGAGCTCTGTTGATGCAGTCCCTTCATTTCCCGCATTTTCCTGAAGGGTACGGGAGTCAAATCCAGAAAATTTCTAAAATTTAAAAAATCGATTCTCTTTCGATTTAGAGTGTTTCCTAACCATTCGTGGACATAACTCCCCCCTCCCCCCCTTTTTTCCCGTTGGGCCCAGGGGAGATGAAATTTGCCCCCGATTTTTTGAAAGTCAATTATGTACGTAGATTTTAACTTGCTTCCGGGCCTTTGGGCACCATCGGGCCCCGGAGAGGGTCTATTGCCCCCAAAATCTTTGGGACATTGAAAATTTATTTTGTGGTGCATGTCGAGGAATTTATAAAAAAATGTATTTATCAACATAAACTAAAAATTAATGAAAAAATAATAATTTTTAGTTCACACAACAAAAAATCGTGTTTATTAAAGTTTTTCAAATATAAGTTTATTCTTTGACAGCGAGGTCACAAATAACGGTGACGCACGCACAGTAACAGGAGTGTTGAGAGCCGAGGCCTGCAGTGGCGAGTCGTAGCAGCACTTGTTGGAGTGAGATCTGCGAACAATGGGAAATGTAGAATCAAGAAGTCCCGTCCGAGATCAGAACCCGGGTCCTCTGTTGAGCGAGCGCAGTGCCTTTCCACTGCGTCACCTCTCTGCGTCAAGTATCTGAACCGAATACTGCGACGCAGTTTTTATTGTATTGATTATTCTTTTTTTTTGTTCTGATTGGAGGGACAGTGTTAATTGCTAGAGACCGGAAAAATTCGCGGGTTCAATGACCTTCAGGATAGACTCCAATATCCTCTACACACTCGGGCAAATGCCAACTGTTCATTGGCTGCTGACTTGTGAGTCGTCTCGACTGGGTGGCCTGTGATTCGACACTTCTACGAGTGAGGGTCTCTAATTGGCCCTCAGTCCTCCAGATTAACACTGGACCAATGGCTGAAGCAGCACTAAGGTATAATTATTTGAATTGTAGCATGTCACGAAAAGAATCCGCGAATTTTTCAGGTCTCTTTTAATTGCTCGTCGAGCAGGTAGCAGCCGGGACGCGGATTGGCCAGTTTGCTGCGAGCCGTGACGTCAGTCCAGGCTGGGACCGCGTGATTGGTCGGCGCGGTACTCCAGGTACCGACTTCCCCTCTCCTCCCCTCATCCTGGTGGGCTGGCAGTTTTGAATGCAGCGATGGCAACCAATCACTAGAGACTGGAAAAATTCGCGCTTTCAATGACCTCTAGGATAGACTCCACAACTCCCTACATACTCAGGCAAATGCCGCCTGCTCATTGGCTATTGACTCGTGACATCTGTCAACTGGGACGCTAGCGATTCGATACTTTTTTGGTTGGAGGTTTTCCATTGGCTCAAAGTCCTTCAGACAAACTGTAAGCCAATCACAGAAGCAATATGAAGGTACAGTTGTTTGGATTCTAGCATAATGCGAAATGAATCCGCGAATTTTTCCGGTCTCTAGAATCACCAACATCACATTTCTCGAGCACAGTAATCAAACGACTTCACAAACAAATTTCCAAAACGTCAAATATGTGCCATCTTTCAATCTTCATTACCAGTCTTCAAACTCTGGCAGTCCTAGCGCCGGGTAGGCGGTGCGACTGAAACACGAAATAATCCCAGCATTGACAAATCACGTTTTGCCATAATTTCTACGGAAAATAACTTATTTTCTCTGGCTAACAACGTAGGTTTCTTTTTTTTCAAAATTGGGTTCATCTTTTGCAGCGATCTCCACGCTACGATCGTGGGAAAATAGCTCCGGGGGGATCATGTAATCACCCGGCCGTCGATGATGCAGGTTTTTCTTTTTTTAATAGTTGCTCCGATGCGTGATGAAGAGTGGTTTCTGTTTCTCAACCAACGTGCCCCACGCCAGAGTGTAAATCACCATAAGTGAGCACTCATTCCCAGAGAAGAGGACAAAAATAAACTGCCGTAAGTTACTGTTCGCGCGACTACAAAGCTCTGAGGTCTCATCTTCGCGGTACGTCATTACGACGAAGGAGACAAGAATGATTTTCTGCTTGATATTTTTTTTATCCTTGTAATTATTACTTTGTGTGACAGGACGAAATATGTCGGCTATGCATCTTCTTGCCTTTTAAGAGAATGTGTTTTTTTTTCCGTATTGCAGTCGTGAACACGGTGATCATAAGCAATATCAACACTCCTTATCTTGGCTTAACAAAATAAAGTGTTTTTTTTCTTCGCGAAGAGAATATACTAACCATTCAGGTTATTTAACCTTAAGTTCCTTAAATCAGTTATAAAGTTTAATGTTCAAAGAAAAACTGCCAGTACACTGGCTAAAATATATTAATCCGATTAAAGAATCAGAAACAGTCACAAAACAACAAGGAATAATTTGGTGAATAAGTTAATACTGCCTTCGTTTTATTATTAGTGTCTGAATTCCCCCTGGCTGAGATGGAACAGAAAGAGATAAAAATGTGGTTTTATTCTGCAAGGTTACGTGAATGTATCACGTATTCTCCAAAACAATAGTGTGTTGTCTTCTCGCGAGGGAAAGCATTGCATGTTTGTTTGTCTTAAAAAACTATGGGATTTATTTCGATGTTGGCTCTGATAGGAGGAATAAACTCTTTCTGCGCTTGACAGAGACGACGAAAGCACACAGGGGGTGTCTAAAAAAGGACGTCATTTGACGCCAATATCAGCTGAGGTCAAGCGTTACGTGCTTAGACAACACAAAGATTTTCCACTGAAAGAATGCGGTCAGAGAAAATGACAGCACATAAGATGTGACTTCTATGACAACCGGCTTAAACAGCAATGTCGTATGCCCAGGATTTTTTCGCGGTTGGGCTTATGCGTTTAGCAATGCACACGAAAATTCTGAAAACCCAGCAAATTTAGAAGAAAAAAGGGGGGTTGTCTGTAAAGTCGGTTTACGGACGATAATTTATCGTGATAACGTCATGAGAAAACATTGATGAAAAATTGCATACTTTTTCATTTTCAAATATTTTTTACAGTTTTTTGCAAATTTAATTTTAATAAATTGATTAAATATAACCACGAACAATTAGTTATATAAATAAACTGAAATCAAATCAATGTCTATCAATTGTTAATTAGAAATTACGAAATTGGACAAATAAATCAAATTTTTTAAATTGCCTTTTTTAAAAAGCCCGCCTTAACCTGTTTGATATTATAGAAGATTTTCTCGCACGGTGGTTGGCCGGTTCTTGCACGCTCGGCTCGGGCGGAACGTGACAATGAGTAATGCTTTTTCGTGCGTGCAGCCGGCGTTCATCGATTTATAAGACGTTATCACGTCAAAAAATAAAACACAAAAAAAAATGTTTCTGGTTGTTTTCCAGGAAGGCACACATAGCCAACAAGTTCTCCGCAAGAGCAAAGGGAAAAGGTGCGCGAATTTGTACGGTCGTGAAAAAAATCAATCGTGTGACGCGAAGCAGGAGCGGCTTAACGCGAACATTAAATTCCCCAAAAGGTGCAATCCATCACGGATGGCGTTCAGCGCCGTCTTGCTGCGCCGCGGGGAATTAAAAACGGCCGTCCAAGTGGCTTCTGAAACGAGCGGAGATCGAAACCGGAAAAAGATTTACGACATCGAGCGAAAAATTGTGGTTGATGAAGCAGAGAGCTTTTCCCTTCGTGGGCGACCGCGCTCAGGCGTGATTATCATTCATTCGCTCCTGTTGCGATCAATCATTAATGGCTAGTTTTTAATTGGTGGCCTTGATTCAACAGGATTATGACAGGTTTGGCGTAACATGTTGTATGTGAAGATCAGGAAAGCTATTTTCATGTGATGCTTACGAAAAAAAACTTCAAATACCAAGGGTAAATCTATGTTTAGTACAGTAAATATTTTATTTAAAAATCTACATTTCATAATAATGTTATAACTTTCACCTAGGGTTCAAGCTCAAAGATGTGGCCACTTGCAATTTTATTTTATTTCTTTTAGCATTGTAAAAGATGGCAAGGTTTTCATTGCTTTTTTTTTCTATGTGTAGTGATTTTAAGTAATCTAGTGCCTAATATATTAGTTTTTTTATTTTATTTTGGTCTTTAATACTATTATTTATTACTTTTATGCAGTTTATATTATTTTATAAGCTTTACTTTAAAAACTCGCGTGTAAGTCAGTTCACGTGATAGAAGTGAAACCTCTTTGGAAATTCAAACCTCGACTAGTGAAGTATATCGTAAGAGGTAAAACGGCAGAGAGAGAGAGAGAGTGAGTGTGTGTGTGTGTGTGTGAAGAAATTTTCTACAAATAACACAGCGCGGAGTTTTGTGGCTTTTTTTTTTTCGAGTATTCAAGAATCCTAATTTTTTTTATTTTTTTTTAAATTTGATTAAATAAAATCATTTAATATTCCACGCACGGGATTTGTTTGGAAAAATTTTAAAATAGCATAATACTTGGTTGGACTTGACATATTTACACACTCGTGGACTCATTATTATTATAAGATGTGTGGTTTAGCATGAAATGCTGCATCCCGCATGTAAGTGCCCAGGATTTTCCCTGTGCCTAATGCAGGTTTTACCTGGGCCCAACTTATCTATTTTTCTAGTATATAGTTGAGAAGTGGGCGGAGTTAGTCGTGGCGCCAATCGCTGCGAAGGCTGGCCAATCCAGTCCTAGCTCATGGTGCATGCTACCTCTCCTGCATGGCTTAAACCCGGCATGAGACGCACTTAGAGTCTCTTCCTAACCCAGACCCCTCCCAAACACACTGAGTTTCTTTGTCATGTTAGGGAAAAATAATAATCGCTTCACAACAATGTTTCACAAAAACGTTGCATTAAAATTCGGCCATGATATCTTCAGTGGCGTAGAAAGCGGTTGGCAGGTATGGCCCCCACCAGGGGCGTCAGAAGAGGGGGGGGGGGTGTTCGCGTTACTGAACCCTCTCCCCCCCCCCCTCTTTTAATCCAAGAGGGGGCGCCATTTTCAATTCTGGCCAGGGGCGCTAGTCACCTTAGCTATGCCACTGTATATCTTACTCCCATCGCGCCCAAAGGAGTTTCACTTCAAAAACTACCGTTGTAAGAATACTGTTTCGTTGGGGGAGCCCCGGTGACGTCACGCAGAGTGGGCGCCGACAGCGCGCCTGGCGGCGACTGACGGAGGCTCGCGCGCGGCTGTGCACTAACAGTCGTTGTATCACGTCTGCCGCGGCAATTAGGTCGGCTCCCCGGCGAATAAACTACACCAGATGTCGGTGTTAACGGGCTTACGAGTCTGCAACTGACTGCTTTATGGTGCAATGATTTTACCAGTGAGCCTTGTTAAAGTGTCTGGCGAGTACATTTTAAACAACCTTCTCCATCACACCGACCATCAAGTCAGACGTTTATTCATCATTTTAGTTATTGCATACAAACTGGCTTTACTCTTATTTTAATGGTTGAAAAATGCGTTTATTTAAACGTTATGCTCTACGTTAATGACATATTACTAAATTAAGCTGGTGTCAACCTGACCATACTACTACTACTACCACTACGTCACTCTACATCGGGTGCAGTTCGACGTTTTGCATACTAGGCCTGAATCAGCGAGCCAAGTTGTGGAATTGCGAAATCAACCTCGCTTTTGTGAAGCTATGCTAACAAGATCTTGCACTTTCATTTTCAATACTGTTTGCTGTTTCTGTGGCCCCAGCTAACGTTCCCGCTCTTGAGAGAAGTGAAGACCCATTTGTAGAGTCCGGAAAAATTCGCGGATTCATTTCGTGATAGGCTGAAATTCAAACATGTGTACAATTCTGCTGGTTCTGCTATTGGCTCGCAGTTTAACTGGAGCTCTCTGGGCCAATGAGAGACTATCGACCAAAGAAGCGTCGAATCACAAGCTACCCAGTGGAGACGACTCACAATTTAGTACCCAATGAACACGCGTGTTTACTTGAGAAGTGCAGAGGATAATGGAGGCTATCCTAGAGGTCATTGAATCCGCGAATTTTTCCGGTCCCTACCCATATGTCTTAGATTAAGGTTTTTGCGCGCAACAAGTTTAAGGCCCTTTGAAACATACATAATTTTTATTATGTTTATTTATTTTGGGAATTTTAATGTCATTATTAATTATATTTAGTACTTTAATTTACCTAGTAAGTTCATACCCACTGTTGCTTTTACTATGCTCCTAGTTAACTGCTAGTAGCATTTGAAAAGTAGGAATTTTTAAGTTTTGTGCAATCTAACCTAATATAAAAAAATAGTTTTACCTGAGTTTCACTTTCTTAAAGATATTTTTTTTGAGATAGTACACTTTACTTTTTTAATTTTGAATTATGATTGAAGTATGTAAACGCAGTCATAGAAATATGTTTGCGAAACTATAATAATTTACCTAACTGAGTTCGCCAAAAAATTTACAAAAATATTCATTTTAAAACATGTTTTCCTAATTGTGTGTATTTCTGTTTTTCTAGTATGAAAAGATACATCTTGAAGTTTGTAGGCTGTCCAGACAAACAAAAGACTGTGGCAAACTAAGCACCACTTCTGCTTGCCATTTATATCAATTTGCTGTATGAAGACGTGACAGTCAGTGGGCAGAAAACGTTCCATATCATACTACATAAAACACGTCGCCGCAGTGATATATAGAGCGTGTTTCTGAAGAGCGGCGCAAAAACTTTACGGATGACTTTTTTTTGTTTACCTCCCGACTAGAAAAAATCGTTTCATGTACATTTGTCCAGGGGTGATTTATTTGTTCTCTTGGTGAATGTTTGAGTCCGTATCTCCTTGAAAAGAAGAAGTTCCCTTTTCTTCTTAGTTCTGCAGAACTAATGGTGTAGTGGTATACGGACTGCAGTGGTCAGAGTATAGTCTATGCCGTGGAACTTGTCACCATTTTTAAACCATAAATGAGTGGTCTTCTGACACTGTTTTCTGCCAAAGTGTTTTTTTTTTAATTACTCTTAATTAGACCATTAAAATATAATTAACAACAATAAACATGTTCATAAGTGGCAATCCCAGCATACGTAGAGCAATTAACGTCCCAAAGAAACATTTCTGGCTGTCCGATCTGTTCAACGTCGTGGGTCAATGCTATTCCGAAAATATCTATAAAAAACTGAAGGGCTGGCGGTTTGTCGATCGCTGGACGAAGTGGAACAGCTGACCGGACGTCAGACGGCCTTAGTCATCCGGCTGTGAACACACGTGATTCAGTGAAACCCAACTGTTATTCACATTCGTGCCGAGTTGTAACAAAATGCGCGGAGTAAATTTAATACGCGGAGCGTGTTAAAAAAATTAAAATAAAAAAAATAACAAGAAACAAGGCAAATTTAAAATTACAGCTGTTCAGTTGCGTCAGTCATGCGTGAAATAAACCAGAAATTGAATATTTATTTCGTAATCACTCACAATTTTTTTTTCAAACTTGCCTAAACGTTTGAAAAAGTAGCGGATTTTAATGTATCGCCAGTCAGTTATAAAAATTCTTGACAGCGAACAGCAATCATTTCCTTGATGCCTTCAGAAAACGGCTGGAAGTATGTTGATTACATTGAAATGGTCACCAAGCAAACTCACACTACGTTCAAAGCAATTACCGAGATTTTCTTAACCTGCGGAAAGCATTTCCATGAAGCATTCACTAATAGCGAGCTTCATAAACGGTTTTTTTAATAAAATATTGTAAATCTTCCGTACTCTAGCTTACCGTCAATAAACGAATCAATTAAAATTATAAAATAACTATATAGGTGTCAAATTCAACTGTAGAGAAGTATAAATATCTTAACTTCATCACTGAAAGGTTACTGATCGCTTCAGTGGTTCGGTTTAACTGAGCCAACAGTGATTTTTACTGCTGTACAAATGAACTTCTGTCCCCGGGCCTTGGATTCCTGTGGCTTTTGCCCAACCTTTGGCCACTTATCCCCACCTTGGTTCGTCATTGCAGTGGCGTGCGTGTGTCTGAAAGAAGAGGGAAGTGCCTCGAGTGGAGCGGACATCTGACGAAATATAATAGAATTTATTCATTCTTAAAACGTGACTATTAATTCCAATTTAGTAATGTAGTTATAACTCGCAAAAAGAGTAGCACATAGCTCCATCGAATGTATGATGTATAAAAGTGTTGGACTTGCCTTTTATTTAAAAGCTGTAAAAAGTGTTTGCATAAGTTCTCCCTAAACATCTACAACACAGTTACATATAATCACGTTTACAAAAATAAGTATTTTTTACCAAAACAAATTTCCATATATTTATTTTATTAAATAACTTTTTGAAAAGTTATCCAAATGAACCAACCGAAAGTGCAAGATTTTAGAGCCTTTGGGTTTTTCACTCAGGTGCCCTTGGGAGAGAGGAAAAAAAACATATTTCGTGTGAATCGGTCTTCAAGGAGGGAGAAGGAAAGCTGTTTGTAATTTGCATTCCCATCAGCGACGATTTGTTTCTTCTGAATCGCCCGACGATTTCTCGGGACTAAGGGATTGGCCGATATTTCTTTTTTTCCGTGAGGCGAGAAATCGAAGACGAGTCTGAGGAAAATGAAGCTCTCGCGATTGTGTGATCCTCCCCCCACTCCACCCCCTCTACCACACCACCAACCCCTTAGAGGCACAATCGCAGCCCTTGTGCCCGCAGCCTCGTTTGTCAGGTATTCATCCGCGGCGACCCTACATCCCTCCGTAACTCGTCACCTCCCTCCCCCCAACTCCGCTTTCTTGGGGCATAGCGCTTCCGGGGATGGCTATAGTACTACTTCCGCAGAACATGTCGACTTTTTATTCTGTTGGTGCCAGTCTTTTAACTATATTCCACCAAACATTATAAAATAAATAAATGTATTAATAGTTTAAAAGAAAATATTTAAAAAATATATTTTAAAACTTTGTTTAGAAAATTTTGTTTTGCAATACCACAAGAGATAACCTATACACTGTCCGATACATCTATGTGATTTTATAAAAAAATGGTTAGACTAATTTGATAGTATACAATAATTGCTTGTTCAGATAAACAACTAGATTAAATTATTCTACAGGAATTTCCTGCAAAATTAACACAGTTAAATATGTGTATTTTCAAGAAAATTAATTTAAAGCCAGTTCCTAAAAATGGTTTTATGTCATGAAAATATTTGTACAGTGCGTGCTCCAAATTTGGTAAATGCAATTTCATTAATTGATTCAGTTCATTGGAAAGCGTGCAATGTGGTATAAGAGTGGCGCGGGAGCTCATGGAATAATATATTGTAGTTAAAAATAATTAAAAATCCTTTGAAACTAATATTAAGGTTATTAAAATAAACAAATCTGTACAAAGTGAACTCCTTTATTTTGATGAAGTAAGGTCATTCCTCGTTCTGCTGAGCTTCAGCCGATGCCCCTAATGCACACCAGGAGTAAAACGGAACGTGATATCGTCGCGGCCGCGGTGCGACTCGTGCAGGAACGGGCAGTAGGAGGAACGAGTGGACCCCACAGCACGCCATAGGTAGACGCGGGGAGGGGAAGGGAAGGGGTTTTAATCTCCCGGCGCCGTGCGGGTGATCTAGCCCGCAGGGGCTCCGACCAGCGGGTAGCAGAGGGTAGTAAATCATGACGTGCCCCCTCCTGTTGTCTGGTGGGGAGGGGGAACACCTGGGTAGCGGCCCAGCAACCCCTACAGAACCACCCCCTTCCAGCCAGGGTAATCGCATTAGGCCGCTGGAACAAGCGGACCTCCGCAGAGACAAAGCCGCCGTCTGGCAAGAGCGGTGTTCCGCCATGCTGGTGGGTGTACCGCTAAGGGTTGGGAGGGGGGGGGGATGTCTCTTGCAAGACTTCCAACAAACAAGAACTCCGAGAGGACAGGATTCCCACGTTCATGCCGGTTGCCAGAACACTCATGAGTGCACACTCGGTTCTTGGAAGTTGACGTAGGATATTCCATACAACGTCGAGCTGGGAGGGTGACTTATTGTATTATTTATTTAGGGTCAAGGTCACTGGTTTAATTGCCTCTGCTGGTCGTGGTCTCTCGGGAAACTCTCCAATAGCTTCCCGTGAACTGAACAAAGCTCAAAATTATTGACGTAACTTTTACATGTTTTCGACGTGGTTTGTTAAGTGTGCTTTTGTTTTATTTTGAACAATCATTTTCATGTTATTTGGAAATCATCTGCAAAGCTGTGCGATTTCATTATTTCAAAAATAAATAAACACCACTATAGTAGCTTGGCTTCTGGGTTGTAGCCGTGTCCTTGGCGAATAACTCACCGACGTTTCGGTCGACATTGCAGTCGCCATCATCAGTAGGCAACTGCTCCCTGATGATGGCGACTGCAATGTCGACCGAAACGTCGGTGAATTATCCGCCAAGGACACGGCTACAACCCAGAAGCCAAGCTACTTCAGACAATGGCCGTGAAAGCCTGCGAACAAACACTACTATGGTCTGTTTGGTTCAACCAATAGCTGACCTGGATCACTTGAACTTTGGAACGGACACCCGCTCCGTGGACTAGTATCTCCGTGTTTTGAACCGAGTAAAAACTAACGGCGCAAAACACCTGCGTGGTGTCAGCCGAACCAGTTCCTGGAGACAGGTAATCGCCGCTTGGCCATTCTCGACTGTGTAATTAGGTCTAATTGCTCTCCGGGAGCCACTGTCTCGCCGGGCGGGGTACGAACACCTCTCGCCGCGGTGGCGGAGGGGGGTGTTGGTGACCCCCCCCCCTCCTTGGCCGGCAGGATGTGGGGTCGACCCCCAAAGGGGACAGGAGTGTTTCATAACCTGTCACTGTACCACGTGTAGCAGCTAGTAGAGGTTGGATAGGCCTCCACCGGACCACGGGTTCACTGGGTGATTGAGGGGTTCCAGTGTGAGGTGGGAGAACGGGGTAGGTGCCAGCAATGCTGAATTCGTCTAAAAGCTTAGGACGCAGCCACTTGTCTGGTTAGCTGAGTGAGGCAGGGGGTGACGGTGGTGTCTATACTGGGATGGGTAGCCTCAGCCTCTGGTCATAGCCGGATCTCCAACACCTCTCCTGTTTCCCGTATCCACGCCCGTGGGGGCCCCAGGCCGGTAAGGCCAAGGCTAAGAGTGCTCGGTTAACAAAAAAAAGGGGGGGAGAAATCCCTTGACTTTCGTGTACCACGTGTAGTACATGCGTGAGTACACAAGCCACCTCACACCTAGTCATCCCTTCAGAGACCTGAACTGACGATGTCCCACTCGTGGTTCGGGGCCCACTTTAACCCTGAGCTCGCGTCGCGGTTCCACCGTGTTTTCGAAGGTCAATCACTATTGGCACCGTTAGGTATGATACACATTCGTGCTAAGCTGTTCAATGCTGGATGCATCGAGTTGATAACATTCGAAACAATCTCGCTGCATGGGATACAAGAAAATATTCTATCAAACATTTTGCAATATTGGAGAACGTAATAGGATGTAATGTACATGAATTTCCAGAATCGTCCTGGTTGTTTATAGGAGTTTTCAGAACATTTCCAGGAGAAAAATTATTCTTCGAAATCTACCTACGCCTGTAGGCAGTGCCTAAAGTCAATTTATATGTATATATACATATATATGTATATATACATATATATATTACACGTGACTTACAAACAAAAATATTTTGGTAGCTGGTTTGAGAATTTCCTTGTAAAGCATTTTATACCTCCCCCCCCCCCCCCCCGCAAAGAGCAATGAGTATAGACCTGCAAAATTTGCGGATTCATTCGGTGATAGGCTAGAATTCAACCACATATACTTCTTATATAATTTTGCTATTGGCTTACTGTTCATCTGGACGAATCTCAACCAATTATAAACCCTCAAACCAAAGAAGGATCGAATCACAGACAAACCAGCTGAGACGACTTACAAGTCGGCAGCCAATGAACTTGCGTTATTTGCCCGAGTGTACAGAGGAATGTGCAGTCTATCCTGAAAGCCATCTAAACCGCGAATTTTGCAGGTCTCTAGCAATAAGTAATATAATATGAGCTTCACTCGGCTGAGTCATGCTGAAGGCGACCATCGCCTCGCCCGACACTGCGCGAGGCGCGAGGCTGAGGACTGCCTCATGAGCCTCATAGTGTCCCCCCTCCTCTCCCCCTGCCCCACCCTGGAGACCCGGGGGAGGGGGGGAGACTTGCACGTCAGCGCGGGCTCGCTGAATAAAACATTGGCCGCAGCGGCTATCCCCGCGGGACAAGAACCGCGCATAATAAGACGGTGGTGCGATGTGCGAACAAAATTATAATAATAATAAAGTAAAAAAAACCTCAGTGCTTTCAGATTTTTTTCTTCTTCATTTACGGTTCACTATATATTTTTTTAATGTAATGTACAGTGTATCCCCTGTAGGAGTCCAGCGAGCATCTATCTTTTTCCCGTTTCACAGTTAAGACTTCGCGAGCGCAAGAGAACCGCGCGGGATTAACTCCCGGCTGTTTCCGACCTTCGGTTACACGCTTTCACGTTACTGTTCCAACTCACAGACACCTGTGGTGGTACAGGAGTAGTATAGTGAAGCAGGTCCGTGCCCTGGAGTAGGAGTGTGGTGTTGGTGGCGGTGTCCGCCATCTTGTATTGTGACATCACGACGGCCATCTTGGACGATCCTTATCTTTGACCGTTACCTTCAAAATTTGTTAACATTTGCCAAATATTAGCCAAAATTTCCGTGTTTTTTTTAAAGAAAAAACATTTCGCTAAACAAAACCCTCAAAAATGAGAAAAATTAAAACATTTCCTTATTTCGAGGAAAAAAAATCCTGTCTTAAGGGAAAATTTCCCGTTTTTATTCCCAAAAATTCAAAAACTCTAAAATTCGAAATGCCTCTAAAGACTTTTGCCTTAGAAAAAAAAATTCTATAAGCAGCTTTAGACTCCTAAAAGCAAGCCGCCCTAAGCCGTTGAGGTCATGACGACCTCGGCCGCCATATTGGATGATGTCACGTCCGCCATCTTTAAAATACGTAGATATTAAGCTAGATATTCGGGAAAAATTTTAAATTAATTTACTACTTAAAGTATTATTTCAGTTCCATTTATGAAGCAGTTAATAGTCCAGCTGGCAGTTTTCAGCCTCGATATTATCCGAGCGTGAGGCAGTCGTGCACTGCTTCACGACTCCTGCAGCTCGGCCGGTGAACTCCTGCTGTTCTGCTCGGTGTTCAGACCTGCACTGGGTGGTGGTGGGCACCGTACAACCAACACAATCGACTAGATAGAAAGTTCGGAACTGTCGTTATTCGCGACTAACATGAAAATCAGTTCGTTAAGGCCCCACCCCATCAGGGCACACACACGGAACACCCAAAGAACAGGAGTTTAGAAGCCAGCGTTTAGTCGTGAGGTCGGAAGTTCGGCATGCTCGCACTTCCGGTTAATGGTACGCACAAGTGACTGGTGTGAGCGACAGCAACATGAACATTGAAGCATTCAAAGGCTGGCGGAAGTAAATCAATCTGAATTTCGGCTGAAGGTTTATTCATTGCACAACTACAATAAAATCATATACAAAAATATTCTTAATAATTTACAATCAATTCATTGACACGCATCATTAAAACATACATACAATATAAATAAATTAAATACTCTAAGGCATAGTTGATACATAATTCGTTTTCCTCTGGCTGCCACTCTAGGCTAGAATGTACGTGACTTTGACCTTATGATCTTATGGTTTTGTAATTAATTGCCAGGTTGTCCTTGAAAAATATTCTTAATAATTAAATAAATACAGAGACTAATATTAATGTGCTTGGCGACTGGACTTTCACCCGTGTATTGTCATATATCCGTATTTAGTGAAAATACAGCGTCCGTGGTATACACACAATAAACAGAAGCCAAAGTAAAGAAAGTTTAATGTTTATATGGTAGCGTTGAGGTGGAATCTCTTGCTATACCTATGTCCAAATAAGTATATGATTTAAAGAAAATTACATGTAAAATAATTTTCCATTCACCATACATCAATGCTCTAAAACGTATTTCGTATTTCATTTAGTTTCTTTAATAAATAGGTCCTCAAAGAGCTTTTCATTGCCAGCTACCATACTCGACTTAGATGTTCATGTTCTTAAAACTTTACGACATGTTACAGAAGGCGAAACAGTGATGGATTCTTGAATGTCTTTACTCCACAAAAACAGCGAAATAATACCCACCACCTTATTTGTTGCAAGAAGACTACAAAGTGCATGGTTGACCTCTGTTAATTTACAAACAGTAAAGTAAATTTTGCAGGCAGTCCAAGAAAATATAATTTTATCATCTACTGAAATTTTAGTATTTCTGGTATGAAGTCGTGGTCCAAAACATGCCACATTGCAGTGCTATTAAAAATATAGTTTGAAAGGGGGTATCCCCTTAATTATTGATAAGCTAATACATTCCGTGTAATATAAAGTAAAATAAAGTGGCACTTTCCAACTTTTGGGACTGTTACAGCATTACAACATAAATGGATATTTTACCTTCTATGTAACATATAATTGTACCATTACTGAAAAATCTCTCTCAGGTATCCTCTGGAAATAAGTAAGGTGATGACATACGTACAACTAGAGAGCAAGGAAGCATCACTTGGTGATCTGCTGGAACTGCAGCAAGATTACAAGGTACATGGTGATGACGCAAATCATCTGAAATGTATAAAATGGAGTTAGGCAGGATGAGTCCACTCAGGAAGAGCAAGGAAGCATCACTTGGTGATCTGCTGAAACTGCAGCAAGATGACAAGGTGCATGATGATGACACCGACCATCTGAGATTCCTGAAATGGAGTTAAGCAGGATGAGTCCACTCAGGAAAAGCAAGGAAGCATCACTTGGTGATCTGCTGGAACTGCAGCAAGATGACGAGGTACATGGTGATGACACCCACCATGAGTTTTCTGAATGGAGTTAGGCAGGATGAGTCCACACAGGAAGAGCAAGGAAGCATCACTTTGTGATCTGCTGGAACTGCAGCAAGATGACGAGGTACATGGTGATGACACCCACCATGAGTTTTCTGAATGGAGTTAGGCAGGATGAGTCCACACAGGAAGAGCAAGGAAGCATCACTTGGTGATCTGCTGGAACTGCAGCAAGATGACAAGGTGCATGATGATGACACCGACCATCTGAGATTTCTGAAATGGAGTTAGGCAGGATGAGTCCACTCAGGAAGAGCAAGGAAGCATCACTTGATGATCTGCTGGAACTGCAGCAAGATGACGAGGTACATGGTGATGACACCCACCATGAGTTTTCTGAATGGAATTAGGCAGGATGAGTCCACACAAGAAGAGCAAGGAAGCATCACTTGGTGATCTGCTGGAACTGCAGCAAGATGACAAGGTGCATGATGATGACACCGACCATCTGAGATTCCTGAAATGGAGTTAGGCAGCATGAGTCCACACAGTAAGAGCAGGGAAGCATCACTTGGTGATCTGCTGGAACTGCAGCAAGATGACGAGGTACATGGTGATGGCACCTATCATGCCGCAGAAGGTGGAGTGGCTGAGAGGGAAGAACCCCCACGCGGTGAAGCGCACCCTCCCGAGTGCCGTCTGCTGCACCAGCAGCTGCAGCTCGGTGACGGCGTCGGAGCGCACGTCCTCCCTGAGGAGCGCCTTCTGGGCCAGCACGGCGCCGCGCCGGGAGCGCGCACGCGCCCAGCTGCACGCCGACACCACGCCCAGGGACTTGCCCAGGTTCACCGCCGTCCACAGCAGGCTGACGAGCAGGCCGTCCCACGCCCGGCGCGGCGCCGGCTGCCCCGAGAGCTCCACCTGCGCGAAGGTCACGGCGAAGTACACGTCCGAGGTGACGGTCACCAGCACCGTGCTCGCGTCGAGCAGCGCCTGGACGCCGAAGGCCACGTTGGCGCAGCGCGCGGCGTCGCAGAGGGCGTCGAGCTGGCGGGTCAGGTCCCTCACGCGCGCCGCCTGGGTCAGCTCGTCCACCCCCAGGACCACCCCGCCGCCGTCCACCGAGGTGCCGTTGTCCTGCGCGACACCATTCCACCAGTCCGAACCACTGGCTCTTAGCTCCAATCAAACCCTGCATTCAAGTAGTGTGGCTTCTTAAGTCTTCCTTACAATTGATCAAATTTTAATAATTAGCAATGGCGTATGTCCAAAAGCTTACATCAAGTCATGCACTCCCATTGCACAAATCTTTCAAAGATAATATCAAAGCCCGGTATGGACCCAGTATGCATATTTCTCTGAGGAAGTTGGAAAATGCTTAGCAATGGCGTATGTCCAAAAGCTTACATCGTCACAATATTAAAGTGTTGTCCTAAAGCGACTCCAAAACCCGACTGATGCCCCGAGGGCAGACGAGCTAGCACTCGTCCATGGGTGTAACGTCGCACCGGGCTCAATCTCAGAGTTGACGCCACGTGAAGACGAGAGCTCGTATACCTGCGCTGCGTAACAAGTTAACTGAGTGTAATGAGATTATGGCAGGGTCCATTATGCCCAACAAAAATTACTATTGCTATAAGGCCACGGACAAGTTCAACACAGCAATCCTGCGCGATGGTTGGAGAAGATGTGTATCAAGGTGTGTTCATTTATTTAAATAGGAAATCAAAATCATGAAAATTAAATAGCCTATAAATTATTTTCTAAGAAACGAACTATTTCTAAATTTATCCACCTACCTTTAGACTCCTTACAGCACATACAAGTGAAATAGCCTAAGGATTCATTGTTAAATAATACGCTTTGACCCTGTCCTGCTGCTGGTTTGATGCCTCACCTGCTTCTCGGACGCAGGGTCGGCGAACAGCTCCCCCGAGGAGAGCTTGTCGTTGATCCTGCCCTGACGGTGACCAATCGCCAGCACGAGGTTCACCAGCTGCAGCATGGACACCAAGTTGACGAGCTGGGTGAAGTAGACGGCGAACAGCCCCACCAGGCGGTCTACGATGCCCTCGTACCACACGATGTTGTCGTAGCAAAACACCAACACCACCAGGAACAGCACCACACCCAGTTCCACCACCTGTTGAAAGTTGGCTCGTCTTCAAAAATATTGTGCTGAATATGAAACTTTAAATGTTTAAATTCTGGAATCTTCTCATAACTCCCATGATTGCGCAAAGTGAAATATAACCTTCAATTTTTGTTTGAGAATCTATGAAAGCATAAAATTAAATTAGAGTAAAATTAACCATACTTAACTGAGCAAGGTGTAAAATATATTTAGACACATATTCATTGACATTGTTGTGTGGTTTCATGCCACCCTCTTCTCAAAGTGACAATTTGAGTGATAAACTTGCATAAGATATTCGTCCAGGATATTCACAAGTGAAAATATAGTAAAAAAAAAGGGGGGTTTGTTGAAAAGTCGGTTTACGGACGATAATTTTACGTGATAACGTCATAAGAAAACATTGATGGAAAATTGCATACTTTTATAATTTTTAATATTATTTACTAATTTTGCAACTTTAATTTAAATAATTTGTTTAAATATAATCACGAACAATTAGTTATAGAAATAAACCGAAATCAAATCAATGTCAATAAATTGTCAATTTGAAATTACGAAATTGGACAAATAAATCAAATTTGTTTAAATTGCTGCTTTTAAAAAGCCAGCACTCCGTTGTTACCTGGATGGCCACTGTCTTCCTGTAGACCCGGGGGGCATCGCCCGCCAGCAGTTGCCGGTCCACCTCCTGCAGGAGGCGCAGTGCGCGTGCCGCCCTCTCTCGGCCGTACGCCGCGAACACCCCCAAGTTGACGAGGCAGGTGGTCGTCGCCAGGCACAGCATCGCCGCGTCCGTCACCGACATGGTGGGGATGGCGTAGCGGTAGGCGGTGAGCGAGCGCGCCGTCAGCAGCGCCCCGAGTCCGCTCAGCACCAAGACGGCCACCAGCAGCGTGTGGGCGAGCTTGAGCCACCAGCTGGGGCGGGACGGCGGGTCGGGGGCAGGGCACAGGCCGAAGACCGTGGACAGGTGCATCATCGGGCGGCAAGCCGTCACCAAGTCCGAGGGGTTCGCCAGTGCCTCCATGTCCCTGAAATACCCCATCAACAATTATCAGCGTTGTAGGGTTCCTTTTATATTCCTGCCACCCCATCAACAATTATCAGCGTTGTAGGGTTCCTTTTATATTCCTGCCACCCCATCAACAATTATCAGCATTATATAGTTCCTTTTATATTCCGGCAACCCCATCAACGATTCTTAGGGTTATATAATTCCTTTTACATTCCTGCAAACCCATCAACAATTATTATCGTTGTATAGTTCATTTTATATTCCTGCAACCTCATCAACAATTACTAGCGTATATAGTTTCTTTTATATTCCTGCCAGCCCATCAACAATTCGCAAGGTAATTTAGTGTCTCTACAGTTCTGGAACTCCTTCAAAAATCCTGTCAAGTAAGACAATTTTTGAAATGATATAATTTTCCATATTGTTGCTACTACAGCTATGTTTGGCCATGTAGTTTGTGTATAAAATTTAAAAATGTCGATTCCTGAGGGAAAATAATATTTCATTAAAAAATATCTAGTCAAATTATGACTAAAATTTGAGTTGAAGAGATTTTTCAGTAATTTCCTTTATGTCCTTTAAGACATCTGAAAGCATTCTGCCAAAGTTTAAACCAAACTTAAGATGTTGGAGCTTGAGCCGTTTGGTGAATTGACATGTAATCTTCCATCCATTATGCCCAACGCTTCTTAGATACAAAATATGTTTGGTCATTATCGGGTTATTTTAAGATATTGCATACTTTTTTCCAATTAATTGTTAACCGGAAATTAGATTCAAATATCTTTTTCAAACGACACATCGCTCAGCTACGAGCGTGGTATTACTTGTACGAGCAGACAAAAAAGTGCGTTCCCGAGCAGGTCGACTGAATACAAATTCGCTGAATCCCACCTCGGCAGTAACCACTGGAACCTCTTTGTGGAGTCGCGGGGAAGGCCGGGTCCGTGTCCGAGCGATTGAAACCCTGACCACTGGCCAGTTTCCCTTCGGGCCTCACTCCCCACCCCCTCCCCCTTTCAAAACCTCTCATGGCTCTTGGGAAGGGTTGAGGGGGGGGGGGGGCAGCTATTTCCGACCGCGCAGTGTTTCGGCGGGGAGAATGGCGCGGAAAATTCCCGGTGTAATTACCTCTGCAGGGGTGAAAACCCCGCAGCAATCGCGCCTGAGCGAACCAGCCAGCCTTGCGATGAACGGTTGGACGAGCTTGGTCCAAAAAATTCCTTTTTTTCTTTGGCATACTTTCATTAGCTTTGTCGAACTACTTCACATATCACTCCAATTTTTTGTAAATTGTCAGGATGCCCCAAATAACTATTAAGTTTTCAACGAGCTTGAACAAAGGTTTCTACGACAAGCTAAATTGGCCAGGCTCATTCCAGCTTTTTTTTTGCTAGCTGGCGAGTGAATTCTGTGCGTTTGGCAATCTTGCGCAGCTTTCACTTACTTGCTGTGCTTCCATGTCTTAGCCAAGTTTCGAGGTTACTCGCAAGGGACGTGAAGGACTAAGCTGTATGCTTAAAAAAAAAGCACTAATTCTTACCTCTCACACTGCTTTCTGCATTCTGTAAGTTACGAATTAAACTAAAACACGTTCAGGGGAGGTGGTTTAATCTAGGGGTGATGGAGAGGCTAAATGACGACCATGGTGACCAACTTCTTGTATCTGTCCTTGGCGAATAATTCAGCCGACGTTTCAGTCAACATTGCAGTCTCGCCATCATAAGAGGAGCAGTGGGTAGCAGTAGGTAACTCTGCTCCCTCATGACGGCGACTGCAATGTCGACCGAAACGTCGGCTGAATTATCCGCCAAGGACACCACGGCTACAACCCAGAAGCCAAGCGACTTCAAACAATGGCCGTGAAAAGCCTGCGAACATTGTTCTCGTATCTGTATATTTTTTTAGGAGTCGATTCTGGGGGGATTGGCAATAGATAGGGACCGGAAAAATTCGCGGGTTCAATGACCTGCAGGATGAACTCCATAGTTCTACGTATACTCGGTCAAATGCCACCCACTTATTGGCTGCTGTCTTGTGAGACGTCCCAATGTAGCAGCCTGTGATTCGATAAAGCTTTGGTCGGGTGTTTCTCATTGACCCAGAGTCATCCAGGTGAGTTGTGAGCCAATAGCAGAGGCAGCACTGAGGTTTAACTATTTGTATTTTAGCCTATTGCGAAATGAATTCGCGAATTTTTCCGGTCTCTAGCAATAGAGCGTAGTCCTACCAAGATGAATTCCGACCTTGCGGCCGGCGTTCTCACGTTCCCCTCCCAATATGCGCCCTTGAAGGGTAGTGTGGGAGTATCTTCCAGTTCTCTTTTAAAAACATTCCAGAGCTTTTTAATATACAGGACTGGTAGGGATCGCTCCCTGTTGCTGATCGGGAGGGTAATAGAGCTTCGGCAATGACCAGCGGCTGGGGCCACCAACCCAGCATAGTCACCGCCTCAGCCCCTCTACCGCACTCAGCTGACCAGACAGTTGGCTGTGTCCTGTGCCCTTAGACTTTATCAGCACTGCTGGCGCCTTCCCCGATCTCCCACATCACACTGGGAGTGCTACCAAGAGTGTGATGACTTGCTGTTGGCCGCCGGTGTGGACGGGGCGAGTGTGCGCCACAGTGCAGAGACCGCCGCTGGGACGGGCTCGGGTGCTAATGGGCGGAGTGCCCGGCGGCAATTAGCCCGCACTTGACATCCCGCACGCCACTCCGACCCCTCCGTGACGCTCTGCTGCCCCTGTGTGACCGCCAGCACCGCCAGACCACGCGTACTACATACCTACAGCTAGTCCATCACAGAACCTCCTCAGTTACCCGAGTTAACAGTATCGACTGTAGGCGTTGCAGAGTTTTGGTTCAATAACAAGAGTAACTCAGGCAGGTTTATATAAGCACATGCGCGAATTCACGAGAAAAAAATGGCTCTTTCCCCAATTAGCACAAGGTGAACAGGTAAACTTTATTTGGCAACAGGGTGGAGGCCCCTCCCCATTGGAATCTCTTTTTGCACGAGGGTGTTTGTACATCAAAGTCGATACAGCTCTCTTTCGCCGGCCTCCATTTTCACCTGACACAATGCCATACGATTTTTTTCCTTTAAGGCTTTACGCAAGATCGTGCATACATTTCACCGCTACGCAATTATTTTTCCAGCGTTGAGACGCACGGCATTGAAGAAGCTATTGCTTCCATTACTCCTGACGTGTTAACCAAAGTGTAGGAAGAATTGGACTTTTAGGTTGGATGTGTGCCGCATAATTCAAGGTGCACATATTGAACATATTTTTAAAAATAGAAATAGGTTAGTTTACTTTTAATTTGATGTATGAGTTGTTGTAAATAGCCTAAATTAAACTGTTTTAATATACCAATGAAACTGTGACATTCTTTTATGGAAATCCTTGAAATTTGTTTAAAACTCTTGCTTAAAACAACCACAGCTTATTTCTCTCTAAATAGTTTGGATCAGAGAGTGATGTCTTCACTAAATCTGTAAAGCTTACTGGGTATATATAAATAATTATGACGACTCACGTGCCGAGAAGGGATTATTGGGTAACAACACGTGTCAAGGAGGGATATCGCAGTTGCAGATGGAGCGGACAGTTCATCCAATACTGCAAGTCCAGCTGAAACACGAGCGCAAGTTGCTGGTGTATAGAAGATTCCGCGCATGTTCCGGACTCCGCTGTGAATCACCCCGGCGAGTGGATTGTAGGGACTCTCGTCGGGATTTATCGTCTCAAGATGGCGGCCGCTGGTACCGCAAGCAGAATGGTCATTCGAAACCACTGCCCTCCTTCCCCTCCGCTCTGCTACCCTGCTGGAGCGAGAGAGCGCGTGGCGCATTCTCGGGCGAGTGTGGGGTGCACGGCAGATTTATGGAGCAAGTGTTCAACTGCTCTCGGGTCCCGCGGGGCATTAAACACTCGTAAACACCCGAGTTCCCCTCCTGCGGTTGTAAACACAAATTTGATACCGGAAGCTCGTTTGGCTGAGAACTACAGCGGACAATGCTTTAAAGTGGAAACAACTGGCGGAAGGATCTTCTCGCTCTTAGCTGTGTGCGGATCATTTCTGTCCGAGTTGAGCTTGTTTCCGAGCGTTCAAGCTGAGCAGAACTGCCGAGGAAGAATCAGAGACAAACAAGATCGCACTAACAGCACTAAACATACATTAGTTACAAAATTCAGTAACTAATTCGAGAAATACTAAACCCTATATTTTTTATTACATTCCTAAGCTTGTGATGGAAGTTATTAAAAACACTTTTAATGTGTTTGGAAAAATTCAAAATGCATTAAAAACATGTGTTACACTTGAAAATTTTTCCATTCAGTTGTATCTTGGTTAGTATTAGTAGTATATAATAGTATGTTCGGAAACAGGTTCTAGGTTGAGGAGCGTGAGGAGCCGACCGACATCTTTAATTCTGTTGTCACGAAGGCCACATTGGATAACCTTGACCTTTAAACCCCGGCCGCCATTTTTGAACCACCATTTTGAATTACATCATCGTTGCACTTATCATTACGGCCGCCATCTTGGATTCAACCATCCTGACATTGAGCATCCTAATTCCCGAATTTTGCACTTTTCGTCATGGTCACCATCTTGAATTCTGACATCACATCCGCTATCTTGAATCTGACATTAGTCACTTTTTTTTCGATTTTACAGTAATTTTGCCATCTTGTTTTTGTCTGCTGGAGGCCGCCATCTTGGATGATGTCACGGCAGCCATCTTTTTTCTATTTCGCTGGAGGCCAATATCTTGGATACCACCATATTTGCTTCTGCTGTTTGTTCCTAGAGAGCGCCAGCATCGTTCGCTCTCATGCACGTAATGACGTTGTTCAATTACCTGCCAATGTAATTGTGGTCCTTATCGACAAATTAAATAATTTTTTAAAAAAATAGATTAAATTTCTTCAAGACATTATGTAATAATTTCCAAATGTGGTGAAAGGACATTCAGTTAGTAAAATTAAATTACGTAATCACATGTGGAATATACAAATATGTTATCGTTTTAGTATCACTTGAATAAAATTAATTAAAACTTAACTACTCACATTCTCTTTTAATTTATAAATGTAGTGTTTAAGGTATAGAAAAAGATATTTTTATACTGAACACGACCTTTCCACATTCCATCATTTAAGTTCACATGTTAGTTCCAGTTATTCATGGGTGGTTATGTCTTCGGAAATACATTATTTCATGCATAAATTCATTATCTAATTGGTAATGTTGATTTCCATTTTATTATGATAAAGAACCGCTATCTTATTTGTGGTAAAAACACTCAACATCTTATAGAATCACTCGCATGTGCTTACGCAAATCTGCGGAATCCTCTCGATTGGTCTTTATTTTGTGTTTGAGATCATCTGATGTTCTTTCACCGACGAACCCTCGGCCAATTCTTTGATCGTCAATGTCGGAATCTTACATGTTCGATGACCGGGATAAGACCAATATCAGCGTGTCTCCAAATATTACACTCCTCGAAGACGTCTGCAGCACCATGATGTCATCCAACACAGTGCATCACAGGGCTTGAGGAGAGGTGTATTACTATTAACTAAAAGCAATGCTTGTTGTTTTGGTCACTTCAGTAGCCGGAGATCTATACGGATTGTATATTCGTGTACAATAAGTACACGAGAACACCTCTCAGGGATTGTGTGGCTGTGACTTTTGTGGTCGTTTCAGAGAGATAGAGAGAGAGAGAGAGAGATAAAGAGAGAGAGAGAGAGAAAGAGAGAGAGGGAGAGAAAACTGTGCCTCTGCGGTATCCGCTGATCAGGAGTGCTTTAAAAGTTGGACTCGTGCGGGAAGTTTCTTCTTGGGAAATCACTGGTTCTCGCCTCGGCGTCTTGGGCCGGGGGGACCCAGGGCGTGTGGGATGCGCCCCCTCCTCCAGGGGACTCCCCGGGGGGGGGGGGGGTTGGGGGGGTTGGCCCCCGGATGATGCACAGCCCGTGGGAGGTCGTTACTCCTCGACTCGGACCGCCGCAATTCGCGCGAGTGCCGGCAAATCATCTGGACACGTCCGCCGTCAGGAACAAGAAGTAGCGGGCAGGACTGCGCCTGATACGGCGAATACAAAAAAAATGCACGCCGGGAGAAAAAAGGGCGCGGAAAGTTATCGCATCATTTTTGTTTCCGAGCGCGACCGCTTCAGATTAAAGAGTTAAGAGACGGAAAATAAATTGTTGCTTTGTAGTCGATCGCACTATGTGGTATCGGGCTGAGATAAAACTAACGACCTCTTTATCGTATTTCTGTGGACTAGCAACTCTGTAGACAGAAAAATAATACGTTTTCGCAAATACTTAATTTGCATTATTTCGAGGATCAGGAGTTTTTAGCTCATATCTTACAAGGGAGATTTTTTTGGGTAGGACATCACTCATGAAATATTACAAAAGAAGGGTTGATGTTAAGAGAATTGTGTAAGTTCGGATTAGACACGTTTCCGTCGTCTTAAACTCAAAACGTGAACACACAAACTAAAACGCTGGTCAGTGCCAATTTGAATATTGGGGGTAAAAAACACCCGGGGCCCAAGAACCAGGGGCCATCGAGTTTCGTTTATTTCGAGCTTGAGTTTACCCAGATGGTTGGAAGAAGTCACAGGTCTGTTGCTAAGAGAATCCATTGGTAACCTTACAAGCAGTGCGATATTCACAGACCACGTTTACAACTATGACCACATTAACGCTCACAGGATAAATAAATATAATTTTCAATTGAGGGATTGAAATTATTGGGAGGGGACCCTCAACTTCTCTCGAAGATCCTGAGACCGAAACTCTATCACTTAAACGTTTTAAATTCTCCATTGTTCTTTATTATGTTTCCAAAAGAAGACAAAAATTTTTCAATTATAATTTTGAGGGTTTTTTTAGGATATTTTAAGATCTGATGTTAACACAGAACGTTTTATTATTTTAATTTTCCTGAACAATACATTAAGTAACACATGTAAGTTGCGTAAAAGAAGGAGCCCCCAATCCCACTCACAAAATCTCCCCTTCTCCCCAAAAAAAAATTCCGTTACTGTTTGTTTTACGCAATGCAGACGTGGAAACAAAGACCACGACTCGCTACGCATGCGGCGTGTGGTGTTTTACTTATTTTACATCATCGCGTGTGTGTTTTGCGAGGTGCCGAGCGGATAGCGCGACTGCAAAGTGTGTTTCTGAAACACTGCTACCTCCGAGAGAGGTGTTTTCCCAGGCAGCGAGCGCCGGTAGACAAACGCAGCGAGATCTCATCAAACAGTAGGCGCCGGAGACTTGGGAACACACTCCTCGCATCTCCCTACAGTCGCTGTACGCCGCACCTTCATTTTTTTTTATCATGGCCGGCAACCGCGCTAACTGCGGATTAGGGACAAACATCTGCAGCGTAATTTCCCTGGAGAACCGTCGGTTTTGCAAAGAGGGGGAGGGGGGAATAAAAAAAAAGTAGAAGGAGTTCCCTCGCCTCGTGGCATCTGCAAGGGACAGAGACCATTAGTCAGCGAGATATAAAAAAAATAATAATTCCGCGACAACATTTTTGCGATTCGCTCGCTCTTATCTGGTTAAGGGACGCCGCACATATACATCTACACACACGTGCAAATCTTCCCTTTGCGGCGTCGCGAATTTATTTAACGAGTCCGCACTCCCGAGGGGTGAACATTGCATCCAGACCCGCGATATATTCCCGAATAGCGTTCCCTGGAAACACCAGGTGGTTCGCGTCTTGGTCATACGAACCGCATGCATATAAATCTATCCCAGTTTGTTGGGTTCCTCTGCAAATCAGTTTAAAACATTTCTTTGAAGACTCAATACGCATCGTTTTTTTATACCTTGATTAACCTCAAGCCCTTTAAAAAAAAGTTTTTTTTATTTAATCCCCTTAATGTTTTTTTTTTGTGATATCAGCAAAAAAAATTATAATCATATACAACATAGACTAACAAAATACCTATAAACCAGTACTTGCCAGTTCTGATGACACCACAATATTTTGTAATTTCTATATTTACACTTCCAATGCACAGTTTAGAAAATACAGGCAATTTGCAGAATTTTTTAACCTCAAACAAACGATATAACTGAATATTTCTAACTGAATGTTCGTAAAAACCCCGACGTGTTTCGCCTTCTAGCTCCGCGCCCCGCCGTCGGCAGGGAGAACAGTCACGTGACAGGGAACAGGGAGCTCTTAGTGGCGACTTAGCAAGTGTTTAAATGTTTTTGTTGGAATTCTTGGATAATTTTTGTCAGTTTATGTTTAGTGCGGTTTCCTCAAACTTTCGAATATAAAACGTAACGAGCATTACCGGATTATTTATAACCAGATTTCTTCATTAATTTAAGACGAACATTTTGTAACAGAGTAACGCGACATTCCTTAAATTAATACTAATCACTTGACTTGTAGAATATACAAAATTATTTTCTTAAACTAAACAAATAAAAAATATATATTTAAATGTATGTGTTTCTCCAGATTATGTCCATTTTTGTACAGGTTATTAGTAGGGACTGGAAAAATTCGCGGTTTCAATGACCACTAGGATAGACTCCACGATTCTCTATGTACTCGGGCAACTATCACCTGGTCATTGGCTACCGACTCGGGACACCTGTTTACTGCGATTCTTATGATTCGATACTTCTTTTGTTGAGTGTTTGCCATTGGCTCAGAGTCCTTCAGGGTAAATTTCGGTCCAATCACTGAAGCAGCATTAAGCTAAACGAGTTTGGATTCCAGCCTGTCTCGAAAGGAATACGCGAATTTTTCCGGTCTCTACTAATTAGTGTAATCAGAATTCCCCCCCCCCCCAGCTGTGTCGCGTCACCCTTGATTGGACGCAGCACGGGCGAAGCTACGAGCCGTGCCGGCCTCAGCCAATCAGAACACGCCGCAGCTGGGGGGCAAGGCTGAGGCGACGACAGCCCGGCTAATGCGCGGAGTTAGCTCTCAGATGACGCACCGTCGGGCATCGCGAGGCAAGGGAGACATGTGGGGGCTTGTTTGCACGGGTGGGCGAGGAGGGGGCAGGGCCAGGGGCGTAAATAACAGAGCTCATCGCGCATTCCGCGCGCCGCCGACCCCTGCTGGACGAGCGTGCAATGCGCAATTACCCGGCGGCAGTTACAACCCTCCCTGCACCTCACCCTCCCGACACAACTGAGAACTACCCCTTCTCTCACTCGCCTCCGCCAATGGCAGCGCCCGCCCGATGCTCCATTGCTAGGGACCGGAAAAATTCGCGGATTCAATGTCCTCTAGGATAGCCTCCATTATCCTCTGCACTTCTCAAGTAAACACGCGTGTTCATTGGGTACTAAATTGTGAGGCGTCTCCACTGGGTAGCTTGTGATTCGACGCTTCTTTGGTCGATAGTCTCTCATTGGCCCAGAGAGCTCCAGTTAAACTGCGCGCCAATAGCAGAACCAGCAGAATTGTACACATGTTTGAATTTCAGCCTATCACGAAATGAATCAGTGAATTTTTCCGGTCTCTATCCATTGCTAGAGACCTGCAAAATTCGCGTATTCATTCGGTGATAGGCTAGAATTCAAACGCATATACCTCTTAGATAATTTTGCTATTGGCTTACTGTTCATATTGACGAATCTCAACCAATTATAAACCCTCAAGCAAAGAAGGATCGAATCACAGGAAAAACCAGCTGAGACGACTTACAAGTCAACAACCAACGAACTTGCGTTATTTGCCCGAGTGTACAGGGGTATGTGCAGTCTATCCTGAAGGCCATCGAAACCGCGAATTTTTCCTGTCCCTATCCATTGTCATCTCACACCCTCACATCGACTCTACAAGACGTCAAGCTCATTCAGTCACCGTTTAACTGCGTGCGACCATTCCGTGGGGCGTTTCTCGCCCACCAGAAACCTGGAAATTTAAGTTTTCAATTATTAAAAAAAAATCATATTGTTTGTCGTATCCGACATTAATTTAAAATTCATTACATAGCGTTTCTTTTCAGAAATACTTTCAGCGCATCCAAGTGTATGTCGTAACAATCCGCACCACAGAGCTGTGTGGTCGTCACTCCACAGACAAAAAAACATGACCACGCCAATTACTTCATCTGTGCCGTCGACGGTGTTTGTGGTCCAGATTACCTGCTCAGTATCACGGTTTGAGTCCGAGTGTTATTTAACTGTTCTTGTTGAAACTGTTTTGTTGTTGTTGCTCTTGTCAAATAAGGCAACGACTTCTCTCGCAGACGGCCGCCAATCACAAGGAAGAAACCCCCAGGTGCGGGTATACCTTGTTGCAGTCGAATAAGTGGTCAGATCTTTTCGCGGAAAAGGCCTGCCCCTACGCCATCCTCATTTAGGTTCCCGAGACCACTCCAGTCTGGTGGCATCAGTCGTGATCGAGACGTGAAACCGATATGAAGAACAATACAGTTACCTCAAGTGCTCCCGACGAGATGGAAGGACTGAGCCGCCGCCAGGAGTTGTCTGGGCGAAGCGACGCTTGCCTGCAGCATCCCCCCTCCCCCCCCCCCCTCCCTAGCAACTTGTGCCCTGTTTTCTCCTTAGCCGCGGATGTCTAATTGCGAGCAGCGGGAAGCTGTTAGGTCGCGCCACGGTTCGTGTTAGCTCGGCGACGTGTGTCACAGTTCTGTCAGTCGCCTCATATTACACTTATCCACCCGCACTTTGCATGTACCATGACCTCACGTCAGTAAACACGTGTTATAGTGCAGTTTAACAACAATCAGACAACTCCCCACCAACAGGTGCCCAGCATACATTTATTTATTGACGTGACAAAGTCTAATAAATCGATGAACGCCGGCTGCACGCACGAAAAAGTGTCCCGTTACGCACATTGTCCCGTTACGCTCATTGTACGCTTGCGCCGCATATATCTCTCTTCCACTCAATTGGAACAACCATCGATTTGACTTTTTCCGAGGCACATTAAACTTCAAACACTCCCATTCGTTTCCTACTTTTCCTATCATCGTCCTGTCCTTAAAAGGATAACACAGATTGGAAGAAGTTAAATAGCAAACATGTATAAAATTTATAGTTAAAATAATTTATTCGTTAAAGTAATAAAAATATTTGAATTAATGTGTGCAAATAAAAGTAAATTTATCAATTAAATTGTAGATTTCATTTCACTCCTTCTTTGTATCCATACAAAATAGTGATAATTCAATAAGAATGATTCAATTTTATTCATAAAGTATGCAATCATTTCATCAATGTTTTGTTATGACGTTGTCACGTTAAACTATCGTCCGTAAACTGAATTTATTTTTTTTTTCTCTGGAAGTTATTTTCATGGAAACTCTTAACCCTCTTGCCCAGAGGGAAAGTATCCAAGAATCTACGGAATCAGGCAGACCCGCTCTTTGCGATGCTGATGTGTGGTTCTCGGTCCACACGTCAAACAAACAGTCTCGCATCTTCCTGACACTGATGGAGCCGGCGCCGGTAGTGAGCGCAGAATGGCTGACTCGTTATCCTCCATTTGTTTTTGCTAGGAGTCAGTCCTTGCTTGAAGTAGCCTCTGTCACCAGTGCTTCTTCATTGGTCCGCTGGCCTGCTTCGTTTCCCAAGCTCGTCTTGTCTGACTAGTTCTTCCCTCGGCTTCAAACCCGTCCAAATGTTGTACCCTGCTCGTGAAAGTAACTTTTTGCTTTCATTCTGGTCTCTGGGATGGTTATTTGTATGTATTTCCATTCAGATATAGTCAAAAGAGTCTATATGCTCTAAATTGGAAGTCACTGTGGCTGGCAATTGGTCAGAAAAACAAACCGTAGCTTCATAAAAAAAACTTTACCTAGACGTTTGATATTTTTAATGAATCTCGCTAGTTCGACACATAAATATGTCACGTAAATCAAGTATTGTTGAACAAATATGTTAACAACATTTGAAAGAGAAATTAGCATTAATCTCTTTAACCCCCTTACCCCTTCCCTATATTGGAGTCAACCATTGGGTCTACATGAATCATTCTGAACTTGAATTAAATTTAAACATATATTATATAACTTTACTTCTAATGATTTTCATCTTAGGATCAGTATGTTTCCCAGTGTTTGACTCCAAATTTGACCCAAAACTTAAAATTTCACTTCTGGGATAAAATTACCAATTTTTGAAGTACTATATCTCGAGAACTATGAGACATATAGAGCTGCATTGGAACTCAAATTATGGAACATTTTGTCTTCTTTAAAAAAAACGGCTAGAGTGAGTTTTTCGGTTACTACATGTACTGTTGAAATTTTGAGCGATAAACCATTAAAAAGTGTACAACGTACTTGGAAATTTTGTTGGCTAACTCCATATTCGGATTCAGTACCCAAAAAAAAAAAACACAGGTAACGAAAATAAAACCGGCTACTGGAATTTTTTGCAACGAGATGCCGTTTTTTTGACACCGTTTGTCTGGGTTATATGTGGTGAAACCAAAATAACTCTGTGACGCAATGATCAAACAACTGCGGAGTGTGTGTTGGTCGCTAACAAGAGCTGCACTTGGTCCCTTCTCGCCCCCAGGCCCGGGGTACGGAGATGCTAGAGTGTACTATCTGACCTGCACTTTACGACTCGCCGGCCGTAAACACCCGGCCGTAACGGCCGCCCCGCAGTCGCTAATAGTTTTAATGTCATTAGGGCGACGGGAAGGGAGCAAGGGCTATCGGCCCACACACCACTCCCAGGGCGATACTCGACCTTAACGACCAGGACGCCCTTGTAACCTGTTTATCGCGCGTCCCGTTCACTCAACCCCCTACAAGGGGATAGGAGCAAACAAGGGTCAACTGGATTCAACATTTTCAGGTCATTTGTATTTACAAAATCAGTTCGTAAAAGCATAGGATATTATGTATTGGATATCTTAAGTCAGAAGTTACGGATTGCTATAAAATATTTCTCCCGTGAAATCATTATTGTTTGGAATTGTATTATTTTTTGTGGAATTACTACAACATTAATAATACCATAAATTATAAAATATTTTATGTTTTTTTAAGTCTCATAACGAGCCAGTGTGAACAAATGCAAATTTCCAATATTCAACATTAACACATTTGTATTGCAAAAAAAAACTGTTGAAACCACATTGACATATCTTTGTCACTATCTCTTCACACTTAAGCGGAAGATTTTTTTGGTAGTCGTGTAACCTTAACAAATAAATTAAAGAACGGCATTTTTTTGTTGAATAAATGAATAATTAGGGGCATGCAGATTTCGCGAAAAAATATTTAGATTAAAGTTAAACACTGTAGCACAGTCTGTGTTTCGTGATTGGGTGAGTTTCTCCCAGGTCCGTATCGATTGTAACAAAACCAATCACAGTGATTCATCGCGGAAGAAAACGCGTCCTGAGTGGCCCCGGTCAAATAAGGAAACGACTTCTTTCGCTATACGGCCGCCAATCACAAGGAAGAAACCACAGGTGCGGGTGTACCTTGTTGCAGTCTAGTAAGTGTTCAGATCTTTTCGCGAAAAATGCCTGCCCCTATGAATAACTACTGTAGTCCGTGTTAATACGTCTGGTCTATTGCAAAGTCGTACTTGTGCCGTCCATACGTTATCGACAGTGTGTTCCCGCAGCTGGATCGGGAACGGAAAGATGGCGCAGTGGGGGGGGGGGGGGGGGGGGGGGTGACGTATTCGACATGCTTCCCCGAGATGCAGTACGCGAGCTCTCTTACGGGAAGCCTTCTTTTCACAGACGAGAGAGCCAAACGTCCGATCGTGCATCTTCGGTTTTTTTTTTTTTTGGTTCATTGTAAATAAATATGGCGGTGTTGATAAAAAAGGATAATAATGGTCAATTAGGTTAGGTTAGCTACATTATAAATACTTTATAACATTGTGGACGGTTGATTTGGTTAGGATAGCTGCATTAAAGATACGTAAAAAAAAAAAAAAAGCATGAACTTCGGGGAACTTCGGGTTTTGGCTCTCTCGTCTGTGAAAAGAAGGCTTCCCCTATCTTACACAGCACTACTCTTACACCAATTTGCCACAACGACTTGCCGGCTTAAATATCAGCTACTGATAACAAATATCTTTGCGGGGAAAAAAAGTTTATTTTGACACGTAAGTTTATTGTATAATCAAGCTAGCTTCGTCATGAATGTAGCGAAATAACTATCTTATTGACGGAGTTAGCTAATATTGCTATAAAGAACTTTTTTTTCTGCAGTCCAAATTATTATAACCTCAAAGAAATAAACGTCTAAATCAAAATAAAGTACCAAAAAAACTTTAACTAGCAATATTCATACTTTCCTTGATTGAAATAAATATTTATTTAATTTCAAGACCTAAGTCGAGGCGAGGACGTAATCAGATCTCAGGGGAAACTGTCGTAAGTGCGGCACTCGTTGGCTTAGAGAGTGGGGCGCTCGACTGTGAGGCGGCCTTGGAGGCACGGTCCGGCGTGCGAGGGTGGCGGGGGGAGGGGCAGCCACGCCTCGCTAATGAGCAGGTTTAATTACCGTTCCTTCGCGGCGGCGAAGCAGCCGAGGTCCAGCCCCCCCCCCCCCCCCTCCTTCACCATGCTTGTTACACGGAGAACACCTATGCACGCTACACAGCTGATTCTCCGGAATCCGATCTGTAGGGACCGGAAAAATTCGCGGGTTCATTGACCTCTAGGAGAGCCTCCATTATCCTCTGCACTTCTCAAGTAAACACGCGTGTTCATTGGGTACTAAATTGTGAGGCGTCTCCACTGGGTAGCTTGTGATTCGACGCTTCTTTGGTCGATGGTCTCTCATTGGCCCAGAGAGCTCCAGTTAAACTGCGAGCCAATAGCAGAACCAGCAGAATTGTGCACATGTTTGAATTTCAGTCTATCACGAAATCAATTCGCGAATTTTTCCGGTCTCTAAATATAACTTTTAACGTCACATATTCTAAATACTTCGTCATAAATCTCTGTTTTAGCAAAGAACAAAAAATCCTGCATAGCCACTGAGACCAATGAAGCCGTAACTTGAAAGTGGTCTAAACACATAAGAATTTTTGTACTTAAACAATCCTTGTTAAACTAGTTGCCAAAGAAATGTTTGAAATAACTATAATAAATATAACATGAATTTGTACAACGCATTGCTAAGGTTATTTTTGCATATATAAAATATGTTTTCGCAACACTACTGTGAATTTCTTGTCACGCTTACGAAAATTGTCGCATAATTGTACATTTTGATTTATGTTTTTTTTACAAGCATGCGTTTTTTAAAACATGGAAATATAACCGAATATTAAACAAATTGTCCTTATTAGGTTTTAATATGCTTATTAATGTGAGCAGTTAATATTGGAAAGCTGTTCGGAGTACGGTTTTCAATTAACTTTAACTATTGGAGGTGCTGGGTAAGAATCTGAGAACAGAATTTTTGTGAATGTTCATGTCATATTTATTTTACATTTACATAAAAATAAACAGTTTATTACAGTTTCGTGAGAGGTAAAATGACACTCTTTTGTCATGAAACCACTTGAATATTTTTTAAGTTACGGTATCGGGGGGGGGGGGGGGGGGGGTTGAGGTTTCGCTGAAGTATTTTTGAAACTTTATTATACGGGATTTAAAAAAAACACCTGACATTACAAATGATTTTCAAAAAAAAACAGTTAAATAACTATTTGAAAATAAAACCGCAGCGTTTTAGACTGTATTTACGCATTCAGTTGTGCTTAGTTTACAGAGGAACTTCGATGAGTTCGTCACAAGACTTGGTCCAGGCGACGCGTCTCTGAGTGAGTGTGAGTGGAACCAGTGACCTTGAGCGCTGTCCGGACCCACCCCTCTGCCCCCGAGTGCCGCAGGGGGGGGGGGGGGTAAATGGGAAGTACTATCCCAGCAGGGCGGAGGGAGGGGAGGGGGTAAGCTGTGAGCCCCGGGCGATAGACGAGGAGTAATCAAATAACAAAGGAGACGGGCGGGGAAAAGGAAAACTTTGTCCGCCGTCAGCTGGGAAATTACGTCACTGCGGCCCGCGTTCACGGAAAAAAACCCTTCCATCCCTCCTCCTGTACCCTAACCCCTCCCCCTACATTTGTCAAGGAACTCACCCTCGACTGCAGTTGCGACCGCGGCGCCAACAGACGTGCGTCACGCCAACATGACGTCATAATGTGTCTGTCTTCTTAACATATTTGACTTAACATAAATGATATAGTTTTTGTAGCTTGAAATAAAATAAAATAATGTCCCAATCTTTCAAAAATTGTAATAATAATTAATTACCTTAATTTTTATAGAAATAAAATAATTTTTCAGTTCACGTAAATGGTTTAAAAGTAAGAAATATATAACTCACACAGTCTATAATGTTTGGTGTTAAACATTCATTATCTTCCTTATATTAAGGACAATGACGAACAGCAAATTCTGTTGATCATACGTGTATTTCTAACATATAAATTTTACCAACCTCTTCCTTCTTCCAATTTTTTTTTACTCTTATTGCCTATAAGCAAAGCAGGGGTTTTGAAGTCAAATAATAAGCATAATTAATTTGTTTTGTCCGAGGGAACATACTGTTCCGATTGTTGGACAAGCGAGTCGAAGCGACGGCCGCGCGTCTGAACGGAGAACTCTACACGTGGTCATGCGGCTCTCGAACAACCCCGCTCCCGTCGCTACCCAAGAAAAAAAGGTTTTAAAAATAAATATATTGAGATGTTATGTTCTTAGTCACTTCCACTGCCTTAGAAATTCCACACCAAAAAAAAAAGCAGAGACAGCTAAAAAAATTTAACGGGAGTTTAGTTATCTAGGAAAAGACAAAAAAAAGTGTTTAACCCAATCGAATTATTCGTAAATACCACAACTATATTATTTCTTTAACCCATGAAAAATCTGGATGCAACTAGGTAAATATTCCAGAAAATGGATAACACCCGTTATATATACATATATAATAGTATTGGTTGTAAGTAGAATGATTACCAAAAATTAAATTTTTAATGTGTTTCCTTTTACAGCTAGAAAATAATTATTTACGAAAAATCTAGTCAGATAATTTGTTCTCCAACAAAACATGCTAGAGATGCATAGGAATGAAATTACAGAGAAAGCCCCGACAGAGAAGCTGTGAGAAGAATTGAAATAACCAACTCTGCGGGTGAGACCGAGGCCTAGCCGAGGTTCGCAGGTTCACTGCCCTGTTCCTCCTTTAAAAAAACATGACTAGTCTAATACATTATATAATTCATGTCGATAGGAGTATCATAATTCAGTTTATGTAATATTAATTTACCATATTCATATATGCCTTTAAACCTGAAATTATAATTAATCTCCAGATATTAAATATCTCGGTCCAGCGCGCAGGTAGAGGTGAGCACGGGACAGATGCCCCTGGGAGCTAGGCAGGGCTGCCGGCACGCATGGCGGCGCTGTCACGCGGGTTGCCCGTCGACATGCGCGCCAGGCGCAAACACCTGGCGGGCCCCTGTAACTGCGCCTCGCTGACTCCGTCCCTTCCGGGCTGTGAAGAGTCTCGATTGGCCATCAGCCTCGCTACGCGGACCGTGAAACAGAGCGACGTCCGCAGGTGAATCATCCGACTAGCAACTCGGGCGTAGCTAATATTGTTTTTTTTTTTTTTCCCCAGCATTTCTCTGTTTCTGTTTTCGTACCAAATAAACCTTGAGTTATATTTATCTAAATTTATAATAGTACGTGGAATCAACTACAACAACTCAATTGTGCAATTCAAAATACTCCACGTAAAACTTAAATAAACCAGGCAATCAATAAAACTAATAATAGTAAAACAAATTTTAAAAATATGAATTAATTAATATAAAACTTTCTAAAGCTGACTAACACGATGGCTTTCGTCCCGTCTCTATTGGCCAATTGAAATATTTGAAAATTAGAAACAAAACTAAATTAAACATAAAAAATAACCAATGATTTAATAAAAAGTTCCTGGCTTACAAAACTAAAATAAAAATAAATAATCTAGGGGTAGCAGACATGCTACAATTGGACATAGTTCGAGTCGACATTTCGAACACATCACAGTATGATCTACAGTAGCCCTATACGACCGTGATCGCTGTCGTACCGGTCTCACGTTGCGAGGGCCGTGGGTTCGAAGCCGACTCACACCGTGACTCATATTCATGAGCCGAATGTTAGCAAATGTTATTTGAAAAACAAGACCATTGTCATTTTATTTAGTGAACTCAAGGTACATGTTCATGTTTATTATCTTCACATGAAAAAAATTCTCAGAATATTGGTTTCCAAATCCGGAAGATCTTAATTGATATCCGGGACGGATCGAGGGCGGTGATGACAGGGAGTCCCCCCCCCCCCTCCGAGTGAAACAACAAGTTGCTCTCCTGAGTTTGAAAAATAATAATAATAACAGAGTCGCTGAGCTGAGCTGAGCTGAGCTGAGCTGAGCTGGCAGTAAGCGCGACGCTTAATGAGCTCCGCCCGCGAGATGCCGACAGCGGAGCGGCGTCAATTAAAAAAAACTTCCGTCGCGAGGCCAAGTTCCCGCGCCTGCAGGACGGATGACGTCTTGCGGTGGGAGGGGGGAGGAAGGGGGGTGAGGCGGTGCGGAGAAGCAGCCAGGGAATTAACGGCCGCTAATTTAAACGTTAGCGCAGGACGGGAGGTACGGTGGTGGTTCAGGGGTGAGGGGGGTATCGGCGGGAACCCCACCAGACAATGCACTGGGGGTGCGAGCGGCCCAGCGAGGGGTGGGTGGAGGGTGGGGAAGGGCGTGATCCACGAGCCACTTCCCCCCCGTCTCCTCGGCCATTGTCTCCCCTCTCCTCCCGCGCCGGGGGTCTCTTCCGGAAGTTTGGTGGCCGCGCGGCGGAGCTCTGGAAATGATTAAAAGGCTTCCTTCCTTTCCGTTTAGACGCCTCTCACCTTCCCTCCCCCCTCCCATTCCTGCTGAGTCTTCCAGGAATTCCTCGGCTCCTCTTGTCTGCCGGAGCCGCGACCCCTCGCCCCCCGTCAGCTGCTCTCCCGGGGCTCCTCCCCTCCACGGCCCCACAAGGCTCTCCCGGGGCATGGCCCCACAAGGGTGGGGCTGGTGGACCCCTGGGTCCAGGGCCCGGGCACAGCCTGATTTGATTCTTCTGTAACTATTTTAATTATAATTTTATCAGTGTGTGGAATAAGTATACCATCTCGCTGTAGTTATTTAAAAGTAATTTTATGTAAGTATAATTTTATAAATAAAGTATAATTATAAAATAATTATTATAATAATATAATATAACATAATATAATATATATAATATAATAATATAATATAATAATTATAAAAAAGTATAATTTTATAAATAAAGCTTAATTTGGACTAATAAAATAGTAACCATAATCATACCCTGTATTTCCAGGTAAAAAAACATTTTAAAAGAGTGTTGGTAAGAAATAACCATGCAATAATAATGTAGTGCGTGACTTACAAAATAGTAACTATAATCATACCCTGTATTTTAATGTTAAATAACATTCTAAAAAGAGTGTGATAAGAAATGCCCTTAAAATAATAATGTAGCACGTGACTGTAAAATTTAGGGGGGGGGGGGGGCCGTCTCCGATCCTGGGTCCATGTGGAGGCCATGCCGCGTGAGGGGGTGGAGGGGGGGTAGCCCTGCTCTGGTTGAGCTGGCGGCCTCTGCGGTGCAGTTCAACTGTCTTATCAGCTGAGCGAGGCAGGTCCTAGTCTGGTCGACCTGGGACTCCAACACCTTCCTGATCGACGGGGGGAGTGTAATCCCTCCACAGGTCTGTCGTAACATATAATTGCTCAGGAGTTTTAAAAAAAAAACAAGGATCTGTAAGGCGACTCCAAATCCACCCTTAAAGAGCGTATATTCGGGAGGAGTGGTGGAGGATGCAGACCGAAAGGTTTTGGAAGATAGCTCACTCTGCTATCCCGCCTTGTTTACTACCCTTGTTTCCCCGGCCAACGTCGCCAGCGGCGTTTATATGCATCCCTCTGTGGGATTCGCCAATCAAAACCTTGGTATTCGAAGTATTCCAGATTGGCAGGGAAAATATTCAAAGTTAAACACTGAACTACCAGCGGGTGGGTAGCGCGGAGCTGCCGTGCGTGACGTCACGCCACGCCGTGCAGGGATGGGAACCCTTCTTTCCACAGACGAGAGAGCCATACGCCCGATCGTGCATCTTCGGTTGTTTTTTTTTGTTCAATGTAAATAAATATGGCGGTGTTGATAAAAGGATACTAATGGTCAATTAGGTCAGGTTAGCTACATTATAAATACTTTAAAACATTGTGGACGGTTGATTTGGTTAGGATAGCTACATTAAAGATACGGAAAAAAAAAGCATGAACTTCGGGGAACTTCGGGTTTCGGCTCTCTCGTCTGTGAAAAGAAGGCTTCCCGTGCAGAGATAGGCTGGCGGGCGGGTGTTGGTCCGCCACCGGGGGTGGGTGGGGGCGGTGGGGGCGGGGGCTGACCGCGCGGTGATCGATAGCGGGGGCAGGCGTGTGGGAGGCCGAGGCTGCGCTATGAATGGGCCGGCGCGCCACAGAATGGACGCCTCATGAGGACCACACACCCGCCACTACAGGCTAGACCCGACTCGCCTGTACCAAACCAACAATCTCATAACTAGGGACCGGAAAAATTCGCGGATTCAATGACCTCTAGGATAGCCTCCATTATCCTCTGCACTTCTCAAGTAAACACGCGTGTTCATTGGTTACTAAATTGTGAGTCGTCTCCACTGGGTAGCTTGTGATTCGACGCTTCTTTGGTCGATAGTCTCTCATTGGCCCAGAGAGATCCAGTTAAACCGCGAGCCAATATCAGAACCAGCAGAATTGTACACATGTTTGAATTTCAGCCCATCACGAAATGAATCCGAGAACTGTTCCGGTATCTAGTGTCTCTAGTTATGAGTAGAGACCGGAAAAATTCGCGGATTCATTTCGTGATGAGCTAAAATTCAAATATGAATACCTTCTTGCTGTTTCTGCTACTGGCTTAATTTTAACCGTGAGAACTCTGGACCGGTTAGAAACCCTTAATCAAATAAGTATCGAATCACGAGTCACCCGGTTGAGACGCCTCACAAGCCAGCAGCCAATGAACAACTGACGTTTGCCCGAGCGTGCAGAGTATCTTGGAGTCCATCCTGGAGGTCATTGAACCCGCGAATTTTTCTAGATTCTACTCATAACACTCAATTATGGAGCCAGGATTTTACCTGGTTATAAAATTGCAAAATTTCCCTCCTTCAAATAGGGTTTTTTTCTCTTTACAGTCATTAACATAATTAATCTTCTATCAGACTAAATGTTTCGTACAATACGTGAAGTTTTGCTCTTAACATACCAACTATTTCATATGAAAGTTGTATTAGTACATCATTTATATAAAAAAAACACTCGTTTTAAATGCGTAGCCAGTGCCTGTTTTAAAATAACTACCTATTAAAAAAAAAAGGTCCTAATCATCCAAACTAAAATTCCTCTCACATCGTGATAATTCAAATAAAAAAAGTTATGAAATGGTAGCCCAGAAACTGCGTGTCTATCCACGCCTAGGTGCGTCTCCGCTCCGCTTTCACGTCGTCGCGTGATGTATTGTATATTTTTTTTGTTTTTACTCGCTGCCCGGCGTCGCTGACGCGTCGGTGTCTCGTGACTCTTCTGTAAGGCGTCCAACTGGCGTCCGGCGCCGCGTGGAGAGAGACGTCTTCCGGGACCTCCGGCGTCGCGGCGTCCCGCGTCCAGTGGCTTCCCTGCTTCTCCTCCTGCTGCCACGAGTCCGGGCTTCGGCCCGAAACAACCGTCCCGGAGCAATGGCATGCAAGAGATCCCACGCGGAATGACTGAAGAGTTTTAACATCAGCCGTCGTGTTTTAAAATCTGCATGGATGCATTTGACAAAGTATATTATAAAATTGACAAAGCTATATTCTGGCTGCAGGCACGGCGGCTCAAACAGAATGGATAAGTTGTTTCTGGTTGAGGCAAACGAATGGTGCTAAACCATTCAAATCATGGCATATGAACATCTGAGGCCAAACATCCTAATGCCATTAAGACCAGGTGACATCAGGATGAAAAGAAGAAAAGTCAGTGCTCCTGGAATACCCTCACGGGTTCAGTCCTAGGAGGTGGAGGTGGAGAGGCTAGGCCGGGCTTCGGCCCGAAACAACTTGCTGCCACAAGTGTGTCCACAAGAACAGCCCGATCAATCAAGTGCATTGCATCAATTATTAACTAATAACTAGGGGCAGGCATTTTCGCGAAAAATCTTTATACCTACTAGACTGCAACAATGTATATCCACATCAGGTGTTTCTTCCTTGTGATTGGCGGTCGTCTGCGAGAGAAGTCGTTGCCTTGTTTGGCCGAGCCACTCAGGACGCGTTTACTTCCGAACTGAATTACTGTGATTGGTGTTCCAACAGCAGACATGCGCCTGAAAGAAACTCACTCAATCACTAAACACAGACAATGCTACAGTGTTTTATTTTTCAGCTAGTCTCGGAATCTTTTCGCGAAATATGCATGCCCCTACTAATAACTACAATATTGCTTCAATTACAACAGTTTGAAGACACTTTCACTATATCCTGACTGGAGCTCGGCTGGACTGCGTGTCTCCCACCTCGCACCTCGGTCCCAAACACACTGCCTCACGCTGGCTCACGCAGTGCCGTGACTCCTCTCGCTCGTCGCTCGTCGCCCGCTATCGCTCGCCACTTTGTTGCCCTCTAGCAGGTCATCATCCGCCTTTACATACCTCTCAGCCCCGCCCTTGAAGGGTCTCGTAGCCCTTCAGAGGGTCGCGTCGTCGAAGTTACAAGAACAGTGGCGTTCTAGTTACGCCACGTTTTTGCAGACGGGGCTCTGGGAACGGGGCCGATACTAACAAATATTTTTGGGTTGACAAAAAAAAATATTTTTGACGTCTTTTAATTGGCTTGATAGTACAGAAAGATACAGTATTTAATAAATGGTAGTTTGAGCTACAAAATTATTTCGCTGTCACAACAAAAATCTTAATGTTTTAGTAAATTAACATACTTTTATTTTTGCGGCTGACACAAAAAAAAATTCACTTTACACGCATTGGTATAATGGAAGTCACCTCAATTTTGCTGTTTGTCGTATATTTCGCTCAGTTTTGAATTATTACTCAGGCTCAACTTATAAGAACGTTATCTTGCCGTTTTTCCGAACAGTACGTGTTGTTGCTTTAAACAAAATTGTTTATTTTTTATTGAAATGTGTAATTTAAAAATAATTTTTGAGTTAGTAGATCAGTTGGATCAGTGTTCTATTTTAGTCTGCTCGGAGCCAACCTAGGCCTGAAAGCAACCTGTGGGCACGGACCCCCTCCCCCCCCCCCCCCCTCTTCTTCGGACCGGGCTAATGACTGGTTTCGCCAATAGAGCGGCGTAACTTCATGCTTCACCTCCGAGCCCAATGCCACGGTTATAATCAAGGTCTACTTGCCAAACAGCACTTAAAATAATGACCGCAGCTACCAAAATCAGGTGGATTCATCTGCCTTTTTATAACATTTTTGCCGTCAATGTGATTTATTAGCATGCAATTTTAACCAAGAATAACTACTTAACTGTGGTTTGCCTCTTAATATTTCAATCACACACTCACGACTAGAAAATCGTGACTAGAATGTTGAATATTCCTGAAATAAATTTTAACAAAGCATTCTATATTTACGTAAAACCCGCCCGAGTGAAAATGTGTGTGTGGCTCCCGACGCAATCAGATACCATTACAGTGTTAAATAGGGGGATAATGATACAAGTTGTTAGTAATAAGGCCTGATTGAACACGGCGGACGCTGCCTGATTTCAGGCCATTAGCGGACCGCTTGTTTATGAGTGACACGGTGTGTCATTTCGCTTCCCTCGAGAGAACGTTTTCAAAAACAATTTTTTTTATCTGCTGTTTAATTATTCCTCCTATTATTCCTGCATCGGCCGGCCGCGTTGAATACCGCATATCAATAAGCACGCCTGAATTTGAGGTTTAAATTTGCAGTTCGATACCGAAGAGCTCGGCAGTAGTGTTTAGGGCGACATTCAGTGGCGTGTGCGTGCTTCCTCGCCTCTACGCACAAAGCACTGAGCATGCGTAAAGTCACGTTCACTCTCCACCTCCTACAATCCCCGTAAGCAGCTGGTTTATGGAACTTAACATGTATCCCCGACCCTTATTTTTTTCATACTGAAACGTATAAGAACGTGCGTGTGCTACGATTCCTTATAACTAGGGACCGGAAAAATTCGCGGATTAAATGACCTCTAGGATAGCCTCCATTATCCTCTGCACATCTCAAGTAAACACGCGTGTTCATTGGTTACTAAATTGTGAGGCGTCTCCACTGGTTAGCTTGTGATTGGACGCTTCTTTGGTCGATAGTCTCTCATTGGCCCAGAGAGCTCCAGTTAAACTGCGAGCCAATAGCAGAACCAGCAGAATTATATTGAATTTCAGCTTATTACGAAATGAATCCGCGAATTTTTTCCGGTCTCTAATTATGGAATACATGGTTTCAACATCCGAGTGGGCTACTGAAGCATGAAGTTTCCCTTGTTTGACGCGCCGGAAGAACCGGCCTTGAGGCTGCTGTGACGTCACCTGTGCCGCCACGTGGCACGAGTAATTACACACGTGACTAGCGAGCCCCTGGAGTCTAGGAGGGGGGGGGGCTGGAGAACCATCACGAAGCGGGCCGTAAATTGCGCTCGGCCCGGCCCATGAATGACAATGAGACGAAGAAAAAATAATCGTCGGTAGTTAAGGCTGGTTCACGGAAACACGGAGCCCGTTCTCGAGTACTTGGGTTAAGATCTCTGGTAAGATACTTCACGGTGAAGCCTTAGGGTTATCAGCTAGAGACCTGAAAAATTAGCGGATTCATTTCGTGACATTCTACAATTCAAATAAGTATACCTTGGTGCTGCTTCTGCCATTGGTTCACTGTTAATCTGGAGTAACGAGGGCCAATTGGAGACCCTCACTCGTAGAAGTGTCGAATCACAGGCCGCCCAGTCGAGACGACTCACAAGTCAGCAGCCAATGAACAGTCGCCATTTGCCCGAGTGTGTAGAGGATGGTGGATTCCATCCTGGAGGTCATTGGACCCGCGAATTTTTCCGGTCTCTAGTTATCAGTCTCCGCTGTCTTTATTGTTTCTCAGTATTAACCTCATCTTGCTGCAAGGCATAGTGTCCAGCTTTGGACGTTCATTGCAGTCAATGTTTCTGTCACGGAGTTAGTAATCGGCAGTAGAGGGCAAACTGTGACGTTGATCAAGTCCCATTTCATCTCACCATCACCTTACTGCAACCCTCGAGACACCGCAGAGATTGTGCGTGACCACGCCGATTGTAGTTTGGATGTGTGTGAACCAGAATTCCCGTCGTTAAACACGGTCACTGCCATGAAATACAGTTCTTTGAAACTGTTTCTAGAAAAATGTTCGCAGGCTTTCACGACCATTGTCTGAAGTAGCTTGGATTCTGGGTTGTAGCCGCGTCCTTGGCGAATGATTCACCGACGTTTCGGTCGACGTTGCAGTCGCCATCATCAAGGAGCAGTTACCTACTGTTCCCTGCTCCCTGATGATGGCGTCTGCAATGTCGACTGGAACGTCGGGGAATTATTCGCCAAGGATGCGGGTACAACCCAGAATCCAAGCTGTTTCTAGATCGCTAGTGACCTGGGTAGTAGTATAGTAACTATACTACTCTGGGTGTCCAGCCAACCAGGCTTGGACCATCAGCTGGACACGGAGTGGGTTCGCAGAGTGTCCACGCAGTGAGGCATGCATGTCCACACTCTGGCTCCTGGTCTGTTGGGAGTGTCGCGACTCTCGCAGCCGTCCGCGTGGAATAACCGCCCATGTCCTCCCTGTCTGCGTCGATAGTATCAGGCTATAACCAGGTGCGCAACCTTGGTGATGTGTAGAGCCATGAAAATTTCGCTAAAAGATCCCGAGAGTAGCTGGAAGTTAAAACACTGCAGCATCGTCTGTGTTTCGTGATTGGGTGAGTTACTTTGAGGTGCATGTCGATTGTTACAACAACCAATCACACTAATTCAGTGTGGAAGCAAACTCGTCCTTAGTGGCTCGTGCAAACAAAGCAACGACTTCTCTCGCAGACGGCCGCCAATCACAAGGAAGAAACCGCTGGTGTGGGTATACCTTGTTGCAGTCTAGTAGGCGTTCAGATTTTTTCGCGAAATTTTCCTGCCTCTAGTGATGTGGCATTTATACACGGCCAAGTGCCAGGTTTAGGCAAACAACTCGAAATTATAACTGCTCGGCAAAAACATCCAAGATTGCCGGGACAAATACTACTTAATACCATTCTCACCGACAATGATTGCTTCTTAACGCAGAGAAAAACTTATCTTGTCATCAATAATCACATAATTTAAATATATATATATATACATTATTTGTATTAAATTTTATGAAAACACAGATTTAAATGAATGTACTAAAATTGAATTATAAATTTAAAGTAAATTAATAACTCCTTAAATTTAGCCAAAAAAAAAATATTTTTTAACGTGACCTTTAATCATTACCCTTATAGTGCTGACTCCGAGGTTAAAACAAATGGCACAGAGTAATTAAATTAGTTTTAATAATCGTGGCGAGAATTACCTGCAGTCGCAAAGGAGATACTTTTCGAAAGTGTGTTAACGTAATTTGTTTGAGGTATCGCAGACCACTGAGAGTGTGTTTTTGTGTCAGTGAGGCTGAGAGGCGAGTCAGACACTCTACGGCGCAGACAGAGTGGTGTCTGCGAATGTTCTCTGCTGGCGCAGATTCGATGCTGGGTCGTCGTGTCGGAGCTGAACAGAACTCACGAGTGTCATCTTGGAAATATGTTAAAATTGACAACAAAACACTATTGACTTGATTTAAGCTTTTGGACATACGCCATTGCTAAAGCACATGTGTGTCTGTATAAGAAAACTACAAAAAACACAAAAGACAAAAACACAAATTAAGAAAAAAATTGGTGTTATCAACACCTGTGTCGCACCTGTGTTTTCGTACCATGTGCGGCTCTGCCTGAGGACGGGAGCAGATAGCAGTTCCCGAAACGTCGCTTGTTTCTGTTTTAGAAAACTATTGTGTTTGTTTCGGCTTTTCGTTTTGCTGTGTTTTTGTCTCGTTTCAACTGTTGTGCTTAATTTTTTTTGGTTTCAATATTTTTGTGCTGTCATCATTTGTGGGGGTTTTTTCGTTCTGTTAGTCCATTTTCTTTGTTTTTCTTTGTTTGTTGACCATATTCCTGTTATGGAATATTATGTGGTGTTTATATCCTGTTGACAACAGCAAATTTTTTTTGCTTTATTTGTGTTTTTGTCTTTTGTGTTTTTTGTAGTTTTCTTCTACAGACATACATGTGCTTTAGCAATGGCGTATGTCCAAAAGCTTACATAAAGTCATGCACTCCCATTGCACAAATCTTTCAAAGATAAAACACTATTCTTCCTTCCACGTGCGTGTTAACAATCGAATAAAGAACATTGAAGTTGGGAGTTCCACGTGGTTCGTATTCGTACGAATATTTCCTTTATTAGTTAAGTTTGGATGAATACTTCATTGTATAGTCTGTTAACGGGCTCTACCTTCCAACAGCGCCTCAGACATTGATGGACTGCCCGTAAGAAGAATAACCAAAATGACGACTGTAACAAGACAAAGAGTCATTTACTGATGGTAGATTAGAAAACTATAGTTGGAATAAAGATGATAATTTGTGAGAGAAGAATTGAAAAACGAATAATATAAACGGAACACCTGCCGCGTGTGGAACAATCAGAGGAAGAGATGAACTTGGAGAGTTTCTCGGCGGTTGTTTTCTCACAGTTGTGATCCAGCCGTCTAACTAGACAGCCCTCTTAGACAACTGATTTATGATTGCCGGCACGAATTTGGACCCATTTTACGAGATGATAAATTAAAAATAAAAACAACACAAAGTTATAACTACCACTGAAATAGCCCCGGAAAATCGAATAATATATATTTTTTTTTAATTTCACACACATATATATGATATTTATAGGAAAATACGTATGTCCACAAGAGTATATCCCAGTTAAAAATTTAATATTATCAACTGTAAACGTTTTAGAGTTCTGCATCAAGGTAACAATTAAAGAGTAACTCAGACAGTTTTAGGCAAGCACAACTGCTTTGTTTTTTTTTTCCTCGCTTTCAACGCCACCTACGGCAAAATGGCAACTCCTGAGCGTAAAAAGGCTTTGTGTTCTGCAATTTGCGAAGAGTGAACCTGTAATTTCAGCCCAACGTACGTTTCGTTAAAAGTTCTATTGTCGAAGACCCTGACCGTTGGATTGGTCGTAATTGTCAAGACGAAAGGGCTTTTCCGCTGGCCTCCACGTTCGCCTGACATAACGCCATGCGATTATTTTTCTCTAAGGCTTCATAAAAGATCGCGTCTACGTTTCGCCGCTACCTAATGATTTGCCAGAGTTGAGACACAGAATTGAAGAGGCTATTGCTTCCATTACTCTGGACAAAGTGTGGTAATAATTAGACTTTAGTTTGGATGTGTGCCGTATAACTAAAGGTACAAATATTGAACATTTGTAATGAAAACTAGGTTATTTTACCTTAAATTTTGATGTATGATTTGTTGCAAGTTAAACAATTTCTTAATTGATGCAAGTTGATGTGACGAAAAAAGACTTATACCTGAAAAAAAAACTTGACCAATCATGAAACACTGACCATGCTACACAGTTTTACCACACAGCTGGTTTCAGAGCCTTTTTTACTATTAATGCACGCCCATATCTGTTGGGAATGAAAATTCCCTTTTCCTGAAGTATTATTAAAAGCTAGCACCCAAAGCAGAGTTGCGAGTAATAATGTGCGCAGGCTTTCACGGCCATTGTCTGAAGTAGCTTGGCTTCTAGGTTGTAGCCGTATCCTTGGCGAATTATTCACCATACGTTTCGGTCGACATTGCAGTCACCATCATCAGGGAGCAGCTACCTACTTCTCCCTGATGACGGCGACTGCAATGTCGACGGAAACGTCGGTGAATTATTCGCCAAAGGACACGGCTACATCCCAGAAGTCAAGCTACTTCAGAAGTTGCGAGTGTTTTTACCAAGCGGACACGAGTAAACACAATCGCTGTGATTGGATGTGGCGAGGTCGGCAGTCTGCAGCCTCGGATGCTGGACCGCCTTGGTCCACAGAGAGTGGCGCAGTCAGCCGGCCATCTTCAAAGAGAATTAATCAGCTGGCCTCGTGCAAGGGCGGGTGGACCCGTCTCCAACTCAGGGTCTCACGGACGGACGGACAGCGGACATCTGCCCTCGCGACAGCACACTCAGCAGCTCTTACTTCGTGTGGATTGCTCGCGTTAGTTCACCTTCAATTCCATGTATGATTTGTTATAATACTCTAAACCAGTGGTCCCCAACCTTTTTCATCTGGCGACCCACCTTTTCCTTACAGGAATACCTCCACGGTCCATCGGTCCATGGTGTAGTAAAAAAAATCCTTATTTGTATCGTATCGCTTCCTTGTGTATATATATCATTTACCATCAAATATTACATAAAATATATAGGCTTTTTGGAAGATACAGACTTATTATTGAATAACAATTTGTGTTCTGATTTAAAAATTGTTGACAAAATATAATCACTTTATAGCAAAACAGTTATTTATTTAACAATAGATGTATATTTGCAATAGGTATATGGAACAAGTGGTTTCATACTCACTAACGAGCGTTCCTAGGTGAAGATAAAATCTACAATTATAAAAGTACACAAAGACCATTTTAATTTTTCAGGCACCATCCGTGTGACTGTGTGAGTCAACTGGGAGGGGTTGTATGGTTTTGTTGTCTGTCCCAGATGCCAAAATAAAAATCAAGAACCAAGTGAACAATCAAAACACAATTCGATTTGTTTTGATTTTTCTTATCTTTTTCTGATGGTTTATTCGATGGTTTCTGATAGTTTTAGGATAGAGTCACGACCCACCGGTTGGGAACAGCTGGTCTAAACTAAACTGTTAAAATATATCATTGAAACTCACTCATTATTTTATGGACATTCTGTGATATATTATAAAATATTTAAAAAAAATGTATTTATAAATTGATTTCATATTTTGAATTACGTATTATTAGGGACCGGAAAAATTCGCGAATTCAATGACCTCTAGGATGGCCTCCATTATCCTCTGCACTTCTCAAGTAAACACGCCTGTTCATTGGTTACTAAATTGTGAGTCGTCTGCACTGGGTAGCTTGTGATTACGACGCTTCTTTGGTCGATGGTCTCTCATTGGCCCAGAGAGCTCCAGTTAAACTGCGAGCCAATAGCAGAACCAGCAGAATTGTACACACATGTTTGAATTTCAGCCCATCACGAAATGAATCCGCGAATTTTTTGCGGTCTCTGCGGTATTATCTATGACATACCGTTGCGTCGATGTCAAATGTTGGTATTTGATGAAGCGCGCATGTCGCAGGCTACAGCGGGATACGTGTCCGATACGCTGACTTCTCCATGCGCTGACAGGACACGAGGCAGGAGGTTTCGCTGCGTCAGTAGCTCGTGGGTTGCTTCGTCGTGATCCCGGGCATTGGAACACTGTTGTTTGGTCCGCTCTGCAGCGTGGTCCGGGCCTAGCGGACCCTGGACAGGCTGGGAGACTCGGCGGGAGTTAGGGGCGACTGTCTGACGGCGCCTGACTTACTGCTCGAGGAGCTGTCCCTTGCGACAGAGACCCGCCGACCCCGTGTCGCGGCGGTGACCTCCCCCCACCTCCCCCCACCTCCCACCATCACCACCAGTGACGTCACCCAGAGCTCGCTTGCCTCATCTCCTTCTCGTGGTTCGCACCTTCACTATTTACTTCCCTTTTTTTTTTTTACATAGTCTAATAAATCGATGAACGCCGGCTGCAACGCACGAAAAAGTGTCCCGTTACGCACATTGTCCCGTTACGCTGTGTCCCGTTACGCTCATTGAACGCTTGCGCCGCATCTATCTCTCTTCCACTCGATTGGAACAACCATCGATTTGACTTTTTCGAGGCACATTAAACTTGAAACACTCCCATTCGTTTCCTACTTTTCCTATCATCGTCCTATCCTTAACAGAATAACACAGATTGGAAGAAGTTAAATAGCAAACATGTAGAAAAATTATAGTTAAAATAATCTCTTCGTTAAAGTAATAAACATATTTGAATTAATGAGTGCAAATAAAAGTAAATTTATCAATTAAATTGTAAATTTCATTTCACTCCTTCTTTCTATCGATACAAAATAGCGATAATTCAATAAAAATGATTAAATTTTATTCATAAAAGTATGCAATCATTTCATCAATGTTTATTTATGACGTTGTCACGTTAAACTATCGTCCGTAAACCGACATTACAGACAACCAATTTTTTTTTACATATTCTAATCGGGAAATTTTAACACTCAAAAACGCAAAACTCGTGCGTAAAAGTTTCTTTAACCTTTTTACGCGGTGGTTAGAATCAAAGAGGTGTAAGTGACAGAGTATAGATTTATGTTTAGTTGGATGTTAATATGACTGTTCGTAGGCGAAGGTAAATTTGTTTGGTTGCACGAAGGATGCATGCTTTTCTAAGATATTCTCAGCCAGGTAGCAAGTTTTCGTAATACCAGCCGGAAATATTTCAAACTATATCACTTATTCACCTATAAACATTTTCTTCTATACGTCTTTCTTCTCGGTATTTATAATTACAATGAAATATTACAAAAAATTACAAAAATGACGAAAAGTTTAATCAAAAATTTAATTAAATTCAAAACAGACATTTTAAAAAAATATTTTTATTTTAGATAAAGTATTAAACTAATTTTAATATCTAAACCATTTAAATCACAATCAAGATAAAAATTCATACATATTCTGTCACAGAAAATAAAATCTTTCTTAAATATTAGAGAGATCTCATCATCAGTTAAATTATCCAGCCGTATATTTACTAGACAGATGATTTGCATTTTGAGTTCCATCTCAAGCTCTCTGAGCAGATGTTTTCTGAAAGTGGTAAAAGGCCACGCAAATGTTCATAATTATTGCGACAGGCGCGACCTTTCACAGCTGGAAAATATTGTTAATAAATATCTGCCGAGGAAATATACTAACAGGCAACTACAAGAGAGTTTTTGTGTTTTTTTTTTATCAGAAAGAGTCATCACGTGACGTGATTTGTAACCAGGAAGAACTATCACGTGACGTGATTAGTAACCAGGAAGAGACATCACATGACGGCAATGACAATGAAATGCCAAAGAACTCAGCTCGCAGCTCAAGCTAAGCTGTCACTTGAGTTGACGTTAGTATGTGTCTTGAATTGGTTTATAGTTTTAATTTAATACATACTTATGATTTATCGTTAAAATTCAATGGTCTACCTGTTACATTCTCACTCTTACGATTGGAAGAAATATACAGTTTCTCCATAAAATTATGTCCCATTTTCAATGTTATATTATAACAGTTTTATTTAAACTCTTTACAACAAATCATACATTTTTACAGAATTTCTTTAGTCATACGCCACCCATCAAACCTAAAGTCCAATTCTTCCCACCCTTTGGTTAACAAGTCCGGAGTAATGGAAGCAATAGCCTCTTCAGTTCTGTGTCTCAACTCTGGCAAACATTAGGTAGTGGCGGAACGTAGACATGATCTTTTATAAAGCCCCAAAGGAAATAAAAACACATAGCATTATGTCAGGTGAACGTTAGAGGCCAGCGAAAAAGAGCTCTGTCGTCTCGACCATTACGACCAATCCAACGGTCAGGGACTTTGACGTTCAACCACTCTCATACAAAGAGATTCTAATGGGGAGAAGCTTCATTCTACTGTCAAATAAAGTTTACAGGTTCACCCTCTACTGATTGGGGAAAGAGCCATTTTTTCGAGCTGCAACCAGAAAACAACAAATTAGTACTCGTGCATGCGCTTATCTAAAACTGTTTGAGTTACTCTTTGATTGTGACCTTGAACCAGCACACTACAACGCTTTCAGTTGCTACTATTAAAATTTATAACTGGAATATTATTTTATGGACATACTGCATTTGGCACAATGTTGTTATTTTAGTGAAAATCAATAAGTTCTGTTTTAAAGTATGTATTTCCACATTGGCTGAGTTAAATTATAACCGAGCATATTTTTAAGGCCGTAGACAATAAGAAGAGATATATTGCACATATGGACTAAGTATTTAGCCTATCACTGGGGATAGGAAAAAAATTCGCGGGTTCAATGACCTCCAGGATGGACTCCACGATACTATGCACATTCTGGCAAACGCCACCTGTTCATTGGCTACTGACTTGCGAGGCGGTTCAACTCGGTAACTTGTGATTCGATACTTCTTTGATCCTGGGTATCTAATTGGTAGGGACCGGAAAAATTCGAAGATTCAATGACCTCTAGGATAGCCTCCATTATCTTCTGCACATCTCAAGTAAACACGCGTGTTCATTGGTTACTAAATTGTGAGTCGTCTCCACTGAGTAGCTTGTGATTCGACGCTTCTTTGGTCGATAGTCTCTCATTGGCCCAGGTAGCTCCAGTTAAACTGCGAGCCAATAGCAGAACCAGCAGAATTGTACACATGTTTGAATTTCAGGCTATCACGAAATGAATCCACGAATGTTTCCGTTCTCTACGAATTGGCCCAAAGTCCTCCAGATTAACAGTGAACCAAAAGCAGAAGCAGCACAAAGGTATAATAATTTAAATGTTAGATTATCACGAAATGAACCCGCGGATTTCCCCGGTCTCTATCTTTCACGCAGTCACATTTCACTAGGATGAATCACCAGTTACAGTGACTGTAGTCTCGACTGTTTCGCGGATTCAGGCGGAAGCAAGGTATACTTAGAGACCTGAAAAATTCGCGGATTCATTTCGTGACATGCTACAATTCAAATAAGTATACCTTAGTGCTGCTTCTGCCATTGGTTCACTGTTAATCTGGAGTAACGAGGGCCAATTAGAGACCCTCACTCGTGGAAGTGTCGAATCACAGGCCACCTAGTCGAGACGACTCACAAGTCAGCAGCCAATGAACAGTTGGCATTTGCCCGAGTGTGCAGAGGATAGTGGAGTCTATCCTGGAGGACATTGGACCCGCGAAATTTTCCGGTCTCTAGGTATACTTGTATCGCACGAGCATGTGCCTCTTCACGTCGCTGATTGGACCACAGCGCTCTCATGACACGCCCTAGAATACCCTGGGCCAGTTATAAACAAGGAGAAGAAGAGGTCACCCAATCGCGTGCTACCCGCCAACGGTTGTGACCTTAGCGATCAATGAACACTCTAATAATGATCGCTTGCATATAGACAAGTTGGGTCTGGCCTGGAGTTAAGTGAATCACCGAAATATTCCTGGCTGAACTAATAATACGTTGTCGTTCTTTTGGTGGACTCGGCCCCACGGAATTCTTAATATTGCCATGTGTTTAAATAATATGCAGTCTTAGCTCTATGTCGCAATAGGCTTGTTGAGCGCTCATTCAGAGTAATTGTTTGGAAATTTATCATCAATAAATTGATATAATAAAAAACAATACGAATGCACGCTAAACATAGAAGTATTAAAACTTCTGTGCATTAGTAAAATTCAACTGGTCAGCAGTACTTTAAACGGTTTATATAATTATAGAGTGTGCTAAAATATTTCTCAAAATGTTCTCTAAGAAATGTTAAAGTCATAGGAAACTAGTGTTTAAAACATACTCTCTCGCATTAAATTAATATGTACGCAAACAACTATTGCAAGTGAAGTAAATTTTACGTCCTTAAATTATAAAATGTGTTGATAGAGGTAACCATCTGTAGATAAAATTTTAAAAAATGATAACGAAATTCATTTAGAAAAGACTTAACGAATTAATATAAAGCGTATTCTTATATTTGGTACGTTTTTGTGGTTTGCCTCTAGTTTTCAATCTAAACTCAACCAAAATTCCGCATTAAGATAGCCTTATAAAAAATCAATATGGGTTGTTTATATGTTAATTTTATGTATCTGAACCGTTTCGGGGAAAATAATTGAATGGCTCTTAAGTGTCGAAGGCTTGATAATCTGCTCGTGAAGTTTCCTAGGAACAGGAAGTGATTTTTAAGTTGTTTCGTAATTATAGCTCGGGTGGCGAGGTGTTTTCTAGAAGCGTCTGAGAACCTGGAGTGGGAACACGGAGTGAATGAAGCGTGGACAAGTAATAACCTGTCAATGGCCGCAATTAACCCGCTTATCGCGGGCCGCGGTAATTGGACGAGATATGAGCCGCGTGCTCCCGGGATATTCCCGAGTCGCGGCTCACGTGGAGTGTGTGCGCGGCGAGGCACTGCAGGCTGCCACGTGACGATCAGTCTGTGCAGTCCGTGCAGTCTGTGCAGTCTGTGCAGTCCGTGCAGTCTGTGCAGTCCGTGCAGTCCGTGCAGTCTGTGCAGTCCGTGCAGTCTGTGCAGTCCGTGCAGTCTGTGCAGTCTGTGCAGTCCGTGCAGTCCGTGCAGTCCGTGCAGTCCGTGCAGTCCGTGCAGTCCGTGCAGTCCGTGCAGTCCGTGCAGTCCGTGCAGTCTGTGCAGTCCGTGCAGTCTGTGCAGTCCGTGCAGTCTGTGCAGTCCGTGCAGTCCGTGCAGTCCGTGCAGTCTGTGCAGTCAGTGCAGTCCGTGCAGTCAGTGCAGTCTGTGCAGTCAGTGCAGTCCGTGCAGTCAGTGCAGTCTGTGCAGTCCGTGCAGTCCGTGCAGTCAGTGCAGTCTGTGCGGTCTGTGCAGTCTGTGCAGTCCGTGCAGTCTGTGCAGTCTGTGCAGTCCGTGCAGTCCGTGCAGTCTGTGCAGTCCGTGCAGTCTGTGCAGTCTGTGCAGTCCGTGCAGTCCGTGCAGTCCGTGCAGTCTGTGCAGTCCGTGCAGTCTGTGCAGTCTGTGCAGTCCGTGCAGTCCGTGCAGTCTGTGCAGTCCGTGCAGTCTGTGCAGTCCGTGCAGTCCGTGCAGTCCGTGCAGTCTGTGCAGTCAGTGCAGTCCGTGCAGTCAGTGCAGTCTGTGCAGTCAGTGCAGTCCGTGCAGTCAGTGCAGTCTGTGCAGTCCGTGCAGTCCGTGCAGTCAGTGCAGTCTGTGCGGTCTGTGCAGTCTGTGCAGTCCGTGCAGTCTGTGCAGTCTGTGCAGTCCGTGCAGTCCGTGCAGTCTGTGCAGTCCGTGCAGTCTGTGCAGTCTGTGCAGTCCGTGCAGTCCGTGCAGTCCGTGCAGTCTGTGCAGTCCGTGCAGTCTGTGCAGTCTGTGCAGTCCGTGCAGTCTGTGCAGTCTGTGCAGTCTGTGCAGTCCGTGCAGTCCGTGCAGTCCGTGCAGTCTGTGCAGTCTGTGCAGTCTGTGCAGTCTGTGCAGTCTGTGCAGTCCGTGCAGTCCGTGCAGTCCGTGCAGTCTGTGCAGTCTGTGCAGTCCGTGCAGTCCGTGCAGTCCGTGCAGTCCGTGCAGTCTGTGCAGTCCGTGCAGTCTGTGCAGTCTGTGCAGTCCGTGCAGTCCGTGCAGTCCGTGCAGTCTGTGCAGTCCGTGCAGTCCGTGCAGTCCGTGAAGTCTGTGCAGTCCGTGCAGTCCGTGCAGTCTGTGCAGTCCGTGCAGTCTATGCAGTCCGTGCAGTCCGTGCAGTCTGTGCAGTCCGTGCAGTCCGTGCAGTCCGTGCAGTCCGTGCAGTCCGTGCAGTCTGTGCAGTCCGTGCAGTCCGTGCAGTCTGTGCAGTCCATGCAGTCTATGCAGTCCGTGCAGTCCGTGCAGTCTGTGCAGTCCGTGCAGTCCGTGCAGTCCGTGCAGTCCGTGCAGTCTGTGCAGTCCGTGCAGTCCGTGCAGTCCGTGCAGTCTGTGCAGTCCGTGCAGTCCGTGCAGTCCGTGCAGTCCGTGCAGTCTGTGCAGTCCGTGCAGTCTGTGCAGTCCGTGCAGTCTGTGCAGTCCGTGCAGTCCGTGCAGTCTGTGCAGTCCGTGCAGTCTGTGCAGTCCGTGCAGTCTGTGCAGTCTGTGCAGTCCGTGCAGTCCGTGCAGTCCGTGCAGTCCGTGCAGTCTGTGCAGTCCGTGCAGTCTGTGCAGTCTGTGCAGTCCGTGCAGTCCGTGCAGTCCGTGCAGTCTGTGCAGTCTGTGCAGTCCGTGCAGTCTGTGCAATCCGTGCAGTCCGTGCAGTCCGTGCAGTCTGTGCAGTCTGTGCAGTCCGTGCAGTCTGTGCAGTCTGTGCAGTCCGTGCAGTCCGTGCAGTCCGTGCAGTCCGTGCAGTCTGTGCAGTCTGTGCTGTCCGTGCAGTCCGTGCAGTCCGTGCAGTCTGTGCAGTCCGTGCAGTCCGTGCAGTCCGTGCAGTCTGTGCAGTCCGTGCAGTCCGTGCAGTCCGTGCAGTCCGTGCATTCTGTGCAGTCTGTGCAGTCCGTGCAGTCCGTGCAGTCCGTGCAGTCCGTGCAGTCTGTGCAGTCCGTGCAGTCTGTGCAGTCCGTGCAGTCCGTGCAGTCTGTGCAGTCCGTGCAGTCTGTGCAGTCCGTGCAGTCTGTGCAGTCCGTGCTGTCCGTGCAGTCTGTGCAGTCCGTGCAGTCCGTGCAGTCCGTGCAGTCCGTGCAGTCTGTGCAGTCTGTGCAGTCCGTGCAGTCTGTGCAGTCCGTGCAGTCCGTGCAGTCCGTGCAGTCCGTGCAGTCCGTGCAGTCTGTGCAGACCGTGCAGTCTGTGCAGTCCGTGCAGTCCGTGCAGTCTGTGCAGTCCGTGCAGTCTGTGCAGTCCGTGCAGTCTGTGCAGTCCGTGCAGTCTGTGCAGTCTGTGCAGTCTGTGCAGTCTGTGCAGTCCGTGCAGTCCGTGCAGTCCGTGCAGTCTGTGCAGTCTGTGCAGTCCGTGCAGTCCGTGCAGTCTGTGCAGTCCGTGCAGTCTGTGCAGTCCGTGCAGTCTGTGCAGTCTGTGCAGTCCGTGCAGTCCGTGCAGTCCGTGCAGTCTGTGCAGTCTGTGCAGTCTGTGCAGTCCGTGCAGTCCGTGCAGTCTGTGCAGTCCGTGCAGTCCGTGCAGTCCGTGCAGTCTGTGCAGTCTGTGCAGTCTGTGCAGTCCGTGCAGTCCGTGCAGTCTGTGCAGTCCGTGCAGTCTGTGCAGTCTGTGCAGTCTGTGCAGTCCGTGCAGTCCGTGCAGTCCGTGCAGTCCGTGCAGTCTGTGCAGTCCGTGCAGTCTGTGCAGTCCGTGCAGTCTGTGCAGTCTGTGCAGTCCGTGCAGTCCGTGCAGTCCGTGCAGTCTGTGCAGTCTGTGCAGTCTGTGCAGTCCGTGCAGTCCGTGCAGTCTGTGCAGTCCGTGCAGTCCGTGCAGTCCGTGCAGTCTGTGCAGTCTGTGCAGTCTGTGCAGTCCGTGCAGTCCGTGCAGTCTGTGCAGTCCGTGCAGTCTGTGCAGTCCGTGCAGTCTGTGCAGTCTGTGCAGTCCGTGCAGTCCGTGCAGTCCGTGCAGTCTGTGCAGTCCGTGCAGTCTGTGCAGTCCGTGCAGTCCGTGCAGTCCGTGCAGTCTGTGCAGTCTGTGCAGTCCGTGCAGTCCGTGCAGTCCGTGCAGTCTGTGCAGTCTGTGCAGTCTGTGCAGTCCGTGCAGTCTGTGCAGTCCGTGCAGTCCGTGCAGTCCGTGCAGTCCGTGCAGTCTGTGCAGTCCGTGCAGTCCGTGCAGTCCGTGCAGTCTGTGCAGTCTGTGCAGTCCGTGCAGTCCGTGCAGTCCGTGCAGTCTGTGCAGTCTGTGCAGTCTGTGCAGTCCGTGCAGTCCGTGCAGTCTGTGCAGTCCGTGCAGTCTGTGCAGTCAGTGCAGTCTGTGCAGTCTGTGCAGTCCGTGCAGTCCGTGCAGTCCGTGCAGTCCGTGCAGTCTGTGCAGTCCGTGCAGTCCGTGCAGTCTGTGCAGTCCGTGCAGTCCGTGCAGTCTGTGTAGTCCGTGCAGTCCGTGCAGTCCATGCAGTCCGTGCAGTCTGTGCAGTCCGTGCAGTCTGTGCAGTCCGTGCAGTTCGTGCAGTCCGTGCAGTCAGTGCGGTATGTTCGGTCTGTGCAGTCTGTGCAGTCAGTGTAGTCAGTGCAATATGTGCGGTCTGTGCAGTCAGTGCAGTCTGTGCAGTCTGTGCGTCCGTGCAGTCAGTGCGGTATGTTCGGTCTGTGCAGTCTGTGCAGTCAGTGTAGTCTGTGTAGTCTGTGCAGTCTGTGCGGTCCGTGCAGTTTGTGGAGTCTGTGCAGTCTGTGCGGTCCGTGCAGTCTGTGCGGTCTGTGCAGTCAGTGCAGTCAGTGTAATCTGTGTAGTCTGTGCAGTATGTGCGGTCCGTGCAGTCTGTGAAGTCTGTGCAGTCTGTGCGGTCCGTACAGTCTGTGCGGTCTGTGCGGTCAGTGCGGTCTGTGCAGTCTGTGCAAACAGTGCAGTCAGTGCGGTCTGTGCAGTCTGTGCAGTCAGTGCAGTCTGTGTAGGCTGTGCAATCATTGCAGTCTGTGCGGTCAGTGCAGTCTGTGCAGTCGGCAAGAACACGGGGTTTATTTGGGATTCCACGGCTGGTAACAGGGAGGTCATTCGGCGGATAGAAAAAATTAACATTACAGTGAGGAAAGTTGTCTATTATATTTTTTTTTAAAGACCTAAAAAATAAAAACAGTCCTGAACGTGTACAGAAATGGATGGATTAAAAATTCATCGTACATTGTAGCATTAATATTTCAATATTTTTCCTGTTTCGCTAACTGTTCGAAATACAGGAATTTACATTTGATTTCTGGCACTTTCGTACACCTGAGGACTTAAAAGTGCAAGTGTTGTGATCGTCTCGACTGCAACAGTAACGAGCTCACTCGGGCTTCTCTGACTTGGGTACCTCCGGTGATGTTCGTCCTTCAAGCTACAGCAATTACAAAAGGAACCATGTTTCAAGAAATACTGACATATGGCCAGATTTTTTTCATTTTATGGATGAATGATTGATGAATGGATGATTTATGAACTGATGATTGAAGAATGGATAACTGATAGATAAATTATTAATGGGTGAATTATAGATGGATGGGTGATTGATGGAGGATTAATGGATATAAAATTGATATATGAATGATTTATGGATACATTATTAGTGGATGAAAAATTTATGGGTGGAACAATGATTGATGATGATTGAAGGATACGTGATTGATGGATGATTGATATATATGTGATAGATGTTGTATGACTCATGGATGTATGATTGATGGATGGATGATGGATGGGTGATTGATGACTGATGGTAGATGGATGACTGATGGATGGGTAATTGATAGATACTGACAATACTGGCATTAGATACGTTTTACGTTATCTATACATTAGGTATCAGTAGAGACCCGTGAATTAAGCGGGTTCAATGACCTCCAGGATAAACTCCAATATCGTCTACACACTCAGGCAAATGCCAACTGTTCATTGGCTGTTGACTTGTGAGTCGTCTCGACTGGGTGGCCTATGATTCGACACTTCTATGAGTGAGGGTCTCTAATTGGCCCTCATTACTCCAGATTAACAGAGAACCAATGAAAGAAGCAGCACTAAGGTATGATTATTTGAATTTTAGCATAACACGAAATGAATCCGCGAATTTCACGGGTCTCTAGGTATCAGGTTTCCGTGAATTGACGATACCCTTAAATTTTTCGGGAATTTTCTGAGAATTCGCAATCACGCACTTGTGGCTCAGCCTGCCAAGGAAATAATGCGAGGGTTTCCCAGTTATGCGGTTGCTCCTACTGGCAGGCGCCTCCCCACCTCCCCCCCCCCCGCCCCGTGCTAACAGGGGTTTGGGGGGGAGGGGGGCATGCAAATAAGGGGTGGAAACAGTTGTCCCACTCCTCGGTGTTTTGTTTTCTCTTCATTCTGTCTGTTTGCTCAGAGTGCGCGCGGCAGCACACTGTCAACAGAGATGATGATGTTGCTGTCCGTGATTTCGTATTCCATGGTTCCAATTTGACGAAGGTTTAAAAAAAACTGGGAGTAACAAAAATACGAAATCTTTTACCCTACCTGTTTACAAAAACACCAGGGGGTTACTAACTAGTTATTTTTTTGTCGTGTGCCCAGTGGTCATCACAAACTGGATAGAAAAATATTCCATACTTGATATCCCCAAAAAAATATATAAATTAACGAACAGTTGTGATTCTCAATTACCTATTTATTTTTTGCAAATGTAAGATATTTCAAAGACATGTAATTGGAGTTGCCAAGTCTTACAGGACAGGTGCACAATGCAGAAACATGCTCGTACTGCTTAGCTAACCTATCAGAGCGCCTCAATATCCACACGACGACGCAAAAGTAACTCGTGTAACATCTTCCGTTGCGGAGTTATGACTATTTCTTTGGCTGCGCAGAGAGAATTTCAAGGCTCTTTTTCAACCCCTCTTCCCCCCGGCCGTGCAAGGACGTAGGCGCACGATGGCGTAATTGCGCTAACAGGCAACGTAAAGTGGTATATTTTCACAACACATAGAACACTTGGCGATACAACCCTTGAGTCACGAGCTACATAATAAAATTTTTGGTGAAAAATAAAATTATTTCATCACTAACTCTGACGGGACCTTGTGGTATGGAATCCTTTTTTTTTTAAACGTTTTCGCGTTACAATAACACTCGAGGCACTGTCACAAGGTATGCCGCCATAACCTTGTCCCTGGACACAGACCCGACCACATGCGCAAGAAGAACATCGTGCTACAAGCATGAGAGGGATAGTCTGTCAAGCATGAGAGAGATAGTCTGCCTCAAGCATACTGTCAGCCAAGTAGACGGTCCTGGTCTCCAAGCCTTCACGGAGCAGAAATACATTTATAACCGTCGACTACATACGAAGTGCGTGGGCAAACTGAAATATAAATATATTTCTTCTCAAAAATTTATTTCCCAAACGATAACTAGTTTATAACAGGCAGTGAATGATCCTGACACAAAAACCTTTTACTTACAGGCACACGGTTCACAATAAACTTGCCTGGGCAAAAAAAAAAAAGATATTCATGAGATTTATTTATTAATAATTTTGAAATTGGCAACCATGCAGCCATTAAAACTTGCTGGGCTAACATGTGAGTGTTGAAAGGAAGTAATTAGTGGAAGAAGTTAATGGAAGAAGTAGTTAATGGAAGTAGTTTCTAGTGCAGGTGTCTTTCAGGGAGGATCCCACGTCCCGCTGGGCGACGCACGCAATTAAAACGCACACGCGTGTGATTAATCAACTTTGATTACCAACTCTTGCCCCTCTAATGAAGCTTGGTGCGCCGTGGAGATGTGACCTGGGGCTGGGGCGAGACAGTCTCTGAGTCTCCCTGCAGCGGCCCAGCTGCGCCACAATGACAGCACTCGGCCGGCAGTTGGACGTACAGTCGCACTGCAGCTGCAGCTGCATCTGGAGACATCACACACACGCGTGGTGCTAGACTTGTTCCGCTTCTAGCTCCTCTCTGTGCTCCGCGTCGAGTTCTGTTCGCGGCCGTTGAGCAGACACTACGTCAGCGGCAAAGACTATTTGAGAAATATTTAAATGTTTTTATTTATTTTGCGAGGCAGATGTAGTTTTGAAATTAAACCTGTGTAAAAGTACGGTTGTGTTTGAGCAAACAACTGTTTCGTGAAATAGTAATATTTGACAAATTTAAAACTTTTGGAACTGTAAATTTCAAACGGGTGTAATTTAAGCGGTAAAAAACTGTTGCAAAGTTTCGGACCGCTATGTTGGGTGCGAATGTATCTTCTACGTCTGTGCTACGCGTGCGTGCTGTTAACGTGATGTTTAATGCTATCGTGAATGTAGCCTTGGCTTGATGATGCACATTCATGAGCAGGGGGTCGTGGGTTTGATGCCAACATCCCGGCTTGACTCCAGCCGATGAGTGATGAGGCATCCGTCAAGTGATTCGGGTTCCACTACAGTGTGAGGGTGTCTTTCGCTGTCTGGCCATCACTACGCCTGTAACCACCTTGCGATTAGTCACAACTTTTCTCAACAGTCATTTACTAAACTTTATTTACCAGCTGAAAAACGTCGCACTGTGACTTCTGGATGTTTTACCTCTTTCAGATAGTATTAAGTAAATATCTATTGTGAACTTTCAAATAGAAACATAAAATGCAAGACAGCTATCGTATATAAATTTAAGAAAAAGCCCCCCCCCCCCCCCAAAAAAATAAAAAAGTAATGGGAATTAAAGTAAATAACAAACATGCGTTTGAGACCCAGAAATAAGTCTCTGTATTCAACAGCGCGACGTTAAAAACTGTAATAAGTTAAGTTGAATCGTCTGTTACGATATGCGAGTGCGAATGGCTGCATAACTTCCCAGGAGTTATAACTCGGAGAATAAGCGAAGTGCCGTGTTGTTTGTTTTGGGATTGAGAACTGACTTCTCTAGCAATAAAATAAGAAAGGGAAGCATTTGCATGTGGTCAGAAAAATATCTTTAAAACTCTCGAAAATCTACAATTCCAAGACGGTTTCTGGCCCTTTTATTCCTTGTGACAGCATTCCCTGATTACTCATTTATCTACTTGACAAATACTGTCTTGCCAACTCCAGAGTAGCTTCTCGCTCCAAACAAGTTCTGTTGTACATTTCTGGGATGTTTATCTCCTGTTTAAATTGCTTCGCTTTATTCTTAACCCTGTCATCCTTTTTCAACGCTCGGCCGTTGCGTTATTGAGACAGCTTCTGTCGGGTAATTAGCTCGTTTGTCCCGGGCGCTTTGCGCCCCGAAACTCTGTGTCGGTCATTTGTCGCTGATGGCGTCATTACTCCAGGCTCCGGCATTAGCATGGACTCGGCGGAGCCAATTGGAGTTCCCGGCCTCGTGTTCCGAGGCGATACGCCTTCTGCAGCACGGTCGCTTGCGGCAAGCTGGAGCTCGTCGAGTGCAATAATTACTCTTCAGGCGACGAAGAGCGTGGCGTTTAACAATCCCGCTGATGGCGGTAATATCGTCTGCCATCGGTCCCGGAACGCTTCTTAGCGGTCACTTAGAGCTGCGCCTTCAGTGGCTGTCGCAGTTTAGTCAAATCAAGAAGGAAAAGCTAGATGGAAATGAATAATTAAAACGTGTTTCGGTCATTGAACCCGTATCCTCTCGATACGACACTAGGAGAAAGGCGATTTTTTTTTTTAAGTTATGTTTCTGTAGGCGCGATATGAAAAGAATTATTAGAGTGGATGTGTTATCTAGATAAAGTCATTTCATATTTTAAAAAAAATGGAAATAGCATTGTGTGCTCAAGGTTACAATGTATTTCTTGTAGTATTACAGACTATTTCCTGGCAACTGGTTTCCAAATGAATCTTTAGTTAAAGTACTGAAAAAAAAATTTCTTTTGTTTCTTGGCTATCAAAATCGTAACAAATTTGAGAGTTTTGAAATGCCAATTAAATTAATTAATATTTTCTGAAAGAAATTCAAACCATCTCTTGAAGTAGCCAGTGGCTTTGTAGTTAAACCTAAAAAGTTTCAGTTCTGCATTAAATTAAATTTGCCTTATTTGTAGAACCCATGAACGTTAAAAATGTAACTTTGGCAGATAATTGTGCAAAAATTATGCGCTGTATATATTTTTCATTTCGTGAAAGTTAAACAATTGAAAAGTCTACAAGTTTATCTGTAATTACTGTAAATTATAAAATCTTTACCTGAAATAGGAGGCACCCCCTTAATGAGTCTGCGTCTGACCGTTCATATGCTGGCTGACCCGGGCATGATCTCGGCACCGCCACACGCCTGTGCCTGCGACCATGTGCTGGTCGGGAGAAGGCCGTGGCACCGGCGAAGTTACGGAACACTCGCCCGTGCGCACGGGGCGCACGGTGCACACTGTGCGCATGGTGCGCACGGTGCGCATGATGCACATCGTGCACATAGTGAGCACGGTGCGCACGGTGCGCATGATGCACATGATGCACATGATGCACATATTGCACACGGTGCGCATGGTGCGCATTGTGCGCATGGTGCGCACGATGCACACGGTGCGCACGGTGCGCTCGGAAGTGCCGAGCCGTAATCGCCCGACCCTCGACGCTGTCGCACTCCACCCCACACAGTCTTTAATGAACCGTCACTGGGGGGATGGTGGGTTTGGGGAGGGGGCTGATGTTTTCGGCACGGCTTCCGCGCACCCGCTTAAGATTTTAATTAATGATTTACGGCGGCTGGTTTGTTGAGCGCTCAACTAACTGATAACGCGAGCAGACAACATAATTAAGTTCGTTACCCCGTCTCTCCCCAGCTCCGACCCTCCAGGGGCGCCAACCGCGCATAAGTTACTGTCCCTGTGGCGCGGGGCGTTGGCAACACTGCTGGCACGGAGCGACCAACCCCGCGCAGTAAAGTATGAAATAATGATTGGAAACGCGAGATGAAATACGTCACGGAATGTTGCCTGTTGTAAGTCTGTCACGTTGTCAGCCTGCCTCGTGAGTCACAGAACTGGTGTGCCTTGTTCCCGGCGGCTAGGCGTCTCTCGCTTTCTTGCGTTGTTCCCTGCGCTTGCACCCGGTTCCAACTGATTTCTTATTGTGGCCGAATTTGGCTGTTTCAAATAGCTGCAGAAACTCAGTAACTGCAAATTTGATGGTTTTAAAAAACTTTGTCGTTAAACTGTTTCATTTCCAGGCTTTTATTGCTAAATCCAAAAATAAAATAAAAAACCGTTTTCATTTCTGATTTTGGAAAATTCATATTTTGGAGACATATAAATTAAAATCTTGAAAACAAGTTTAACTACAAAGAATACGTAATAACATTTAATTCTAATTCAGCATCTGCTTAATTTTCCCGATTCATACTAGAGTGGAGACTTAAAAACCATTAAATAAACACTTTTTGAGCAGATGAAGCCAATTATTAGATTCAGCAACAGTTAAATCATGAACTTGAGAAATAAATCGAATCATCGGCGAAAATAACAAATTATACAAACCAAATCATTAAGCTAACTACCGCCTTGAAAGTTGGTCCTAGTAATTAAGGATGGACAATAATAACTAGTTTTGTCTGTGTTCACTAGTGCCACTTTACTTATCGCGAAACAAATTTTTATATCCTTCAAAATATCGTGAAAACATACGTTTTGGCAAATGAAATATGCAGGATTTACTATGCTTGTGGCTTTTAGCCGCGACAAAGTTGTGAAATAGTTCTCCCCCGTTCCGGTCGACATTGAAATCGCCATCTACAGGCTTGTAGTTACATTCTGGGGCTTTGTTGAGATCCGCTGAACAGAGAAGGACCTTCTGAATATGGCGATTGCTTTGTCATTCGAGACGTCCGATAATTGTTCTTTAAGTCTGGCGCATCCACGACCCACAATAATGGCGAATTGAATTGTTTTAGCCATTTACTTTGCTGAAATGAAATAATTGTGCAACAATTGAAGCTTGCGTATCCCTAAGGTTGAGATGATTAGTCTTTTTTTTTTGTCAGTTCCCTGCCCCTCCCACACCCCTCAGTACATGATTCAATCACGTACTGTTATAAAAAAAAGAACAAAAGTTACGAATTATTCATGTATATTCTTATATTCACTCCTATGTTCGCAAAAATGTTTACTTTCTATGACTATAAACTCACAAGAATCATTTTTGATGTGTCAAAAAATTTTAAAAACTTTCAAGTCCACTACAGCGCACTCTTTTTTTTTTCTTTCCACTAGCGTGTTTGAAACTGAACACATAATTCGAATGTTGTAACCCGGAGAATTTCCAACAAGTTCCAGGTTCTGGAACTACTGTGTATTCGAGGCGCATTCTTCCAAGACAATTAATTCCGAAAGTTTACCGCACTCCCCAAATTGTGCAGGAGCGACTTTCATACGCCTTCAGCAACTGACAAGCTGCTCTTGGCCGAACGGAAGCAATAAATTTGAAAATTTCCCACGAACTATGTTCTCGTTACCGCAAAGTTTGTAGATGTTTCCCTCTCGAGACAGAGACGATGTCAGGCGTGGAAACGAGGCAACGAGCCGAGGCATTAAGGAGTATCAAGTGGCCGAGGTGATTCCGCGGGAAAAAAAATCACTTTCCTCCGTCGAATTACGCCCACGGGCTGGTATTATCCGCGGGTTGTTTCAGACCTGGCCTGGAGCCAGCCGTGCGCGGCGCCCAGACAGCATCTGCTGTTGGACCAGTCTTTGAGCGCTGCGCCGAGACGCCCTCCCACCACGTGCGCCGAGACGCCCTCCCACCACGTGCGTCTCATGTCGTCTCTGTTCGCTTCGCACCACGGGCTGCACTCGAGGTCAGGAGCGACAAGTGGCAGAACTGTAGTATGTGCGTTCACGGACAGGGATTTTTTTTTTAACGTAACAACGTCTAATAAATCGATGAACGCCGGCTGCACGCACGAAAAAGGATGACTCATTGTCCCGTAACGCTTTGTCCCGTTACGCTCACTGTACGCTTGCGCCGCATCTATCTCTCTTCCACTCGATTGGAACAACCATCGATTTGACTTTTTCGAGGCACATTAAACTTGAAACACTCCCATTCGTTTCCTACTTTTCCTATCATCGTCCTATCCTTAACAGAATAACACAAATTGGAAGAAGTTAAATAGCAAACATGTATAAAGGTTATAGTTAAAATAATCTCTTCGTTAAAGTAACAAACATATTTGAAATAATGAGTGCAAATAAAAGTAAATTTATCAATTAAATTGTATATTTCATTTCACTCCTTCTTTGTATCCATACAAAATAGTGATTATTTCAATAAAAATGATTCAATTTTATTCATAAAAGTATGCAATCATTTCATCAATGTTTTGTTATGACGTCACGTTAAACTATCTTCCGTAAACCGACTTTACAGACAAATATTTTTTTTTTTTTTTTCAAAGTTATATTCCAAAATTGTCCTGTAGGGGAATAAACGGTGGTATGGAAAATGCTAGGCTGTTGTGAATTGCTTCTTAAAACTGGGTGTGTGAGAGGCTGCGATATAACAATCTACTATTGTTTACTGGCTTATTGCACAACATTTTTGAGCAGTAAAGTAAAAAGGTGTTATTATAGTTAACTAGCTCGGGATACGCTTGAGATACGCCTTATTTCAGACTGGCTCCAGTCTCAGATAAAATACAGTGATCTCCTACGGAAGTCGTGTGGTTTCGTGTGCCTAGCCGACTTTTAGTGGGGTTCTTCAAGATTTTTTGAAACTTACTTGGTTTAAAGTTATTTTGAGGTTTTCTCGGGTGATCTAAATACACTCAGCTCTTCATTCTCATTGTGATGGCTGTGGGCAGGATTCCTGACGTCTGGCGTCACGTAGTTATGCAGACCTACAAGATTACAGCAGGCTCATGTCTTTTATTTACATCAATATTGTATGAAATCCCTAGATATTTACCTTGGTATTTGGCTCTTCTTTTATATTTTCGTCTCTTATCAGTTTTTTCCATCACATTATTCTTTTTCGCGTTTTTAAATAAGTTTTATTCCATGTTCCTCTTCGTGGAGGTATCGGTTCAGTGATTCCTTTAATTTTAAAAGTACTGGCCAACATTATAATTTGTTTCGTGCATTATTAAATCAACTTTGTGCTAATGCGTTTTCAAAAAGGAATCCTCTTTTTTTTTTTTAAGTAATTCGTGTTTGAATAATCCAGACTAACCTATAACCACTCTTACAAAATTGCTTATGCTAAACGTTAAAAACTGAAGCAAGGAACTCCAATTTGTTATTATTTCTAAACGTTTTGCCATAATGTCTGTTTTAAATATATTTACATAAATATTTTGTGGCAGATCACTAGATATAACAACTCTAATCTTTTTTTTTAGATTTTTACAGTGTGATATCGACAGGATTTACACTGTAATTACCAAGAGGAAATATCAGATAATTCACGGGGAAACTGGTAACATGAAACTTGCAGTGTTCTACGAACACTGACATAAAAGATCGGTTGACTACTTTGAATAATGACTCCACTCTAACAGCCGCTGCACCGAGGTGGTTACGAGCGTGGCAATGTCCTGAAGGTCCTTCAGCGGTGGATGCCCGTGTGTCGTCTTACAGCGAGGTCCTTAGAGGTCCTTAGAGACGGAGTGACACGCCACAACACGAACTGTAAAAGGAATATGCCTCTGTTAGATACCACCGCGGCATTTAGGGGCATATCTCCAGTATTCAACTCATCTTCGGCTGCAGACTCATCACTAGAGACCGGAAATTTCGCGAATTCATTTCGCGATAGGCTAAAATACAAATAGTTATACCTCAGTGCTGCCTCTGCCATTGGCTCACAACTCACCTGGATGACTCTTGGGCCAATGAGAAACACGCCCGAGCAAAGCTTTATCAAATCACAGGCTGCTACGTTGGACGTCTCACAAGACAGAAGCCAATCAGTGGATGACATTTGACAGAGTGTATGTAGAACTATGGAGTTCATCCTGCAGGTCATTGAACCCGCGAATTTTTCCAGTCCCTACTCATCACGAAGGAAAAAAAGTTAAAACCATGTTTACGACTAATAGCCTAATTATTCTTCACTTGGCTGGTATACGCATTTAAACTTGGAACCGACAAATAGTTTATTGCAAATAATAGACAAATTATTTAAAATAGAAAACTTAAAGTATGGAAAATATTTCATTAGTCACAGTTTTACAACCAACACTACTTTCCGCTATCGTATACATATTTTAATGGAAATGATTGGAGGAATGACATTATTTCACCATAATTGTTTTTGGCTATCTCTGCTGTGGATTTATGATAGCAATTAACGTTGTATTAGACCACTTTAGAAAAACCGTTAATAACTGGCCAGCCCGAGACAACGGCCGAGCGGGGTAACTGTTGGCGTCCGCCCCTACGGTGTTCGCCGGGACAGGTTTGGGGGGCAACTTTGAGATCGTGAATGTGATTGGCTGGAGCACGTACCTCCAGCGCGCGAGTTCAGCACATTACCACTACTTCACCTCGCACCGCCGTGTGGAACAGAGCCTTATCACGGCGCATTCTGGGTTGGCGAAACTTCTGTCAGCAACCCCGGCTCACCACTTTGAGACAAATTGTAGAAATAAACTTTAAAAAATATAACCTAATCTAACCCAGGTTGAGTTCGGTTCACACAAAAAAAAATCGCAATTGTTCATAAACTACCTGTAGCACATCAAGTGCTCTAACTTTACTTGTTCTTTTAAACCACCCTGTCAACACCAGCACACGAACTGCACCATAACTGTTCCGAAACTACCCGGAGCGCATAAAATGCACCGGATTTGAGAAACAATCGTAGGAAATAAATAAAAATCAGTCTAACCCAACCTGGGTTGCGTTCGGTGAAAACCAAAGCATCGTAGTTGTTCCAGAACTGCCTGTAGAAGTCAAGTGCAATAAGTGTACTTTTTTTGTTATTTTAAGCCACAGAGCTTTTCAAGGCACGGAGCAGCCCGCCTTACAGAGGCGCAGTGTCTTCTACAGGGGCAGATTCCTCGCTTCCTGTCAATTCCGCGTGTTGATGTATTTTCAGTGGCCTACCACTTAAATGGAGAGCCTACAGAGCATACCCCGACATGTTAAATTCTGACCACTTCCAACAGTAGAGTCCTGATTATCCGAGTTTCCGTGATATCCGAGCCGACCTGAATCACCATTACCGGCAAAAACATCTGCTTGAGGACCTATAAAGTTATCTAACCGTAGTCGAAAGCCTAAAGGAAATTGACCTCATAGATGAATGACATTCACTCGTTGTGCGAAACATGGAGTTAAGTGAAAGAATCTCCGCTGAAGAAAAGATTGGGAGAAATTCGCCCTGAAAAATTATACCTCTGGGATAACTGAAGACGGGTTTTCTCGTGATATCCATGTCATCCGACACTTGGCGAGGCTTCCGCGGTTCGCAGTGAAACTTCATTCCTATTTGCAATCAGTACAGCAGTTATTTGGCGCAAACTATTTATTTAAATTTGTTTCGCCGTGTCGTGACAGTGAGCCAGATCCCAGCATGCGAACGCAGGAAGGAAAATCCTCTGGCTATTTCCCGCGGGTGACTTCAGTTAAGGAGGTGCCTCCCATTTCAGGTCATGATTTTATATTTATACTAATCAGTGATCAACTTTTAGACCTTTTTGATTGTTTAACTTTCGCGAAAAGAAAAATATATTCAGCGCATACTTTTTGCATAATTAGCTGCCAAAGTTCCATTTTTAACGTTTTTGGGTTGTACAAATATGTAAGGAGAATTCAATTTATTGCAGAACTGAAACTTTTTTAGTTTTAACTGCAATGCCACTGGCTACTTCAAGAAATGGTTTGAATTTCTTTCAGAAAATAATAATTATTTTTACCTGGCTTTTAAAAATTCTCAAATTTGTAACGATTTTTACAGCCAAGAAACATGAAATGAGTTTTTGTCCGTATCACTTTAAGTTCACCTCACAGTAATTTTTATTAACCATTTTATTTGTCTCTATTTGAGTTATCTCTTACGCTTAATACGTTTTAAACAATTTTTTTTGCGAAAAGTCTGAAGTAATATTATATACAAACGAATAGAGACCGTAAAAATTCGCGGATTCATTTCGTGATAATCTAGAATCCAAAAACGTTTGGCCTTTTGCTGCATCAGTGATTGGGCCACAGTTTATGTGAATGATACTCGGCCAATGAAAAACCTTTAACAAAAGAAGTATCGAATCACTAGCGTCCCAGTTAACAGGTGTCACGAGTCAGTAGCCAATGAGCAAATGTAATTTTCCCACGTACATAGAGGATCATGCAGTATATCCTACAGGTCATTGAAATTGCGAATTTTTCCGGTCTCTACAAACAAAACAAAACACTGCACCGAAGCCAACGGACGTGTGGACGCATCAGTGGATGCGAGTGTCGCAGTGGGCGCAAGCAGGGATGCGCCGGCATCCATTGCGAGGATTAGGAAGCCACGCAAAGATGGTCGCGCCCACTACCATGCCCTTTCGGAGGATCCACTGGGCTGGTGTCAGGCTGCGGCCTGAGTCTGAGTTTCAGTGGCTCGCAGCCCGCCGTCGTCTGGAAGCTCTTTCACCTTAACGCTGTCGAACAACCGAACAAACCGCGGCTGTTATGTTTAATAAATCCAAAACAGTGCTATAAACTCTACCTTAAGATGGTATGTAAGATCTTAAGACGCCATCTTAGTACCAAAAGTTTTTTTTAAGACGTATTTTTACCCTACGAAAACATGGGCGTTTACTATGAATATTATTTTTGAATTAGACACCGCGTGTGAAAATACCACATGCCTAGGAACCGGAAAAATTCGCGGATTCAATTACCTCTAGGATAGCCTCCATTATCCTCTGCACATATCAAGTAAACACGTGTGTTCATTGGTTACTAAATTGTGAGTCGTCTCCACTGGGTTGCTTGTGATTCGACTTCTTCTTTGGTCGATAGTCTCTCATTGGCCCAGAGAGCTCCAGTTAAACTGCGAGACATTAGCAGAACCATCAGAATTATACACATGTTTGAATTTCAGCCTATCGCAAAATGAATCCGCTAATTTTTCCGGTCTCTACTAATGCCAATATACGAATGGTACTTGAAAATATCGTAATGCTCCTTCGCTGCGCTGTCAAAGGCCAACTTCCAAAAGTAAATTTTAAAAAATACACGCCGCCTGGGAGGAGCGCAGTGAACCAGTACTCCCCTCCCCTCGCTGGTTCCCCCTCCCCGCGACATCCATCACCGGTGGAAGCCACGTGACGCGCGAGGCCCCGCCCCCTGAGCCGCGACGGGCAGTCGGCGGCCGCGCGCGCCGGCGAGCTGACGGTCGACCACTGCGGCGATGAGGCGTCACACATGGACCGGCCGCGACCCGCAGGTACCCAGTCCGGCACGCCCTGCAGTCCGGCACCATCTTCCCGTCTTCCCGTCTTCCCGTATTCCCGTCGTCCCGCGGAGCAGTGGAACCTCTTTGGCCGCGAGGGGAGTAGAGCTTCACGGCTGAATTTCAATGCACGATTTCTGACGCTAAGCGGTTGCGGACGGTGCAGAAAACTGGGCGGGGCCACAAGTTCCACGTGGCTTAGTGCGGCTCAGGTTGAACCCCAGCCATGCTGCAGGGATAGGCGTGTCAACCATCCGACTTGCTGGCATCTAGTAAGGGAGTATCTGGGCAACACAGCGGGGTTTGAGCTTATTTTGAAGTGAGTAATATATTTTTTTTTTAATTCATGTTTAGTTTAAAAATTCTTATTTAACTCTCTCTCTATTTCTATCTGTCCCTGCCGTTTTTTTCCCATACTTATGATTCGAGGTTTGAATTGCCAAAGAAGTTTCACTTCTATCGCTTGCACTGAGTTACACGCGCTCTTTTTTTTTTTTTACAACTCTTTCAGCTATTTAACTGTTACTGTACACAGGGGGAAAAAATCCTGTACTTTTAAGAAGATTCCTTTTGACACCAGTTGCCAAAATAATCAGTTTGTAAAACTTCAAGAAATATATTGTAAGCTTGGACAACATATGGCTGTGGTTATTTTTGCATATATGAAACACGTTTTTTTCTTCTTTCAATATCATACTGAGTATTTATTAAGAAAATTGGTGCGTAATTTTATTCTTCAATTGGTGTTTCATTTAAATATAATTTATTTTTAAAACCATGGAAAAGATAATCGAATATTCAATAATCTAACGTTATATTTTTTCACCGTTTTAATTAATATATGGAGTTAATCCTGGAAAGCTTTACAGGGAACGATTTGCAAATAACTGTAACTATTGTAACTACTGGGACAACACAAAGCATAAATTCCCGGGTAAGAATTCGAACCCAGTAGTACTGCGAACACTATTTTGTAGTTGTTTTCGTGTTCATTTACACATTTAAATTAATTTTTAATTTCTTTTTATAAGAAAACATTACAGTGTACCGTGTATAAATTTTTCTTTAATATTACTGTTGAAATTTATAATGACTTTTGTTAATCCGGCGTAATCGCTAATCTGGCTCTTCTGTGTTCTCCAACTGTGGGATCAAAAGCCTCAGCTACACTGTATTAAAGTTGCTAGAATACTTTCTTGTGAATACACTAATTGTCTTTGTACACTTAACACATAAACTGCTCTACTTGAATTAGGCTTTTCCTGTCGTTCGTTCCTGTAACTGAAGCCACTGTATAATCAGTAGATTTCACTAATTTCTCAGTGAGTTCGTATCTTTAATCTCAGGTTCATTGTGATTTACCAGCCAGTAACCACTTGTTGGAAGAATTTCTATTTACTTGCAGTCTTTGATTCAAACCACTGGCTCATATTTAGATTTTAAAGCAATTAGTTTTGACAAATCAAGCGGTATTATATTGTTAATTCTACAATTCATCACTCATGCGTATATTAAACTAATAGTTCCATACGAAAAATCAATTACTGTACCTCCTAAATTCAAATAAAACTGGAGTTAATCCGTATATTTTGTGAGTTCAGCATAAATTTGTTAAGGAAGCGGTACAATGAATTACTGTAGCATTGCAATAAAATATTTTAGCAACTATGTTCCCGAAAAACCTTTCGTTGTAAACCGTTTAAAATTTTTGACAATGTAGCCAAACTATTCGTTGAATATTGGTAAACTATCGGACATTCTGCTGTTGGGCCTAGCTTCGACCAGTGTTTCAAGTAAAAACACGCGTATAATTATGTCAGTATCTTTGAAGCCAACTATGTACTCACATTATTGTTCAAATGACTATAACGGATATTTTACAGTGGATTTTAGACAGTAAAATGGTAAGTAGAAGTGACATTTATCGTTCATTGCGTTCAATAAAATGCGACTCATTCCATACTGCCAGATTTGACTATAGGCTAATTTAATTTTTAGTAATACTTTATGCATACAAGTTCCACTAAAAGTATAAGACTATATGAAGATTTAAGATAGTAATATTTGGATTCTAAATTTGCGTTCAAATTTCTTATTAATATTGCCCATAAATAGGAGCGTATGATATACAAATAAATAATTAGAGCTCTAGAAATATTTACTAAAATTAAAATTTTGTTTTTTTAATGTTTTTTAAGAGTATAGATTGTAAAAATGTTATACTTTAAAAAATCTTAAGAAAAAATATCTTAATTTGTAAATAAAGCTGAGTAAACAAATATTAGTACATTTTTCAACGTTTTATTGCAGTTTTAGTGGAAGAGCTACAGACGTGATAGCGTTTTCATACTGAGCAATTATTCTACAATAGAAAATTCAAGATGTAATTCCTAGCAGCTGCTTAGAACCAAAACATTATTATATTAAATCTACTAATGGTCTCAAACTTTTTTGAGACCTGTACATAACGCACTTTTATTTAAAGAGATTTATCTACTCTCGGCGACTTCAATTTTTCCCCAGTTGAATGTCATATTTATTAGCTATTTAATTTTGGAGATTTGTTTGAACTAGGAAACTTTTCAAATTTCAATTCAAAGTTTTACTAAATTAGCATTGAAATGGATTTACACTTCCTTTTTTCCTATGCTTAAATTATTCTGGAAAATGTAGGTATGTGAAGCCATTATCATCCTGTGAAGTTTGCGTATCAAAATGTATAACCAATTTAATAGCTTTATTTTAATACAATTTTTCTTCATTATAATAGAAATCCTGAACGAAGTTTCCAAATAATCGTAATACAATGTATCTACTAAAAAATTAAATATAAAACCAATCTTTTAAAGAAATATTTTGACACTTATAGAGTTCTAAAATACAATTAGGTATGTTTTCCTCGAATTCAGCAGCCCCTAATGTCAATGTTTAATCGCGAAGAACATGTTAAAACTGATCTCGTACGAGTAGTTATAATTTCTTCGTTTATATTAATTATATTTTACACATAACTTAAATAAAAATAGCAAAAACGGCCTATTTGTCATGGGTGTTAGAAATAAAATGTCCGTAAAAAATTACTTACAGTTTCTCTAAGGGTCCATTACAAATATAACATTCGCCACTACGCCATCTATACTCCAATGTAACCCTTGTACGTTGTTTTCCAGATGTCCAATTATATTGCAGACGCTTGCAGGGTTCTTTGGACGTCAACAGTATTTTCGCCTTTCCGAAAAGTGTAGAAGTAAAATATGTATTTCTAATTGGGCATGTCACGTGTATGTATGTCCCCCGATGAATAATGGCAACGTCGCTTTTGACAAACCTCACGCCCGACTATTGAAGGTGTCTGCAAAATATTAGTGGCTATTCTTCCGCAATCGTATGTAATTTAAAAAAAAAAAAAATTTAAAAAATAGTTTAATGCCGTCTTAAAAGGAGAAATAAAATTTGTCAAAAATCTTTGAAGTGACAAAGGTTTCGTTTCAAATAATTCCCCCCCCCCCCCCTCAAAACCCCTGCCACCTTCCCAAACAAATGACTTAGTTTGTGAACAAAGTCGTTTAACCGCGTATTCTGAGTTCTACATGTTGCAATAGTTACCTGGTGCTACTTCCGGAACATTTCTACATTGTTTTTAGCTTAGTGGTTCATAGATCCCAAAACCCAACGACAACTATAATGTGTGTGTATATATATATATATATATATATATTTTTTTTTTTTATGCGGATTGTGACCTAAGGTTCTTCCCAAGACTGTTAGGTACTTTTGAAGGTCAAAGTAAACAACTTTTTAACGCAAATAATTAAGAAATTATTTAATAATGAACACCATCTGGATATTTTTTATCTGAACCAATTTTCACGACCAATTAAACATTATTTTATGTCTTCAAATGATTTATTTTAATAATTTAGTTTAACAACTCAGAAAAATGGTTGTAAAATAAAAATGTTACCACAATTATTTCAATGATATAATTTGACAACAGCGACAAGTTGTAGGACTTTCTTCAAATAATCATATTCCGTCGTAAATACTTCCTATATTATATGCAAAAAGAATATTTTAGGTTTGACTTCAAAAGTGTATACCAAACTTATATTGTATGCATGTTTTCATCGTTCTGTTTTTTTCGTGATGTACTGTCGAAGTTTATAGGTCGAATCCGGTATCATACTGTATGTTATCACGTCTTATGGAAACAATAACTGCCATAATAACTCACAAATTAATTCCACACTAAACCGAAAAATAAAATAGAAATGAAAAATCTTGGTCGAGTTCGTTAATGGGGATAAATGGATCGAGGGAGAAGAAATCGGTACGGGTTTTTTTTACGGTTAAAATCAGTAAACTTCCCTTTGTATGAAATATATTGCATCAGTTTTAAGTTTTTTATTATAACTAGGGGCTCGATTAAACATGGAAATTCACTAAAACCTGAAATTTTATTCAAATCTCTGATCATGACAAAATTATTTTTTTTAAAAAAACTAAGCAGTTACGTGTTGTAAAAAAAAATCTTAGCCTAGCAGCATTTTTTTTTCTGATAGGTCATCGTATCTTTTCATAGCGCATTTCCCCTGAATACGCATATAGGCCCTATATGAAATATTTCACCATCTACTATCACGCCATCTTTTAAAAACAAAACAGTAGTGACGTCAATTTATTCTGGAACAGCGGTTCAACACAACGCAACGCCCCAAAATAGCTGAACAGAACTCCGTGCGATATTCCGCTTATAACTGTCTTATGTCGTTGCCAAGTCGATGACATTTATTTGAGAGATTAATAGACGGGAAACTCTCGCACGCATATGGTCCACTGGCGACACATGTTCCTTCTCTCGATGATATTTCATTCGTGGAATATCCCTGAGCTACGCCCTGCGCCCACGCCAGTTCGCTTCATATAGTCTGTGCCACGTACCTTGTTTAAAAATTTACAGTTCCTAAGAGTAGTATTTGCCAATGTTCTGCATATCCTTTTTGCCGTTATTGTTATGCCAACAGTGTTTCTAGCATCATACGCGATTGTCAGTGATTGTAAACAAATGTAATAAGTTACCTTTCAAGTGACCGTTGTATAATTAAACCATTGTTATTACTTTTGAGAACTGTCAATAAAATCAGAGACAAGTTACATTACACAGCCTTTATCTCGGTACCGGCGCCTTCAACTGTGTGTAAATAATGGAACTCTGTTACCGAATATACTGTGTAGTACGTAAAGTGAATGTCGAGATAGAATTTAAGCTTATGTACATTGTAATTTCTGTCTAGGCAAACATTGTATCTCCCTGCGTTGTTCCTACATCAGATACAGTGATAATAGACGCGAAAGAAATATATCGTTTTTGTCGTACAGTGCCATCAATGATTATATCGTCTGTTAACGCGACCATCATGAGAGAGAAAATTATTTCGCTATATAATTAGGCAAGCATGATACCGATATCGTACTTAGAAGTATTTAATTGGTGCTATAAATTTTCTCGCTCATTCTTTAAAAAAAAAATCTTCACTTACAATATTTTTGCGATTAAAAGGACGTCATAGATTTACTGTTCATGTCCTGTCACTTTATTTTGAAGCACAAACAATATATTTTATGTATATATATTAATCATAAATTTGGCACATAACTTACATCAATTGATTGTTCAGGTAATGTATTTATTTTTCATGTCATAGTGCCATCTACTGTACAAATTGCACTATATGCTATGGAGAATCTCATTCTTTAGATTGCATTGTGCATTTAAATGGGAATTTACTGTCTCTTTCTAATGCACGATCTCTGCTATTAGCGCTGTCCTTCTTCGGTGTGCGCTGTTAACAGATGCCCGCCATAGAGCGCAAATGTTTCAGAGACAACATGGTAATAATGAAAATTCGTAAAATCTATCGGAAAAATTGTATTTTTTAAGGTAAAATTTAGAATAAGAATTGTGTAAATACATTTTATGGTGTATTGAATCTGATAATTTCCATTTTTTTTATTTATAAGGAGATGTAAACGAAAGACGCCATCTTAGTTTCAGCAGTTTTTGTTTACATTTGGTTTATATTGTTAAATTTTAAGAATTTTGGCTCTTTTCAGCATTGCACATATTTTCATTGAATGCCTTGCTATAAAAATAGTGACCGTTTCAAATAGTTTCGCCTGAGAAATAATAATTGGTGTTTAGAATTTAATTTTTTTTTCTGTCAAGGTGACTACAACTATAATAATACTGTCAGTAGACACTGTGTTACAATCTTAGAAAAATCAAGAAATTGTATAATTAAAATTACACATCAAAACTTATTACGATTAATAATGGTATACAGAATAAAACTTTTAATTTTAATAACCTGGGTTGTATCAATCTGGCAACAGTAAGGATTCAGGTGGAGCAATGGCCATCAGACGTGAAGCCGTTTTTTCCCCCCATTTTTTTCTGATTTTCACATACCAATATGGCGGTCATTTTATATTTTTATCAGCCATTCTAGCCTGCTTTTATTAACGACTGTAATTAAGCTGTTCGGGAAAAAAATAGATCAAAATATTACTGGTTAATGTGTTTATATATATATTAAAAGTCCAAAACGGATCTTCATAACACAAAATTTAACGATGTGAGTTGACATTTTTCTACCATTCAACCTCCAATACAGATACAGATTATACATTTGTAAACAAACGGCCGCCATATTGGTACGTGTAGTGCACTGAAATCCTCTCCTTTTGGCTTCACCTCCTTCGTCTAGAATTGGGCCTTATGCTCCATCTGTATATTTCCCTAGTCTCTGAGCAGCATGCAACGCTTTCTTCACACTAGCTGTCGTGGGAATACCATCTCTTTTATTTCATTTTAAAAAACAACTGTTTTATATTATTTTTATTTAATTATTTCCTGCTTTTTAGTCTGGTATGTGGAATTTTTTCCATTTATTTAATTTTTAGTACAGATTAAGTGTCTGTTTTTATTTCTAACCTCATACAGATCGTAAAGAAAATTTCTGTTTGTAAATTTTAAATACCTATAAAAATACTTGTAAGAGTTAGAACTAAAAATGAGCGGCGCTTGTAACAGACAATAGTAAGAAGACAAGCCGTGACGGACGCACCAAACGAGCGACAGTGCGTGTCGAATTCAATGCAAGGTCATCTATTGGTGACGAAGTACTAAACTAAACTGTTATCAGCGCCGTTAGTTCGCTAGTCACCGTGAGCTTTGTTAAGCCCGCGGATCTCGCCAAGGAGAAGGATATGAAGTTGCCAGACCTTACTATATGACCGCATGGTGACATTTCTCCTAGCCCTGTATGCGTGATATAGGCACCGCCTGAGAGTTCCGCGTTATGCATCCCGCAGCACTGTACTGTTCAGGTCGTAGTCTAATACCACGATACCAGGAGCTTTGCTAAACAAAACAACTTTGTAACGAAAAAACAAACTAACTAAAAATAAAACGATATTTTTTTTAATTATATGGGCGAAGATGATTAGAAGCAGTTGTGTGAGCATGTAAATAAATTGGAGAGTGGATATTACAAAACAGGTGTGCGTTTTGATTTCGATATGGACAAAGTAATAGTATGTTTAGGTGGCATTGGCAGTGGTAACTGTGATGCTAGTGCACTATCGTCGGCAGAGAAAATTGATGGCATGGCAGAACTCACCGGGGTCGAGTTACAAAAATGTAAGTCATCTGAGTCGATGTTTTCAGTTTCTGTGTAGAGTCTGGTGCAGACGCACCCTCACCCCCATCTCGCCAAGGTCACGCCCCTTCATTGTGACGTCGCTAGAGCTCAGAGTTGTTTGACCTGTAAAAAAATACTTTTCCAAGTAGACCTTATAGAACTTGATTTAAAAATGACAAATTTTTTTTCACTGTGTACCAGCATTCTTTTACGGCCTGTTTACCGTCGGAAAACAAATTTTTAGTAATAAGCAAACGTCACTTTTATTAACGTACATTAGTATTACCGGTAAGCCAGAGAATCTACGTAACTGAATGAAACTAACATTCCGTCAATTTTTAGCAAATATAATATTACAAAATCTTGAAGACAGGATAGAAATATGTTTACCTGAGTTATCTTGCAGAGGAAAATTTAATGTTGTTTAGAGCGCCGACATAAGTATGAACGTATCAGAGAGACGTAACTCATCGATGGCTCTGATGCCCGAAGTGTGAGATCACCTTAGAGCTACTCATTTTCGTAGGAGCGCTGGGACTTGTGTGCTTCAGTGTTTCGGGGTGGAACTCTCACGAATCTTTTCGCACTTGGTTCCTTAGATTAACGGCTCGGAGAGCAAAGAACTTGGCCGATTCATGAACGGGGGATAAGTTTGCTTTTGAAACACCTGCAACATGGCGGCCTCGCGGCGAATGCAGACCAGCGCAGATTAAAAAAGTTATAATTGGAGTTTGCAAGAGCGCCGTCGCCGTGTTGGACGTGAATTAATTCACGTTCCAATTAATTTTAATTGCTTCGGGCACCTAGCCCTGCAGGTAGCGGCGAGGGGAGGGGGGGAATTTACTCCGATTCCAAGACAAGTGGTTCGCCATTTTCTTTTTATCTTGTATTTCCCTGCAGACTCCCATGAAGCCTCGCTGCTCGAGAAGAAGTGATTAGGTCAACTGAAACCACACGTTGAAAACAATTTAAATTGTGGTGAAATACATTCGTGGCAACACAAACATTTGTAATTACAACTAAAATATCATAATTTTTGTAATTATATATTTCACAAGCTTGTTGCGTGATGAATATGAGTAGAGGTACTGAGATTCCGCGGACTCATTTGGTTGCAAGCTAGAATGCAATTCTTCATACTCTTGCACTGTGTTGATGATTGGACCGCAGTTCTTCAGACACGCCCCCTCTGCGACCGTGAGCCAACGATGTCCAGCTATGAGAGAAGTAAGCGAATCAGGTACTGTCTACTAAAGAGAATAATATGTTCTCGCTTAAAAAAAAAAAAAAAAAAAAAAAATCAGCAAAACTTTGGTATGGCAAACATAAAGCTTTGAATTTTAGCCTATCATCAAAACATATTTGCAAAATTTCCGCGTCTCTAGTTTTGGTTACCGCTCGAATCTCATAGTTGTCCTCTGCACTTCGAGAAGACAGTTCAGATCTTTGTGCTTAGAGGCGATACTGTGCTAGAATTACCAGCGAGCATCGCACGTATAATACCGCCTCGCTAACACCAGGCTAGCCCCGTGATATCACTGGCATTCGAAGCGAAACTAACTCATACATAGATAGGTATATGGAGAGATAAAGATAGAGGTATATATATATATAGATAGATACATTGAGAGATATAGCGATATATAGCGAGATATGGAGATATATATATATATATATATATATATATATATATATATATATATGTAGAGATATTCAGATAGAGCTAGAGAGGGATGCTTTGTTTAACTCTAAAAAGGGGGGGGGGGGGGTTTGTCTGTAAAGTCGGTTTACGGAAGATAATTTTAAGTGATAACGTCATAAGAAAACATTGATGAAAAATTTCATACTTTTTTTTAATTTTTAAATATTATTTACAGTTTTTCACAAATTTAATTTAAATAATTTGTTTAAATATCATCACGAACAATTAGTTAAAAAGCCCGCCTTAACCTGTTTGATATTATAGAAGATTTTCTCCCACTGTGGTTGGCCGGTTATTGCGCGCTCGGCTCAGGCGGAACGTTACAATTTTTCGTGCGTGCAGTCGGCGTTCATCGATTTATAAGACGTTATCACGTCAAAAATACAGTTGAAGTGGGGAGGAAAAAAACATCATTTCGACATTGATAGTTGTTATTTATAAATATACGACGCACAGAAAGAAGCCTTCAGTGGATCTGAACGTGGCGAGGTCTAAGCTTGTGTGTCCTGGCAGACACACGTGACTAGCAGACTGGATGACTGCACGTGGCTTACTTACTGGGATTCGCTGGCGCGGTGAATTAAACACGGGATAACAAACTTCTGTTAGTTCAAGCAGTTTTTTATGTTGCGGTTTCGCAATCTGCGGCGAGGGTTTCAGCTTTGATGTTGTTTTTTCGCAATGGTTTATTTATCTCTGCGAATGGCTGTGATGGTCTCCAGACGCGAGACATGGTTTAGTTCGAGTCGCTCATTTAAAGAGAAGCATTTTTTTTTTCATCTTTGCTTGCATGACATTTTCTTGGAGACGTAACAGTATAACCGCAACCCGCCAGACAGTCCACTGCACTGAGGAAACTTTACCACCGTTATCGCCACAAACGGACAGTTGGATTCTCCGAAAACCTTTGGTGTAAAGATGTTTCCCAAAACGCTGCAACTCAAAGGACTTAGTTTGTTTATTTCACGCGAATCATGAGCTCAAAATACAGCAGCCATCTTTGAATACACGCCCCTAGCAGTCAATTCACTTTAGTTAGCACTGTTACAAATGTTCACATTAAAATTTACGAAAAACTATTATAAATTAGCCAGGGATCTTCATATATGTACCGTTTATCTTCGTAAATTAAGGGCACAAAGTTCACTTTCTTTGAAAACGAGCCTGAAGAATAATCTTGCTATATAAAAAAAACTGGTTAAGACTCGTGCAAAAATACACTTATTTCAACCACGGGTGTGTTTATGTCGAAGAAAAAAAAACATCACTCATAAGTAGAGACCGGAAAAATTTGCGGATTCATTTCGTTATAGGCTGAAATTTAAACATGTGTATAATTCTGCTGGTTCTGCTATTGGATGGCGGTTTTACTTGAGCTCTCTGGGCCAATGAGAGACTATCGACCAAAGAAGCGTCGAATCACAAGCTACCCAGTGGAGACGCCTCAGAATTTAGCACCCAATGAACACGCGTGTTTACTTGAGAAGTGCAGAGGATAATGGAGGCTATCCTAGAGGTCATTGAATCCGGGAATTTTTCCGGTCCCTACGGCTTAGTTGAAGTAAGGTGTAGTTTTTGCGAACATGCACATGCCTGAAATAACGAAGAACTTTTGGTTGAAACGACCGTAAATTCACTGTGATTTCTGACAGTGTACAATATTTCAGCGTGGACACGCAAATAAGAAGCAGCATTGTGAAACCCCAGTGTTGGCGGACATGTGTTGGTGGTGGTTATAGCCAGCCTCAGCAGGGTTCAGCAGGGTCCAGCAGGGAGGCCTGCTGACGAAGCAGTCTCCGCGGTGGACCAACATCCGCTCCTCTCCGGCGACAATTGCAGTGCGCGCGCGCCATTCTGCACGCTGATTGGCCCAGTTACCGCCGCGCCCCCTCCTCCTACCAACCAGCATCCCTCTCTGGTCCGCTGCGCCCCTATTTATACCCGGGCGAGTTTCACCCGCGCTGCCCTGAGGGTGGCAGGCGGGCAGACAGGCGGACAGGCGGACAGGCGGACACGTGACACGGCGTGTCGGATGAATATAAAACCTATCAAAAATATATAAGGGTCACCGCCTTTCAGGCTTCCTGTCGCAGCTCGCCTCTCGGGCTGTGGCCGAAGGTCTTCCACCCTGAATATGGTGACTGCTTTGCCGCGTCGGTGAACCAACCCTTTACATTCGCCTCGGCCAGAACACACAGAAGAAAAAAAAGAGGAGGGGGGGTTTTCTGTAAAAATCGGTTTACGGACGATAATTTTACGTGATAACGTCATAAGAAAACATTGATGAAAAAAATTGCATACATTTTTTCTAATTTTCAAAATTTATTTAGAGTTTTTTTGCAAATTTAAGTTAAATAATTTGTTTAAATATAATCACGAACAATTAGTTTTAAAAAAAGTCCGCTTTAATCTGTTTGATATTATAGAAGATTTTTCTCGCACGGTGTTTGGCCGGTTCTCGTACGCTCGGCTCAGTCGGAACGTGACAATTTTTCGTGCGTGCAGCCGGCGTTCATCGATTCATAAAACGTTATCACGTCAAAAAGTAATTGCATGAGTGACTGGTCTAATTGTTTTTTTGTTTTTCCCTGTGCGACTAGTATACGCATTCCGCAACTTTTTTCACATCTCATCTACCATTACATCACTGCATTATGTTTTGTTAAATAAAATCATGACGAGTGAACTGATTTTAAAAAAATTTAAGTCAATTGGGTAGTTAGTAAATATTTATGTATCACTTGATGTAAGCTTTTGGACAAACGCCATTGCTAATCACATGTATGTCTGTAGAAGAAAACTATAAAAAAACCAAAGGACAAAAACACAAATTAAGCAAACAAAATTGCTGTTGTCAACAGGATATAAACATATATGGTCAACAAACAAAGAAAAACAAAAAAACAGCAATTTTTTGCTTAATTTGTGTTTTTGTATTTTGGGTTTTTTGTAGTTTTCTTCTAAAGACATACATGTGCTTAGCAATGGCGTATGTCCAAAAGCTTACATCAAGTCATGCACTCCCATTGCACAAATCTTTCAAAGATAATATTTATTTATTAATATTGTGAAAAATTAGTGACTAGTTCTCACGCACTACCATCAGATACAATCGCGATGTGCTGCAACAAGTACAGTGGTTGTGTCTGTGGCCCCAGGCAGCTGTGCCTGTAACATGAGTTACATGTGTTTCAGTTCCACTATAGTAGCGGCCTTTTTTCATTTTTCAAAGCTCCCCGTGACGTATCTCATCAGATGCGGCGCCATAATTTTCGTAATTTGAGATTCGTGTTTTCATTGGAACAATGTTTGACACCGGGCTCTGAGCCAATGAGTAATGACGTACGGTCGGCGCACAATGGACTGACATCGCGTGGCCGAGTCGAACACAACTGGCTCCCAACTGCGTGTCGAGTGCGTGTAGAGATTGTGTTGTATCCTGAGCAAGTGGGCTTCTGCGGCTTCGTTCATTGGCTCTCGATATCAAACAAAAATACATAACATAACTATAGATGGTTCTTATAAATTGTTAGATCAGTTCCATAAGTGTTGATTTAAAAGTTTTGAATCCCTTAAGACAACCTTTTTTAGCAACCTTAATATGATCTAGGATCATGTAAACATGTGGTACCTAAACAGTTTTGAATAAATTGTTTGAATGTATCCTTTGTCGTAACACTCTTTTTTTTAGTTTATCATTCATAAATCAATAAAAATTTGATACTACATGATTACATAATCTTAGTTTATATAAGGGTTAAAATTAAATTGGTGTTTAAGTTCTAAACGCCATTGAATAATCACGTGTTAAATTTATAAAATTATATAATTGTAAAACATATAATATCTTTACATTATAAGTATATTAAAAAATTAAAAAACAAGAAATTATAAAAGCCAAATGATTTAGAATACTACTCCCTTAGAGATAATGAAAATTGCAATTTAAAAAGTGAACATGTTAACATTTATTTGAACAAAACAACGTTCTTCTGGGAGTATACAATGGTTTTCTACAATTAGTAACATGGCGAAGTATTTCTCTTTCTCTGCCCCTTCCGGGTCAACGCCCTCTTTACCCCTTCCCCCTTCCCTTTTCACCCCTTCGCTCGAACCACCCTCTCAACCAAGAAAGCTTTCTTTTAAAGTTTTATTATCTAGCCGTTTCTTTGACTTGCTTTTATCTTGGGCTACCCTGTTCCTCATACAAACGATTTTTTCAGGTCTTAGAACAGGACACCTCTTCTAATATCTGTCTATTTTAATGTGCTCGTTATAGATCTAACATATGTGTTGAATGAATTCTAACTCCAAGACCAGAAAGTTTGAAGCCTTTATCTGTTTACAAGGCTAAATTTCTAAAATCTTTGCGCAGGTTTTTTACTCTACAACCAACGCCGCTACAGGTTGCCTGGTGCAAATCTGAGCAAATCTCTGAAAACTTTCACATGTTCAGCTGCATATAAACGGACGGTACAGGCTAGAGCGAGTATGCAAGAATAAAAAATGAACCCTTGAATGTTCCCTCTAATCTCTTACAAGTAAGATCTCAAGCGTAGCAGACTGAACATTCCTTTAACGACTCCGTTTAATGACTGAAACCAGTTTGCATGACCAAATTTGACTCTCGATTCGCAGCCTTGAACGGTCAGAAATGTTTATTCTGCAATTAATAAAACGGACTCATGTTATAAAGAGGTTGCGTATAAAAAAATCTGAAACTAGCTTGAGGTAGTTAACGCAGGCTACGCTTGAAGTTAACTAAAAAAAATCAATATCTAGTTATTAAAATTTTAGTTTCCTTGCTTCACAAGGAAAGTGAGAGTTAATGCGGTTGATTTATTGCTTCAGCCAACTTAGTAATGTGTTTTTAATGTTATTTATGATGCGTATCCCAACAAGACACGAGGTTGTAAATCAAAATTCCTTTTTCTTAATTATCATGGGAAACTTAAACATTTTAAATAGTATTACATCACCGAATACCGCGTTCAGAGGCAATCACCGAGAGTTCAACAACCTTACGTTGTTAGAAATATCTTTCCGTCATGGTTGAAGCCTTATTCATTCCAACGTTTCGGCATACTGTGTCGCATTCATCTTGATAGTTATACCCCCCAGTCGATACGTTATGTACGATACTTGCTGTTTGTTTCCCAATGTTTTACTTTTCCTTATGAGCGAAACCAATTCCAGCATCCATTTCCCCTTAAGGGTCCGCCTAGCGAGGGGATTGTTCGTGGCGGTAAGACGGAGCGATAAGAGCGATGTTCGCTGCTGCTTCCAGCGTGGTATCGCCTCTAATGACGGCTCTGAACTGGTGCGCAGTCTTTTCGTCGTGCTTAGGGAATCTGTGATAACATGAATTGTGATTATAACACTTTATAGCGTGTAAATAAAAATAAACTAGAGATGCCAGTCCCTGTGGTGCTTTTAGAAACATGTATCAGTAGTTTCCATTCCAAAATTTGTTCTTAAATCACCCGTTCTCGCCAAAACCGAATGATTCTTCTAAAGCTCTGCCCACCATATTGCATGGTTGTTTTTTTTTCTAATTCCCTATTTATACAAATAAATATTTCTCGAATGGAACCCTATAAGTTAAATTATATTAATTACAAAACATCGAAAACGTTGAAAATGACCTTTAGTGATTCATCTTAGTGCAGTTAAACTAACCGTTACCAAGAAAATACATAACTTTTCACAATTGAGATCTGAGCAAGAACTATGAGAAGTGCTGAGTTACCTTTTTCTCAAGGGTTTTTTAACGAATCGTTAAAGATTTTATTTTTGTGGAACAAAGATTATTTCAGTATTTGAACACCAGAAAGAAAGACCTTCAGTTCTGTCAGCACGAGTGAATACTGATATGTCGTTACGGTTAAAGGTTTAAAATATTCTAGGGGGAAAAAAATACTCATAGCACTCCTTCTTCCCCATAACTCCAAAATTTGTGGATGTAGGTACATGCAGCATATATCTCACTACAAAACTTGCAAAAAACCATGACATTCAGTGGTTGTGTAGTGAAATAATTTTGAGTCGTCAATGTTCAATTATTTGCCATAGCAATCATGAAACCATTTATAAAAAAATACTACAGTAACAAATACTAACCTCAAATATTGCGTTAATGTTCATTATAAATATGTTTGGCTTCTTAACACATCTAGATATGATATATAAAATCGTTTCATTAAATTTCAATTTATTTAATACAGTACACTCCCGATTATCCGCGAAATTAAGTGGCAGGCCACCGCGGATAGTGAAAATCGCGGATAATCCGCAAAAGAGCCGAAAATGGGAAGCAAAAAAGTAAACATTAATTTTAACTTAAAAATCTAAAAATTTATGTACAGTAAAAGTTACAATGAATAGTAAAAAAAAATTAATGATGCTACAATTTTAGTATTTTACTGGATAATTAACATACAATACATTTCAGTAATGTAAACATAAAAGTGCTCGGTACCTACTTACTTCGTATCAAGGATACAATACTGTACGTACTCAGAGACTTCATTAGACACTAAAAGAGCAACCATACGACTAGAAACAAAGCGCGACAGAGACAAAAATAGCAACGCATGCCAGCCTGCTGTGTGAGTTCCGAGAACAGAAGGCCTGTGGCGTTTTACTGTATACTGCACACAATACACTCGTCAGTAGAGTTCAAATTGTGCTCACTTGTAATAAAATACAGATTTACATATGTGCTGTATTTTTTTCGTAACATGCGCGGATAATCCGCAACGCGGATAATAGGGAGTTGACTGTACTTATTTTAGTTGAACAACATCGCTAACCACTTATTAGTTTCACGCCTCCAGTTGATAACACACGTGGTGTATAACGTAGTAACGGTGCGATGAATACCATCCGAAAAGTGTGTTCGTACTCAAATGTTACGATATATACCGTCGGGACGTCATCACTGGTTGGAGTTGAACGAGAAGAGTTGTGTTCCTGATCACGCAGCCTCTTTCTGCGGTGATCTCTCCGCGACATGTTATTCCGGGCAAAACCCGGCCTAGCCTCACCACCTCCTCCTCCTCCTAGAGCTGAGCCCGTGAGGGTGTACCAGGAGCACTACTCTGATATTTTTACTTTCCAAGCATCTAATGGCATGGTAAGATGACATTGGAAAGAGTTGTTGGCCTTAGTTGTTCCATTCTGCCTTGTGAATGGTTAAACCATTCTGTGGGCCATTACCGAGAATAACACATCCATCCTGATGTCTGATGTCACAGCCGTGCCAGCAGCCAGAATAAAGCCTTGCCATTGTTAGTTAAAATCCATTTACATTTGTGTCCACACAATGAAAACAGCGGTGAATGATTTTACCTTTGCTGACATTCCGCGTGGAATCGCTTACACGCCGTCTGTCTCAGGACGGTTGCCTGTACCTGCCACAGCGACATGCGACGACACTTATTCCACACTTTTCTGATGTTTCTCTCTTTGCCAGCTCGTCTTGTCCTTTGAAACCTTTTCTGTTCCCTTCTGCGGCATCCACGGCCTCTTCCCTCCACCTTCTTCCTGTTCCCTTTCTTTTCTTTCTTGTTCCGTCTTCTTTGTCAGCTTATTAAAATTTGTCATTTCAGGTAAAATTGTATTTCCGTTATAAGTCACGTGTATTAAAAAAAAACTCAGTTTGATTGTCTTGACATAAGATGAGCCACTGGGGTTGTCACTTCTTAAAATTTTGTTTCCTATGTTTCTCTTGTTCTTTCTTTTGTCAACTTTAAAATTTATCATTTCTATAGACCGGAAAAATTCGTGGATTCATTTTGCGATAGGCTGAAATTCAAACATGTGTACAATTCTGCTGGTTCTGCTATTGGCTCGCAGTTTAACTGGAGCTCTCTGGGCCAATGAGAGACGATCGACCAAAGAAGCGTCTAATCACAAGCTACCCAGTGGAGACGCCTCACAATGTAGAACCCAATGAACACGCGTGTTTACTTGAGAAGTGCAGAGGATAATGGAGGCTATGATAGAGGTCATTGAATCCGCGAATTTTTCCGGTCCCTGGTCATTTCTAGTAATGTTGCCATGCCGATATGAGTCTCGTGATCTTCGCGACCGTGTCCTGTGTCGCTGAACGAGTGATAGTGGACGGCAACAGCGCCTCGCGAGCCGCCATCTTGCTCTCCGGGAGCAGCGCCTGCAGCCAGTGTTGCCACATCTAAACGGGAGCGGTTACGGCGCGGTGCGAGCCTGCCGGCCGGGAAATTAAATAATAACAGTGTTTCAGGTCGCCGGCGGAAGCGCTGGCGTCGCTCCACCGCTCGTTATGTCGCCGTCTCCCGACACACGGAGCAGTTACGTCCTCCGACTGTGGTGCAACCCCGACATAACCTGCAGCGCCCGTCGGGACGGCGGCATTTTCAACACGTCTCGATACATCGATGTCAGTACATCGTTTGGATGATATCGTGGCAGGTGGCATTTGCCTGAATGTGTAGGAGGTTGTGGAGTCTATCCTAGAGGTCACTGAAAGCGCGAATTTTTCCAGTCTCTACTCATTACTAGGGGCAGGCATTTTTCGCGAAAAAAAAAAAAACTAAATACCTATTAGACTGATACAATGTATATCCACATCAGGTGTTTCTTCCTTGTGATTGGCGGTCGTCTGCGAGAGAAGTCGTTGCCTTGTTTGACCGAGCCACTCAGGACGCGTTTACTTCCGAACTGAATTACTGTGACTGGTGTTCTAACAGCAGACATGAACCTGAAAGAAACTCGCCCAATCACTAAACACGGACAATGCTACTGTGTTTTAACTTTCAGCTAGTCTCGGAATCTTTTCGCGAAATGTGCATGCCCCTACTCATTGCCCGTCAATTCACGAAGGTAAGGATATATATATAAGGTCCCTGGATAATGTGAAAACTGCGTTCTTAGTAAACATAAGGTGGAAATTCTTTTACAGTGTAGGGAGAATCGTAAAGATGTCGTCACGTAGTGAGTAGCGTTGAACAAATATGCTAACAAGTTGGCTAGGAAACAGCGTCAGTCTCCATTACAACCACAAGTGTCCTGATGACTAAGGACATCCTTATTTGGCAAAAGGATTTCGAGACTAGCTGGAAGTTAAAACACTGTAGCATTGTCTGTGTTTAGTGATTGGGCGAGTTTCTTTCAGGTGCATGTCTGCTGTTAGAACACCAATCACAGTAATTCAGTTCGGAAGTAAACGCGTCCTGAGTGGCTCGGTCAAATAAGGCAACGACTTCTCTCGCAGGCAACCGCCAATCACAAGGATGAAACACCTGATGTGGATATATATTGTTGCAGTCTAATAGGTATTCAGTTTTTTTCGCGAAAAATGCCTGCCCCTATTGATGACTTCTCACTTCCGCGCTCCTGGGCGCGCGTGGAGGCTGATTGGTGGCGCTGGATGAGCGGGTTTCGCAACAGCCAATCAGCTGCGAGCAGGCGGCTGTCTCGCCGCCAGCGCGCTGGGCTGCAATTACGGCCGTCGAGTCAAGTCAACAAATCACCGTCACTTGTTCCAACTATTTTGGTTGGAATAAATATCTCAGGGTTAATGGAAAATGTTGGTAAATAACAAAAATGTGTATGAGTATTTTGCAGTCAACAATGAGACAAAATTGATCGAGCCAAATATCTTAGTCCCAAAAACATCCGTTAGGAATATTCAAGGTACGTTCTGTATTCGTCCAGAGACAGAATTCTTTCTCTTTAAAACCAAGAAATAATAAACGCCATATTTCAAGTTACTGAACGTGCCCTTTCCTTTTTCCACTCCCAAACATAAATATTTTGAAACAAAATTAAAACTTTATTATGATGTAGCCAGAAGCATTGCATTCAAAAATAAATAGTTTTAGTTATTTATTCAATTTGATTCTTATCACTGGCAATACACTAATAACATGTTTCTTAATGTAACTTAGCAGTTATTTACGCCGTTATAATGCAAATTATATTTTTTTATGATTTTATCAATTTAAAAGTTTGGAAGTTGAACAATATATAGGGACCAGAATAATTCGCGGATTAAATGGCCTCTAGGATAGCCACCATTATCCTCATCAAGTAAACACGCGTGTTCATTGGGTGCTAAATTGTGAGGCGTCTCCACTGGGTAGCTTGTGATTCGACACTTCTTTGGTCGATAGTCTCTTATTGGCCCAGAGAGCTCCAGTTAAACCGCGAGCCAATAGCAGAACCAGCAGAATTACACACATGTTTGAATTTCAGACTATCACGAAATGAATCCGCGAATTTTTCGGGTCTCTAAGTCAATGTTTAATGTAAATATAAAATAATGCCTATATTAGAACTACAAACAAAAATCGCAAACTCATTTGGTGACGAAGAAGCCCTCTGAAATTTCGGTGAAAATTTGTTTCATTTGTCACACCATACCCATACGTTTTGTACGTTCCCTAATGTTCACAAAAATGACCATGATTTTTGTATCTACACGTGGGTCCGCCATCTTTGTGTCACGTTTCCGTTCATCGACTTCCTGTTCCATTTTTCACGGAATCACTCCTACCCAATGTCGCACACCGTGAGCTAACATGTTTATGCATTTAAAAATTTATTTTTTGACGTGATAAATCGATTAACGCCGGCTGCACGCATGAAAAATGGTCACGTTCCGCCTGAGCCGAGCGTGCAAGAACCTGCCAACCACCGTGCGAGAAAATCTTCTATAATATTAAACAGGTTAAGGCGGGCTTTTTAAACAAATTGTTCGTGATTATATTTAAACAAATTATTTAAATTAAATTTGCAAAAAAACTGTAAATAATATTTGAAAATTAAAAAAAAAAGTATGCAATTTTTCATCAATGTTTTCTTATGACGTTATCACGTAAAATTATCGTCCGTAAACCGACTTTACAGACACCACCTTTTTTTAACATCACGATGTTTTGGAAGCACGTGTGTGTGGATTCCGTGGTAACTGCCAGCTCTCCCGAGGACTTCATTGTCGAGACCGAGAGAGAGTTCTGTTCCTCACGTAGCTCACCCCTCCCCCCCAGCAAACCCCTCCTGGTTCGCCCCCTGAAACCCAATTTCGTCGGCCGCCGGCGCGCGCCCTGCCATCCGGCCGGGCGGACGGATCTGCGGCGGGGGTAGGCCGGATGCGAGCCTCTCCGGCGGAGATGGGATCCGACCTCCGGACTGGTCCACGAGCCCAGAATCCAGGGGGGGGGGACTTGATGTAAGCTTTCGGACATACGCCATTGCTACGCACGTGCATGTCTGTAGAAGAAAACTACAAAAAATACCCAAAAGACAAAAACACAAATTAAGCAAAAAAAATTGCTGTTGTCAACAATTGCTGTTGTCTTCTGTTTTGGAAAACTATTTGTGTTTGTTTCGTCTTTTCGTTTTGTCGTGTTTGTGTCTCGTTTCAACTGTTGTGCTGAATTTTTTTGGGGTTCAATAGTTTTATGCTGTCATCATTTGTGGGGGGTTTTTCCCGTTTTCTTAGTCCATTTTTCTTTGTTTTTTGACCATATTCCTGTTATTTAATAGTATGTGGTGTTTATATCCTGACGATAGTTAAGGAGAAGAAATAGTTTTCACTACGATCATCCTTTTGTTTCGATACACAAGACGTATTCAAGCTGCTCCATGTTATTAAGTATTTAAGATTATGTCGCCTTCGCAGCTAGCTTGGGGAAGAAGCAGATGTTTCCGAAAAGTTGAGACTAAATTAAAGTGAAGGCAATTAGAACTATCTAGGTTAGCAGAACTGTGGACGTTCCACAGTTTAAGACATAGTCTTTGATGTCCTCTCGCGATGCTTGTGCAGAATGTTACAAATGTCCAAGTCGTCTCTTTTCCAGGGAATTTTGAAGTGTTTGTAACCAACTCTATTTCCAAATACTAAAGTCCCAACCCATTGGTCATCGTACTCGTATTTCCACTCCACATCTTTGGCAACCTTGCGCTGGCCAATCCGTCGGCACTTGATCTGTTCTCCGGTATTGTGATGTATTCGCTACACCTGTGCTATTAATCTGTGTTTTCTCAATAGAAAACTTTGTTGTGGGCTGTATACGAATAAATGTGATTACATAAATAAATTATGTCATATACGGAATGAGTTTGAATTTGACCGACAAACGAAAAAGAAAAAAAGTATTTACTTCTTGCGTAAAGTCCATCTCGAGATTGACTATACGCCTTTGAGAGTTCAGTTTTGTAACCGGTTCGTTGTAAATTATTATTTATAAGATATTTAAGATGTAAAACAGAGCGCCTTGATAATTTTTAACTGAACAAGTTCTACAACCACCACAAAACATGTTCACCCTAGCACTCCAATAAAATAATTTCACGTCTGCGATAAATTTTTATGTACAGTTTTCACACCCGGGGTGAAAGTTGGCTAACTGCGTGACAGTCGCAAGATTGCCTTATGTTGCCATGGCAACGATTCAGCTTCCAGAAATGTCGATATTAAGTGAACGTCTTTGAGATGAGGCCTTCAGTAACCATGCGTCTCCGAGGATGTTGTGTTTCCCATAGCGCTGTTTGCCTGCAATCTCAGAACCGAAGGAAAAACACCTTCGCTTCTGAATAAAAGTTTAGTTTACACTTTTATTAATGTATTTCTCTTTTTCTGTAAATTTAGTTTTAAAATATTTTATGGTTTTATTTCACTACTTTGGCGCTGTGACAAATGTCATCCCTATTTCCAATGTTCCTTTTTTTCTTTTTTCTTAATGCAGTACTTTGTTTAAATTTTTTTCTTTAAATTCGTTCTCTACGAGTCTTGTTTCCAAGTCTAATTATAATATTTAGCATGTACTGCTAGTTATAATTTAAATGAAAACTTTTTACAAGCACACACTTCGTTGAATTTATACAGAATTTTCATTTTTTTTATTTACGCAGTGTTGCCATCAGGACACAACAGCCGTAACATTTTTAACAATTTATTTGCGTGTGCGTTTCTCTCGGGGAGCCAGACAGCAAACAAGCCATTTGTTGAAACAAATCTCCAGCGTTCTGAAATATTTGCACAAGAAAGTTACGGCTGCAAATAAAAAGATAAAAAACAAACATGGCTTCCCGTATTTCATCGCGAGGCTACCACGCCTGCATCTAGGTTTCCAGGCGTAACGACCGCGCGGCAAAAATTAATTGCATTTGTTGTTTCTGCGTAGCTGCAGTCTGGCTGTTGCTGTCACTTTTTCCTGGGACACTTGGGAGAGCGCCCTTCCCGCGGTTAATGACAAATAGGGCGCCGGCGAATTTCGAACGAAAATATTTCGAGGTTACGCATGCTAAAAACGGGTGTGTCGTGTGTCTTTCATGGTTTGATCAGTTCTGGAAGTGGACGAAGGTTTCGGGGAATGTTTGTATCTGTAATCTTGCATTTATACCAGTAGTAACTCTCTCACTGCATAAACAAGGGGTAATTTGAAAATCCGTGAAGAAAATATGGGTAAATGTCGTTATATACTTCAGGCTGCTACACAGCTACTTAGGGCTTGGTTCACTCAGCATTTTTGTATTTTCGTCATTACATTTATTTAAAGGCTAAATTTAGAAATTTTTAACTTGAGACCTTCCTTCCATTTGTTGTTCTTTAACAGATGTTTTCAACGGTATCACCAAGTATTAGAGCTTCGGCACCTAACCTTTTTAATTTTTTTTCTCGTGTGAAAATTTGACAAATCGCATGGGAACGTTGAAGTTATTGAATCTTAACGGACTGATAAATATGATAGTAAATTTTAAAATGAATTATTTCAGTTTCAGGGAACGCACAATCACACGATGAAATATGCCGGTGCACATTTTTATACCTAGAGACTGGAGAAACTCGCGGATTTTTATTTGAGATGTACTAGAATCAAAACCGTCCACCTCCATGCTGCTTCTGTGATTGGACAACACTTTACCTGGATGAATGTAAGCCAATTAAAATAAATCACAAAAATAAATATCAGATCGCAGACATCTCAGTTGACAGGTCTCACAAGTCAGTAGCCAAGAAGCAGTCAGCATTTTCCCGAGTGTGTACTGGATCGTGGAGTCTATCCTAGAGGTAAACTAAATCGCGAAATTATCCCTTCTCTATTTATACCTATTCAAAAAACATGTTATTAAGCATCAAATATCAAAGTATACTTCGCGGTAGCTTGGCTACAGTAGGAAACTGCACCCCGACGATGGCGACTGCGATGTCGACCGAAACGTCGGTGAATTTTTCACCAAAGGACACGGCTACAACCCAGAAGCCAAGCTACTTCAGACAATGGCCGTGAAAGCCTCCTAATATTATCATACTTCGCGGTGATTTAATTATATTCGCAAGTAGACATTATTGTTTGAGTGCTGTTTTTTTAATTGACTCTGGAATTTTTATGTAAAACTTTCTGTGCACTTATGAATAGTGACCGGAAAAATTAGCGTTTTCAATGGCCTCTAGGATAGACTCCATGATCCTCTATGTACTTGTGCAGATCACACCTGCTGATCGGCTACTGACTCGTGACACGTGTCAACTGGGAAGCTTGTGATTCGATACTTCTTTCGTCGAACGTTTTTCATTGGTCCAGAGTCCTTCAGATAAACTGTGGCCCAATCACTGAAGCAGCAAAAAAAAAAAAAAAAAAAAAAGGCAAATGTATTTGGATTCGAGCCTATCGCGAAGTGAATCCGCGAATTTTTTAAGGTCTCTGCTTATGAAGATTTTATAAGAGACGTAAAAAAAATAAAAGCCCCCCCCCCCCTTCACGTGGTTTACGGCGCCAGCGGTTTCGTTTACCTCGCCCCCCCCCCCTCCTCACCCCACCCATTTTCGAATCCTGGATCAGTCTGGCTGCAGTTCATCAACACCCAGGACTCTCCCGTGATTCCCCGCGCGACCAGATAGTCTCCATGTCCGGGGAGGGGGGGAGGGGCTTATCTGTCGCGGTGCCGAGCCGGTGGCTTGTCGCACACGCGCGCGGATGTCATCGTGTCGGGATCCGTCGAGGGGTGGCGGGGTCACGGGGGTCGCAGAAGCCCGGGACCCGCGATTTGCCGTCCGCGATGAGAGAAGCGAGTGTTCACTGGTTACTCCGGGAGATAGGGCGGTGGAGGAGAGGAGTGGGGGGGAGGTAAAGCGTTTTATAGTCCGGGACTGGGAGAGAGATTATTATTTTTTTTTCCTCCTCCCCCCTCGGGCCGAATAGATCGATACGTATCGATTATCGATGGGCCGGGGCCCGGGTTGTTTAGGAGCGCGCGGGGCAGTGTGCCAACACGACGACACTCCGGCCTCTGGCCCGGGGCAGGAGGGGAGGAATGAGGAAGAGGGTTCGCCGGAGGGGGGGGGAGATAGGGGGACTCCGGGAAGTGTTATATTGGGCGGGCCGGATGCTATCAGCTCCACTGCCTAGCCCCGTCTCTCTCTCTCTCTCTCTCTCTATCTCTCTCTCTCTCTCCGGCAGTGCTCTTTGATCACCACCACGTGCCGCACCGTGGTCGTAGCTCCGCCGTAGCTGGGCCAGCGCTACGGCAACCAGATGACGTGTCCTACGACTTCTGACCTGTGTCAGGCCTCGGTGGGCTCGCAGACTGTGGTTAACTGGTGACAAAGAAAAAATAACTCACATACACTTTTTTAAAAAAATTATCACCTCAAATTTACAAAGAACTCTGGTTAGTAATTATCCAATTATTTTCAAAAATGCATCGTGATCATCGAACAGTACAGGCCCTATGTGAACAGTCTATGCTGTGTATGAACAGTCTAGGCCCTATGTGAACAGTCTAGGTCCTGTATGAACAGTTTTGGCCCTATATTAACAGTTTAGGCCGTGTATAAACAGTTTAGGCCCTATGTGAACAGTCTATGCCGTGTATGAACAGTCTAGGCCCTATATGAACAGTATATGCCGTGTATGAACAGTCTAGGCCCTATATGAACAGTCTAGGCCGTGTATGAACAGTATAGGTCGTGTATGAACAGTCTTTGTCGTGTGTAAACAGTCTAAGCCCTGTATGAACAGTCTGGGCCGTGTATGAACAGTCTAGGCCCTATATGAACAGACTAGGCACTGTATGGACATTCTAGGCCCTATATGAACAGTCTAGGTCCTGAAGGGCCTGAGTTGGAACCTAAGTGTGTCTCTCATAACCAAACTTAAGTCCCCGTATCGTGATTAGCCTTCCCGCTAAACTGCACTTTACAAGCTTCCAGAGTTACTGGCTGTGTGTGTGTGTGTGTGTGTGTGTGTGTGTGTGTGTGATGACCGAAGTTCGAGATTTCACCTCAAAGCCGTCCTTACTCTTCGGCTACTCCAACTCATTCTCTCTCTCTCTCTCTCTCTCTCTCTCTCTCTCTCTCTCTCTCTCTATCTATCTATCTATCTCTGCAAGTAATGGGAAAGATTTATTTTGCAGGACTAACGGAAAAGACGGAAAGCTATCCGTTTTTAACGAGGCAAATTTTCTGCATGAAGTCCACTTTTTTTTTGTTGTCGATGAATGCAGGTTATTTTAAATGTTGCTTCTTTTTTTTTCTCGTCCTTGCATTCCCCTTTCGTTCCGTAAAGCTGTTTGAAACACACGCCCCCTACCACGGACTTTTCGGGATGCAGCTTACGTATTGCTTCTTTTTTTTCCCCCGCGATACAAAAAATAAATAAATATTTCCCCGAGCTTCAGTGAAACTCATCTCGGACGCTTTTATTCGAAGCTCATCTACTTCGTTTCGGCGGGTTTTTTTTCTTCTTTTTTGTCCGTGTTTTAATTTAATCGGCCGGTCGTGACCAGGAGAGCCTCGCTGCGAGGACAGGGGGGTTGGGGGGGGGGGGCAGGGCAGGTGGACACAGAACACACGCGTGCAGAAGCGCAGCAGCTCTGCAGTCCCTGGCAGAGCGGCGGTGGCGCCTCGTCAGATGAAACAAGCATAAATAGTAAGAAAACAACGCAGCGCAAGAAATCTAAAATCTAAATAATATTTCAAAAGCTGCGTTAAGTAAATAAAAAAGTCGCCTTAATAATAACTTCTATTATAATAAGTGTTTATTAGATTATAGATATTAGAATGTGATCAAATATATAATACAATTGAGTAGAAACCCATAAGTATAATTACCCTCTCTTTTAAAAAAAATTTTCAATTATGAAAAAGTGAGGGTAAGACGTCAAAAAATTGTTTTAAATCGCACAAACGTGTTAAAATAACTAGAAAAATAACCCTAAAAACATCAATTCATGAGGAAAATATGTATTAAAACTACTCAAAATTAAAACAGTTATAAAAAATATGCAAAAGTATCGTAAAACAGTTCAAAATACGTGAATATAGTCCGCTGAATAGCAGCAGATAGCTGAGGCAATGTGCCAAAACACACGAGATTATACTGAGGTACGCCTGGCGTTAAAATACAACGCAAGATGGAAGCGTGTACATAAGGTATGCTTTGGGGCTTCTGTATTTGAAAGTGTTCTGGAACCAGGGTACAAATGCTAAGGTACGCCCACCGCCCACATGTCAGAACAGAGGGTGGGGGAGCCCACCCCCCTTATCAATCAAGAGTGCCCCCCCCCCCCCCCCCCCAGCAATTAAGGATAGAAAAAATTACTCCATACCACTGGACAAACTGCAATACGTGTGCAAGAGCACCCGCACAGAGTTCTCCAGCGAAACAATTGGCAGCGCCTCCAGCACATACTGCGATCGTGCTCTTGAAACACATTATGCTGAAGAGCAGTTTCGGAAGGATTGTAAGGTGTCAAATTGTGATGGCTTTCAGACACGTGTGATTTAACTTATTAAATAAGCTATTCTCATTTTTAAAAAAAATACATACTTCTCAAATTACAGAACCGTGAAGAGATACAGCAGAAGGGCGAGGGGGTTTAACCCCACGATTCTTGCACCAGAGTGGCCAAACCTCCAGATACTGGCATCAGAGTGGCCTAATCTCCAGATACTGGCACCAGAGGGGCCTAACCCCAAGATACTGGCACCAGAGTGGCCTAACCTCCAGATACTGGCACCAGAGTGGCCTAACCTCCAGATACTGGCACCAGAAGGACCTAACCTCCAGATACTGGCACCAGAGGGGCATAACCTCCAGATACTGGCACCAGAAGGACCAAACCCCCATATACTGGCACCAAGGGGGCCTAACACCCAAATACTGGCACCAGAAGGACCTAACCTCAAGATACTGGCACCAGAGGCGCCTAACCTCCAGATACTGGCACCAGAAGGACCTAACCTCCAGATACTGGCACCAGAGGGGCCTAACCCCCATATACTGGCACCAGAAGGACCTAACCCCCAGATACTGGCACCAGGGGGGCCTAACACCCAAATACTGGCACCAGAAGGACCTAACCTCCAGATACTGGCACCAGAGGGGCATAACCTCCAGATACTGGCACCAGAGGGGCCTAACCCCCAGGTCCTGGCACCAGTGTAACATCAGTATTAATTTATTGTCATAGTTAGATGTTACTATGCCAAGTAAATGCAATTGCCCAGAACGTTGAAGGGGGATGGGTTAAGCGGAGATTAGACGCAGGACTGGCTGTTGTTCCTGTATTGTTCGCTCCAAGACCGTCTATCCTCGCGCCACGCGCTCTTCAGTGGTAACAATCGCCCGCGACGAGCCATAACCAGGGGGGAGGGGGGGTACGACCACGCGATTCCAGCCGTATAATTATCGCTTTCCCGGCGCCAATCACGCCTGAGTTATCGCTCGCTAACGAGCCACGTCTTCGCCAAAAAGAAAATAATAAAAAACTTGCACTGCGCTGGAAAGAAGTTCTGGGCGCGGCGGTGAAATGTTCTTCGCGAAACTCACAAAAGAGGAGAGGGGGGATGGGGTAGCGATTTTATTGTAATTTTTCTTTGCGCCCACGTCGCACGCGCCTACGGTGGATTATCCCCTCTCCCTTTGCCCTTGCTGTCAATTTTCTGCGGTGGTTATTATGCCGGCGAGTTAAAAGGTCGCGCGCAATTTTCCGAGACGATTGTGATTTGTGCACGCCTGACCTTTCTCCGATCACGTGCCGAAGAAACAAAAGAGCGAGGGAGGAAGGAGTTGGACTGTCGCCGACCTGCCTGCTCTCTCGTTTCTCGGACTCTCGGGAACTGTACTCGACGTCCATTGGTCGGAAGATCCGCCAGCAAGACCTCCCTTTGCCTCGCCGTCCAGTCGTGCTGTCTGTTTTGGCTCGGTAATACACGCCATTACTTCCCCTCGCTACTTTCATCTGAGGTACACTCCATACCTCCCCTTGCTGTTACAAATAACTCAATCAAATATTCACTTAGTGTAATATCTAGAGACTGTAAAAATTCGCTATTTAAATGACCTATAGGATGATTTCCAATATAATCTACGCACTCGGGTGAACTACACCTGCTCATTGGTAGAGACCGGAAAAATTCGCGGATTCATTTCGTGATAGGCTGAAATTCAAACATGTGTATAATTCTGCTGGTTCTGCTATTGGATCGCGGTTTAACTGGAGCTCTCTGGGCCAATGAGAGACCATCGACCAAAGAAGCGTCGAATCACAAGCTACCCAGTGGAGACGACTCACAATTTAGCAACCAATGAACTCGCGTGTTTACTTGAGATGTGCAGAGGATAATGGAGGCTATCCTAGAAGTCATTGAATGCGCGAATTTTTCCGGTCCCTAATTATTAGTTCTCAAACATTCTGATTACGAAAAGCAGTTAAGGGCTATTACTATGGACAGGCATTTTTCGCGGAAAAATCTGGACGCCTATTAGACTGCAACAAGGTATACCCGCACCAGAGGTATCTTCCTTGTGATTGGCGGTCGTCTGCGAGAGAAGTCGTTGCCTTGTTTGACCGAGCCACTCAGGACGCGTTTGCTTCCGTGCTGAATTACTGTGATTGGTGCTGTAACAATGGGCATATACCGTAAAGAAACTCACCCAATCTCGAAACACAGACGATGATACAGTGTTTTAACTTTCAGCTAGTCTCGGAATATTTTCGCGAAATATTCATGCCCCTAGCTATTACACTTGCTCATGTAAATTTTCTTTTGTGGTTTCATTTTTAACGTGTATTTTATTGGACAGTTTGAAAGGAAAAAATGGGTGTTTCCACGGACCTTTTTGTTCTAAAGAAATACACGGACGCGAAAACAATAGATTTTATCTTTAATATTCTAGCTCAAAAGTACGTGATCATCGCTAAGGGTGGTTACCATGCCAGTTCAGTATCTGCACTGCTAGAATTACAGTTAATTTACGGACTTTTCCACGAATAATCTTACTCAAATAAACGAATAGTTCTCCATAATTTCAAATAACTTAATCTTTGTAGAAACTGCGCCGTGTTTCAAATTCTGAGTTTGATGATTCTGTCTGGAAAAAAAAAGTGAAAACACGCTTGGGCAAAATAAGTGTTCTTACTGTAAACTAGACCAGTTTTTGGAATGTTCATGTTGGAAACATTTTCAAATTAAGTGAACTCAGTTACCGTAAATTCACGAAGATGACCGTAAATTGACGAAGAACCCTGGATAATTTTTAACCGGGTGAAAAAAATTTTTAACAGTGTGGCACATAGAGGCGAAGAGACGTGAGCTACACGAGCCAGTGTCGCCCTTAGCGACCCCACGCTTCCAGAGCTCGTGAACCCGTCCGCCACTTCAGTTCGTGCACCTCCCACAGAACTGTATTCAACACGCGGTTCTTGCAGTTGGTGCTCAGTTTCAAGAGGTGGTCTGGCGCGACCTTGGTAACAACTGCCCGCCGTCCTGGCGCGCGGGAGGTCGGGGGAGCGCGCCGGCCAACAGGCGTGTTGTTTGCGCAGCTAAGCCCCTCGTGCTGGGCGGAAGGCACGTGACGCACGTAATTACCTGTAATGAAGAGCTGCGGAGCAGACGGCAAGCAGTCCGGGTAACTACCTGCCGCAACCACGGGGGACCGGAGATTCTGCGCGCGCACCTCTATAATATAATATAATTAGAGACCGTAAACATTCGCGGATTCATTTCGTGATAGGCTGAAATTCAAACATGTGTATAATTCTGCTGGTTCTGCTATTGGATCGCGGTTTAACTGGAGCTCTCTGGGCCAATGAGAGACTATCGACCAAAGAAGCGTCGAATCACAAGCTACCCAGTGGAGACGCCTCACAATTTAGTACCCAATGAACACGCGTGTTTACTTGAGAAGTGCAGAGGATAATGGTGGCTATCCTAGAAATCATTGAATCCGCGAATTTTTCCGGTCACTAAATATAATATATATAGAGACCTGTAAAATTCGCGCATTCATTTCGCGATTGGATAGAGTCCAAATACTTTTGACATTATTTTGATTCAGTGATTGGGCCACAGTTTATCTGAAGGACTCTGGGCCAATGAAAAATCTTTAACAGAAGAATTAGCGAATCACGGTCATTCCAGTCAACAGGTGTTACGAGTCGGTAACCAATCAGCAGATGTAATTTGCACGAGTGCATAGAGGTTCATGGAGTCTATCCTTTAGGGATATGAAATCGCGAATTTTTCCGGTCTCTAAAATATAATATAATTAGGGACCGCAAAAATTCGCGGGTCCAATGACCTGCAGGATTAACTCCATAGTTCTCCGTACACTCGGTCAAATGCCACCCACTCATTGGGCTGCTGTCTTGTGAGACGTCCTAACGTAGCAGCCTGTGATTCGATGAAGATTTTTTTTGGTGTTTCTCATTGGCCCAGAGTCATCCAGGTGAGTTGTGAGCCAATTGCAGAGGCAGCACTGAGGTATAAATATTTTTTTTATTTTAGCCTATCGCGAAATGAACTCGCGAATTTTTCCGGTCCCTAGCCATTGGCATTACTTGTTGTAACCTGTCGGATACTAGACACCGGGTTGCTGCAGGGAGGGGGGTGGTTATTTCGGTCCACTGGTCAGGAATGTGACAGTGACGTGTTGAGGGGGGGGGGGGGGGCGCTCTGGAGACGCTGGAATAGCGAACGCGACATCGATTGTAGGCCATGTCGGTGGCCAGGATTCGCCGAGCGCTGTTCAGAGGACACGCAAATAAATGAATAAATAACTTGAAACATGTGTACGTCTTGTGGTCTGGAGAGGACTCGTCTCGAATCTGGGTTGGATTCGAACCACGTGTTTTGTACAAACAACAGATACAGTTATTAAATACATGGAATAATAAACGTCTGTATGGTGTTTGGTTCGAAAAAAAAAATAACTACCGCTGCAAAACTTGTCGCTCTCGAAAAAAAAAATCATTTCACTGGAATAATTGGGTGTAGTGCCCTTGTTTTACATTGATCCTTTGTGAAGTGTCGTTTGTTCTACAGTTCAGATAACTTCCGATATATTTATCTTCGCCATTTCGTTCGGTATTCACTCTTGTTTATTCTGATGTATGACGTTTGTATTTTACATTAATCTATTTTTTTTTTTACACTTGATATTTTAAGATATTTATGTATAAACACGTAGTTATATTTTAGTTTAGAAAAAAAGTTTGAAACAAATGCACCGGATGGGTTGAAACGATCATATATTGGTTTAAAGAACTCGACTGTTGGATAGTTTGTTCATATTTAGAGTGAGCTTTCTTGGCGCTAAATATTCTCGTTATAAATTTATATACAAGCATCGTGCACAATTAAGCATATTTTCTCCTGGCATGAGTATGATTCGTACAAGTTGCAGTTCCTGTAAACTATAAGTAGAGACCTGCAAAATTCGTGGATTCATTCGGTGATAGGCTAGAATTCAAACACATATACCTCTTAGATAATTTTGCTATTGGCTTACTGTTCATCTGGACGAATCTCAACCAGTTATAAACCCTCAACCAAAGAAGAATCGAATTACAGACAAACCAGCTGAGACGACTTACAAGGCGGCAGCCAATGAACTTGCGTTATTTGCCCGAGTGTACAGGGGTATGTGCAGTCTATCCTGAAGGCCATCGAAACAGCTAATTTTGCAGGTCTCTAACTATAAGTAACTGCTTTCATAGTTGACTAGGAACTTGACAAGTCGTATTGTCGGTGAACTGTAAAGGTTCGTTTATTCTGAACGGCACGATTAATGCTCATTTTGTGTTAGCTCGAAAGTACTGAATTGAAGCATGTTCCACCTTGAGTTTTGTTTTCTCTCTGGGCGACTTCCAGGGAACTTCTCAAGTGCTGGAGATTCCACGTCAATTTTCACTCTCATTTTCGCCTCTTACGGGGCCCTCCCTCCAAATCCAATCTTCGGAGTAATGGTCAGGGTCGAAGGGTCTCCTACGACCCTTCGGAGATAAACTTCGAGATGAGAGAGAGACAGAGAGAGAGAGAGAGAAGATGCGCTCGCTTCGGAGAGAGATCTCGACAAGCGTGGACCGTGACTCAAGGACCTCAGATTCCAGCTTCCATCTTCCAGGGATTCCAGGACCTCTTCCTCGAAACAGTCTGTTCCGGCGCTAACCATGACTGGACCGACCAATCAAACAGTCTGTTTGATGCCCGCTGCAGGCCCAGCGAGCTTGCAATTTTTTTATATAATTATTTTTTGACGAGATAACGTCTTATAAATCGATGAACGCCGGCTGCACACACGAAAAATTGTCACGTTCCGCCTGAGCCAAGCGTGCAAGAACCGGCCAACCACCGTGCGAGAAAATCTTCTATAATATCAAACAGTTAAGGCGCGCTTTTTAACTAATTGTTCTTGATTATATTTAAACAAATTATTTAAATTAAATTTGCAAAACCTGTAAATAATATTTGAAAATTAAAAAGTATTAAATTTTTCATCAATGTTTTCTTATGACGTTATCACGTAATATAATCGTCCGTAAACCGACTTTACAGACAAACCCCTTTTTTTATATTTATTTTTAGCTTCAATTTCAGTTTTGATTTATTGATCAGAATTTCTCGCGTTACAGGGGGAAAAAATAACAATGAAAAAATGCTTCTAACTTTATACGTCATTATAAAGACCTGCATAATTAGCGTTGTTGTTGTTGTTATTATACACTTGGAGTTCGTTCTCATTGGCCCGTAAGAAGTTCTGACACGCCTCGAAGGACAAGAAACCAATAACGGAATTGCCAAATTCAAATGACCCAATCACAGGCTATCCCGCTGGGAGGGTACGTGTAGAAGCGACCAATGGCAATAGACACCGACTTGTTTTTATGGAGTTCATCCTGTGCGAATGTTGCTGTGAAATACAAACTATTCTTATAATATGTTTCTTCTTGTTGTTGTATTGCTTTCATCTCTTTCTGTAAACATTAAAAAGTAAAAGATTAAATTTTTCCTTCATTTTAAAGCTTGAAAAAAAAAATTAAAGTCATTATTCAACGTCTTAAGAAAACCGTCTATAATCAGCAATACCCGTTACCCTTTTAATCCAACAATTTAAATGCAAAAATATGTCATGAAATTCCAATTGCAAAATGACAAGCTCAAATTTTCGTGAGGTGAATCACTTGAACGTAATCACTCCTGGGACATAACTTGCGGTTCGTAACAGAAGCGAGGCCTGCATTTACATGAAATTACGGTGTACGGCATCAACACACGGATAAATCTGTGTCAGATTCCTTTTTTTTTTTTTTTTTTTTTAAAGGTTGTGCGATTTTATTTTCGCTGCAGTGAGTTTAAAATTATGCAGATTGCTGCAAATGACAAGACCACCATCGAAACGCCGGGCTGAATTTCGGAGCAGGATGATGCAGTACAGTGCCGCAAATGTCGATCCTAACTTCGTCACCGTGAAACTTAAAAGACTGCTCGCAGGGTTTCAGGTGGTCTTGAACATCACAACACGCCTTGTTTCGGTCGTAAGGATTTACGACCCCCCGTGTTATGAACACGCGCCGTTTTAAAAGCTTTGCAAAAGCGTCGAAACAGCTGAGGAAAAGTACGCTCGTATTTCTGCAAAATCCTTCGCCCCGGCCCCTTCGGTCTTAATGAGTTCTCAAACAGACCTGACTGTACCTGTTGATGTCCGTCGTTTAACGCCCGCCTGCGTCAACTGGAAGTAATTAGCGGGCTCGGCCTTTTCGATGGATATATGGACCGGCTCCTGTTTTGTAATTACTCGTGCAGAATATAAACGTTAATTGGGGGGAAGGAAAAAAACTTCAGAATAGTTTCATCAGCGTTCCAGTGTTGATTAAGGAGTAGGGCATACTTTCACAACTAGAAATACTACTCTTGCGTAAAACGTAGTGCGAAACACCAAATCGTATTTTTATTTAGACACTGATCATTAATGTAACTGTGATTCCCGCATCAAACGATATAATCATCTAATGTATTTGGTGGAGATCATAAGCGACTAAACAACTGAAAAGAAAAAAGTGCGTGTACTCATGTACGCACGTTAGAAGTTATACTTACTTGGGGTGATAAAAAAAAACTAACCTAATTTTGTATACAAATAACTAATAGAAATATAATAATAGGATTGGAGTGATATTATAAATACGGTTCATAAAGTATAAATTCAATCAAATATTAACAGTGAATAAATGTTTTCAATTATATGAACCAGTATTCAATATCAAGCACTAAATTATAAGATTTAAGAACACATATATAATTTTTATTTGAATTTAGCATCTTATTCGACCTGTAAAAATTTCGCTACATGGTACGCGCGCATAGTAAAAAATTCACTTTCATTATACATTCAAAAAGGTATCCGGCAGGCAGTTTTTGTAAAAAAAAAAAAAAGGGGGGGGGGGCGAACATAATCAAAATGTATGGGGAAAGTGTTTATTATATAACTTTCCTCGCGGAACAAATCGATATTCCGTTATGTAAGTTAAGACAGTTCTAAGTTATGACTTTCTAAGTTGTGTGTTGCAATGTTGTGTGTTTCTAAGTTACGTGTTTCTTAGTTATGACTAGAGACCGGAAAAAATCGCGGATTGATTACACGATAGGCTTGAATCCAAACTAGTTTAAATACATGCTGCTTCAGTGATTGAACCACAGTTTACCTGAATGACTCTAAGCCAAAGAAAAATCCTCAACAAAAGAAACAGCGAGTCACAAGCATTTCAGTTGACATGTGTAACGGGTTAGTAGTCAGTCAGCGCGTGTTATTTGTACAAGTACATAGAGGATCGTGGAGTCTATCCTAGAGGTCATTGAACCTGCGAATGTTTCCAGTCCCTAGTTATGACATTTCCAGTTTGTTGACTCTTAGTTGTGATGTTTCTAAGTAGTGCGTGTTTCTAAGTTATGATCGTTCTAACTTATGACAGTTCTAATTTAAGTGGGGTATTAGTCAAGGATTCTAAGTTATGACTGTTCTAAGTTGTAACACCCTAAGTTATGTGTGCTCCCCACCCGGGAGGTGACCTAGCGCCGCCCCCGGCATCGCCCAGGCATGCGAGCTTGTCCGGTGAAGGGGGGAGGGGAGTGCATTAGCTCCGGCTCTTTCCAGGGAACGGAAAAAAAAAAGGCTGGTGTGTGGGGCATTTGCATGAGTAATACCGGCGAGGAATGTCGGCCGAGAGGCGCGAGGCGTGTGTTGGCCGGAGAGACTGCACCGGGGTCAGGGGGGAGACACCGCGTCACTGCGGGGGTAGCCGTCGGCGAACAGCGAGCTGGAGTCGCTTAGCTCGTGGTCAGAACACGCGCATACACGAGCCAAGCCGAGCGAAACTGTTGCTGCACACTGCCCTTACCAACATGCAACTGTTGCTCTACACGGCAAGTACCGTATATGTGACTGTTGCTCTACACTGCACGTACCAACATGCAACTGTCTCTCTACACTCCCCGTACTAACCTGCAACTGTTGCTATACACTGCACGTACCGACATGCTACACTGCCCGTACCGTACATGTGACTGCTACTCTATACTGCACGTACCGACATGTGACTGCTGATCTACACTGCAAGTACCGACATGTAACTGTTGCTCTATACTGCACGTACCGACATGCAGATGTTGCTCTACATTGCACGTACCAACATGTAACTGTTGCTCTACACTGCACGTGTCGACACGTGACAAATGCCGGCCGTGGGTGGTCGCACCAGCGCCCCAGGTGTGGCACAGCTGCCCGCGAGCTGGGCGGACTATGTTACAGTCGGTTCTTTTTCCCCCGCCGGTCGCCGCGTGGGATGCTGTGTAATTGGCCGGCTGTAACATTCCACCCGCTCGGGCATGCTAACGCGCTCATAATTGCGGGTCTCCCAGTGCGACGGTCCCGGGTTTATAAACGGAGCATGCAACACAATCAGCTGGGAATACCTTCTGACCGCAGTCCGCGCATAATATACGTATTTTCAGGTCGTTCTATCTTTTACCGCCTCTGCCTCCAAATACTGCAGGAGGGAATAAAGTTTCAGGGGGAAAAAAATTAAGATGGTTGTGGAAAGCTTTTTTACGTCTCTCTTACCCTGTGCATTTTTTTTTTGTTCATTTAGCATAAAACTATGGAGGTAATAAGCTAAGGGGCATGTTTGTGCAATCTTCCCCTTGTTTGGTAATCGAAGTCAACGTGGAAACGACCCTCCACCTCCCTTTCTCATGTAGTGAAAAATAACATTTATTTTGTTTGTATTTAAGTTTAACGTTGATTCCATGTTCATGTGTCGTCAACATCTTTGTTTAAATATGCGCGCTTCATGATGAAATTTTCGCGATTCTTTCCATGCGATATTTTCCAAGATTTTAAATATATTTCTATCATTAGTCTTTATACAAAGACGCACGGCAGGATAACTGGTAAGAACCTCAATAGGTAACTGCTCCCTGATGATGGCGACTGTAATGTCGACCGAAACGTCGGTGAATTACCCGCCAAGGACACGGCTACAACCCAGAAGCCAAGCTACTTTAAAAAAAAATTTTTGCCAAGTATTTTGTCTCATTTTTGACAGCAAATTACTTGTGAAGGTCTCTGTTAGTCACGATTAAAACTGTTCTTGCAACCATGTAACTATTGTAAACTGTGATTCTGAATGTACTGCGCTCGGGTGTATTTTACTGGGCACTGCACAGTTTGCAATATGATGCCTTCTACACTCATTACGAGACTTTTCTGTGGGCTCTTTCGTAGCTCATTCGCGTCAGTGTGAGGCCATGCTAGTCTACTGTATAAACGAGTAGGTTTTGTAGATTTATTTCATCGTAGTACCACCTCAAAACATTCCCGCTGCTTGAAAATAAATTGGTGAAAACAGGACCTGTTTTATGTATTGATTAACTGACGGCCGTAAAAACATCAGAAACCCGTATGTTTGCAAAATTTCAGCAATGAGATAACTTATTTTCACCCAGATCTGTTTGGACCAAAAAACACATTATGAGTCGGAGCTGAAATGGCTCAGTGTCCACTGTGGACTTGGAGGTGGCAGTCGTGTACATTTACTGTGTTTTCGTACCATGTGCGTCTCTCTCTCTGCCTGAGTACGGGAGCAGATAGCAGTTCCCGAAACGTCGCTTGTTTCCGCTTTGGAAAACTATTGGGTTTGTTTCGTCTTTTCGCTTTGTTGTGTTTTTGTCTCGTTTCAACTGTTGTGCTGAATTTTTTTTGGGGGGGTTCAATTCATTATTTGTGAGGGTTTTTTTTTTCGTTTCCTTAGTCAATTTTTCTTTGTTTTTCTTTGTTTGTTGATCATATTCCTGTTATGGAATATTATGTGGTGTATATATCCTGTTGACAACAGCAATTTTTGCTTAATTTGTGTTTGTTTTTTTTGTATTTTGGTTTTTTGTAGTTTTCTTCTACAGACATACATGTGCTTAGTTAGCAATGGCGTATGTCCAAAAGCTTACACCAAATCAAGTTACTGTGCCTCGCCCGTCCAAGTTCACGAGCCACCCGACCAGGGAACTGAACTCGCGACAGAGCGATGCCCTTCCTCGAGTTTGGCAGAGATCTCCCCTCGAGAACCACGCGGTAGGTTCCTGGGTTCAGCTCGACCATTAGCCTCCTCGGGTGGACAACCTCCGACAGCCTTCAGGAACGGCAGCCGGCGCACTACTCTAGGGTGTTTAGAACGTCGTAAATGCCAACCTGCCGGTGAGATACGATGCGAAATGGTAGGGTCCCGCGAGTTACTGTGTGTCTAGTGTGTGTGAGCCTCCTTCTGACGGACCCGCCCCGCCGAATAACTGTAGGCCCAGGAGCGTGCGTCTAGTGTGTGCGAGCCTCTCCTTCTGCCAGACACGTCCCGCCGAACACCGAACCCATAATGTGCGCTCGGCGAGACAGACGACCGTGTACAGCCAGGTCCAGAGAGAGGTTAGCTCGCCGCTAGAGACCGGAAAAATTCGCGGATTCATGTCGTGATAAGCTGAAATTCAAACAGGTGTACAATTCTGCTGGTTCTGCTATTGGCTCGCGGTTTTAACCGGAGCTCTCTGGGCCAATGAGAGACCATCGACCAAAGAAGCGTCGAATCACAAGCTACCCAGTGGAGACGATTCACAATCGAGTAACCAATGAACACGCGTGTTTACTTGAGAAGTGCAGAGGATTATGGAGGCTATCCTAGAGGTCATTGAATCCGCGAATTTTTCCGGTCTCTACATCGGATAGTGTCAAATACTGTCATTTCTTCCAGTTCAGTCACTCCATGTAGGTGCTGCTGGATATTCCCTAACCGTCACCTCCTTCTCCAGGCCTGAAACGCGTGGCGTGCATCAGTGTGAAGTTTGGCAACGCGGCGACCAGCAGATCAGGAGTCTGCGGAGCGCCCCGGTCCAGGAAGAGAAGGGTTACGGGAATAAAAGGAAGAGATCGTAAAAGGTGGTCGGGGAGGAGGTTGAGGTCGGAATAACATTTTTTGGGCCTTTCGGGTGATGGGTGTGTTTACAGTGTGATTACAGAGGGCGCGCGACCCCAATCACCCCTCCCATGAAAATACGTTAAACGACTACAAACCGTAATTATACACTTCGTGCGCATACCTCGTGTTCTCCCCCCCCCCTTGGGTTGTAGAGGAGGAGGAGGGGGTGTTGCCCGCTACATGGGATCCGCCCGTTGGCATGCGCGACTTGTCCGGGCAGCAAGGAGCGAAGATTGGCCTCGTAATTATTAAACGATGAACATGGGCCTATTCCTCAGCGTCTGGGAAATACGTGCATTATTTAAATTTAAAAAAAAATTATACACTTCTTCTATTCACACTTCGGCTGCAAGCTGTGGTTAAATTAGGATACTAGAAGATTCAGTAATATGCCTAGAGACCGGTAAATAAGCATGTTAAACCTGAAACGCTAGATTGTACCACCTTCGTAACTGCACTGTAGCGTAATAAACAAGGTCTGGTATTTTTTTTTAAGTGAAGCCGATAAAAAAAAACCGCTTAACTGCAAAATAGGACGATCAGACGCAACACAGCGAAGTGAAAGATTTATGTTCTACCTCGGCAGGGAGTCACGGGAAAGACAAGACTGTTGGATTTTACTTCCTGGTCATTAGAGCCTTCATATCTGGGAAAATCGAACAATTTCTCGGGATGAAATGTGCACTAAACTAAAATTCAAGTGGCACGAGATGACTACTTCTTGCAAGGGAAGTCTATCCGAAAAATGTTTCTTCTGCACGAAAAGCAAACAACTTACTGTTTTTGGCCAGACTTTGTGTCAGTTTCCCACCCATTTCACACCATGTAAAACATTGTAGGTATTGGCACCTTTTCAACAAAGCCAAAAAATCAATATTCAAATTACTAAATCTTAAAATATTCCAACTGGATAATTTTAAAAAAAATCTACCAAGTGGCCCTGCCTTGAACCCCAAACGAGTCTTGAGTGGCTCGGTGAAATACGGCAACGACTTCTCTCGCAGATGGCCGCCAATCACAAGGAAGAACCTACTGGTGGGGGTATGCCTTGTTGCAGTCTAATAGGCGTTCAGAATTTTTTCGCAAATATTCATATCTTAACGAGAAAAGTACACAAATACAAATAAGAAATTTAAAAAAGAATAAACGAGAACAAAAACTATAATCCACAAAAAAATAGAACCTGTATAAAATACACAGTATTGAGATGTTTTGCATGGCTTATATCTGCACGTAGTTGGACGACTAGCAGTGGTCGAATGGGGCGCGCGGATTAACTGCAGTGTTCCGTGTTCCAGCGAACTGTGTGGGAGGCTGGGAAGGGTGTGGGGGGCAGGAAGAGGAGTGGCAGATGACAGACGTGGAGGTGGCTGTATCTCATGTCCCCCCTTCCCCTTTCGGCAAGCCCCTGTTATAGCATTACTGCGTGGAGTAATTAGCCTGGTTCCCTTCCTCCACCATTCTGCACTGCAGAGCATTTCGGAAGGTTTTACAGCCCTGCCTCCTGTTAGCAACCCCCTCCATTGTGGCGCGATTCCCACCGTGTGTGCTGCTGGATCAGTCAGGCAAGACATTCCTCTCACTTGGACCGCCTGTCACTCATCATTATCAATCATCAGTTCTTACTTTCTCGGGCAGAAATAGTGTGTGGAGGCACGAGGAATTATGGTATTAGTTCAGTGATAGGGTGTGTACAGCACATGCATATCTGGTTTGATTTCATTATTGGGCGATGGTTTTTCATTCACACGCCTTACGCGTGACTGCGAGCCAGTAGCAAACAATCAGTCAGGTGTCGCCCAGTCCAAAGTATTACAATCAATCAGTCATGTGTCACCCAGTCCAAAGAATGACAAACAACCACTCAGGTGTCACCCAGTCCAAAGAACGACAAGCAACCACTCAGGTGTCACCCAGTCCAAATAATGACAAGCAACCACTCAGGTGTCACCCAGTCCAAAGAATTACAAACAACCACCCAGGTGTCACCCAGTCCAAATAATGACAAACAACCACTCAGGTGTCACCCAGCCCAGGATGCGGTTACTGAACGTCAGTAATTTCCCTAAAAAAAACTAAGCCATTTTAAAAATTAATAACTATAAAAACAAAACATGAAGAAGAATAAAGAGTATATTAGAAATAAAAAGGTAAGCACAAAAAGCTTGTGCGTATTAAAGATTCCGCCTACCTAGACACACATACGGTATGCGGAGATTCAGAAAAAAATCTAGCTATTTGAAAACTGCTTAATATATCCAGTGGGGTCTGTTTTCGAAAAAAATAATAATAATAAAGAATACGCTGAGAGCGGATGAGTAGTTCTGTTTCCATATTTTGTTTCTAAACTGTGTTTTTATAATAGTGAAAATGGATAAACACTTGGTTTGGGAATAACTTTCAAGAATGGCACACCCGATACAGGTTCTCGGAAGGTGTATGTAGTTGGAGACGGGAGACTGCGCTCAGAGGCGACACCGTGCTGGCTCGTCTGAGCGCATGCTGGCTCCAGACTGAGCGCATGCCCCATGCCCACGGCTTGCAGATGGACACCGGGCCATGCCCATGCCCGCGGCGGCCCCCGACGAGGAGGACTCCTGCCCGGTGATCTGCGACCGGGACATGCGCAGCCTGCACCGCAACGTGCCGGCTCTGCGCAGACACGACGTGGACACCTCCACCATCCGCCAGCACTACTACCCCGAGGGCGGCTGGGGGTGGATCGTGTGCGGCGCCGGCTTCGTGGTGCACCTGCTCACCACCGGCATGCAGCTGTCCTTCGGCCTGCTCTACCTCTACGCCACGCTCCACCTGGGCGAGCACGCGCTCATGGACACGGGTGAGTCTCTGCTCCTCCTCTCCCTTCCTCTGTGGCTCCCACCGAGTGGCTTCTTGAGACTGCTCTACCTCTACGCCACGCTCCACCTGGGCGAGCACGCGCTCATGGACACGGGTGAGTCTCTGCTCCTCCTCTCCCTTCCTCTGTGGCTCCCACCGAGTGGCTTCTTGAGACTGCTCTACCTCTACGCCACGCTCCACCTGGGCGAGCACGCGCTCATGGACACGGGTGAGTCTCTGCTCCTCCTCTCCCTTCCTCTGTGGCTCCCACCGAGTGGCTTCTTGAGACTGCTCTACCTCTACGCCACCCTCCACCTGGGCGAGCACGCGCTCATGGACACGGGTGAGTCTCTGCTCCTCCTCTCCCTTCCTCTGTGGCTCCCACCGAGTGGCTTCTTGAGACTGCTCTACCTCTACGCCACCCTCCACCTGGGCGAGCACGCGCTCATGGACACGGGTGAGTCTCTGCTCCTCCTCTCCCTTCCTCTGTGGCTCCCACCGAGTGGCTTCTTGAGACTGCTCTACCTCTACGCCACCCTCCACCTGGGCGAGCACGCGCTCATGGACACGGGTGAGTCTCTGCTCCTCCTCTCCCTTCCTCTGTGGCTCCCACAGAGAGTGTCCAAGGTGACACCTGGACTGAGAGTAATCTGGCTTTCGAAAAACGTACATTCTTGATTTTATGTCATTTAGTTGGGATCACACTAATTTCACGTATTTTCTCATTTACTCCATCATTGTACTCTGTTTATCCATCTCTGGCATTGGGCAAGCGGTACCGTGCGCAGATTCCAGCACGTCAACTCTACGATTAACTCTACACCGAAGAGCATTCCGCTCACCCAGGAACCATATTCCGTCTCTGGTAGGCTTCAGGGCCTGTTGGACTGTAAAAACAATGTTAATGTAACATCCCCAGGTTGCTGTAGAAGTACACAGTATTGACTTGGACATGCCGGTGTTATGAGCTATTCGTCACACATCACATTGTGGTGCAGATTACTGATTCCTCCCGCAGAGAAATCTGCCTAGTATCCACCTGCTTCCAACGCGAAGATGTAGGGGATCACCTGGAACAATGGGATATGCTCCTCCGAGCCCTGAGGGGTGAAAACATCTTGATAGCTGCCGAAGTCAATGCAAAACCCGAACTTTTACATTTCTCAGGGACAGACCTCAAAGGAGAGATAAATAATCGGTGTCTGTTACAGCATGACTAGCATGTGCATAATAAGGCTTACATCTAGTACGCACATGTACCGGCTTATTGCGGAAATATACAGCACCTCAATGAAGAAATGAAGAGCCAATCCATGCTTCTGGTTGGTGCCGACCAACTGGTACATAGGGAGGAGTCCTTTCGGAGCGTAGTCCTACGGCTCCGTGTAGCAGAGACGCTCCTGATTCCTGAATTGTTAGTCTTGTCGCAGTGAACATGAGCGATCCGGTCCACTTAGCATAGGGCAGCGCTTCAAGTCACAGGCCTTGGTTCCAGTGCCTAATCATTGCACTGGATTGCACTGGAAAGACCTTTGCGGCGGATAAGGAAGCTGCATTACAGTTAAGCAGTCCTTAATCCGAAATGTATGCGGAAAAAAAGGGTCCGCCGGGTTTTTGGCCTGGTTGTCGAATGTAACCTCAGACCAAAGTTAAAGCTCCCATGCCCTGCAGCTGAGATGTAGTGATCTGTTTCCATGGTTGCAAGCACACCACACTTGGGCCCTACGTCTCAAGCTCTGCGTGAAACAAGCAAGGCTGGACTCGTTTAGGACCCACTTATCCTCACGATCCCCACCTGGAGGGGCATGTCTCGCAAGCGGAACACTTGGCATGTGGCGCATGGGCTCATAACACCGTGTCTAGAGTTGTTCCTGGGTATTAGCTTTGAGGTACAGGCACGGGAGGAGGGTGGGGTGAAGAACCAGACGTTCTCAAGACACTGAGGCCGGGAGGCTGTGTTTGCCGCCTCTCACGTCCAGAAGAGGAGAGTGGAGGGTATAATGAGGCTTGCCAACGTCCATAAAGTGACTGACGTCCTGGTAATCCCCCCTTCTGGTCAAGAGTGAACGGGGCATTTACTGTTCCAGCACGCCTGTCAGGACTGTCGGAGGCAACGCGCAGGCGCGCTATATATCCCGCGGAATAATCCTCCCACTTGTCCCCCCTCCCTCTCTCTCCCTCCCTGTACACCCCGCATAGCGCGCCATCAACTTCCCATCGGCCGACGGGGAATTGGCGCGCCAGTTCCTCTGTGCGTCCTCCTCGTTTGGCGCTCTGCGCTGCTGGGGCGCCCAGAGTTCTGTGCTACAGGTGCGAGGGTGTTGCAGAGTATAACAGAAACATCACACTTATTAACAACACCTTGGCTCCCCGTGTCCAGGCACATGACGTACGTTGCCAGGCCAACAGGCTCCAAACAAGCGCTGCAGTCGCGTGGTTTCCCAAATTACTTTCATTCTACAATTTAGTGTTATTTTCCCCGTGATTTAATTTGTATGTAATTTTACTATCGAAAATATTTTATAAATCATTACAAATAGAAATGTAAATGATCGTTTGTTGAAAATCTTAAATCTTCGAAAGTTCTTCACCGATTGTTTTGAAATTTTTGACAAAGCGTTGCATTCAAATATGCGCGTGTTTCTGTATACCTATGTCACTTATGTGGCAGGTAAAAAATATGGGTAATAACATAGATGTTTATATGTTCATGTCTATAGAGCGGCATGATATAGAGGGATATATAGATATGGGTTTATAGAGTAGAGAGCTAGAGAGATCTAGATGGATATGTAGAGATAGAGGGATAGATAATTAGTAGGGACCGGAAAATTCACGGATTCAATGACCTCTAGGATAGCCTCCATTATCCTCTGCACATTTCAAGTAAACACGTTTATTGGGTACTAAATTGTGAGGCGTCTCCACTGGGTAAATTGTGATTCGACGCTTCTTTGGTCGATAGTCTCTCAGTGGCCCAGAGAGCTCCAGTTAAACTGCGAGCCAATAGCAGAACCAGCAGAATTGTACACATGTGTGAATTTCAGCCTATCACGAAATTTTTCCGGTCTCTAATAATTAGAGATGGACAGAGAGTTGTGTTAAAACAAATGACAGATAATAACTGACTGGGGCATTGTAAACGGTGAGCGAGGCGGGATTGGCCGGGGAAGTCCTGCCCCAACTCAGACAGTCGTGTCCCGAGTCAGCGCCGGTCCTGTGTGGGCTGGCACGGCGCCAAGCCAGGAGGAGGGAGTGGGGGTGTCAGCCGCAGAATATCTCTAAGTAATGAGCGGTTCCCACACGCTATTAAAGGCGTCTCGACGGACATGACGTAGTGGCTTGGAGCGCCGCCAGAGACCTCCTGGTAGGTCCTTGAGGGGAGGGAGGGAATCACCCCACCCCCCAGGAGCCCAGCAGCCCTCTCGCATGAATTAATCAATCAGTCCCCGTGTCTCCCGAACATCCCTGTGTGACGCTCGCAGACATGCGGGGACCCGTGTTACCTTCGACAGTGGGTTTCAACACGAGCGCGTGTGAGTGTGTGTGTGTGCGGTGCTATCTCATTTCCAGAGACCTGAAAAATTCGCGGGTTCATTTCGCGATAGGCTCGAATCCAAATACCTTTTGCCTTTTTTGCTGCTTCCGTGATCGGGACACAGTTTGTCTGAAGGACTCTGGACCAATGAAATACGTTCGACAAAAGAAGTATCGAATCACAAGCTTCCCAGTTAACACGTGTCACGAGTCAGTAGCCAATCAATAGGTGTGATCTGCACAAGTACATAGAGGATCGTGGAGACTAACCTAGAGGTCATTGAAAACGCGAATTTTTCCGGTCCCTACTCATTTCTCGCGGAGACCGGGATATTGTTTCTGCGGGTGATTCGCTGACGGGTTTGAGGGGTCCTCCGAAACTATCGTGGACTCTGAGTTGACTCCCTTGATCTCCCTCCAAACGAGTATGGGAATTTATTTCAACTTTAAATTTGTACAACCAATTAGTCAGTATTTTTCATAAACAAGAACAAAAAACCAGTTAGGTACCAATGTTTTTTTTTTCTTCATACATAAATATATAAATAAAACTATTATTTTTAATATATTTTACAAGTATTAACGGTCTGTATCGGATAAACGGCTGATTCGGGTAACGTGTTTATGTGGAAGAAAAAAAATTAATGACGAAAAAACGAAGAAGAAAAAGCCCTACTCACGATCAGTCCGAACTGACATTTCGACTAAGTTCGGACTGATCGTGTGTGTGGACAGCGTCTCGCCAGTCCAAACTGTCAGTCCAAACAATCGGTCCATCATCTGAGCGTCGTGGCAGACATCTTCGTTCATTCTCTTTTTGTTTTTATTTTCCTCTATCCAACTGAAAAAGTATCTGCAATTGCAACATCCAAGGTTTCTTCCTAGGGACCGGAAAAATTCGCGGATTCAATGACCTCTAGGATAGCCTCCATTATCCTCTGCACATCTCAAGTAAAAACGCGTGTTCAATGGGTACTAAATTGTGAGGCGTCTCCACTGGGTAGCTTGTGATTCGACGCTTCTTTGGTCGATGGTCTCTCATTGGCCCAGAGAGCTCCAGTTAAACCGCGATCCAATAGCAGAACCAGCAGAATTGTACAAATTTCGGCCTATCACGAAATGAATCCGGGAATTTTTCCGGTCCCTATATAATTCCGTGTTCTGCGACGTAACGGATGATCCGACACCGAGACAGGCCGTGTGTGAGAGAAGGCTTCAGCTCAGTTCCTGACCGGGAGGAGTGTGGACTGGCAGTGCAGACACCTGGGCAGACCAGCAGGGCCCGCGCTGATGAAGACGCGAGTCGAGGTCTGGTTATGCCGGAGGCAGGCCGCATGCAGATGAAGCGGCTGTTGATTCCCCCCCGCCACTGATACCTGGGCTGGTCAACCATGTCCCCAGCTGGTCGCCTCCTGACTCCCTCCACCACGTGGTCACAGCCTCCTCTCCCGGCTCGCGAACACTATCTTCAATTGTTACTCTCATAATTTGCATAAAACAGGTACAATCGTATTATTTACTAAAGGTCTTAAGGCCCCCGCCCACCCGGGCACACACACGGTGCGCAAAGCTTCAGGAAAAACAACGTGATTTCAAAACTACTCAAGATATCCGAGTGGGGTCTGCTTACGAAAAGCATTTAAGAGTTAGCTGAGGGCTGAAAAGTACTTTTGATTTCGGATTAAAAAAACATGAAAATTATAATCGAATATTCAATAATTGGACTTTATTTTCTTTTAATATTTATTAATGTGCGTAATTTATACTGGAAAGCTATTCAGGGAAAATTTACAGATACTCGGACAACATATGGCATAAAAACTCCAGGGTAAGACTCCGAACCCAGGATTAATGCGAACACTGGTTTGTAGTGTTACGATTGGTTTAGTGTAAGTTTGTAAATATGTGTGGTTTCACATGAATATTTGAGTTCCGTTTAGAAAGGCAATGTGCACAGCCCACCAGCTGTCAGCGAAGGGGGGAGGGTGGTTCTTTTATGAAATATGTAGAGTCTGGAAAAATTCGCGGATTCAATGACCTCCAGGATGGACTCCCAAGATACTCTGCACGCTCGGGCAAACGTCACCTGTTCATTGGCTGCTGACTTGTGAGGCGTCTCAACCGGGTAACTTGTGATTCGATACTTCTTTGATTGATGGTTTCTAACTGGTCCAAAGTTCTCAGGATTAAAATTAAACCAGTAGCAGAAACAGCAAAACGGTATACATATTTGAATTTTAGCTCATCACGAAATGAATACGCGAATTTTTCCAGTCTCTTGAAATATGTATCTGTGTGGAAGCAAAGTTCCGGGTGATGTGTGCTATTGGCGAGTTTGGACACCTATGTTCGCCCTCGACCAATGAGAGCGTAGAGACCTGAAAAATTAGCGGATTCATTTCGTGACATGCTACAGTTCAAATAAGTATACCTTAGTGCTGCTTCTGCCATTGGTTCACTGTAAATCTGGAGTAACGAGGGCCAATTAGAGACCCTCACTCGTAGAAGTGTCGAATCACAGGCCACCCAGTCGAGACGACTCACAAGTCAGCAGCCAATGAACAGTCGGCATTTGACCGAGTGTGTAGAGGATGGTGGAGTCCATCCTGGAGGTCATTGGTATGGGCCGGAAAAATTCGCGGATTCATTTCGCGTTATGCTAGAATCCAAACAACTGTACCTTCATGTTGATTCTGTGATTGGCTTTGTCTGAAGGACTTTGAGCCAATGGAAAAGTTTCAACCAAAAAAGTATCGAATCGCAACGTTCCAGTAGACAGATGTCATGAGTCGATAGCCAATGAGCAGGTGGCATTTGCCTGAGTGTGTAGGGGGTTGTGGAGTCTATCCTAGAGGTCACTGAAAACGCGAATTTTTCCAGTCCCTAGTCATTGGACCCGCGAATTTTTCCGGTCTCTACTGCGAGGCCACGCCCTCGAAAGAGGGGGGGAGAGTAGGGAGGGGGTACACCTCCTGATCGCTCCACGACTAATGAGCTGCTTCGAAACTCGCTCAGCGCAATCAACTCACCGGTCATGTCCGAACTCGCTTCGCTGTTTCAACTCGAGAGTTCCCCTCCTGCTCCCCTCTGCTGTCGGCCGAAGCAGCACAAGAACCAAATTAATTAAATGAGTTCAAGATCACGAAGATGAGTCATCGGCCCGTTGCTGGTTGTCGTGAGAGCACGCAGCGCCGTGAAGGCTCAGTGCTTGCCGGGGCAGGGTGATACCGCAATGGCGCACCATTGCCTCCACGGCATGACGTCACAAACACCCAGTCCTGAACCCACCAGAAAACTATAACTAGGGGCCGGAAAAGTTCGTGGATTCAATGACCTCTAGGATAGCCTCAATTATCCTCTGCACTTCTCAAGTAAACACGCGTGTTCATTGGGTACTAAATTGTGAGTTGTCTCCACTGGGTAGCTTGTGATTAAACGCTTCTCTGGTCGATAGTCTCTCATTGGCCCAGAGAGCTCCAGTTAAACTGCGAGCCAATAGCAGAACCAGCATAATTGTACACATGTTTGAATTTCAGCCTACCACGAAATGAATCCGCGAATTTTTCTGGTCTCTACTAATTATCTATGGGTCAGATCAAAAATCGGCCAAGACTTCCTATCTCAGAAATTTATTCTCTATCTGATTCAAAAAAAAACGTGCGGTCTTTCACGGACATCCTGTATATCAACTGCCTTATCGCCGTATCGCCTTATCGTTCGTTCCATCGTCGCTTTGTGGCGCGCCAATGGAGTCCCCGCCGTATGTCCATGTTTAAAAACAGTTAACTGTTTTGCACTTATTCACTAGCATATTTTGATAATTTTAACGTAAAAACTGTAATTTACGTGTAATATTTTTTAGCATAGATATATTTGAATACCATGTCAACAATCATAATTGGCTTTGTTTACATAAAGTGATTTTCAGAGTTCTAAGAGCAAATCATAAGGGTTATTATGAACACGCAGTTTTTATCAGAGATTATGTATTAAATGTTTTTGGCCATTACATACGCACCATCTTTTTTTTTTTTTTTTTGCTGTTTTAAATCGACATGTTTAAGTAAAACGTTCATTTGGAAAAATCACCCTGCGTAAACACATTTCGAAGATTTCACAGATAAATTTAGCAAACACAACCTTAATAATTCATGGATAATAACAGTATTACCAGTCAAAGCACGCATTATGATGCGAAGCGGTGGAAACGGTAGAAAAAATCCTTGTAACCAGAAAGTCCGTGGCGTCCGCGCGTTTCGTCGCAGATCCGTGGAGCGTGATTGGCCGGCGCGTCGCGTAATGGCGGCTCCCGGCAGGGCTGCCAACCCGCCAGCCTGTAATTACCGCCTGCGAGGGGGCGGGCGGCCGGTGGAGTTATGTGGAGTTGTGCTCGAGGGAGTGCAGAGTTCCCCCCGTGCAGGACCGGTCGCGATACCATCGAGATGTGCTCCCCGACGGAGGGCTGGCTGGGGCCCCGATCTGCAGGGGGAGGGTTGTTTATGGCCCGCAGAGCCGGCCGATCACGCCGCAGTCCTCTGCGATAATAGTAGCGCAACAATGAGCGGGGACGGACGATTTATTCTGGTTGGACGACTCGTGGGCTTCTGGGTCGAGCGACTTACTGGGAGGACAGGAACCCGAGCCTCCTCAGCTACTGCCCAGGTCGACAAACCACTCGTGCAGCTACTGCCGAGGTCGACAAACCACTCGTGCAGCTACTGCCGAGGTTAACAAACCACTCGTGCAGCTACTGACGAGGTCAACAAACCACTCGTGCAGCTACTGACGAGGTCCACAAACCACTCGTGCAGCTACTGCCGAGGTCGACAAACCACTCGTGCAGCTACTGCCGAGGTCGACAAACCACTCGTGCAGCTACTGCCGAGGTCGACAAACCACTCGTGCAGCTACTGCCGAGGTCGACAAACCACTCGTGTAGCTACTGCCGAGGTCGACAAACCACTCGTGCAGCTACTTTGGAAGTTGCCGCGCCTGCTGGTTGCAGCCGCGTTTCAGTCTTGAAGCGTCACTGCAGTTGCCATCTTCAGGGTAGCAGCAATCAGTGTGAAAGGTGCATTGTCTGCCGTACGTACACTTTAGTTGAGCCGACGGCGATCCAAGATAAGTCCTGTCATTACTGTACGTGATACGAAGCTTACTCATTCGGTTTCGATTCCCGAACATTTTCTTAGCTTTGTAATAGACGTTAATACAGTAAATGATATTTTTTTCCTGATTAGCGGAAAATTAGGTTTGAGAAGAATTTAAAAGATACATGTGCGCAATCGTATTTTTTCGAAGTTACTGAGGACAAATCACCGGAATGTCGAACAGAGGCATCGCTACTTGACAGTGTTCTTGGGCCCCGCCTCGCACTTCTTGCTCCTGTCCGCGCAGAATGCCTGGCACAACTCTCCCTCGCCGAGAAGTCCCAAGATCGTGCTCTAGCTCGTGCTCTAGCTCGTGCTCTAGCTCGTTCCCTATCTCGGGCCCTTGCCCGTGCTGCTCGGAAACTGGCGAGCAAGTTATGCAGGCATCTCCGGCGTGGGAACGGCTCGCAAATGGAGCTCGCCGCCGGGAAGTTTCGGCGAGAACTTTTCAGATACACGCGGGGCTATCCCGGTCTCTTATCTCGCGCGAGCCCGCACTCTTCCTCCGCGGAGTCTGTCTCTCTCGGTCCCGCTATCGCCGTTCCTGCATTGTCTCGGCGCAGTCTTCTCCTCTCTCTCTCTCTCCTGCTTCTTATTTGTGTTGTCCGACCGCACGGTGGGTTGAGGGGGGGGTGTATAAGATTCCTCCGGTTCGTTGAGGGGGGAAGGGGGAGGTCATTATCGATTGGTCGTTCGAGAGGAGGCGCCGGGCCAATCACTGCGCCGGGCCGGGTTGTTGCACAGCGCTTCCCCCCCCCTCCTCCCCGCTGTCTCCCTGTTCGCGAAAAGCATTTAATAATATGCTGAGGCTGGTCAGTAGTTCTGGTTCCGTATTTGGTTTCTGAGCTGTATATTCAGAAGTTTGAAAATGGCTAATAACACGTGTTTTCTCAGTAATTTATAGACATGAAACACCCGGTACAAATTCTTGAAAGCACTCAAGGGACTTGCATTACCCCTTTATCTTCATTTCTCCGCCGTGTAATGTCACGGTCGCCGCTTGATGCACGACGAGAAGACTGCGCGCCAGTCCAGAGGAGACACCGCGCTAGAAGCACCAGCGAGCGTCGCGCTTATCATCCCGCCTCACTAACACAGATACACCCTTGACTAGGTTCAGGTGGTGGTAGACTAAAAGAGGCGAAAATAATACCACCTACCCTGCTGTTAGAACTCTGCTTCTAATGAAGTAGACTGTCGAGAACCTCGCTATTTCAACCTATTGATTTTAAAATCGGCGTAAATCGATGATAAATCATTGTGACCTTTTTTATTCCCGTGGGGCATTTTCGTCCACGTAGAGGTGGGGGGTGTTCGGCGAGGGTCAAAGCATAAAGTTTGTGTTGGTTTCAAATTCAATTACTTAACTTTAGCAACTATCAGAACGTGAAAGAAATATATGTACTAGGAAGTATAATATCAAGTCTTTCACAAAACTTGTATAGGCTTTTATAAAAACCTGTGCACTTTTTTTTTTTTTTTTGCTATAGCTGAAATCGTGTGTAAACTACACGTGACATAACAGTCGCACCTGCTCAGTGGACATGGCTCCCGGCTCTGTGTCGAGGGTGCCTGGTTCGGTCCTCGGTCGAGTTGTCTATTGGCCGTCACGGCAGGGCCTCCCCAGCAGTGGCGGATCCAGAGGTTCACCTCTAGGATTCCAGAGCCGCCAGAGAAAAAAAATGTCTTAAAATTACTAAATTTGTATTTAATCTACTCACACTCCACATAACATCCAACCACCAGATTTCATGATTCTACAAGAAATTCATTAATTATATGAAAATATTTTTTTTTTTGGTTTCAGAAACAATCATTTTTGTCGGCAATATTAATGTAGCAGACCACTGGTTTTTCTGGGGGGGGGGGGGGGAACTTGCCCCTGGTGCCCCCCCCCCCCCCCTGGATCCGCCACTGCTCCCCAGACACCATAACCATCCCCCATGGCGGTGACTAGGGTCGCCCAGCAACCATCTCAACCATCACCAGAAGAACTATCTGACCACTGGTTCCGTCGCCCTGGTTCCCAGCTGATCTGCGGTGGTCTGAGCTCCTTGTAACTCTCCCTCGACTACACCTGTCCCTGCGCCAGTGTGCTCGCGTGAACACCTTCCTGAGTGATCACAGAGCAGGCCTATCCTCCAGTTCGCAAGCGTCTGCATCGTATGCGTGCGGTGCAAAGCAGTGCAGGATAGTGCATTATAGTGTAGGATACTGCGGAGTAATATTGTATTGTGCAGTATTGTGCTGAATAATGCAAGGTAGTGCAGGTTAGGGAGGACAGTGCAGGGTAGTGCAGGATAGCGGAGTAGTGTGCAGACTAGAGAGCACGACACTGTAGGTTAGTGCAGACTAGTGCAGGACAGTGCAGACTAGCGCTGACTAGTGCAGGATAGTGCAGACTAGCGCTGACTAGTGCAGGACAGTGCAGGCCAGTGCAGGATAGTGCATGGTAGTGCAGGATAGTACATGATAGTAACAGGTTAGTGAAAACTAGTGCAGGACAGTGCAGACCAGTTTTTTGATAGTCCATGATAGTGCAGGATAGTGCAATAGTATGCAGACTAGTGGAGTAGTATGCAGACTAGTGCAAGGTAGTGCAGGCCAGTGCAAGGTAGTGCAGGCTAGTGCATGCCAGTGCAGGACAGTGCAGGACAGTGCAGACTAGTGCAGGCTAGTGCAGTGGTGTGCAGGACAGTGCAAGGTAGTGCAGTGATGTGCAGCGCGGTGTGTGGTTGTGTGCGGCAGCGTGGCTGGGCGCGCTGTGCCTCGCCGTGTCGCTGCTGACGGCGCCGCTGGTGGTGGCGCTGTGTCGCCGCAAGTCCACGCGCCTCACGGCCGTGCTGGGTGGGCTGGTCATGGCGCTCGCCTGCCTCTTCACGTCCTTCGCCGTGCAGATGCACCAGGTCATCGTCAGGTGAGCGGCCGTCCCCGCCCGGCGGTGCCCCTTCGACCCGTGCGGCAGGTTCCCCCGCCGAGTTCCATCGCGGCAAGTGCCGAACACATTTGTGCAATGGGAGTACGTGACTTGATGTAAGCTTTTGGACATACGCCATGCAGCCATTGTTGCTTAATTTGTGTTTTTTGTCTTTTGGTTTTTTTTGTAGTTTTCTTCTACAGACATACATGTGCTTAGCAATGGCGTATGTCCAAAAGCTTACATCAAGCCAAATACATAGTTGTGCCGCTCATGTTAAGCCTCGGTCTCACTTGCACAACTTGTTATCTCATTTAGATTTCATTTCTATTATTTTCCTTCAAATTAATTTCTAAAGCTCTCTTGCGTGTTATGTTTCATCTCAAATTTATCTCAAACAGATATTTACTGTGTGTTATCTGACAGCGGTAAAATATCACTTGCGTTACACTTTACTGCTCGTAAATAAAAGCTTAGTGAATTTCTGGTAGACGATTAGTAGGGACCGGAAAAATTCGCGGGTTCAATGACTTGCGGGATGAACTCCATAGTTCTACGTACACTCGGTCAAATGCCACCCACTCATTGGGCTGCTGTCTTCTGAGACGTCCCAACGTAGCAGCCTGTGATTCAATACAGCTTTGGTTGGGTGTTTCTCATTGGCCCAGAGTCATCCAGGTGAGTTGTGAACCAATGGCAGAGGCAGCACCGAGGTATAAATATTTGTATTTTAGCCTATCGCGAAATGAATTCGCGAATTTTTCCGGTCTCCAACGATTAGTGAACCAACAAGTAATTCAAGACAGCTGTCGGAGTGTAAACACATGAAAATACTTAATTAATAGTAATCACGACAAACCAAAATAACCAACTGTGCCACTTGGCATGCGTGACTGAGCCTTGATACGTGGAAGGAGCGAATATATGTTGCCTGCTTCTGATTTAACAATTTGCTTAATTCAAACTACGGAATAGTGCTTCTCGTATTGATTTGCAAGAGGTGCGTACAAAACACAGTCTGTGATTGTTATTGTGCGGGAGATTTCATCGGAAGGGACCTGGTCCTAATTATAAACAAGAAAATATCAATTCCAGAAATCATATTATAAAAAAATGTAACTTAATTAGTCGTTAGTGCTACCTCACGCAAACTTTTCTTTGTGTGTGTGTTTACAAATATCTACCTGTAATATACCTTACTGCATATTTATCACAGGCTAGTGACAATTTATAAGGTGCCACTAAATCAATGACAGGAATCTCGTGTGAATTTTTAGGCATGATTTTCTATGTAATGGGTTCCATTCTAGAACACTGAGAGTTTGTCCTTACTACGTCGTACCCTCAGTATATTTCAATAAGTTAATTGAAACGTATTGAGAGAAAAACACACATCTATACTAATATTATAAAGCTGAAGAGTTTGTTTGTTTGTTTGTTTGTTAAACGCGCTAATCTCAGGAACCACTTGTCCTATTTGAAAAATTATTTCAGTGTTGGATAGTACATTTATCGAGGAAGGCTATAGGCTATATTATATCATCAATAACATAAGGGATCCTTACTAAAAGTCAAATTTAGAATCAAATGCGTTGGAGGGGGTTAGATACAACATGCAGTACACGTACAAAGTGTGTGTTGACAATGCCGCAGGCGCCATAAGTTTATTTCCTATTGCCTATTAACATTGTTGCCACGCACTATATGTCTTATCATTCTTAATTTTCCCATACAAGTAAAAAAAACACCCGTGTGATATTAACAACGAAGCAATCAGTACCCTCATACATAATACATAGAGATAGTGTGAGGTATATATGTACATATAGAGATAAATACAGATAGAGAGATACATAGATATATAGGACTTTAGATGAAGATAGAGATAAATATATATTTAGAGACATGGATAGATTATTTGTATATGTGTAACTACTTGAGACATATTACAAAACAAAACTGAATGAGGAATGGCAATGCATGCCGAGCATTAGCTAGATAATGGAATCTTTTCAATATTAGTAATACCTTATTTTTCAGTTTTTTTTTTCTATGTTGCTTTATAGAGTCTAGATTACATACAGACCAGGTAAATAACTATAAAATGGCAGAACAACGTCTGTCGGGATCTGAAAGTGATATAAATTATTTTGCACACTTGACATTCAAATTAAGAAGACAATTACTAACTACAGCTGATCTCTAAACAGTTCCCTTCACCCTGTGTTCAGCCCGGGCAACGCTGGGTACTGCAGCTAGTTAAGTATATGTGTAACCAGGCACTCAACCCCAACTAACATCTACCACAAACATCTAACAACAACGCCAGCCCACACAAGTGACAGTTCGAATAGAATGTTGATTTTCAAAGTATTTTTAAAACCTCTGATTTTGACGAGTATAATTCAAAATTTTAAAACGATATATTTTAAATTATAAGTTCAAACTCAAATCCATTCAAAATACAATTCATTTTTAAAAAAAAACTATTGATTTGAAACCTTACGGAGCCTTCTATAAGTCCCTCAGAAGACAAGAAGAACTCACAACATAGTTCCCCTGGAATTTTCTTTTACATATTTCCGTTACAAGTTTTGCTTTCGCTCACAGCACCCGGCCAAACCCCACTGTGTAAAGAATACTACGAGTTTCCTTCGCATGCTTCGTGGAGAGAATGCTCGACTTTAAAGGACAAGCTATTTTCCCTGGCAACGACAAGGTAACTTTTGCTTCCAGAGATACGGACTTGCCTCTTCATCGTATTTAAAAAATAAAAAAACGCCTTTGAAATGGCTGGACATTCTTTTGATTTTGCAAGCCTGAATTATCCAACTCAAACAAAGAGACAGTTTTCTTTGACTAACCGCTTTCATCTAATTTGCTCAGGAAATTATAAGCACCGACTTTGTGCCTACCTTGTGGCTGAGAACCTGAAAAGTTCAGGCAGGAGGAGGACAAAGATGGACTAATAAAAGTAGGAGAGCAAACATTTCTTTCATGATGGAGTTGTGCGAAGAAAACAGCCCTTGGACTGAACTGTCCGTGTGGGTCGTGGAAGAGGAGGAGGGGGGGAAGTTACCCCATTGAGGTGAGGGATGGTGTGTATGAGGGAAGCGGAGGAACTGGGACGGCTAATGATGCGCTGTAATGCCTCCCTCGTGGTCTCAGACGCCGGGCAAGTGGGGGGCTGGCGGGGCAGAGGGGGTGCAGCTCCTATTCCAAAATAGTGCCTCGTCTCTCCAGCAACCCCCTTCCCCCCACCAACCACCTGGCAGCCCCTGGGTCGGCGTACAGACAATAGCGCCCATTGTTCCTTCGTCTTCTACATTTTCACGGGGGAGTAATTGCGTTATTCTTTTGCGTCGCCTTCTCTCTCTGTCTCTCTCTCCATCTCCCCCCCTCTCTCTCTCTCTTCTTCCTAATGCAGAGACAAAAGCGAAGGTGCGTTTATGGAACAACTCCGCCGTCTCGCTTCACAGGTAAAGCGGAGCAGCCCCGGGCGAAACAGGAAAACCAAATTTGTCCAAACAAAGCTCTAGAACCACGCGTGTAGGATGCAACGTAGTGATGGGCGGCTGGTAAATATGAAAGAAATTTTCCTGAAAATACCAACAAAAAAAACAGACTTGATGGTTTTATTAAATTAATCAAAGAGATGTGCATTTGCCATAATCACAATATGTGAAAAATTAGTACTTCTCTGATTATATTGAATACTGTGTATTTTTTTGGTAAAATAAGGAGCAAGATTTAAAAATAAGTATCCAATAATGAATCCTAATTTGTTTTCTAGGTCACTTCAGTTCCCACTTAAGCAGCAACTGTTTCCAGTGTTGCTACCATTGTTTGCATTGCTGCCACAACTGTTCCCGCTTTAAAATTAGTTTTTTTTTCTGCCAGTGATTCAAATCCTGGCACAAATATTACCATTGTTGTACAAAAGTATACAAATTTATTAGCAAATGTATCCACTGTTTATAACATTTTTTTTTCATTGTTAAAAAACAGTTCCCACCTTTAACAGCATTTATTCCTTGCATTGATAATATTGCTGATATTGTTGATAATATAACATTGCTTCCATTGCTACAGAACTATCACTTTATCACAAATTCCTTGTGTTCTTAACAATGTTACCATTGTTGCACAACTATTAATATCTTAGCAGCAACTTTTTTCACTGTTGTTAACATTGCCTTAATTGATGCCAACGGTTTCCACATAATCAAAATTATTTTTTGGTATTTATAACACTGTTTCCATTGTTGCACAAATGTAATGACTATAGTAACAACTATTTATGGTAAAGATGACATTGTTTCCATTGTTGAACTTCTGTTACCTCTTTAGTAGCCACTATATTGTGGTTAACATTTTTTTCCATTGTTGCACAACTGTTAAGACTGGTAGCATCTGTATTTTGTTTAACAGTGTGTCTATTGTTACACAACTTCCCCAATTTTAGCAGCACATATTTGTGTGATAAAATTTTTTCCTATTGTTGCTCAACTGTTTCCACTTTAGCAGATATTATTTATTGTGTAGATAATAATGTTTCCATTGTTGCACAACTGTTACCATTAGTAATATCTATATTTTGTTTAACAGTTTCTATTGTTGCACAATTTCCCCACTTTAGCAGCAAATATTTGTGTTGATAACATTTCTTTCCTATTGTTGCACAACTGTTACCACTTTAGTGGCATCAATTCCTTTCGCTGATAACAATGTTACCATTGTTGCCTGGCTATTAACAATTTAGCAGCAACTGTATTCAGTGTTTGTCATTGTTTCCATAAGTGCACTACTTTTCCCACTTGAGCAACAACTACTTCCTGGGTAGCTGACGGTGTGGTTGTGGTCTCCAGTGCAGTGGCAACTGCCTGCAGTGTTGCCGGGGCGCGGTGTGGCTGCAGCTACGGCATCGTGATGGGGGTGGGCACGGGGCTGGTGCGAGACTACTGCATGAGTAGCTGACAGTGTGGTTGTGGTCTCCAGTGCAGTAGCAACTGCCTGCAGTGTTGCCGGGACGCGGTGTGGTTGCAGCTACGGCATCGTGATGGGGGTGGGCACGGGGCTGGTGCGAGACTACTGCATGAGTAGCTGACAGTGTGGTTGTGGTCTCCAGTGCAGTGGCAACTGCCTGCAGTGTTGCCGGGGCGCGGTGTGGTTGCAGCTACGGCATCGTGATGGGGGTGGGCACGGGGCTGGTGAGAGAGACGTCCAGCCTCATGCTCGGCAACTACTTCAAGCGGCGGCGAGAGTTCGTGGAGATGGTGGTGCAGGCGGGCGCCGGCATCGGCATAGCGCTCTTCTCCGTCTTTTACAAGGAGGCCGTCGGGTGAGTGCTGTCCGGGTGTGTGGACCCAGCACACTCACTGTGGACCCAGCACACTCACTGTGGACCTGAGGCATTCGCAGCAAACTAACAAAGCCACAGTGAACTCGGCATTTCCAAAGTGGCCAAGCACACTCATAGAGGACCCTTGCAAACTCACAGTGGACCATATCACTTACAGTAGTCTCAGCACACTCACATTCAACTTAGCACACTCGCAGTGAGTGCATGGGTCTAGTGCTTGCTGCTGGGTGTCCTTGATTGTTGTAGGCAATGGAAAAATGATTGCAGAAAATATATTTAAATGCTATTTAACTATGACCGGTTGTTGTCGGGCACAAGTCATGGAGATCACATTCGGATGAAGCCAGTATATTCAGCCCTGAGTTTCACTTTCATGCAAATAATTGTATTTCAATAACATTTCCATCTCCCCCTTTTTTCCATAATAGTGACGCATCGTGAAATATATGTATCAAAACCGCAGTGTCGTGATCACTTTCAGAATTATCATACAAGTTCAAGTTCTCCGTAAGGATTATTCTAACTGTCTGTGCGAATGGCTGCATGTGGGTAAAATATATCGTGACGACTCATTACCAGGACATATTTTATTTACTAGATACTGCATTCCTTACACTCGAATGTGATATGGGCTACTACTATTGTGCCATGGAACATAGTGAAAAGTTGATGAAAAGGGTTTGTAAACTTGACGCCCGTGCGTGGGAGATGTGTGTTGGGTGGACGCGGCCAGATTGTTGAAGGCGGTGGTGGTGTGACGGTGGTGTAACGGTGGTGTGGTGGTGCCCCGCACAGCAAGCTGGGCTGGCGGCTCGGGCTGCAGGCGGTCACCGGCCTGCTGTCGCTGGCCTTCTTCGCCGGCGCGCTGTACCGCAGCGCCTCGCTGTACCACCCGCAGCGTCGCGCCATCCTGCACCTCAAGAACCAGCGCAAAAAGGTGAAGGAGAAGAAGGGTCGCCGGCCCGAGAAGCCACCACTGCTCGACTTCTCTCCACTGCGCGTGCGAGCCGTGCAGATGCTGCTGCTGTCGTCGGCCACGGCGGCGCTGGGGCTGTACACGCCCCTCTTCTACCTGGTCAGTCCCGCCTCCAGACCCTCTGGTTCCTGGCTCACCTGCAGGTGTGCCGAGACACGACCTTAGATAGTCCACGTCTTTGAAGTTGGAATTGGACAACGGTTGTGTCGAAAATATTAGTTAAAGTACTAACGATAGAACACTGAGCTATAAATTGTGTTAATTAATCTATGTTCTACAACCACCGTTAATTTGTTCACTCTAACAAAACTACCTACTTCATTAGAATAATTTGGGTAACACCTTTATTTTCCACAGAATTTTTTTTTTTTTTTGCTTGTTATTACCGCCACTTATTGCTATGGTGTAAGGAAACTTAATATTGAAAGTGTGTGTGATTGTGTTCGCTTCATCAGCTAAGAGTTCGTCTCTCACTCTCTCTCTCTCTCTGTAAATTATTTACCCCTTACGATATACTTACGAGTTTGAATTGTCAAAGAAGTTGCAGTTCTATCACATGTACTGAGTTACACGGACTCTTTTTTTTTTTTACTTACCTGTTACAAAAAGTCATTTCAACGATACATGGGAATAATTACTCCCCTCACGTAATCTGACTGCCGGGTGTGGCCGCGGTGTTGCAGGCGCTGCAGGGCTTCAAGGAGGGCTTAGAGGACAGCGCGCTGGTGCTCATGCAGACGTTCCTGGGGTTCGCGACGACGCTGGGCTGCGTTGGCTTCGGCGTCGTGGTGGTGCGCCCCAGCGAGCAGTGCATCATCTCCCGGCAGTACCTCTGCCAGGCTGCTATGGTCGGGGTTGGTAAGAGAGCGCTGTGGTCATCCCCAATGAAGGAGATCTGTGGATCTCTCCCTCCCAACACAGGTGCATGGGTAAGGTCTCGTCCCATCATCTCCCAGCAGTACATCTGCCAGGCTGATATGGTCGGGGGTGTAAGAGAGCGCTGTGGTCATCCCCAATGAAGGAGATCTGTGGATCCCTCCCTCCCAACACAGGTGCATGGGTGAGGTCTCGTCCCATCATCTCCCGACAGTACCTCTGCCAGGTCGCTATGGTCGGGGTTGGTAAGAGAGCGCTGTGGTCATCCCCAATGAAGGAGATCTGTGGATCCCTCCCTCCCAACACAGGTGCATGGGTGAGGTCTCGTCCCATCATCTCCCGACAGTACCTCTGCCAGGTCGCTATGGTCGGGGTTGGTAAGAGAGCGCTGTGGTCATCCCCAATGAAGGAGATCTGTGGATCCCTCCCTCCCAACACAGGTGCATGGGTGAGGTCTCGTCCCATCATCTCCCGACAGTACCTCTGCCAGGTCGCTATGGTCGGGGTTGGTAAGAGAGCGCTGTGGTCATCCCCAATGAAGGAGATCTGTGGATCCCTCCCTCCCAACACAGGTGCATGGGTGAGGTCTCGTCCCATCATCTCCCGACAGTACCTCTGCCAGGTCGCTATGGTCGGGGTTGGTAAGAGAGCGCTGTGGTCATCCCCAATGAAGGAGATCTGTGGATCCCTCCCTCCCAACACAGGTGCATGGGTGAGGTCTCGTCCCATCATCTCCCGACAGTACCTCTGCCAGGTCGCTATGGTCGGGGTTGGTAAGAGAGCGCTGTGGTCATCCCCAATGAAGGAGATCTGTGGATCCCTCCCTCCCAACACAGGTGCATGGGTGAGGTCTCGTCCCATCATCTCCCAGCAGTACATCTGCCAGGCTGATATGGTCGGGGGTGTAAGAGAGCGCTGTGGTCATCCCCAATGAAGGAGATCTGTGGATCCCTCCCTCCCAACACAGGTGCATGGGTGAGGTCTCGTCCCATCATCTCCTAGCAGTACCTCTGCCAGGCTGCTATGGTCGGGGTTGGTAAGAGAGCGCTGTGGTCATCCCCAATGAAGGAGATCTGTGGATCCCTCCCTCCCAACACAGGTGCATGGGTGAGGTCTCGTCCCATCATCTCCCGACAGTACCTCTGCCAGGTCGCTATGGTCGGGGTTGGTAAGAGAGCGCTGTGGTCATCCCCAATGAAGGAGATCTGTGGATCCCTCCCTCCCAACACAGGTGCATGGGTGAGGTCTCGTCCCATCATCTCCCGACAGTACCTCTGCCAGGTCGCTATGGTCGGGGTTGGTAAGAGAGCGCTGTGGTCATCCCCAATGAAGGAGATCTGTGGATCCCTCCCTCCCAACACAGGTGCATGGGTGAGGTCTCGTCCCATCATCTCCCGACAGTACCTCTGCCAGGTCGCTATGGTCGGGGTTGGTAAGAGAGCGCTGTGGTCATCCCCAATGAAGGAGATCTGTGGATCCCTCCCTCCCAACACAGGTGCATGGGTGAGGTCTCGTCCCATCATCTCCCGACAGTACCTCTGCCAGGTCGCTATGGTCGGGGTTGGTAAGAGAGCGCTGTGGTCATCCCCAATGAAGGAGATCTGTGGATCCCTCCCTCCCAACACAGGTGCATGGGTGAGGTCTCGTCCCATCATCTCCTGGCAGTACCTCTGCCAGGCTGCTATGGTCGGGGTTGGTAAGAGAGCGCTGTGGTCATCCCCAATGAAGGAGATCTGTGGATCCCTCCCTCCCAACACAGGTGCATGGGTGAGGTCTCGTCCCATCATCTCCTAGCAGTACCTCTGCCAGGCTGCTATGGTCGGGGTTGGTAAGAGAGCGCTGTGGTCATCCCCAATGAAGGAGATCTGTGGATCCCTCCCTCCCAACACAGGTGCATGGGTGAGGTCTCGTCCCATCATCTCCCGACAGTACCTCTGCCAGGTCGCTATGGTCGGGGTTGGTAAGAGAGCGCTGTGGTCATCCCCAATGAAGGAGATCTGTGGATCCCTCCCTCCCAACACAGGTGCATGGGTGAGGTCTCGTCCCATCATCTCCCGACAGTACCTCTGCCAGGTCGCTATGGTCGGGGTTGGTAAGAGAGCGCTGTGGTCATCCCCAATGAAGGAGATCTGTGGATCCCTCCCTCCCAACACAGGTGCATGGGTGAGGTCTCGTCCCATCATCTCCCGACAGTACCTCTGCCAGGTCGCTATGGTCGGGGTTGGTAAGAGAGCGCTGTGGTCATCCCCAATGAAGGAGATCTGTGGATCCCTCCCTCCCAACACAGGTGCATGGGTGAGGTCTCGTCCCATCATCTCCCGACAGTACCTCTGCCAGGTCGCTATGGTCGGGGTTGGTAAGAGAGCGCTGTGGTCATCCCCAATGAAGGAGATCTGTGGATCCCTCCCTCCCAACACAGGTGCATGGGTGAGGTCTCGTCCCATCATCTCCCGACAGTACCTCTGCCAGGTCGCTATGGTCGGGGTTGGTAAGAGAGCGCTGTGGTCATCCCCAATGAAGGAGATCTGTGGATCCCTCCCTCCCAACACAGGTGCATGGGTGAGGTCTCGTCCCATCATCTCCTGGCAGTACCTCTGCCAGGCTGCTATGGTCGGGGTTGGTAAGAGAGCGCTGTGGTCATCCCCAATGAAGGAGATCTGTGGATCCCTCCCTCCCAACACAGGTGCATGGGTGAGGTCTCGTCCCATCATCTCCTAGCAGTACCTCTGCCAGGCTGCTATGGTCGGGGTTGGTAAGAGAGCGCTGTGGTCATCCCCAATGAAGGAGATCTGTGGATCCCTCCCTCCCAACACAGGTGCATGGGTGAGGTCTCGTCCCATCATCTCCCGACAGTACCTCTGCCAGGTCGCTATGGTCGGGGTTGGTAAGAGAGCGCTGTGGTCATCCCCAATGAAGGAGATCTGTGGATCCCTCCCTCCCAACACAGGTGCATGGGTGAGGTCTCGTCCCATCATCTCCCGACAGTACCTCTGCCAGGTCGCTATGGTCGGGGTTGGTAAGAGAGCGCTGTGGTCATCCCCAATGAAGGAGATCTGTGGATCCCTCCCTCCCAACACAGGTGCATGGGTGAGGTCTCGTCCCATCATCTCCCGACAGTACCTCTGCCAGGTCGCTATGGTCGGGGTTGGTAAGAGAGCGCTGTGGTCATCCCCAATGAAGGAGATCTGTGGATCCCTCCCTCCCAACACAGGTGCATGGGTGAGGTCTCGTCCCATCATCTCCCGACAGTACCTCTGCCAGGTCGCTATGGTCGGGGTTGGTAAGAGAGCGCTGTGGTCATCCCCAATGAAGGAGATCTGTGGATCCCTCCCTCCCAACACAGGTGCATGGGTGAGGTATCATCCTGCAAATCATCTCAGCATTTGCGTCAAGTGATTTAATGAACAATAGAAAACCGAAATTGTCATTATGAATGTACGACATGTTTGAACAGATGGGGGATTGGAATACCTTGAAAACCTTGAAATAACCCAGCGACTGCTGGCAACGGCCACCAGTTTTCTGCTTCAGAATTCACTTTTACGACTGAAGAAATGTGCAAGGGTTAACCAAAATGTGATTGGAATTAGTGCTGACGTTTCGCAGTAATTAAATGGGAAATAAGACAGATTGGTGCTATAGTCAAATTATTCAGATAGATCTTGCTCTGCTCTTTTTTAAGTTCATCTCATTGTTTATTTTTAATTATTTGTCCAATTTTCTGACCTATAATTTTACTTCCTGAAGTTTATCAATGTGTTACAGCATGGAATGACTGAAGACAATAACCAAACCTGTCATAAACGTTTGCTTGATATTTGGAATATAATGTGATGGGTCTTGGTTCACAGAGATGGATATGCAAGTTCAGGATGCTGACCTGGTCAGCTTTTTTTCTTCTCTTTTATTAAAGTAGGCCAATAATATGACGAAGTAATCAATCACATGCCAGTATAGCTATTCCTAGCCCTATAACCTGCCTCTTAGGTTAACTTATATTTACATTAGGAAATAAACAATACCTAAGTGGTTTCCCCTGACTTCCTGATGCACGGCTAAGTTTAGATCCAGATGATAACAAATGTGTAAATGCCTGCACATTTGCCAAATGTGCAGGTCATAAAGGAGTGAGTATCCCAAGGCTGAAAAATTCGTAGCCGATTTAATCTGAAATGATGTATCTTGATCAAGGTTGTCATATACACTGCAGCAGGTACTGTTATTCCCACTAATAAAATAAACATTTTACTTTGTGCACAGACCTATTAATATAACAATTTGCTAATATAATTGCTAATACCAGCATTTGTTCACAATGTAACTCCAACAATCCTGCTCTTTTGTTAAAATAATTGACTTTCAATCTCCAATTCGATGCAGTGTGTATTTAATGTAGGCTTTTAAGTTACTAAATATCCTGACATAAGAGTGATTAGAGGTTTAACAAACTTAAATACTGCTAATGACTTAGGACTATAAAACAAATGCTGGTTCAATCACCTACAGGATAGACTCCACAGTACTCGTAAATTTGCTACTGATTTATGAGATGTCTTAACTAAGATGTCCATATTTCTAAAATTATTTTGCTGATGCAGAGGTATTCAAATGAAAAGTGGTCCTTCAAAAAACAGCTGAAAGTAAATTTTATTCGAGCTGACGCCAATCACGGAACGAATCCGCAAATTGTTTTTGGTATCTTGCCACTACCGGAAGACGGGATAACTCGAGAATTCTTTTCGCGACGGCAAACATTTAATAACGTGTATATTTGTCCTGCGTCTGCAATTGGCATTTGGTTCAAAATTCTTGTCAATAATGAACTAGCAACTAAAAATTGAACCGAATAACAGGCAACCCAGTCGACATGTTCTACGGCACTTACGCCAGGCTCTCCAAAGCACACCCCTCCCATTCCTGCAAGCATAAAGAAAGTTAGAACTGAGAGCGAGCTCGCTTGAAAAACACGACCCTCCAACCTGCAGCAGTTCATCATGGTTTCACAAGCATAGAGCGTCCGAAAACACGTCACTTGTTCCTTGTCCGAGTTAGTTTCCACTGTCCCTCTGCACCAGTGCACTCCAGCCAAAGTACCTACTCGGTAACAATCGACAGGAGACATCAGCTCGAGTGTGCGAGGAGTGTGGAGTTTATCCTGGAGATCGTTGGACCCGCCATGGTATGAAACATCACGTGGGCACCCTGGTGAGTGAAGGGTGTGTGGCTGGCTGCAGGCGTGTCGCTGCTAGCCCTCAGCACGGTGCAGGGCTACCACGGCTACGTGCTGTTCGTGTGGCTGTATGGCGTGTGCCTGGGCGGCTTCCTCTACTCGCTCAAGATGTTCACCATGGAGCGCGTGCGCGCCAGACACTTCACACGCACCTGGGGCTTCGTGCAAGGTGCCGAGGCGCTGCCCGTTCTGCTGGGCGTGCCCATCACAGGTACTGGCACATACTGACCTCCGTCCTCCATGTCCAACAAATGTATCTTCCACCCATACAATCCCTCATCGCAGTTACTAACGAACCAGCTACTATGGTCTTGATACTTCTTAATCATCCCAATAAATAAGTCCCCATCCTTCTTGTTCAACATTTACACAATAGGCCCTCGTTTCCTAGTTTTTCAGATACTGTAGGCACCAAAATCTTTGTTATCAACAATTTCTAACACACTATCTGTTCATAATTCTCACGGTGGTTTGTCAAGTAGGTTAAAGCCCACATTTTCGAGGCAATTGTACATTAATGTAGAATATAAAACATTTACTTAATGTCTTATAGTTCAATATCATCTTAATAGATTTATAGCTTCCTTCTAATTATAACATTTCCAAACACACTATTTTATTGGGCGCAAAATTATCTATAAAGTTGTGAGTTTCAAGCAGATGCTAATGATGGCGACTGCTTGCAGGCTACATCAACCAGAGCCACCCCAAGGCCGGCTACTACTTCTCGTTCCTGTCGACGATGCTGGGGGCGGCACTGCTGTTCTTCGTGGGCTGCCCCAAGCGACCGGAGCCGCCCTTGTTCCCCTCGCTGGCCCTGGACACGTGCTCATGCCCCTCCGCGTCGCCGGCGCCACCGCTACGCCCGCATCTGCCCAAGAGCATCTCCTTCGCCACCACCCTGGACCTACCGGAGGTCCCTCCGCTGGGGTGCATATCCGAGGAGGCGCTCGTCGGGTACGAGTACCTGCCCGGGTTCCCTGGTCAGCGGCCACTCCGGCCCAGCAAGAGCGTGCCCGAGGGGCTGGGCTTGGCACGCAGGGAGTGGCACCGCCGGAGACCTCTACGCCACATCACAGTCATCGAGCAGATGACCACCTCGGTCTGAGCTGCGTCGTCCTCGTACCAGCTGGTCTCACACACACGTTCCCTGGCCCAGCAAGAGCATGCCAGAGGGGTTAGGTTTGGCACGCAGGGAGTGGCACCGCCGGAGACCTCTACGCCACATCAGTCATCGAGCAGATGACCACCTCGGTCTGAGCTGCGTCGTCCTCGTACCAGCTGGCTTCATACACACGCTCCCTGGCCCAGCAAGAGCATGCCAGAGGGGTTGGGTCTAGTCCGCACGTGGCACCGCCGGAAACCCTTCCATGTCAACCACCTTTATCTGCCCAAATGGTTAATGGGTCAGCAGCTGACAATGCAAAGATGCATATGCTCGATAGCCTGAGATACCTACTGTACCGGATCACCATACATGACCACTTTTCAATGGCATTTTCCTAACACTTTAAATTCTCCTGGTCAGGGATTACTTAAAGCCCAACAAAACTTACACCAGAGAACCTGCTGACCTCTCCCAAGTGGTTGTGCCACTACCTTACACCCACATGCCTCAGTATCAAGCAGATGGTGAGACTATGTCAACCTATGCAGTGCTTTCTTCAGTCAGGCATAACTCTCTCATGCACCTAGCCTGACAGAACTCCCCATGTTACGTGGGCCGGCAAAATTTGGCCGCATTTCAATATCAAAAACTAACTCTTCACTCTGCTAATTTTCAAATTGACACCATCTTCAAAACATAGTAGCGAGGTTCCTACAAATGTGCCATAATACAATCTTATAAAAATAGGTCTAAAAAAAACTTAATTCAGCATGCTAATTCCTGCATTGCCAACCAATTTTTAAATGTGCAACATTTTAGCTCTCCGTATACGGCATCAAATGGTGCCAACAAAAGTTCACAATGTAATAGGGAAACTTTAAGTATTAATTGTTGAATTGTAAAAATATGGACAGCATTATAATAAAATTACTTGTCAAAAATCAGGCCCACAGCCGGGGTAAAGTATTTTTCCAACTCTTTTTAGATTTAATTGGAAATATATATAGTATGTGGTTTAAAGTTTTGGATTTATTAACCAAATGATTCTTTAGTCAACATAGCTGGTTCAGCAGCGAATTTTTGTGGCATATGTGGAAATGTGAGATACACCTGAAAAAATAATTTTGCGTATATATTAATTATCCTCTGCATTATTTTTAATGTTCCAAGTTTCACTTTGTGCCAATTCCATATTTCAGGTGCATTTGCATCTTGAGAACACATGACTGCTCGTTATCAGGGTTAGATGTTACACATCTCTGGCAAGTACTGAAAGAATCGCTCACTTTTTTTGGCAGTACATCACAGACCACCTGGTCACGGGCTACTCCAAGGCCCCATGTGGCACATTTTCATTTTTCTTGTCTAACGTTCTGTGAAAAACTGTTTTTAAGTTCCAGATTGGCTTAAAAACATTGATTTAGTGTTGCTTAATTTTTTTCATATTTCTCACTTTTCTTTAGAGATTATTCCTACCCCCAAACCCACAACAAAATTCCTCTCGCCGCAAAACTTGCTTTGCGACAACAAAAATGCACACATCAATCTATGCCAACATTGAGTCTCATTTTAAGTGTCAGTGTTGATGTACATCATCTGAGATGTTTAATATTCACTATCACATCAACTCTGTAATCAATTATTCAAATGTGTGCAACTGCAACTAAGATGTATTTTTCTATATGTAATTTCATTACTGAATTAATGAGATGCCGGTCATTACGACTGAAGTGACATGAAATAATAACACATGATCACACTTGTCGTTTCACTTACACAAGTGTGTGTAAGAACACCAAAAATAATTTATTGTACCTTACAAAAGGAGCAGTTCAGTAGTGGTGTGCAAGAATCTGTCGAGAGAAGAGACCAATACAAGTTCAGATGCAATATTTTAGCGAGTGGTTGCTGAACGCAAGACATCAGATAAACTATATTCACAGTCCAGGACACACTCATCAGAGAATGGCAGAACCACCAGGCCTACATCACTCAATAGCACGCACCACTGCCACAGCATAGCATCATCGTTAACTGTAAAGAAGTAATTCCGCAAATTTTTAATATCGCTACGGACCAACCAATAAAAGACCACTATATTATTGTTACTATATTGTAAATTGCAAAATAATTTATTGTTGATGTTAATATATGAATTAGAAAAATTTACAGTACTTACTTATTTGATTGTAAGTCAAAATAAACATCTATAATATGTACACTAGAATTTCAATACTCCTGTTCAGAGTTACAATAAAATTCTTGCTCAAATAAAAAATTAAAATTTTACCACCAAAACCAAACTTGTTTTCATTTCTACTGTTAAGTTGAAGTTAGTTACAAAAATTGCAAACATATTATTCTCCGATAAAATCATTTAATAAAACCACAAACTATCAAAGAATTTTTTTATATCACTCAATGACTCAAAATTTACCAATGGAATATGAAATAAAACACGGTAATACAACAGAGTGGTTTGCACACATTATGAGCATGCCTTCAGATATTGTAAGGATATGTTGTGGACAGTAAAATTATAAATGTCACACATCGAATTCTCTTGCATTTATGTAGATTCTGTATTCATTACAAACACCTTTCATACTTTATAAAGTTTTTACTTGGAATCTTCCCATTATACAGGTAGATCACTTTGCCAGATTATCAACGAAATCTGGAGAAAATGCCAAATGTTGAATGCAACTCTCTAGAAAAAAGGAAACACTAAACTAAAATGACTAACAGCAACTATTAACCGAGAATCTCCACTCCAGGATGAGGCGGTGAAGGTAGGTAGGTAGTTTCTGGCCGGAGTCAGCTCGATGAACATCACGCACACAGGGTCGTGGCTTGTGTGACTTGCCGGAGATGTCACATCAACTACAGCCTGGAAGAAGCTAGGCGTGAGCTACTTGGCTTCACGTTCTAACACCCATGAGCATGGCTCTACCCTAGCCACAGCTGAGGAGGTTGTTGGTCGGTAGGATACGTACAATTGTGATGCTCCCTCACTGTGAAGTACACTCATTCAACAACACTACAGCTTCCAAATACGTACACATTTAATGTTTACTTATTACTAGAAGCAGGACTTAATGATTTTATTTCCAGGCCAATTACATTTTTTAAAAAATTTCATTTAAAAATATATAAATAAATTTTTTTTAAGACCGCAGTTTGTTAAAATGATAAGCATACTACTGAACAAATAGAATACTGAATGTTCCATGATAATTTCTAAAAAAAAAAGTGTCATTTTGACTAACAGTAAAACATGATGCACTTGTCAATATGATCTGTAATAAACATCTCTTTTTGGTAGCATATAAGATAAATCTTTTAATATTTCTGTTTTTTTGAAAAAGATCTAAGGTCATAATGTAAAAAAAAGAGTAAATTAATAATAGTAACTGTCAGAAGAATAATAGCAAACTGTTACAAATTTTTTTGCGGTACATACATCATGCTAAATAAATTACTTTCATTGACTTAATATTTATAACTTAAAAGATTACGTATTCATCATTAGTTTTGATTGAAAATGCTGATTAGTTTCATAATATAAGTTTGTTGTACTTCTGTATTTTGCGGTGGTTTCACCTGAATTTCTATGATATATGGTCATTAACTATGATGTTATACGTATATGGGTTTTATGCTTTTAACGAAATTCACCACATACTCTTGTCCCTTAATACTATTGCTAAAACAGTTTTTTGAATTAACTTTACTTGATTCGGATCACAGCATAATGTTAAACAAAAATAATATATTCTTTGTTCTTACAATGCTGCCATATTTAAATTGGTAAGTTTTTACGTGGCCACACTTGGAAAAATCAGATTCCATATTTCTTCCAGGATTTTCAAAGTTTTTCTAAAAATTATCATGTACCCTCACTACTTTTGATTAAAATTTAATAAATTGTGGTTACATCTGAACAAACAAAAACCAACCATTTAATATTACATAAAATATTTAAATAAAAAGTATTGGGTAGAACTAAATTACATGTGACAGTATTTTTTTAATTATTTAGTAGCTCTTGTAAGGTGTTTAAACATGAGTAAAAATAACCCAGTTAAATTATGAGTTCAATTAAATTTTAGTATTGAATGCTATGTAACCTGGTTGATTTTTGTCCCAAGATGTTAAAAGGCAAATCTATGTTTCTCATGTATTCTTAATTATAAAGTGATAAATTATTTTCTATGAAGGATAAGGCCCATTGCAAATATATGTTCCAATAGCTGAGAATGAAATGAAATAGATGTCATTGGCATAAACAATACAACATAGCTTATGTACACAACTAGAGTTACTCCAGAAAAGGTTTTGTTTTGAAAGGGCAAAATGTTGCAATTTAAGCATTTTTCAAAGTAAACCTTGGAAAATTTGCTGGTGTTAAATATTGGTGTAAATATTAAGAGTTAAAATTTTTAATTTCTGATTATTATTTTATTTTTGATCCTTTTGAGATCTAGATTCCGATTCAAGGGGTATATTCGAAGTACTCTGGGAATCAATATTGGATTCGACATATCACTAAAAAAAAATACTGCACTCTATCACATAATACTCACACCATTATTTTTGGGCCTCAAAATTTTAAGAAAAAAAATTCTCACATAAACGTTGCATGTTTTTGGTCCTGCTGTTAATATTCCAGGTGCTTTGTGTAAGTAGTTTCCCAAATAAAACAATGTACTTCAAAATTTAAATCTAATATTCATTTAGATATTAACGCTTACTTGTTTAATTAACAGAAATACGAAGTTGTCGGATGTGTAAATGTCATTTTAAAGAGATTTTCAAAAATTATAACCTTTTCTGTTAGTATACGTCAAATCACACCCCTGCTTTTCAAACTTGATTTTAGTATTGAATGTGTGACAATTATGCAATAAAACATGGCAGTGATATTTATAAGCGGCACGGTAATGGTTTTTTTCAAAGAACAAAGATAAATATCCCTATAAATACTTATTATTAGTGCTGGGTCGAACCCATTTTTATCTCTCGAATCAAACTCGAACATATTGAATAACAGTTTCTCCAAATCCGAACTTGAACCGAACCTTTAACATTCCATCACGAACCGAATTCGAACCGAACACTAGTCCAATTCATCGAACTCGAACCGAACTCTGAAATACAGTAGTTGGACGTTTTAGAGAATAGAATGAAGTTATTTTCGGATTTTTTAGACTTTTCTTTCTGACCGGCCGCTCAAATACATATTTACCTTATGTTGAAATAATGCAAGTTTTGCACACATAATTGATGTACGAAAATATTGCGCTCCCTTTGTTGTGCAGTTCTTTATTGCGCCCACTTCCCTAATAAATGAAATACACCCAACAATAATTGCCATGCAGCCAAGAAATATCAAGACTTTCGCTTATCCATTCTATTTTAGTAGGGGAAGTATTTCCGAATGGAGCAGAATGACAAATCACCAGATTGAGTTTATTTGATTACGTCTTTATTTATTTCACGTTAGCCAATGTCGCGACCCTCATAACATGCAAATATATCAAGCGAATCGAAGTCGTTTTCAATTGGATCAAAATAATGCATGGAAACGAGTATTGTACACAAACTAAATTAGATACCCGAAATGTTTTAAACCCGATATGGAAACGTAGTAAATACTATCTGGACAAAAAAAACAGTATGAGCAATTATTTTTCTCGTTTTGGTGGATCCTGAATACGATCCGATACACAAAAATATCGTCAATATCGGTACCTGCCGATCCAGATCGGCACAGCTCTAGTTAATATAAAGAAACAATTTTACTGTGGGAAGCTACTTAAAAATGCACTTACCTGTAGGTACACAATGAAAACGTAACACAATATTTTTGTAAGGAAATAAAAAATAAATAACACAGTTTTCAATGTCGGACTGTTGAGAATTATAAATAAACGTAGTCCTTTTACAAAGCGATTTCTTAATTCCAGCATGCACCATGCACCAACCATGAGCAAAACGCAAAACAAACAACGAAGTTAAAGAAACGGATGAACGAAAGATAATGTACGTATGTTCCGACGATTACAACTAAATAACTACGTGTGCTGTGTTAAAGAATCTATGATATCCGCATGAAATCTTTAAATGCAAAGATGACAGGCGACGCCATTTTTTTTCTGCTTACAACTATCGATAAATAATTGATTTTAACTGTAATCATTATGTGACCGATGTTGGCAACAGTAGTTCACTTTCTGTTTTACCAAACAAATACGAGTTGTGGATGTAAGATATTTTTTGTGTGGGTTCGTTTAAAAATTCGTTAATTACGTTCAATTTCGAACCGAATACGAACTCTTTGTCAGTATTTCAAACTGAACTCGAACTGAACATTTGTTATGAAATTTTATCCGAACCGAACCGAACCTAACCCTAAAGTTCGGGTTCGGTTCGGAATTCGAACGTTCGACCCAGCACTACTTATTATACAATATAAATGAGCGTAGAAAGGCTGAGGAGGTAGCAAGTGCAAGTCATACAGAAACCAAATAAAGAACGTGGGCTTAACGTTAACCACACAGTTGTTCCATTCTGTTGAAGAGCACTTGTTTTTATGCAGCAGACATTCACTGAATACATAGCTTCTTTAGACCATGTTACTGCAGATTTGGCTATTTTTAATAAACTCAGCATCACTTTTTGTTTCATAACACCTAACCCTGTCAAGATTTTGCCACCATGATAGTGTCCAAACTTGTTTGAAACTGATATGACTTGAACAGTGTTCTGATGTTCTTTCTTCACTATGCTGAAAATTCTTACATTTTCATTACCGACTTCAGCAGTTTTTAACTTTAGATTCACTCAACTCCATTGGCAATTTATCCACAGCAGAACCTGAATTAGTATCATTTGAAGCATTAAGAACTGGATATTTATCAATTTAAAAAAAATCTGAACTTTAAAACATTGTACGTACTACACACAATATTAATCCGGCAACTTCCGCATTTACGTCATTCATCACAGAAAACTTGTGTAGCATTATATCAAATGCTCTGACAAAAACTTCCCTAGAAAAAAAAAAAGATGCCATTATTCTGGTTTAAGCTCTACAACAGTCAAAGTTGAAATTCCCAATAATTAATTCACTTTAAAGTTTATGGTTGTCCTGATTTTGATAATCCACTGTCAAAACACAAATACAGTAAAACCTCGTATTTACGTTCTCGTTATTTACGTTTTCCCGCAAATAACGTCATTTTATGTAGGTGCGTTTTATTGTACATTAACTTTCGTGTTGCATTTTCCCTGAAATTACACCGCTACGTAACCAAAAAACCCGGAATGTACGTTTCAAAACACGGTAAAAATGTAAATACTCGTCACATTAGTCATAGATGTGAAAAGTTTGAAGTAGTTCGCCTATTGTCTGTAACCTTTCGTTTTGATGTATCGACAAGTTCTATGGTGCCTCTCCTCTACTAACGTTTTAATCTTTGCTGCCATAGAGAACTTTCATAGCAGAACCACAAACGGTTTTATTTATGGTGTCATAGAGCACTCTCGTAGCAGAGCATAGTCCGAAGCGCTGAGCTATCGATACTACCGGAAAGCGCTCATACACAGTACGTATATTTAGTAGTGCTGCATTATGTACAGTACATATCTATGATGGCTTTCATTGTTTACATTAGTCAACGTCCGTTTTGGTTAGCACGTAATTTTTTATCGTTCACAATATTATTTATGGCAAGATTTTGATTGAAGATGGATAGGTATAAAGTTCCACGGAATACTTTATCTATTGAAGATAAAATTAAAATTATTGAGAAGTTTGACAAGCATGTGGGTACCCGAGTTGTTTTGGCCAAGGAACTGAATATTCCTGTTAGTACTTTAAACACAGTAATTAAAAATAGGTAAATGCTGATACATTTTCTTAAGCTAAAATTTAGCATTAACTGCCAATAAAAGTGCTTTCCCACAATTTACACTTTCCCGCAATTTACACTTTTTCCTTGGGGTTCCTTGAAAAGTGCAAATAAGGGGTTTTACTGTACTTCTTTTTTTCAACACCAAATGATTTGATTTCTTAAAAAAAATTTTTGTAACAAGAAAAATTACTTATGAAACATTCTTAAGCCAAAAAACATGTACCAGTTTTCTCTAAACATTGGCAGATGCAGTATTTTCCATTTCATTTTGCTGTCAAAAGAAAAAATCCTAAATATTGGGCAATTTCCCTGACTCTTCCAGGTATTCAACAACTATTTTAATTTCCATAATATTTCCACACCTGCAGCAATGCTACAACGGAAGGAGCGGGGAGGCGGGACGGGGCAGCAAGAGAGACGACCAGAGACGAGTCAAGACAGGGCGTTTACTCTGGCTCGGCGCTACAGCTATCTGGCGGAGACGGACACCTGCCACACGCGGATGGTGTTGTCCGAGTAGCCCGCGAACAGGGTCTGGCCGTCGGTGGACCAGGCCAGCGACAGGCACTGTGGGGGCTCTGCCTTCGTGGTCTGGGTCACCACCTCCGGCCGGAGCTCCTCCACCATGTCCTTGCTCTCCAGGTCCTGCGGCACACCACACGTCCTCTTCCCTCAACCTGTCAGGCGGGTGCTTCCGGCGCGCAGTCTTCTCCCAGTGCACAGAGCGGCGACCGTAACATTACATGACCCAGAAATGAAGATATGGGTGTAATTCAAGTTCCTTTAAGTGCTTTCAAGAATCTGTACCGGTTGTTTTACGCCTAAAAATTACTCTGAAAACACGCATTTTAGCCTCTTATAAAAATACAGTTTAAAAACTTGATTCGAAATCAAAAGTATGTACTTCTCGGCCCTCAGCCAACTCTTAAATGCTTTTCGTAAGCGGACCCCGCCCGGATATCTCGAGAAGTTTTGAAATCGCGTTGTTTTTCCTGGAGCTGTGCGCACCGTGTGTATGTCCGGGTAGGCAGGGACCTTAAGGGGGTGCCTCCCATTTCAGGTCAAGATTTTATATTTACAGTAATTACAAACATGTAGACTTTTTCAATTGTTTAACTTTCACGTTGTGCACAGAGCAGTGACCGTAACATTACATGGCCCAGAAATGAATATATGGGTGTAATTCAAACCCTTAAGTGCTTTCAAGAATGTGTACCGGTATTTTACGCCTAAAAATTACTCTGAAAACACGAGTTTTAGCCATTTTAACTCTTCTAAAAATACAGCTTAAAAACTTGATCCGAAATCAAAAGTATGTACTTCTCGGCCCTCAGCGAACTCTTAAATGCTTTTCGTAGGAAGACCCCGCTCGGATATCTCGAGTAGTTTTGAAATTGCGTTGTTTTTCCTGGAGCTTTGCGCACCGTCTGTGTGCCCAAGCAGGTGGAGCCCTTAGTTCTAGGGATTTCCTGCAAACGCAGATGACCGCAACTGCAAACCTTCAGTAATTACCGCAACTCTCCGTCCAAAAACATGTGCAACTTGTCCGTCATGCACTCGGCAACAGCATGTTAACAGCTTCGGAGCATATGCCACGCCACATTGTCCAGTTTTTAATAAGCTATACACCCAACTCATTCAAAACACATTTTATGGAAAATTCTGCAGTTTATAAATTTGATTAGAAAAATATTCAATATTCGTGAATAGATCTATATTCAATTTGAAATTTGATATGAATAAAAAGTTCAAGCCTAGTAGCTTAAAACAATTAATTAGAGCAGTTGTACGGCACGAGCCACTCACCCAGATCTTGATGGAGGGGCCGAACGCGGCGCACAGCCAGTAGCGGTTCGGGGAGAAGCACAGCGCCGTGATGATGTCGTTGTGGTCGAGCGTGTGCAGGTGCTTGCCGTCGTTCAGGTCCCACAGCATGGCCTTACAGTCCTGCCAACACGCACGCCTCACAACCAACCCCTCATCGTCTCAATCCTACCAGCAGTTGGCATTGTGTTTCCCAGCAACTATTCACAGGTTTAGCTTGGTACAAAAAAAATATAAATTGTCGAAAAAATATTTAATTAAAACTGTATTTCCCAGCAACTATTTATAGGTTTAACTTGGTACAAAAAAAAACATAAAATGTCGAAAAAATATTAAATGAATACTTGTTCCAACATGACTTCATTACAACACAGATAACTAAGGACAAGATTCGCGGCACCGACCTTGCCACCGGAGGCGCAGAGCGAGCCATCAGGGGAGACCGTGACCGTGTTGAGGTAGCCCGTGTGGCCGATGTGGTTGATCTTCAGCCGGCAGTTGGTCAGGTTCCACACCTGTCAACAACACTCTCCAGCTACACCTGCGGTCTGTGACGCTCCCCTCCCCCCTCCAGCGATGCCGGGCTGCAGTCACGCTCAGTCCCATATCCGCTGAACTACGTCACGGCACATCCGGTTCAAGGTGTCATCACAGCGCAGCCAAACACGAAAGTCGGACGTCAAACAACAGGAAACAATAACAATGAAAACGGCTAACAATCATTTAATCATCCTGAAATTTAACTTAGTTCTCATGCGAGTAAACCTATTACTAGAGACCTGCAAAATTTGCGGTTTCTATGGCCTGCAGGATAGATTGCACATACCCCTGTACACTCGGGCAAATAACGCAAGTTCATTGGCTGCCGACTTGTAAGTCGTCTCAGCTGGTTTGTCTGTGATTCGTTCCTTCTTTGGTTGAGGGTTTATAATTATAACTGGTTGAGATTCGTCCAGATGAACAGTAAGCCAATAACAAAATTATCTAAGAGGTATGTGTGTGTGAATTCTAGCCTATCACCGAATGAATCTGCGAATTTTGCAGGTCTCTACCTATTACTTCTTAATTTAAAACTTTGGGACAAAATATTTAAATAATATATACACTTGCTTACAAATAATCTAAAGTACTTCTTGGGAACTTAGTACTGTAATTACATATCATCAAGCACACTTTAGACACAAATTATTTTTTTACAAGTTAGGGTTGCACAACAAAATTTTAAAAAAATATTTTAAATGAAAGAATTAAAACTGAAACTTAAGGTAACAACTTAATAATCGCAGTCAATATAGTTATAGCCATCACTGCAGCTGACTCTTCACTGCAGGCTTCGAGGGACGAACAAACAACTTGCTACTCATCAATTTGTACATTACAAATGTGTTGATTATAATAAACAAATGCTTTTGCACCCTTGAAAAATTCTAGTTATTTTCTGATATGTAGGATAAATAGACATGTTTTATTAAAGAATACATATATTTATTTTATTTTATTAAACGTTTCTGAAATGGCAGCACATAAGTAAGGTGTGCATTTTTATTTATAAATTTAGGGAAAAATTTCCAACATTTGGGACAATACAGTATTACCAATAAATACATATTCATGTTAATCAAATACAATAAATCTTTCATTTGTGCAAGTCACAGCTGTGGAAAGCAGGAAATACATGTAGTTTCTGTCTTGGTACTCAAATGATTACTTTTTTAAATTTTACGAATGTGAATATTTTTTATTGATGATAAAATTATGTTAACTGTATTTAGGAAAAAACTGAAGCTGATTAATTCCAAATTTTGATCCAAGGGTTGACTTAATACAAGAAAACCTTCAGATGCAGCGAGCATGATTTCAACATCCATAACAAAGCTAAAAACGTAGTAGAATAAAGGCACTGAATTCATAAATCTCAGCTGTCAATACTCTGAAAATCATTTCTTTTATTTTAACTCTTCAACAGGGCTGGGCTCAGTCCCATATCCGCAGACCAATCATGGATCATCATGAGGTCATAAGGATCATCATCGCCTAACCCACTGACAAGGTCTCGCACGGCTACAGTACAGAATAACTTGCCATCAAGAACCTTGTTTATCTTCAAACACACAGGAATCAAAGCAAATTAGTAGAAGTTTGAAGGGGGGAAATAAAACACAAATTTGACATTAAGGTGTATTCCCACCTGAGCACTGTGTATGCAGAGCTTCAGAAAAAAACCAAGCATATTGAAAACTGCTCAGGATATCCCGGAGGTGTCTTTACAAAAAGCATTTAAGAATATACTGGGGACTGATGAGTAGTTTCTTTCCATATTTATTTTTAAACTATAGTTTTAGAGGTGAAAATGACAAAAATGTATGCTTTTAGATTAAATATTAGGTAAGAAAACCCTCAGCACAGATGCCTGAAAGTACTCGCAGGTCTAGCATTACACTTTTATCTTCACGTCTCCACCATAAAATGTTACGGTTACTGCTCAAATCTCCTAGTCGTCCTCTGCACGCCAGTTCAGAGGCGTCACCGCGCTAGAAGCACCAGCGAGTCGCACTTATCATAACGCTTCACACTAACACTCATACACCCCTGACTAGGCGGGCCCCTAACAGATAACACATTACTTGATGTAAGTTTTTGGACATACGCCATTGCTAAGAACTTTTTCTGTTAAAGAAAAACTAGAAAATAAAAAATAAATAAAAAATAAAGAAATAAATAAATAAAAATACCCAAAAAAGACAAAAAACACAAAATTAAGCAAAAAATGCTGTTATCACAAGGATATAAACACCACAAAATATTCCGTAACAGGAACATGGCCAACAAAGAAAAATTTATTTTTTTATTTTTTTTTATTTTTTTTCTACAGACATAAATGTGCTTAGCAATGGCGTATGTCCAAAAGCTTACATCAAGTCATGCACTCCCATTGCACAAATCTTTCAAAGATAACAGACAACGCACTAACTACACGCCGACTGAACGGCAGACAATCACCTTGACCATCTTGTCCCAGCCGGCCGACACGATGATGGGGTTGGAGTGGTTGGGCGAGAAGCGCACACAGGACACCCAGTCGCTGTGGCCGTCGTCCTGCGACACACACCCACACCCAGTGTCCCACACTCAAAATTTCCTGCTCTTATCTTTTAAAACAATCTCACTGCATACACACACACAACATGTTTAAATGAAACCCTACCAAGCTAAGTCACAATCGTAATTTTAACGTTCTTTAAACCACACCACAGAGGTTAAGCGAGGTGGTTGTCTCGCACACGAGCGAGCACTGGTGAACGCACATGCTCTATCCCCTCGCCCCATCTCCCACCAGACATTCCTAACCTGTCACACCCGTGGTTCAGGAGGCAGTAGCTGACAGTGGTCGTAGGTACTTGGGAGATGCAGCAGCAAAAACTAACATTGTTTTTAAACACATGAAAAATTCACGGTGCCAGTTCAGCGACATTTACGGCGAGAGGGCGGGAGAACCACAAACACTAATGCTTGGCCACACGCACTCAAACACACACATCCCCTTCCCCTTTCACCTTCTCTTTGGTTGGTTTATTTTAAGATTCTCCCTCTTGCCCAGAACCAGGCCAGCAAACAACTTATATTTAATCATGACATTTTTATTAAAAACCAACTCAACGTAGGTATTTAAGCATGTAGTCAACCATAACAGTGCAATGCTGTTTTTTTTTCATTACCCAAAATGGAAAATTTGCATATGGGTCGCATTACATTTTATCATACAAACAATCCGCCCAGTAAACAGTGTATTTACACACCTGGATGGTGTACTAGCAGATGTAGCTTAGCAGCGCAGTTCATGATGCTTTGCACGCATAGCTGAGATATTTTAATTAAACAATTTATATTTACTCATCACATATTTATTAAAAACTACTAAACCTAGTTATTTAAGCATGTAGTCAACCATAACAGTGCAATGCTGTTTTGTTGGTAAATCTGTATTGTACGGATTAGCGCCAAAAAAAATCGTACAAATATGAAATAACTTTCATAATATGCTATCTTACGTCCTCTTTTCAGAACCGCCTGCGGAGATTAAAAATTCCAATTACTTTTGGAGATATCGAATTTTTTAATATTCATTTATTGGCGATTTTTTTAAAAAAAAAATTTAAAAATCCGATTCTGTGCTCTTTAACTTCCTCTTTTCATTAAACCTGGCGGAGATCAGAAATTCCAAATACTTTAGGAGATATGGAATTTTTTAATTTTCATGTTGTGCACTGATGCGGCGTTCAGCGGGAAGCCTACGATTCACACATCCTTCTGAACATACCCGAATACTCACGTTGGCAAGCCTTCTTTTCTTAAAATTAGCAAGAAGTAATTAAAAATACTTTAAAACACTATGGATGGTTGGTTATATTAGGTAAGTATAGCTACATTAAAAAAACTGTAAAATCATTTCATGGTTGCTTAGCAAATAACTTTTTAATATGTAGCTATCCAGCACTAGGAAACCGTTTACATGATTTCACAGTATTTTTAATGTAGCTATCCTAACCAAATCAACCATCCACAATGTTTTGAAGTATTTATAATGTAGCTAACATAACCTAATTGACCATTAGTTTTCATGAGTTGCATATTTATTTACAATAAACAAAAAAAAAAAACCGAAGATGCACGATCGGGCGTTTTCCTCTCGTCTGTTGAAAGAAGGCTTGCCAACGTGAGTATTCGGGTATGTTCAGAAGGATGAGTGAATCGTAGGCTTCCCGCGTTCACCATTGTTGCATTGTTGCTTGTTTACAAGTATGATTTTTTTTTTTCACGACGTAGTTGAACGACTACATCACGTAAAAAGAAAATTACGTGAGTTCCTACTGTTCATCCTTTTTCCCGGTTTGTTAGGTCTGGTCAGCTACATTATAAATACCGTATTTACTCGTGTATAGCGCGCCCTCGTGTATAGCGCGCACCACGATTTTTGCAACAAATTCCAAAGAAAAAAAAAATTTGAAATTTTTTTTCCCATAAATAAATTTTACTAACATTTTGTGGTACCTGATTATTTAAATTGATGTGTGGTGATGCGTCAGGAAAATACTTAAACTCTGCTATGTAGACGGAAGATAATGAAGCACTGTACGTCACAACTGGTACGTGGACGGGAGGAAGGGAGGCAGGCAGGAATGTGACACGGAGTAGATGACTCACCGGTAGCAGCTGCGAAGAAGCGAAGGAAGTGGTAGGGGGGGACAGGTGTCAACATTTTCTCTCTCTCTCTCTCTCTCTTTTATTTTACTAGCTGTAGAGGGGGAGGTCTAAAAATAAACAAGAGACCTGCGTGCTTGCACGCGCACGTGTGTGTGTGTGTGTGTGTGTGTGTGAGAGAGAGAGACCAGGTTGTGTGTGTGCGTGTGTGTGTGTGTGTGTGTGTGAAAGAGAGGCCTTGTTGCTTGTGCGTATGTGTGGGGGCTGGCCAGAAACGTCAACAATCACCCGGCAGTTAACGACTTCCACTCCTCCCCGCCTCCCCCCCCCTCCAATTTTTTTTTTCCGTGTATAGCGCGCATCCTTATTTTTTTCCTTTACTTGAGGGGAAAAAAGGGCGCGCTATACACGAGTATATACGGTACTTTAAAAGTAAACAACCATTAAAATTAATTTTATTATTTTTAATGTCCGTTCAGTTTCAAAGTATTTATACTGTAGCTGACCTGACCTAATCTACCTTTGTCCCGTTTTGTTAGGTCAGGTCAGTTACATTATAAATACTTAAAACCATACAAGTAAAATTAATTGATATTATTTTTAATTTCCGTTTATTTTGAAGTATGTATCATGTAACTAACCTTACCTAATGGAAAATTTCTGTTATTTAGGCATTCACGCACACACGGCAAAATATAAAATGGCGTCTGTTGAATGATTACATAGGGCTTGTATTGCAAAATAAGAACGGCGATATCTCCAAAAGTAATTGGAATTTTTAATCTCCGCAGGCGGTTTTGAAAAGAGGACGTAAAAGAGCATATAATGAAAATTATTTCATATTTGTACGATTTTTTTTTGGCGCTAATCCGTACAATACAGATTTACCGTTTTGTTTTACTACCCAAAATGGAAAAATTGGCATATGGATCGCAGTACATTCTATCATACGCGAGTGAACAGTGTTAAGTACGCACCTGGATGGTGTACTTGCACTCAGCCAGAGTGTTCCACAGCTTGATGGTCTTGTCCCGGCTGCCCGACACTATCTGCCGGTTGTCCACCGAGAAGGCCACGCTCAGCACGTCCTTCAACAAGCACGCACCCCGCTGCCCCCTCTCCGCTCGCCCCCAACTGTGGCTGCCAAGTCACGGCTCCAACCCACAATTCCTTCAACCATGCTCCACGTATGCTCTTGTCAACGAGACGTAAGGCCCAATATAATAAAAAAAAATTAATGAAATCTTTTATTTAAGAGCAAAGACCATTTATAGGCACTGCACATAACCTAAAAGATTTCTACAACTGCCCTGACATTGCGACGTATACAAATTGACAATAAATGATACTGTTTCAGCATCTACATGCATTAAAAAATGTAATGTTTGACGTGAAAATGCCTATTCGTTCATTAGTGATAATGGGACGAACTTTCTTGTGTGACAAAATACAGTAAGATTTGAATCTCTAAAAACTACCAGACTAATAATGTGCCAAAAATGGTTGAGCCCACAAGAGATATATCATGTCTGTACATGTTTGTCACTCTGTATTTATTTTGCCTATGACATCGTAGCAGTGTAGTCGCATGTGTGTAATTGTTACAAATGAGCTTTGTGTAAAGTTATAAATTGGTGTTGTATGGAAACACATCAAACTAGGGCATTTATTAGGACATCATTGTGAAGAGCTTGCGTAGCACCATTAGAAGCAAAAATGAGACAATAAAAACATTTGTTGGAATATAAACAAAAATTGGGATTAAAATGAAATAAAGATATTGACTCATTACTCATAATTATGTTCAGAATTATAGAAAGCCAAAGTCAGGAAAGCTCACGTCAAAAGGAATCCAAAAGGACTAACGTCCAGTCGAACGAATGCAAGAGCTACAGCAATATCAAAAAGGACATGAAAAACCGCGCTAAGAGATTACGTGGCTGGCCCATCGGGCACACGGCGGCCAGTGGGTCCAATAGTCTACGAGGATGTGCAGGCATCGTAGCCAGACAACACAGAACACAGTATGATTTGATCCAGACATTTTCATGAAAAATCTACGGCGCAGACTCAAACTGCACCTTTCTATCTTTTTAATTATTCGTCAGTCACATTTCATTTTCACAGGGCTAAAAAACTGGTTACTAAACAGCTGTTAAGCTGCAGTATACAAATATAACACTAATTTTGTGATGTGAAATGAGCAGATGACAGTCGGGAGTAAAAAATTTGTATATATAGGGAAACTTGTTATCAAACAGTTTCAAAAGGTGGAATCTGTCAATATATGTATTTCTGAACCTACTTGAATACAACCGATTGAATGGGTTGAAAAAAAAAAATTACAAGCACAAGCTTCTACTTACGTGCAGGCGTACACATCCACTTCAACTATAAAAAAAATTGTAATAAAAAAAAGCTTCCGTTTTTTTCACTGGGCGGCCGCGCGCGCACCTTGGTGTGGTCCTCGAAGCGACGCGTGGTCTTGCCCGCGGCCAGGTCCCACAGGCGCAGGGTCTTGTCCCAGGAGCCCGACAGGGCGTAGTTGCCGTCCGACGAGAGCACCACGTCGCTCACGAAGTGCGAGTGGCCGTGCAGGCGCTTCTGGGGCACCCCGTAGTTGGCCTCATCGCGCGTCAGCTTCCACACGATCAGCGTGTTGTCTGCCACAATCACAGCTCTGTCACCAGGTGGCGAGTGGTCACAGTGCAACAACTAGCCTCGTCCCGCGTCAGCATCCACACGATCAGCATGTTGTCTGCCACAATCACGGCTGTCACCAGGTGGCAAGTGGTCACAGTGCAACAACTAGCCTCTCCACACGATCAGCGTGTTGTCTGCCACAATCACCGCTGTCACCAGGTGGCGAGTGGTCACAGTGCAACAACTAGCCTCGTCCCGCGTCAGCTCCCACACGATCAGCGTGTTGTCTGCCACAATCACGGCTCTGTACTCACGGCTCTGCTTCAACCACCATTATCACCAGGTAACAAGTGATCACAATGCAAATAACTAGAGATCCAACCAATTAAATTATATGGTTGACAAATAAACATGAAGCACCAGTTACCATAAAGGCCCGTTTACAATAGCAATGTCCTAAAATGTGTCCAAAGGACACTCGTCGCTGATTGGTCCATGTGACCCTCTGACGTCATGCGTCAAGTGGGCGAAGGTCCGAACCTAACTGGTCCGAAGACATTCGTCAATTTGAACTTTTTGTCCCAACCTGTGTACTTCGGACACAGAACAAGAACAGAACACTCACGATATTTGAATTTCCGGTTCCCGTTTGAAAATGTGGTGTTTGTTTTTGTTATTGAAGGAAATAGAAGGTGTTGTAATTCAAGAAGAGCAAGACGACATTTAAATTAGTGCTGTTCGATTGCTGTTATATCAGTTCATTTTTTTGGATTTACATTTGCCACTTTGCCTTACTGAATAAATATATAAAATTAAACTCCCACAACTTTCAAAAGTTCAATCTCAAACTACAAACCATCAAAACAATAAACAAAAACATTTTGTTTGGCACATTTACTGCGCTCTGGTAGCAAATTTAGAAATCAATACATTCGGACATCGGACATCGCAATTGTGGACAGGGCAGTTTTCGGTGAGACAATGTGACGTCACTCACATTCGGATAAGGACACGGACCACGCACAGGTTCGGACTATTTTAGACGGACCTTAAGAGAACTAGTTACTGCAGAAGCACAAATACTACCCCAGATGCACCAGTTGCCATAAATAACATGATATTAATTGGATGAATTAAATGTTACTGCACTACTACAGAAAAACCACAACCCTTACAATTTTCCAGACTTTTGATTAATGTGTATCTAAAGGCCTGTGTAGGACACTACCAAACAATACGCAAAATGAGCCTATTAGGGCTCCCCACACCATCTGTCCTCAATTTTCAGTCGGAACTGCCGTTGTGTATCCAAGGACGGTGGACTAAACAGCTTGAACAGATGGCACTCAACCAAATTGGACTGTTAGCTCAAAATTAAGTCCAAAATGCCACGTGTCCAAAATGTCATGTGTGGGAGCATTATCTCACCAGTACAAAAAAATCTATCAGCTTAAAAATCATGGCTGACATCTTATTTACTCTTCGGTTGCATTGCTATTTTCTTTATAATTAAACAAACAGTTGCAATTGTAACATCTAAAGTTTCTACCAAATTCTACTATTAAAGGATACGTCAAAAACAAACAAGACAATTGCGCATGGGTAAAGCTTCAGTTCTGTTCAAACTGTCAATATAGGTTAAGCAGTCCAAAATGAGAGCTGGAAGAATGTGGGGACGTTAATACCGCATTCAGTGAAAAACTTGGAAGAATGTGGGGACCTTAATACCGCATTCAGTGAAAAACTAGCCATGACAGACAGCACAGTCCAAGAGCAAAAGCTCTATTTAAGAATAAATCATAATACACTCCACTCTACAAAGATCACAACTATTCAGGAAACGTAATAACTAACATTCAAACTTTACCTAGTAATACGTAAATTATCAAAAGAACAATAGTAATTAAGTACGGAAATGTAAAATATTTTCTTACCTCGAGAACACGACAAAATTGTGTCGGGATACTTTGGATTCGTCGCTATTTGCGTAACCCAATTATTGTGGCCACGAAGAGTGCCACGTAACTGAAGTGTTTCTGCCATTTTTCAGAGTTTTCCTAAGAAACTTGCATGGATCAATACTGATTTAATTAAAAGTATCTATCCTTCCACAACTCAACATCCATACACACTTCAATGTAAAAGGAAACAGGAAAAGGAGTCAGCACCATAGAGTATTAGCAAATATTTGGTACTAAGCATAGAGTAAACTAAGAAATACTAAATATAAAATAAAAACGGAAACAATTATAATATATTTATAAAGTAAAAGTAACAATTTGTCACGTTAATGCCCTTTGGACGGTGAAGTTGGGTTCGTAATGTTGTGGAATGAACTAAGAATTGGGAAAATAACATGATGTAGTCAGGTGCCAGCTGATCCAAGAATTAGGGAAAACCGTTCACTAACTCATGGTAGAGTAGTACATATATGAAAGAAAATGGGACCTAGTCAGTATATATATTTTTAATAATATACAATTGTATATATTTTATATTTATATATAATTATTGTTATTATTTATTTTTTTCATTTCTTACTTGGCAAACATATTTAATTATATCAATAATTTACAATAATACAGCACAGGTATACAACACATACAGGGCTTTAACCACACATATATTTATAAAACTATAAAAATTGACATTAAAATTATTTATCCAATAGTAACATTAAAATTTTAATAAAAAGAACACAAAAATCTCATATTCTCCCTATTTAAAATTAAGTTTGTTTAGTTTACAAATGTTTGTATTTTTTAAACACACACACAAAATAACATCAAAACAATTGAGTTTAAATTCAAATACAACTAAACGAAAACAAAAAAAAATTAATCATAATTCATAATTCTCCAAGACCCTGCGTCACATATATACACACGGATGCCGATCGCCGCTGCTCCATCTAAATGTACAAGACGCTTGGCTCTGTCGACGCATTAGCAAGGTGTGTGTGGACAGAGTAGGGCCGTTCGCCATGCCGAACAATAGACAGGGGCAGGGCAGTACAGCGGGGCAAGAGAAGCAGTCTCTAATTCTGTGTTGACTATCAATCGCGCGAAAGTCACAACCAGACCTTTTGTTTTTTACTTTTCATAATGACACAAGTCTGTGTGGCTCCTCTGATTACTTACATTTATAAAATTACAATATACTTTGAATCTTTATGCTGGCCAAATAATCTTGAACATTAATAAGATTTTTGTAAAACCCAGCAGGATAACTTAGTACTCCCTCCGCTAGAACAGGCCTTTATGGCCAGCGGTCGCCTCACCGGGGCGTGAGCGCGGACGTGCGCGAGACACGAATGCAATCAGTGTCGGGTGAGTGCAGTGTAGTTCTGTGCGGTTAGCGGACGCCACTACTGTCACGTTGATTGCCGCCCGTGCAACAATCGATAGGGCTCTTTTCTGTGTTAAGTATGTTTATTTTATAGTTATGTACTTATTTAATAGACAATGTATTTCATTGATAATAAACATATAACTATTCAATGATTTTTTTAAATGACCTGACTTCGCTCAAAGCCATGGCTTCGCCTTATTCGCAGTTACAGGGTCTTTTTGCAGGAGACCCCCCCTGTCGCCATGGCCTTCAGGGTCACCTACAGTTATCCGCCTCTCGGCGACAAGGTTAGAGGCGCGCGCCCCGCAGAGCCCATCAATCTTTGTTCTCTTTGACGTCGTACCGTCTATGATAGTAAGCCCGGTCTCCACCCTGCCAGTACGTCCCCGCTGCCGGAACGCAACCTTGCATCACATCCGCAGGAGTCAAGTTAGTGTGTCCATAACTAAGTAAGTGCTCCGTGCCGTGTATTAGGCCCTGTATTATGAGTACCTACCTGTGTATTTAATTGCCGTAATAATTAATGGAAAGTCAAAATATTCACAAAAGATAGGTAGCGTGTTATTAAGTATGTGTGTGACCACTTAATATTGTTTGCCGCCCCAGGCCAGATATAATACAGTTACGAACTAATGTGGGGAGAATAAGGTTCGTAAGGGTTAGCCCAATTAAGTTTTATTAATTACTAATATTTACATTACTAATAAACTATTGTACGTAAGTGTCTTACCACCAATAACTTGCAATTAAAAATGTTTATTCACAAGTCACTCAATGTCTGTCCAGTTCTACAGTTCGCACTTCTCAATAGAGCTGGGCTCAACAGTGGTTCACCCCTTACCTCGCACCTGTCCACACACAGTCTCTCGCCACTCAGTTGCACTCTCTCGATCCCGTCACTCCACGTCACGCCACTCTCGAGGGCGTCTCTCACCCTCTTCGTCCATGTCACACTTCCCTTCACTCGCTTAACTCTCCAAATTCTCGGAACTGCAGCGAAGGCTGGCGTTATCACTTATATCTTCATGGTGTCCTCCTCGAACGGATGAGAGCGACTGTGATGCGTCACCTCATCCCGGGCCGACCTGACGCCCGGAAAGTCCAGAAAGGCCGCATTTATCGTCCCAATTTTTTTCTCCCGCCAATAATAAGATATACGTTGTTTTTATTTTTTTTTCTCCCAGTTTAATATGTTGCCCATGAACTACTTTTCCCGAATAAAACTGTGTATTTTAAAGTTGAAAACCATTATTTGTTAGGATATTACCGGTTACTTACCTAGTTAATTAACTGAAATACGAAGTTGGTGATGTGTAAAGTTTCTTTCAAAGACGTTTTAAATCTTATATCTGCGGTGCATTCATATTTGTTTAAGTTGATTACGGTACAGAGTGAGCTCGCAGTAGTCCAATATTGATTTTGATAGCTCGCTGATTGCAAGCAAGCGCAAGCTGTCTCGTGCCAAGTGAACTACATTTAATAGCCCGCATTCTTTCGTGATTACTCTGCACTATGACGATGGAATGGCGAGATTTCACCAAGAATTATTAAATTATGCTTTAAGTTTATGTTTTATCAAAATCTCACCTAGACAGTGACATTCCCCTTGTTTCGAAGGCCAAGTGTGAAAGTTTCAACTCAATTGGATGAACGATGTGTGAGCACAGAGTAGACGAACACACATTCATTTTCATATATAAGATTAAAATTATACAAAAATTATACACGTATTACTTTAACAAAAAATAAATTTTTAATGGATAAGCAAAAAGCATCTTTCAAAGCACTCTCACAAGAACTAAGTAATACCTTGACGTCGACCCAGGTGTCGACCCAGCTCTCACAGCCCGCCGTTATGCCGCGCCAACGCCTTCTCCTGCCCAGGGTTGCGTGTGCGACGACGGTGTTGTGCGGCTAGGGCAAGGGGGGGGGGGGGGGGGGGGGGAGAAGAGAGGTTCACGCGCCAGTGAAAATTAATGTAAATACTTAATAACCGGACGGGACGAATCGTTGTATATATTTTTTAACATTACTTATTGTAACTTGTGTATATTATTATTTGAAGGGTAATTGTGTAATAAGTTGTGTTTGTTCACCAGGCGCCAAAGCCGTGGCTTCCGCCTGTGACCAATCAGCGTGTTCCGCGGGCTCGCAGGAGGGGAGGGGACGCGGGCGCTCGGTCGCGCAAGGCGGGGAGGCAGGCAGTCGGCAGCTGGGCGCTGGAGACAGCGGACGTGTCTGCGGCATCGCTCCAAGACGGTGAGAACGGGCGCGGTGTCTCGCTGGAGTTCAGGCCTTGCCGAGAGGAAGTAATTCCTACCTCACAGTCGTGTTGTCATTTAGGCGAGTGTGTCACCGAGTCATTCAGTCGCCGGCGTGCAGTCAGTCACTTCTCTCGCGTGCGTGTTTTCTCCGGTGGTTTACGAGTCGCAGAGTTCTGTTAGCGGACTGGATTTTCGCCATCGTTTGCACGATAATTTACGGGCCCTCCCGGGCACCGTGTTGTCTGGTCAGTCGTTCAGCTTAGGAAGGGAGTCATATAGAGTTCAAGTCTTAGCGACGCGGGTATTGCTCGTCACGAACGGGACGTCACGTATTTTTCCCATACAGTAACAGTGCGCGGAACCGGGCTTCCCCCTACAGAATCAGTGACAGGCGGGAATGCGGCAGCCCCTTGTAAAGGGTTTGATTTACCGTATATAAAGAACCTGGAAACTGTCTTCAAGTGTGTCAATTGCTATCCTGGTGACTAACCATTGGAAAAGAAAAAACCAGGATGTCCAAACCAAAATTAGAACATAACTTCTTCAGGATGAGATTTGCAACATTTTACAGTTGTGTCAACTCATTCAGTTTTATGTGGAATCCAAAATAACTCTCTCTCCAATGTTATTTGTTTCCTTGTGTTGCAAGACAAATATTTAAAACTCGGGGAGAAAATAGGTGCAACTTTTCATGTTCTCCAACACATTTGGTTTATGTTACTTAGGAAGAAAGGCTCCAGAATGTCCTAATACAAATATATAAACATAAATCATAAGTTTTTAAATTGAATGTGGAGAGAAGAGCAGTTCACAAAAAACAGCAAATTTTCCAATTTTTTTTAAACAGAGATTTCTAAACAGTTACAGGCATGGAAACCTGCGTTGTTTAGTTGTTATGCCCTGATTCTCTTTCCATGTTATCTACTGCATGTTAAATTTAAAATTGTAAATAAAACTAAAGACAATAGCTACAGACAATAAATAAAAAACATATTTATATTTTAAAATGGTAATTTATTTTTTGCATTCTTTTAAAGAAATACAGATAATTTTTTTTTTCTTTTTAGTTTTGAAAAGTAATCTTCACATTTGCAGATACTGGCACCTTGAAAACTGTTTTGACAAAATAAGTGAGTGGTCTGAATGAACGGAAAGGCACAGACAGGGTGCAATGGCGAGACAAACTGCCACTCATTAACTACACAGGCTACAGTAATTAGGTAATCCCAGCAGGGAGAATGGTATTCTGTGGTAATGCAATCAAGTTTATAGTCCAATATTACACACTAGAACGTCGAGGCTGTAGGTTCTAAAAGCAGCAATTGGCTTTCGGCTGCCACTAACTTAGACAATTCGAGGAATAATTTCTGTTTGGTTATTATTCCTATTTAACATTTACCGTACAAAGCTGAAAAGTATGACCATTAAAGGTTTGAATACACAAAGCCAACTGCTGGAAATGCTTGTTTGACATGGTCTCGTCACAGCGTGACATAACATCTCTCTCTCTACCCACATTATTCCAGATAGCTTATAAACACACTCATTTGCAACATATTATTTACACAACAATAATCCACATGTTAAAACCATGACAAAGAAACACACAATTTTTTTTGCACTGCTGACTTTTCTCTAAAAAATAAAGAACACAGCACGCAGCAAACAAAATCTACAGCACAATTAAAAAACACAATGAAGCTGTTTTCTGTACAACTTGCACAATACCACAAAAAACTATGACTACAAGGCAGTCACATTATAAAAGGATCTTAAGCTGAACAAAATATTACAAAAAAATAATGTTTCGTTAAAAAAATACACAAATGAAGTAGTATAGTTTAGGTGCAAAATTTCAGGAACTTTATTGATGCCTACAGAGATGGTAAAGACATGTTTTCTGAATAGAAAATATTACAATTTGTAGAAACGGGCAAACTTGTTTACAGAAATATGCCAGATGTGTGTTTAAGGAATAGCTGACTGGCTGTTTGCAATCTGTAGACACCAATCACGAAGCTCCAATAGGAACATTACTTCTGGCAACACCATTACACACACAGATGTGACTTATTATGTTGCCTTGCGACACAGAAGTGTCTGCTATTTACACGAACAAGTGAATGTCAAATTGCAGATAGTGTTGGAACACAGAATAATTCAAGGAAATCATTAATCAATACAACTTATTCACATCCCATCGAAAGCATGCTGCATTTTTTTCATTTAATAGATTTGTAGTCCCAAGTATTGCCACTACAATGGTAACATACACCTACAACATGTAAAATACTGCAGCAAAAAATAAAAAATAAAAAAAATTGGCTCACCAATCATGATTTCCAAGGTTTTACTCTACAAAAATGTTTTCATTTGGCAAAACTCCAAAAGTACAATTACCATATTTCTATACTTTTTACCACTTTTTTTTAACTGTATCAACTGCTTGTGTAATTCAATAGAAATGATCAAATGATCAAAAGTGCTAATATTTACTTCCATGCAAAATCTTACCACAATCTTTCACCTGTTGCAGACAACTAGAAGCAAAAAACTCCTGCATTATTGCTAACTTTTTAATCTCTAATCCACTACTAATCACAAAAACCTGTTCATACAAAAATTTGCCTTTCCACTTACGACTATTTAATTAGTTTGATGTTCCCTACAAATTTTTTTTTCTGTTTGAATGGTCACACAGTTTTGAATCAAGAACCCTTAAATTATTTTATTTACAGTCAAAATGTTATAAAAATCTCTTGTATCAAGATCAAAAACTTTGTTTAAATTTTACACAGATTCTATTTTCATTTAAATAGTTTAGCTAAAAGATCTGTAAAATAATATTAAAAACTCCACTTTTATACAGTTTTATGACAAAACCAACATACCTCATAATTTTTTATGCACTGAATACAGTTTTTGAAATTCTTAAGATATTACAAAACTAGACTCAACTACAAATGTCTCGACACTACTCTAGATCTAACAGTGCCAAAAAAAAATTTCTAACTATTCTGTAAGTAGTTGCTTGTAAGAAAACTGTAGCTCTAACTACAAATATCATTCTTCAAAACGAAGGCTCGAGAAAACACAGCTAGAGAAACATTCCATAACATTCTAACTACAAAAGTTTCAAATCTGTGTACAGTTTAAACAATTTCATCAAAGAATTGATTAACAGATCAGTCCAAAAGACAGGTACATACATTGTTTCATTCCGAGGACTATATAACCGCAAAGTGGCCACTCATTCCATGTGATGAAAAATCCTTTTCTCAACCACTACCACTGAGATCAAAATAGATAGCTAATTTGTACTCTAGACAAACAATGGGGGAGATAATAATAATTATAATAATAACTTATAAAACAAAAAAGCAGCATGAAAGCAAACCAAGGCTAATATTTACAACGGAAGCCGTGTGCAACGGATGCCGGCGACCATGCCTCTTAAGTATTACATCACTACGTGCGTAAGATTCTGGTAGGTCTCTCTCCAGCCACGAGACACACCCACCCATCTAGAAACATACACGAACACCGATCTTGTCCTCGCGCCCAATCGCAACCGCTCTCTAAGTCTACAGGGACAACGGGCTGGCTTCTGTGAACTCGGGCCGGGGGGGGCCAACGTCGGGCCAACGTCAGACCAACGCAGTCTGCTCGCAAGCTGCGACACACAGAGAAAAATATTTTCTTTTTTTTGAAACACGATCACACCAGCGGCGGGAAGCAAACAACACAACCACACGACCGCTGCCACTCTAGCCCTGGGCAGAGCCAGCGGAGAGAGATGTCGCTGGCACGCGGGGGTGGCAGAGATCTCCACCGGCCCCGCTCGACACTCGCCCACGTACAAGCACTCTGGAGGGGAACGTGATGTACGAAGAAAAAAACCCTTCTGACCCTGGCTACCTACAACCCCGGCAGTTGAAAACTCAAACCCACCTTCTACTACGCGAGCATCATAAAAATAAAAAAAAACACTTAAGAGGAACTTTTTTTTTCACTTTGTACAAAAACCTCGAAAATGTGCCGACATACAAAAAAATTACAAGAGTTAAAAATTATGTGGTAAATATAAATCTGATCTCCTAAACGTACTAAATACTACTTATGCATCTATCGAGTAAAATGACAAAAAAAAACATGTCTGTAGCAATCACACATGGAACTATTTGGCTAATTGAAAGTTAGATGTGCATTCAGCACATGTTGGCAAGCTAACTTGAAGCTATGATATATAATGATTCAAGTTATATATACATATATAGCTACAGGTGAATACAGCTAGAAACCTGAAAATGAAACATAAAATTCAAGCAGTTAAAAAAAGTATGTAAATCATTGCTAACTATTAAAACAGGCAAATATTGCAGTCTGAAAATAAATATATTTCTTGTAACCCCAACACAATAAAATGAAATGCAAATATAGTATGAAAAAAAATGTATTTTTTTAGTTACTGAAAAAATTTCAATATTTCCAACTATAGTATTATGTGACGTTACATTAAACATTAATTTCATACAGAAAATGTAAATTTAAAAACACGTAATTCATAACCAAGGTAAAACACTTAACACAGATGGACAACAGGAAACTCTCAGAAACACAGTAAGTCAATCACTTGGGTTTCTGTAACACAAATCCATCATTATACCATTTGAAAAATTACTCCTCCAGCGCACAAAAATAATAGCATCAAAGTTGCGATGTTGACAAAAACAGATAAGTTTCAATGCTACAATGGTCCTCAATTCACTGTGTAAAATACTGTCCACGACGTTCACAAAACTAGCTCCAGAAAATAAAACTGTATGTACAAATATGCCTGTCCTACACGACGAGTTACCCTAGGTACACGTATTTACACGCCCCGCGCACTTCCGGGCACAGCAAAGTGAGATTTCTCGGGATCCATGCAACGTCCGCGCACTGTCCCCTTAAATCGCGAGCGAACATGCCGCTAGCACAACACACACCAATCACCGTCCGGCATGCTTCGGTTAGTGGAAGCAAGCGCGCGGTTTGGCCGAGAAGCGATAGGTCACAGGTAGGTCGACTCGCCTGCAAGACAAATAGGACGGCCAGCATCAGTACAGGAGTACACCCCCCCCCCCCCCCAAACCACCACACAACCACACCCCCCGTCTCTCGATACAGGATGTCCGTAGGCAAGCCTTCTTGGATCCACGACAGACATGCAGGAAGAGGTACGTACAAGTCCTACAGTTTCCACATGCAGATATACATATAAATTTCAATAACAGAAAAGAAATACACAAACACACACACAGGAAAATAAATTTTTTTAATTGTCTCTAAACGTCTAAACACATTGCTGGTTGCATCAGCGAACAATAAGTTGGTGGCTTACAGGTTGTGACTGGTGGACTTACAGCAGATACAAAATCCAGCATGGCGATACGAAACGTGTAAGCCGAGATGTTTGAATTGGTCGAGCGAAATAGGTAAGGTTGACTTAACGGAAACATTTGAGAGAAGTTCTTGGCATGTTGAGGAGCGTAAACTGTCCAGATACAGCTGTGAGTGATGGGCTAGTTCCCCCGAATCCAGCATTTATAGCTGAGTGCAAACTAAAACGGATGATACAACTGTTAATTGACAATGAATTAACTGTCAATGAATGCTAATCAAAATCATATCAACTGGTAATTCATTTCACAATTAGTTAAAAGAATCACGCTGTTTGGATTGATAATCTTAAAAGTAAGAAAATGCAGCCAGATACACTCTAAATGTTACTGCACAACACAGAGAGGCAGTGGTGGAAATCCTTGTTTACCAGAATTTAAGAGCTGTAAAACAGGGGAGGCCAACCTTTAATAATGACCGCAAATAACAAATTAAAAATGTGACACTGGACACTGCCAATGAAAAGTGCATCCACTTGCATTTATGACACACTTGCCAATCACATGCAAACTGCAGTAGCTTTTCATTCGAAATTAATGCACTTCACACCCCATTTTCATTGGTCTTTATCGCTCAGCTGGACACCCCGTGTAGACACGCACCACGCAAGTAACGATACTAAAACTAGAACATGGCAACCTACATATTGAAATTTAAGGACCGACTCAATAAGTAAGAAGTCCAAGTCTGTGTTTCAACCCGGCAATGACTGTCACACTCCTACCGTAGCTCACGGACATCCTGTATTACGGTCAACACTTACACACACAGCACAAGTGGGTGGAAAAACAAACACTTACTGAACGGACATCCGACAACATCCTAGTACACTTGGACACGAGTGAAACACAAGACCACTTCTCTTCAGAAACATTAAAACAATCCATCTTGAATCTACTATGTACTTTGAAATCACACAGAATGCTGAATGCTTAATGCTTAATGCTTCAAGTTTAATACCAAATAAACATAAATTAGCAATATAATTTTTGTAAAAGATTTACTATCAGGCCACACAAAAGTCTGACACACACTGTCTGCAGCCACGGTCTGTTGTCAAACTACCAGTGGTCCCGACAACCTCGCTACTGCGCTACTGGCTAGTCGACAGTGGGCGGTACCAGCGTGAACAAACCACCAGTGCATACAGCTCGTGCTGATTTCTAAAGTTATGACATGTTCCCTCATGAATCACTTCAATAGACAAAAGCAGAAGATTAAACTTTGAGGGCCCCGCCTACCCGGGCACACACAAACGGTGTGCAGAGCTTCAGGAAAAACCAAAACTACTCAAGATATCCGAAAAGCATCTGTTTACGAAAGGCATTTAACAATTCTCTCAGGGCCATTAAGTAGTTTTGTTTCCGAACTAAGCATTTTTACAAAAGTCATATTTAGGCATAAAACGACTGGTACAGATTCTTAAAAGCACTTAAGGGACTTTTATTACACCTTGATCTTCGTTTCTCTGCCATATGTTACTTTCACTGCTAAAATTTCAGTTTCTCTAAGCACAAAGACAAGACTACACGCCAGTCCACAGCCATGTGCATAGAGGCGATACCGTGCTAGAAGCATCACGGAGTGTCGCACTTTATCACCCCGCCTTACTCACACACATACACCCCTGGCTTGGTGGCCCTCTTAAGCATTTTTTTTTTACAAATGTTCACTGCTGATAGAACTCGCCCGTACAAACTCCTTGCAGGTAATAGAGCCCTCAAGCAAAGCTGCAAGTGTACCCATGCAAGTGAAGACGCAAAATGAAAAGCCACAAACCAAAATGCAGGCTGAACGGCACAGAGACAATGGCGGTGGCTAGCATCAACTAAAAGTTCTCTATACTGATCACTACGGCCGAATACGTCGATAGGAAACACACGAAAAACTTTGCCAAAGTCAGCAACCTACGACTGGATGATACCAATCTGACCACATAGAGCTCACATACGTCACTGAAAGAGGTTTGCCGCATCCGACTGCTAAACCAACAAGGATTTCACAAGGCAAGACTTGTTGAATACTTAGATTGTAAATATTTGTTCTGTTGATTTGCAAAATATTCTCTTTACGACAATTACGTCGATCGAAATTCTTGTGATCTTCGACCACAATACCGATGGTCGCCCGGACCCACGTGCCAAGACTCCGCCCAAGAGTAAGCTGAAAAGCAGCACGCACGCAAACTTTATTCCAAAGACAGCTTTGTGACACACCTTCCGCCAAAGAACCAACACAAGTCATGCAAGAGCAAACTGTCGCGAACCAAACAGACATAACAGTATCGATCGCAGAGAAGCACATTCTGCAGGTCAGCATGCAACAGTGTTGGGTTCATACAAGAGACAACATACAAAATACCCAACAAGACAATAACCAGTCTTCCAATAACTTGAGTTCCTTCTCAAGTGCATTTCTTACGAAGTCATCAAGTCTCAACTACTAGTAAAGTGATTTAGATGTTGTTAGGCTGTAAACCGTACTCCTTACTATCTAGTGCTGAAATGGAATAAAATTCAATTTTAACATTATTCAAACGATAAATCTTTATTTAAATACCCAACCACATTTAATAATTAATTTCTTCACACTACTACAATTCTTAACTGTTATCTGCAATGATAGGACGTTATTTTAACTGAATCAACTCAACCGTAGTTTTATTGCTAAAGCCTCATTTTCTTGTTAAAAGTAACAACTACATATGTTTTATTTTGGTGCCAGATGCTTTATTCGTACTATTTTTTATTTGCTCAAATGGTCGTATCAGTGAAGTAGGTTCTTATTTGACTCTGGACATGTCAACCCAACAATTTAATCATAAAAATGTCTAATTTTTTTTGCACAGGACTTTTAAACATGACTTTAGCACAAGCCAAACATTAAATGAGTAATCTGCTTTTAATTACAGGTGTTTCTAGCAATGTAGATAACTCAGATACTCATGAAATTATTTTCTTCACTTAATTTCAATCACACATTTTCAAAAAAAAAAAAAAAAAAAAAAACTTACAAAATAAAAAGGATAAAAATGTGATTCTTTCGTAAATATGTAGATGTCATACTGTATTGGTACGGGAACTCACACAACCGCTATGAAAAATGTAACATCAGTAAAAACTTATTAAAAAAGTGTTCTACGCACTTCATACCCACTCATGCCACAAAATTTGAATTACGTAAGTATGGCACTGTGTTTAAAAACTTGTAACATTAAATTCAAAGTTTACAAACAGTGGGAAAGTTATGTACACCAAGTTTACCGGATCAGTTTTAGTTACCAACTAACATTAGTGCTAGTCACAGTGTTTTAACAGCTTCTGATGTATTCATTCACCTAGCTAGCTTTGTCCAGACCTTCGTACTGTCTTACAGCTTCCCTGTTTGCTTAATTTAATACTTCATTATATTATTAAACTCTTTTTGACGTGAAAATGTCTTATAAATCGATGAACGCCGTCTGCACGCACGAAAAATTGTCACATTCCGCCTGAGCCGAGCGTGCAAGAACCGGCCAACCACCATGCAAGAAAATCTTCGATAATATCAAACATGTTAAGGCGGGCTTTTTAAATAATTGTTAATGATTATATTTAAACAAATTATTTAAATTAAATTTGCAAAAACTGTAAATAATATTTGAAATTAAAAAGTATGCAATTTTTCATCATTGTTTTCTCATGACTTTATCACTTAAAATTATCGCCCGTAAACCGACTTTACAGACAACCCATTTTTTTTGTATCTTTTGGTATATTCACTGTACAGTAGAATCCCGCTGATGCGACCCCTCACAGTTTCCAAAAAAACAGATTTATAAACGGAATGGTCGCAATAGAGAATTCGGGGTGTCACCGCATCGTCGGATACATACACGTGAATGCCGCTCGGGCGGTGTCTAGCCGAGCTCGGCGCGTCCACTATCGCACGAAAAGCCGTCTCAGCTGTCATGTTATCTTACCCGCCCGCACGAATGGCCGCTGTGGTAGCTTCTGCAAGAGCGTAAGAAACTCTTCCGGCCAGGTTGGCGGTAGCGGCGGCTTAACGTCATACGTGACGTGATGCGACGCTTACCTCTCCCATCCCCTGCTAATTCTTCAAGGCTCATCCCTTCCAGAGCCACAAACCATGTAAAAACACCCCCCCCCCCCCCGACCCCTTTTCCAACTAACATTTCAACACATTCCCTCCCTTATTTCAACCTTCTGCGTGAGAAACTGTCAGCATCCTCCTCCCCTCCCACACAGCATGCGCCAAAAGCCAGGTTGTATAGTCCATTCTCGGTAAAACAAATATTTTTATGGGCTTATACGACTGTCCTTCGCCGTTAATAAATACTTTATAAGTTATTATGATACAATTTGTTTATTACCTAGTCACACACCAGTTTCTGCTGAAAAATCACTAATACCTCAAATTTTATTGAAAAGAAAAATTTAGCAGGGCCGTAAATATGTTTATTTTACTGCATAGTTACTTTTCCATCTGCATTCCAACGTGTTTTTATCATTTTTTTTACGCTGTGAAGGGACATGGACAAGATAATTGCTTGAGCTGTCAAAATAAACATCGCTGTTGGCAAGGGCGGCCGCGCATCCTGTCGGTCTGTCGCTGTGATTATCTACTCCAAAAACCTGTCACAGCATTTCAGGATAGCATTGATCTTATATCTTTTGTTTATAACCGAATGTTTTCTACCTGATCCACACAAGTTCCTTCGCCACGTTTTGAACGAAAATAACCAACACCGGGACGGCAATATACGCGCGCGTAGATGCTATCAGGTGGTGCGCGCAGTTTACCGGTATTGGCTAGCTTGGACAGTCTAGAGGGGTGGTATCTATTTTTAGCCGTCTTTTGTATGCCTGCCTGCTTGCAGTACAGTGCTCGCCAAGATAAACGTGACCACATAGCGCCCAACAAAGTGTAACAGACTTGTTTTTCAGCCGATTTAACTCAAATTTTTGACAAACTTTTCACGGTTTCTCAAAAAACGGTCGTATAAACGGAATGGACGCATCAGAGGGGGGTCGCATCGGCGGGATTCTACTGTATTGTTTTGCCTTCCTGATGGAAATACACCCAATAATGGAACATGCAAACCATCGATCTGAGAAAACTTTAAATCCTTCACATGAGGAAGAAACACGAGTCTTAACAGAGAATGAAGCATTGTCTAAGAAACAACTCAAGGGCTTTAATGCCATGTCAGCACTGTTACAACCGAGCGACCAATCACGCCAAAAACATTTCTGCTCAGTTTCCAAGTGCGCACTTCGGAAACCACCGTAAAAGTTTCAGACACAAACTACAAAATAGAGCTAACACCACAAACAAAAAAAGTTTCCATGCAAGGACACGTGCACAGACAAAACACTAACAAGCCACTTCAGAGGGAAACAACAAGCATGAAAGCCAGACTGCAAAACAAACAAAAAAAAGACCTCAAAGTCTGTACCATGAAGTCAAGACTTTTGCAAGCTCAAAAAAATGACTGGTCCCAAATATTACATGCAGAAAAGTAAATGCCTTGCATACTCTCCATATGGCAATACACAACCCAACTGATCCAAAGAACAGAAGTTTCGAATACCTCAATTGTGGTAATAATATCACACAAAAACTCAAATTTACGTATTTTTAGCTCTGCCCACTGGAATCAGTCACTCCAATGAAATGGATAATGGACTGCTATGTCCTAAAATAAATGACATGATGATTATTAAAACTCGGCTGAATATAAATACTATAAAAACTCACTGGCTTCAGTATTCTGTACATAATAAAGGAGATAGCAATTTAATTTGTCTACATAAATTACAGTAATGATACTTAGTCAATTGACTTTAAAAAAAAAATTAAACTTATAGACTGCAATACATAACTAATTTAAACCCTTGTCAAGATACTGTACGTACTTGAATCAGATTTATGTGACTTGCGAGATATAGGAGCACAACATGCGTGGGGCGGCAAGAGGCACATCTGTTACAAGTTAGCAAGACTACAAACAGTAAAAAAGAGAGTATTTTCATAATCACGCAAACAAAATAATGAATAGCGACTAACATAAAGAAAAGAAGGGAAAAAAAGTTCTGCCACAGCTGTCCCTCACGTCAGAACAATCGTTCAAATCAACTGTTCACTTGACACCGGTGTCTCCGGGCCGATGCCGAGCGAGAAATGTTTGCCGCCCGACTTTGTGCCAATCTTCTGCAAAACGCTCGAACGTAGAGACACTACATTTGAAACAAAAAAAATTAAATAAAAGGGTGAAGTAAAAACAAAAGAGAGGAAAAAAAAAACAGTAAAAAACTCACAAAAGGAAACACATAAAAGCGAAATAAAACAGAGAAAGTTCCTGCGAATTCGGATGTGGTGCGATGCAGAGGTTTTAAACACTAACTAGCGTGTCCCCAGGTGACCTGCGGACAGAAACGCTAACCGAGAGCCGGTGCGCATCACGAGGGGAGCGCCTCGCGGCAGTCCGGGGCCTCCGACAGCAGGCGGTACCGGCCCACCCGGCACTCCGAGTCTCCTGGCGAGAGCAGCATGCGAGGAGAGACAACATGTCACACTTCGCCACCGCCTTCACCCCTCGTGCACACGCCACAACTTGCACAGTATCCTCAGTCCACAACGGCTTACTTTTCAAATAAAACACTGAACTACCTAATACAAGTGCCCGCTCAAAAGCAGAAATTAAAAAATACAGACTTTTCCACGTGTTTCCATAAATCACCAAGATAAATTACATGTATCAAACATCTGCCACTGTCTTCATACTTACCTGTTGGCTATGCAGTAAAAACTGCTTTCTTACAACATCAAAGAGAGCAATGTGAATCTTAAAGGTGATCAAGACATATCAATACCTAAGTGACTAAAAAAAAAAAAATTTGTTTACAGAACTCCAATTATTCACTCTGTTACTAACCAAATTCAATATTCACATTGGAGGATAGTTTGGTATTTGCATTAAAATTCAATTGAAACTAAACAACTGATATTTGCAAGGGCCTGAATATGCATTTTTGATTGCCTCTGATATGTATAGGGACAGCTTATTCAAGATATCCCAGCCTGTTTGGCTGGCCAAACTTTTTATCAGTCAAATGAATGAATAAATTAATAAAGTGAACAAATAAATAAATGAACAGTGAATGAATAAATGAATAAATGAAATTTTAAAACTGCTAAATAGGCTAATAAAATAATTTTTCACAATCAGGCCTCGTGCGAAATTTCAGCCGGGCACTTCTCAACAGAAGAAGCTGTGAGCGAGCTCGACGGCACACGGGGCACACTCACCTGACTCCCAGCCGCACTCGTCGTCCATGGTGTCCGACTCGCTGGACTCTGCCTCAGACGACTCGCTGGGGGTGGTGTGGACGGGGGCGGAGGGGGCGGAGCGCCGGTCACCGCCGGCCGACTGCATCAGCAGGATCACCTGCAGGCCGGGCACGCACTGAGACCACGGCTCTGTCGCGCGTTGCAGCCGTGCCACTGCCCGTTGTTCCCGCCGGTACCGTGTACCACCGACAGGTCCAAAGTTCCCACAGTTTTGAAAGTTCTACAGTTCTACGAGTTCGCAGAGTCTAGAAATGACAGTATGAAAGCCTTTGAAGCCGATAAGAATTTAAGCGACTTAAAAAAAAAAAGTACTGACTACGGCCAAACTTTTCTGAGAGTATTCAATAAAGAACTTTGTGTCTTAGAAGTATCAAACCGTTTGCAAGCACTTAGTGCACTGGGGGAACAGGTAATTAATAAGAAGACACCCGGAAATTTCTTGAGCAGCGAGTCAAGACCTATTACAACATGGTGAATTTCTGTGCATCCACGATTAGTAGAGACAAGATTTGATGGTTAATTTATAAGTTCAATTATTTTAAAACAGTAGATCTCGGTGTTATTGTTTTCATTTTTATAAAAGCTGATTTGTAATACTTATTCTAAATGCCGTAGTTCTACAATAAGCTTCATTTGTAACATAATGGTCTAAAACAGATACATTATGAATGATATAAAATAAATTAGCCAGGATTTGTGGTTTAAAAGTGATTCAATAAGAGATGCACAGTAATAAAAAATGAATTAATTTTTTTCATACATGAACTTTAGTACAAAAAATTTGTTCGGTAATGACATTCCTTGATTTTCTAACATTAAAAGATAACTTTTATTACGATCTGAATAAATTCTTGGTTAAATGCTACAGTAAAACCTTTTTGTTGCGACCCCATTTATTGCGACCACCTCTCTATTACAACCCGATTTCGAGGAACCGTGAAAAAATTGCCGAAAATCCGAAGAAAATCGGACAGAAAATAAGTATCTTGTGGTGAGTAGCGTGTTACTGCGTTTCTCTTGTCGAGTGCTGTACTGCCGTAGGCAGCGCATATCTAAAAATAGATACCACTTTCTGTCGACCGCTGTCAGCGCTTGACAACCCCCATTCCACGTCCCTTTGCCAGCAGGGTGCAGATAAAGGTTTTTGTGGCAACATGTTTACGTTTAGCTTTTTGTGAGTACCTGCTGGATTTATCTTGATTTTGATTACGATCGGTTGACAATACACAGCGACCGACTGGATGCACGCCCACCTCGACTTGTTTTAACTGCCGCAGCGATGTTTATTTTGACAGCTCAAGCAATTATCTTTTCCCGTGGGTTGATAGAAAAAGGTCGCGTCACCCAGCATAAAAAAAAAGCTGCGTCACTTATTCCCCACGCAAGAAACACACTGGCTGCCGTCTGTCTCACCCGCATTTATCTTTCTTCTAACATTCCACGTGATCTTTCATTTTGTATTTTTTTTTCTTTTCTGATTTTCACATTTTGGTCAAAATTTCCAATTTTTTGACGGTTCCCGAGAATGTATTCGTAAAATCACTGCTTCGTTAAATCCGGGGTTCGTGACATCGGGGTTGTAATGTATGTATTTAACTACGGAAAGCAGAAAACGTACATGTAAACTAACCTGTAAAAATAAACTGTCTTTTGACATATTTTCTTTAGAGGTGGCCTGTAGGGCGATGGACTTGTCATGAAGGTTGAAGTGGGTTTAAAGCAAAGCCGTCTAGCACTGTGAGTGACAGCATCCTGCCATTGTACGGCTGGTTTCTTAGCGAGTAGCGGTTTGGGAAGGGGGGGTTGAAATGAACTTAAAATTTCAGAAAACATCTATTACGACCCCCCCTCTATTACGACCCTATTCCTAGGAACCGTGAGGGGTTGTTTCAGAGAGGTTTGACTGTACTTAATTCCATGGCACTTCTGTGCTATATAGTGAATTAACTAGGATTTTGGAGCTGTGCCGCGTTTTTACCTGCTTCCCGGTGTTAATTCGGTTTCATCGCAATTCGCCACATGATGCTTTAAACTTCATTCCTACAGCTGAACATACTCTAAATATTTTTTTTTGCTAAACAACTGATATTTGCACAAGCCTGAATATGCATTTTGATTGCCTTTGATATGTATAGTGACAGCTTATTAAAGATATCTCAGCCTGTATGGCTGGCCAAATTTTTTTCTCAGTCAAATTAATTAATTAATAAATTAAGTGAACAAATAAATAAATGAACAGTGAACAAATGAATGAATGAATAATGAATAAATAAATGAATGAATCAATAAATTTATAAAAAATTTTAACTCAAGAGAAAAAAAAGCAGGCAAGGCACAGAGTCAAGCTGGTTGCTCGGCGGGAGGACAGTTAAAGCCGCACCTTGAAGTTGGGGGGGTAGAGCTTGTTCTGCTTGTCCTTGTGGGCGTCGTCCAGCCCCCACTTGTCTATCCTCAGCACCAGCATCTTCCGCTCCGGCTGCTGCAGCGAGATCAACGAGCTGGTCCTGCCGCACAGCATCCCACCACCACGTCTTACATTTCAAAACACTCGCTCTCTTTTATAGCATAATCGTCGCACCTATATTTTAGGCCGTCAAAATTGGGATAAAAAAAAACTTCACCTGTAAACGTTGCATGTTGTGTTTGGTCCCGCTATTAGATGCCGAGCGCTTTGTGTAGATATCTTTTCCGTATAGAAGATGGATTTTAAAGTAGAAATCTAATATTTATTCGGACATTACCACTTACATATTTAATTTACAGAAATACGAAGTTGTCCGACGTGTAAATTTTCTTTTAAAGACATTTTCAAAAGTTATTAACTTTATCTGTTCGTTTGAGTCGTCGCGATGTACCATTTACAATAATGTAGAAAGCGCTAGTTGGTATCATTCGTGTTTGGTTATGTTGCTTCCCGTATAGAGCGCGCACACGTAGTCGAATATCGATATCTTGCCGATTCATGGAACGCGCGCTCTCTGTCAAGTGCCGAGTTAACTACATTTGATGGCCCGCACTCTTTCGCGGCAAGCAAGTGTGTACTACGACAATTGTTACACGTTAGTTCTCGTCACAGATTCAAGAGGCTTGCGTTCGCGTCACAGTTTTGGTTTTTCTATTTAAAGTCAAAGAAAGGATTTTCTTGCACAACTTATTAATTTAAAATGTTTGGCCTGCTCTTTTAAACTTCACTTTTTAAATAAATGTACTTTCCACGCATGGGTTTTGTATTCATAAATAACTTTATCTAACAAATCTTTTTTTTTCTCGCATAATCGTCGCACCCCTACTTTTCAAACTTGATTTTAGGATAAAATGTGCGACGATCATGCGAGAAAACACGGTACACATCCATTTCCAAGTACGAACAAGTGACATACAGGTTCACACCCGGGGCAGGGTCTGCATGGATGGGACGGGGCTGAACACTCACAGGAGCCGGCTGCCCCGCCCGAGGAACAGACCTGTCGTTCCGGCCGGCCCGGGGAATGCACGAGGTGGGATGAGATGTGGGTGTGAAGCAGCAGAGGAGTGAACTAGTGAAGGAAACGGGGGAGCCCCGAGAAAACCAGCCAGGCCATTGCAACTTCCACCACACCCCTCTCCAAAAGTTTTCGTTACAAATGGCCAGGAGGCTACGTATAAGGAAGATTAAACGAACATACAAAAAAAAAGTGAGGAAATAAATGTATTAATCTGACGAGTCGGCAAGCTTTGCCAGGCGGCTACGTATAAGGAAGATTAAACGAACATACAAAAAAAAAATAGTGAAGAAATAAATGTATTAATCTGACGAGTCGGCAAGCTTTGCCAGGCGGCTACGTATAAGGAAGATTAAACGAACATACAAAAAAAAATAGTGAAGAAATAAATGTATTAATCTGACGAGTCGGCAAGCTTTGCCAGGCGGCTACGTATAAGGAAGATTAAACGAACATACAAAAAAAAAATAGCGAAGAAATAACTGTATTAATCCGGCGAGTCGGCAAGACCCACCTCGGGTGGTTGAAGTTGACGGCCGGCAGGAGGGACTGCTCGTCGTAGCTGTTGGCACGGGCCGCTCGCTCCAGCCGCGTGATTGGCCCGCCGTCCTCGTTGCCGTTCGTCGCGACTTCGGGCGACGGCACCTCTTCCCGCACGAAAAACGTGTTGAACCAGAAGTGAAACAGCTTCTCCTGAGGAACGAATGAACAACCCTATTTCTGGAAACCACGAGGGGTCGTAACAACGGGGTTTTACTGTTGATGATCATGAATTGGACATAGTTATGCAAAAAGGAACTAACCCGCATGAAACCTATACTGAGTATTTTGAAGTTAAAGTTAGTTATAAATTGTAATTCTCGTATTGATAACATAATGTGGGTATAATTTTGATGGTCTAGTATAAATACTGATATAATAATAGCAACGATGGTACTATCAACCTTGTACTATTTTAATTTATTTTCAAATAAAATATAACAAAACTGAGGGTTGGTTCCTTTTTGCATAACTACGTCCAATTAGGATGTATTCCATTTCTTCCAACTGTCTACATATATGAAAAATTTGAAGTGCGCGTTTACCTTATTTGGTACCCAATACGTACTTATTTCTTAGACTGGTATTCCTGTTTATGCTTTAAACTATCAACCCTCCTGAAGTAAACCAAAATTGTACAGCAATACATGTGCTAATTGGAACAACACACTGCAGTTTGCAGAAGCATTACAATTACCTACGTATTATGTGTGATCTCACCTAGAAATATAAAGTGAGCAAATATTTCAGTACTCCGCAGTGACGCGTTAACATCTAACCTCGGCAATGAGCACTTCAAGGCTTGTAACTCGTGACAAGAGCAACGTAAAAGAGATTGTGTATGTAAGTTGTAGTGTAAGCCCCTGTGAATGTTTCAATGATACACTGGTGATTTGATGCTAAACATAAAAAAAAAATGCTTTAAATGTAACGCCGCTTCTCGCACATTTCCGTTCTATACACGAAAATACTCCCACCAAATCTGGATACCGAGAGCTAAGATTTTACACATCTAAAAGGTGGCACATCTGCATCTCAGGTTCCAAAACAAGAATTAAACTCTTTCGACAGTAACTACAAGCTCAAAGTTGTACACTGAGCCAAACAGACGACAACCGCGCAGTAGCGTGCCAATGGAGGTCCCGTGAGAGAATGACGCGGGGAAGATCGATGTTCGGTTGGGCTCAGGGATGCCAACTTGGGGGTTTTCCCCCTAAATTGAAAAGGAACCAAAAAAAAGTTATCAGCAAAAATATACGAAATGTTGGGAGACCGATTCAGAACTTCAAGGTTAGTAAACATGTATTCTTTAAACTGAAATTAAACTCGTACATATATAAAATTGTAGATACTAAACGTTATTTTTCAAAATTATTATGACCTGTTTCTGCAGAAAAATAAGGAAATGTAAGGTTCAAGAAGATATTTTTTTTTTTTAAGCTCTCAAACAGGATGTACAATGAAAACTTTGGGGGTTTTTTAAATCGAAATCTAGGGGGATTTGAAGTTGTTCCTAGGGAGAACACTCTGCGGGAGTTGGCATCACCGGTCGGGCGCTTGCCTTGCGCATCATCTTGGGCCTGTTGAAGAACTCGACCTTGACGTCGCCCGTGACCTCGGGCAGGCTGCGCAGGCAGATGTGGCAGTGCGGCGCGCCCTTCTTCAGCTCGTGCACCACGGAGACCACCTTGCGGCTGGCCACCGACACCACCAGCTGGAGGCCTGCGCACGCACGGCACCCCACCGTCACGCTCGCCCGGCTCGCCCCCCCCCCCCCCCCCCCACCAACCCCGCGACCCCAGGGGCGAGATCGTGCGGCGGATTACCGAACTGCAATAACGCTGGATGTAGCACTGCCGTACAACACACACACGGAAGATAACAAAACCAAACATGCACCTGAAATAATTACATTTATCAGAATTCTTAACGAAAATTGACTCAAATCAAAAAAAATTATTATTTTTTTTTAATGTTGGTATCAAATGGGTGAAATAAAATTAATCAGATCAAGTGAGATGAATATTAATTTAGAACGAAGTTTGTAAATATGTGTATCGTAAACAGATTGAAAAAAAAAAAAAACATTAATGTTACTTATTTTGAGCTTGCATTTCATTTTTTACTGCCTGTTTTTAACTTGTTTGGTTGTAAATTTACGTTTGTATGCGATTTCACATAATTTTTAAGGATTTTTTTTTTGCTTTGTTCATAAATGAGAATATTAATGTGTTGTTCTTTAGTACTCGGTTTTTTGCTATGATTCTTTGTCTGAAATCTGATGCAATAGTTTGACCCGTTGCGTAAAAAGGAAATGAGGGAGAGAGAGACAACTGTGGGGAAAGCGTTGGAAGGCGTCGGGCAGCTGTTGCTGTGTGTCAGTATTGGCCGATTGGTTTAAAAGTGAGGTCACCTGACCACGTCAGTTTTTTTTAGTGTAATCTTTGTCAAAAAAAGCCTCACTACGAGGGGTCAGAAATTGTATCCTGCTATGGTTTTACGAGTGCTCTGCTGTGATTGGCTGAGGGGCAGTGCAACTCCTCTGTCGGGTGAATTACTGAACGTCACTACAGTTTTAATGGGGGTACCAAAGAAAAATTAACACATACACACAAGAGATCTCTGATGTCACGTGGAATACAGTAGAATCCCGCTAATCCGAACTAATTGGGATCGAACCCTGTTCGGATTAGCGAAAATTCGGATTAGGCGGAATTTTGTCATATAATGCCATATATTGTGTTTTTGAGGCGTATTTAGTATCTGATATATCAAATATGTAAGGAAGGACAGACGAAAAATACACCTTTATTATTTAGCCTACATATTTAGTGTCACATAATATTTTTAATTAATCACATAGATATATAGATAAATTATAAGTTTCTTATGTACATATTAATATACGTACAAAATTACTTGAAAAAACTTGTATTTATTTACTTTTCTTAATTTTTAAATGATATAAATTTTTTTTTTTATCCTAGCCCTGTTCGGATTAGGCGGATTTTCGGATTAGCAGGGTTCGGATTAGCGGGACTCTACTGTATTACAGCAAATAAACAATGAATCCACTTGGAAAAAATCAGAACGCAGGCTGCGTGATCAGCGCTGGGTTAGAGAAGAATCCCGAAACGGGGAGCAGGACGAACGGAACTGTTAAGACGTCGAAGAGCTCTCGCCGGGCGGAGGGGACACTCACTGCCCTGGCTGCCGTTGAGTATCGGCAAGGGGTCCAGCTGTATCTCGTTGATGACGAGCGTGACGGGCCTGTACTTCCACTGCTCCTGCACCAGGCTGGCGTAGTACTCGACGTAGCGGCGCTGGCTGGGGATCGTCACGCCCTGGAACCACGCACAGCCTCCGTGCCAACTGCAATACTACCGCTACACCGGTCACAACTGAGACGATTCAGCAAAACTATAAATCATCTCTTGAAATTAAAAAAAAAATCTGTAACACTTAAACCTGAATACATGAACCAGGGAAACCAATCTCGAATATAAAGTGACTTATAATGCAAAACATGTGAACTTTGAACAAAAATAATAATTTAATTTTTGGCAGTAATGAATATATTTTCCCAGGTACCTAACTGTGTTTTCAGTCGCATAAAGCATGTATTATTTTTGAAGTTTTGGTTCAGCTTAAATGAATAAACAAACAGCTGATAAGTACATTTGCAGAAGCTCAATTAAAAAAAAAAACTGTAATGAACCAACAACCAGAAAAACTTTTTTAAATTAATGACCTACTTTCAGTAAAACAAGAGGAACATTCGAGGTAGTGATAAACCTTAGGTGTAATACTGTACTTTCTTTTCCACTGCAGTATTAAGCACAGAAAGGCTTGTTCCAAGTAAGGTTGACACAGAATGTGAGGTTATAGTTTCCCTTGCTTTTCCAAGTTTTCCCAACTTAAAATTAAAAATTATCCGTCACTTTTGGAGTTTAAATGGTTGCTATGTAAACAAAAATTCCTGCCAGGGAAGACTGTCTAGGTACATTTGACACCAGCTGATTTATACTAGTTCTCCTTGTGTTTATGAATTCATCTCTGCTGTCTATTCTTGAGGTTTTTACCATACGAGCTACAGTGTAAAGCAGCAATGGTGTGTCCACGATACTGTTATGAAACTGTACCTTATGTAGCGATGAGATAACTAAGCTGCAAGATTAGTACCTAACAAGTGACTCGCAATTCAAACTTTTTTTTTGTCTTCCAAATAAACTGTTTTAGCGTAGATTGGACCCAGACCCAACTGACACGACTTAACGGGGTTCCAATGTATTTACACTCAAATAGCAAGACTGAAGTGATTTATTTATTACAGTTGTGACATGCACACCAACACCTCATAAAGAGGGTACTAGGGTGTGCACGGGGATATAAAAAAGAAATGAAAGCAATGAAAAAAAACCACATCACAATAAAAGATACAAACAAAAACAAAATGCAAAGGACAAAATAAACAACAGACACAGACACAATAAACAATATGATAAACTTTATGATTGTTTCATTAATCAATTAGTGATTAATGAAACAATCATTCTCTACAGGAAGAGATGAAATAAACAAATTTAGTCAAGTCAAAATCATAAAGTTATATTCTCCGGATGTGAATGAAAAATAAATTATCTTTATTAATACATAATTTTTATTTATAGTTAATTATTTATTTATTTAACACTTGAGAATCTAGGGATGAGCAGAAGAAAAAACTTTATTTAAATGAATATTCTATTATTTGTTGTCTTTAGGAATTCCCTGTTATTTATTGTGATTGGTAATTAATCTGTAAATTGTATCATGAGTCTTATACAAGGTACATAAAAAATGGCGGTTTGCGACTGTTGAAAGAAGGAATTTTCATCCCAGCAGTTTCAAAAATGTGGGGAGAAAAAAACAGTTTATAGTTATTAACAGTTATGAACAAACATCGCATCTAGAATATTTCTCCTATCAGAAAGGGAACCTAATGAATCCAGCCCAGGGGCGTAGCCAGGGGGGAGGGGGGTTAGGGGGTCAACCCCCCCCCCTCCCCTTAGCACCAAATCATTAATTAATTTCTTATTAATCACTCAAACAAAATTTCATATTAAAAATTAATAAAAAATTTTACCATTACAATATTTAAAATTTAAGTACCGAAAACTGCTAAAATAGCACTATTTTACACCTTTAAAATCCAAATTTTTCCCGGGGCAGGACCCCTGCCCTCCCCCCACTTTAATACAGGGGGGGGGGGGGGAGGCATGCTTGTTAACCACCCCCCATACACAAATCCTGGCTACGCCACTGATCCAGCCCTGCAACCGACACGACTCAGCGGGGTTCCCAATGTATCCAACGCTCGAACCTTCCGGTCGTGGGTGCGCTTGTGCCCATAGTAGGAGAGGGCGTCGGCGGCGGCGGCGAACTGCCGGCTGTGCAGCATGTAGCAGCAGATCATGACGCCCGTGCGCCCCTTGCCCGCCTTGCAGTGCACGGCCGCCACGTTGCGCGGGTCGCGCGCCAGCCAGCCCTGCACGTCCTCGCAGAAGGGCGCGATAAGCTCCATGCTGGGCGGGTTGTGGTCGTCGAAGCGGTACTCCGCCACGCGCTGCTGGAACTTGGACGTGTCGTAGGACCGCTCTGAGCACCTGCAAACACACACTCTACTGTCGTCCTGCACGTTTGCTCACGAGACACACACTATTTCGCTAAAAATACTCAAAGTAAAGCAATTTAATATCAATTTAATACATATGAAATATAAATTAACGTTGCATACATGACGCTAAAACTCTGTCACCAGTCTGACCGATCACCATTTAAATTTGCCGTCGCTGTGTTGTCCGTAACGCCTGTTTAGGTTCCTCGTCGGGTTTAACTGTTTGACATCATTTGATTTAGGGCTTGTTTTCTGTGGGTTTACATTTTCAATTCGCGGGTGCGCGGGAAAAAGGGGATATGACAAAATGTCATTGTAAATTACTTATGTATCCCCTTTTTCACACACGAAAACTGTCAGTTTGTGATGTTAACTCCAAAAGTTCAGTGTCACAGTATAACACACAAGAGTGCTAGACTTAACCCATTTGGACCATTTTGTAGAGCTTGTTGTCCTTTATTCCATACCATAAATAAACTTTTTTGCCAACATTTGACTTATCCCCTTATTCCTGCGCACCCGAGAATTTTTATTTCTATTTTGCAATATTGAATTTTTTCCCATATAAAAAATAGTTCAAATCTGCAATGGCATATATCCAAGAAATTGTATTAAATTGAAATTCCCCTATTGCATGGATCATTTTATTTTATCGATTTTAATTTTACATTCTAGTTTTAACTGTAAAGACATTCTATAACCTGGCAAAGCCTGGATCTGAACGTGCAACATTTAAAGAGCTTTTACTGCGATCAGCAAAGGAATAGTTCTTTGACATAAAATACGTCTGAAGAGAGTGTCAGACTGCACCTAATTTGCTATGTAAATGTTTCGCCGCCCCCACTAACACACACACATCACAGTGTATACGGCCGACTGCGGCGGTCCACTCACAGGTTGTAGATCTTGTAGTGGCCGGGGTGCTTCGACTCCAGGAACTTGACGACGTCGTCGATGTGGTTCCGGTACACCCCCTCCAGCTTCTCCGCCGGGAAGCCCATGGCTATCAGGTTCTCCTGGATGTCTGGTGCCCGCGTTAGGGAAACACACTGTTCAGCATCCCACAAACGCCCAAGGCCTCACAAAACCACCCAACGTCCAACCTACAGGGTTTTAATACACCGTATTGAACGCCATTCCGCACACTACTCAACAACTTGATCTATTTTACTAACATATCAACACTAATTTTTTTTTGTAAAGAGTCCTTTTCAATTTTTTTTTATTTCACCCTATAAAGTCATATTTCTTTTCTGTTTTACACTCTGTATACAATTCAGTAATTAATTTAATTTAATACGTGTATATAGCTGGGTATAATTTACAACTTATTCAGATAATTTTAATATAATTTTTTGTTTCTGTAGATCACAAGACACATTAATGAGCTAACTTTTGTTGCTATTAGAGTGGAATCAGACATTACAATTAAAAAAAATTAAGATATTAAATTTAAAAATAAATTATTTAATATACATTTGGTTTTTTTATAAAAACCACTTGATTTAAACCATTGTAGTTTAAACCATATACACATACATACATACACACACACACACACATACACACATATAAGTGTGGGAATGGGCATTTGGATTGGGAAGATTCAAATGCTTGTTTTGCAAAAGATATTGTTGATAAGAAAAGTAAATTAGCGTACAGCTTATATTTTCGGTAATGTTTTCTATAATTGAATTATAAAATGTGGTATAGCCAAATATAATAAACCAGGATTATTGTATACATTACGACACCGTAGGAAATGTGTAATGAATTGGTAGGACTCAAGTATAGAACACGATACTGCGGGAAATATTAATTTGGTATTGTGTCCTATACTAGAATAGGTAGGGCTGTAGTATAGAATACGATATCCGAAAGTTAGTTTGATAGAGAAACGTGGTTTTTGCAAAACAAGCATGTTTCCTGTCCAAAACCCCCCTATTCCTGCCCTTGTCCCGTAATAATGCAGGGGTGGAAATGACATCAGCACCGCCATGTTGGGGACGGCTCAATATTATGGTATTGGGATCTAGACTACTCCCAGAATAAGTGCTATAACCTAACCTTCAATAAAATGGCAGTGAACCTGATATTCGTTTACGTCAACAAACATCACGTAGAAAAATACAATAGGTGCAAATGTTTAACTGTGAATTTAAAAAAAAAAAAATGCATGACCCCCCCCCCCCCTCCCCCAACCCTAGTTTATATAACAAATTAAATAGGTTTGGAAAAATCAATGCTGAGCACAAAATTGGGCCAATACATTTCTCACAATTATTTACTTGGTTTTGGCCATGCTACAGTCTACAAACAAATACAAATAAATTACAACCAAAAACTATGTTTTAAAATGGTTTTTGTCCATATAGCTAGTACCTAAGTAGGCATCGTCTCTAGTTTCTTTGATATCAGGGCCAGTAAATCAATTTTTTAAATTATTAAATAATTGATAACAAAAAAATTTACTAACAGAACTCATGACAATAAAACAAAAAAAAACTGTAACTAAAGCTGTTGTATTGAAATCAATCTGATGATCCAAATCAACATTAAAATCAATATGAAGTTGAACATATCAGGGATAGAAAACTATGAAGAACAACATATATGAGCAAAAAGAATAAAATAAATCATGACCTGGTATTTTTAGGGGCTACAAATTCTGTTGTATTCCCGAAACAAGGTTTAACATTGCACAGAGGATCAAAGCGAAGGGACCAAAATTAAAAAGTACAGACTCAATGCTCATAAAATTGTAAAAGTATGTGTTGGAATCAGGAATTCTTTAACTTTCAAGTTAGCTAGAACATAAAAAAAAATAATGTAGTTAACATTATCTAACCAACTGTTCATGCGATTTTACATAATTTTTATTACAACTTATTCTTACAATTTTAAAGTTTTTAAAGTACGGTACCTAACACAATCCCATCTATCAATTGATCTATCACAACGGCCTCTTAGAGAATTATTCAAAAACACATCAGAACAAAAAAAAATTGCCATTTATTCACATAGGTACGGGCTAAGTTAGTATTTTTTTTTCCAGACAAATGTGGGGATCTACAGAAGGATTTAGAAAGATAGGGGTGGTTTGAAATAATAAGGATAAATATGAGCAAGATAAGGATAATAAGGTTCATGAAGGAAGAAAAACTGCCGTGAATAAGAGGGTCCACCGCTTACATGGATGAGAAATAGGGCAAACCAACAGCTACAACACTACAAGGAAAACTAGAGTTGGATCAGAGGAGGTTGCGCAGAAGGGAAAGCAGGCTTTGGTTCTACTGGGCAAGGTACGAAGGGGAAGAAGTGTCCTAGGAGAAGCCTACACCACAATGGTGCACCCCATAAGTGTAGGATCCGCACCAGCAGTGGCCGAGAGGGAACTAGAGGGAGTGCGGAGGAGAGTAGCCACGCGAATGAAGAAGTGAAGAATATAAAATAGTGATAAGGAAGAGCATACAACTAGCCCGTCAGAGCTCATAAAGGAAATGGGGACAGGAGAATCTAAAATACAGAAGGCAGACACAGTGGTTAGTTGAGATGTAAGTCCCTAACGGATAATGAGTGGGGTAAGAGGGTGGAAACACAGGTTAGAGAGAATGGCTAGAAGCAGGAGAAAGAACTCAAATGTCAGTATATTACAGTCGGGGTCAAGTCTGTTTTCTAATTAGGCTGAAACTAATCATCTCCGTCTTTAATTTTAGAAACTGTCTTGGCTATGCTACAGTCCTAAGAATCTCTGGAAAAACACAAGAACTAGTTGTAGCTTGTTTTAAGTCAACAGAAGGGCAGCGACAACAATCAGGCCAATCTCTTGTGGAAAACGGTCACGGCTATGCTAAGTACAATGGCTGTAATTTTTAACAAACAAGTAGGAATTTTAAACCAAATTTTTTCAAGGAAATTAGAGCAAAATCTGTAGTGTTAAAAAACACATTTGAAATTGTATAATTTATTTTAAAGAAACGCAGCAAACCTTACCTTGATGAGGAGGCTGTGTTAATGAGGAGTGTGTTAGCAAGGAATATTGTAGAGTTCAGAAAGAGGATGAGAGGAAATAAGGATAAGCTGTATGCCACCTATCTAGTGTCCAACACAAGCAGATTAAAAAACAAAAATTAAGATTATTGACTTAAAACTTAAAAGTAAAACTATTTGTAATTGTAAAGGATACAAGTGAGGTCGAGATTGAACCCATCTTGCGTATATCGTTTTCTTCTTTTGCTTACAAGCCCTTTTATTGGGTTTGTCATTTTCATGTTCGATATTGTGTTGGCCATTCTTGAGTAGTCAGTACAATCACAAATTTCTTGAGATGATAAGCCCAATTCTGGTTTTCTTTGTACCTCCACAAAAACATGGAGTGGGTTGACAGAATTATTACGGGAATTTTCGGATATCAAGCTATCTGGTCTCGATTTCCTGCACAAGCATAGCCCCATAAAACGTCAAAACACTGGCGCGCAGGATACTTCACTTGTGCTGGGACTGTCGAGGCTAGCCAGCAAATACGGCAGCATTTTGACACTCGCGCACCGTGGGCCCAATCACAAAATACGAGGAGCCCCCAAAAAAGCGCCCTACAACCAATCTGTCATGCCCGCCACCACCAATTCAAGTGACAAGACACAAAGTGATGAACTCAAAAATAACTGTCCTGGCCATCGTTGTCCTAATCGAGTAAACTATACGAGTTATTAACCACACGATTCACAGATGCTAAAAACTACAAAAAGTAAATAACATTACATTATGTTATTGGAAATGGCGTCTTGTTCCGATGCGAACCATTTCAAAGATATTGAACGTCGAAGAGCATGCACTAATCCACTAATACAAAAAACGAAACGGTCACAGTAATAACACATTCAAGCATGGAGGTGGGGTCTTTTCATGACGGACGAATTTCAACAGAAATTTTACAAACCATATTCTTGAAGAAACGCGAGAGGAATTACGTTTTGCTGAATTACTTTAAAATAGTGAATTGTGTGAAAGGTTAGTAAAGTTAAATTAGCTACATTAAAATTTTGTATAAAAGTTCGTATTGCTAATTATATTAGGTAATCTACATTTAAAACTAGGGGCCCTATACTTCATGCTTTCGAAATAATTCCGCTAGCGGATTGCTAGTGGAATGATCCGCTAGCGGCTGTCGGAATCAACATTGACGAGTTAACTAAAAGTATCTATGGAAATGTGGCAATGTTGCTTTCAGTGTTAATGTCAGTCGTATAAAAATAATCATTATTAGGAAATGACAATTTCTCATGAACCCAGGCAAAGTATAGCAACATACTTTCCCTTCAAGAATGACAGCTGGGTTTTCCTTACCGTTGACTCGGGTAGAAAAATTACAATAAGGGGGCGGCAGGGCTTGTCCCTTTATTACCACCGAACTTCTTATTAGGACCAATGGGAATAAAAGAGCCCCTAACAAGGCTTGTATTTCCCCCGCACTGATGGCTTCGTCATATTATGATAAGTGGCTGCGGCATTTCTCATGACAGGATTTTGGTTTTATTCATTACATTCATTTATTTTCTCTAGTTGATGTAAGTGAAATTTGTGTATAAATAAATAGATACAATTTATGTTCTCCTCTGTGTGCGAAAGTTAAAAAAAAAAAAAGCTATGAACAAAAGAATAAGGGCGCGGTTACACGGGAGTCTGAACTACTTCAGGTGAACATGTTTAAGTAAACACGTTTACAAACGCGAAAGTGTGCGGTTACACTGTAGTTGCTGAAAAGTGTGTTTAGCTCTAAAACCGATTGTCTACTGTCAACGAATGACTGTGTTGTTGATCTCTATTTTTTAATTGCATCCAGAAAACGCGGGATTTTCTCACTTGTTTATACAGCATTATCAGCAGAAATGAAATGTGTTTACATTGACGTCGTCTGGCCGACGACCACCCCAGAGCCCGACCTGCACCCGCCAGTATACGCTCCCGCTAACGGAACACACCCCTGGCCATGGCCCACCCGAGTCAGGCGACCCGAACAGCAATCAAAGACAAAGCCGCGGAAACCTGAGTAGACAAGAGAAGAACCGTACCCATTCCTCCTAAAACATTAAATTAGGATTTTAGCGACAATAAAATCTCTTCCAGACACACCCGTTTGGAGTCTAGCGTAATGAGGTCACGCCTGGCGCGAGAGAGGCCGAGCCTCCCTCAGACGCCATGCCAGTTCGGCAGTTCAGCGCAGCTCATGGACCGGGGCGGACCTACGTCCCACGGAGAGGCAACATCCTTTGTCTACATTGAAAGTAACGTCCGGTAAATATAGTCACTAATTAACAAAACCCCCTTTATTACTTAACCTCTCCGTGAGTACCCGGTCCCTTTTTTCGGTCCAGGACCTAATCCGGCCGCATCAACTTAAGGACACCCCGCACCACACTTGGTCAACGGGGCTGCTCTTCAGCATACGGCACGGGCCGTCTCCCGCAACGTACAGAACTTTATTTAAGGTCACGCGCACGGCGCTGACCACAAACCCGCAAGGGAACTTGGACAAACTTAATTGCGGTGCGTGTTTCACCACAGTGGGCACAACACCCGCGCCGAGACATTTGCATACGGGATTGGCCGTCTCCAATCGCCCGCCCCCTTAATTCAGTGTATTTTTGTATCCCGTATTTTGTACTGCTAACTTACGTTACCCGAGTAACGAGTGCCACGTAACTTGTGCGCGCCCCCTTAATTCAGTGTATTTTGTGTCCCGCCTTTGTGTTACGAAATTACGTTACCTGCGTACCCAGTGAGACGTCTGAGACATAACAGCATCCGAGGCCACGTAACGCGGAACACAAACAATACGGCGCCACGGAATAACAAGTAAAAACCCCCCGGGGACCTCTGTAGAGTGTTGCATTGTGTACGACTCGCTCCTCTGAATAAAAGGTACGACACCGCCACCTCAACTCCACGTCTCTTATTTAAAATCATCTCACGCAACACCGCCGCCGGCCCTAGTGGGCCACGCAGGGGCACATACATCCACGACCCCAAATTCACGACTAGAAACGAGCTAGTCTGGCGCCCACCCGGACAACACAGATCAAGAACCGCCTTTTCCCACTAGGAGCCACACCGGGACTCGAGCCCGAGACCCCGGACGACGGCAACATATTGCTCAATATTTTTTTACAAATCGGGAATTCAAACATGCACAGTAAAATTTTTAAACTTATTTTTTATTATTTTCTGAGCGAGAGTACCTATCTCAGTTTTAAGAAAATTAAGGTCAGGATAAATTAAAAAATATGTATAATTATCTGTTGGTTTTTTTGTTGCATTCGGTAAAATATTACTCGAACTTGTGCCAGAAACACTTTCCATCTAGAATTTCTGCAAAAGACTGTTTATATTCTAACCAGCCAATCAGAGGCTAATGTAGAAGATATGTCGATCTGAACTACTTTGCCAACCTGTTTAAGTTAAATGAGAAATGGCCTCGAACGAAACATGTTCAGACTGTGTGTAACCGCACTCAACAGCTGAACATGTTCACCTGAAGTAGTTCAGACTCCCGTGTAACCGCGCCCTAAGATTAGTGTTGGCGCATGCACTTGTTTCAGAAAATAGATATAGGTGTAATACAGAGTCAGAAGTTGATGGCTGAATTTCATTATTGCAACTAGCGCATTCGCTTTCCTTCTTGTCCAACCAGAAGCGTAGAGAGCGATGTTGAAACAGTCCTGCATTTTCCGAACAGCGCTGACGTCGACCCAAGTGTCTCCCATGCTCCTTCAGGCCGTTATGCCTCGCCAGCACCATCTGTTGTGTTATTATTGCAACGGTAGTCGGTAGTGTGGTGCTGTGCGATGTGCTATTTTCTTTCCAGGATTTGACATTTATTTTTATTGAATATATATTTTGTTTTTAAATTTATTGTAAATATTTTGTTTTTAATTTATTGGAAATATCTTTTTTCATTTGAAGTTTCATGTATTCTCTGAGTTCTATTTGTTCACCGGGCGCCAAGGCCGTGGCTTCCGCCTGTGACCAATTCACGTGTACCGCGGGCTCGTGGAAGAAGGGAGACGCGGGCGCTCGGGCGCGCCAGGGGAGTGGGAGGGCAGTCGTGGACCCGGCACGAGACAGCAGATGTGTGAGCGACGTCGCTCTGGGATGGTAAGAGAGGACTCGAACGGGCGCGGTATCATCAGTAGCCTTAAGCTGTGTCGTGCAGGAGTAACCACAGTTTTTTCGGTCTCATCTTAGACATAGTCATTTTCTCACGCGTGTCCTCAACACAAGTTTTGCGAGTCGTGGATTATTTTTGTAAACTGGATGTTTGCCATTGCAAGTATTGTTTTCTTACGTGTCTCCCCAGTCTATGTGTTGTACAATTGGACAGTTATCATATTCAACGCGAGTCATTGTATATTTAAATCTTTTGTTGCTTGGGTATTTATCGTCACGGGCGGGACGTAAAGTGCGGGGAACCGGGCTACGCCCTATAAAGATTGTCACAGGCAGATCCTCGGCAGCCCCATGCAAAGTGTTTGCCCTAATTTGCGTAAAGGACCTGGAAACTTTATTTGATTTTTTTTTTAAATTCTGGAGACTAGATTCCTCGGCCATGAGGCCTGAACCCCCCTCTACCGAACCCCTGAGTGGCCAGCAATTCCGAACCAACTTCAGGGACTAGTCGACCAGCGTACGACAGCGCTACCGGTTATGAATTGAATGTATATTTCAGAGATTTGGCATGTTCATACAGCATAATTGTTGGAAGATACAGTAAAACAGTGTTTATCTTTATGGTGAGAGTATTTAAGCAGTAATATTTATTGCTAATTAATCATTGATTTATCAAAATTATTGATATCCTAAGCAGTTATCTTGAACTAATAATTTTGTTAGTTCATGTTTAATAAGTCTTTAGAAAATTGTCTACTTTCTCTCTTACCCTCTCTCTGCTGTTTTACCCCTTATGTTATAAAGTCGAGGTTTGGTCTGCCAAAGACGTTTCACTTCTATAACGGGTACAAAGTTAGTTACATATGAAATTTTTGTTTGCTATTAGATTTGGTTGGTCTCTTTTTTTTTAAAAGTTATTCTATAAATTCGCAAATTCTTTCAGCATTTCATAATATGATCACACAGTTTTTAGTACTATTTCATGTCATTTTGCAGTCTTTCTTTAGAAAATAATTATATTAGTGATATTTAGTAGCATTTTACAGCACGTAACCTCGAGATAGCGTGTACGTCTAAGCGTATTCGACGCCAAGCGCGGACAGGGTGTTTGCACAAGGCTCTACCAATAAGGGTGACGTCTCTATTTCCACACTTGGGTCACGCGTCTCCCCAAGAAGGAGCTCCAGCCTAGTTCATGTCGCACATCAAACTTAACATAACCACTTCAGTCAGCGTATCATAAGACGTCAGGTGTGCCATGCACCAGTCTCTCCACCATGCAAAAATATTTTGAATCAATCTTGGCAGGAAAAAGGTACAAGATCTGAAGAAAAAGGACTAGATTGTTATATTTTACATTCTTTTATACTTAGACAATTTTTCCATATTTACATTTTTATACTTGAACTCAAAATATAACACCTCTGAACTAACACAAACTATAAAAAAAAGGGGGCAAAACTCTACTAAGGTGTAGCAAATGACTGTGATTACTAGACCTCCACTTGCAGTCTCGAAAACAACAAATATCAGAAACATGTTTCTTACACCTATTACCTTAATATTTCACCATTCATTAAGTATTAAAAAATATTACTTTTTTACAAACTAAAATATTTGAACACTATCCTTTTTTATTAATAAATATTATATTTACACTCATAAGTTTCTACCAAAAATATATTATTTTATCACCGCTTGCTAAATTAATGAGGTGTTCTGAAGCAATAAAAAAAAAACTGACAAATATATATATATATATTTTTTTTTGTTTGTTAAAATTAGGTCATTTAAACAAAAGAATTTCTAATTTGTCTCTTAATTTACTTTTATTTTAAGTCACTGCTGAAAATATTCTTTCAGTTACTGCGGATGCGGAAAAAAAAGGAGGCACTGAAAAGCTTTGGCAGCATTTGCTACCCTACACCCTACAGCATTTGAAATACATATAAAAAAAACCCTGCTAGATCTGTGGATGAACAAACTAAAACACTAAACATCTATAAAACATACTATTATCTAGTATGAAAGTACTAGCAGCAGACTCTGCTCAATGCGTGGGAGATGCGACGCTGCAGATGGTCGCAGTGCAATCTGCAGGCCGTCTCCGAGACGTTGCAGCTTCCATCGTCACGCCGCAACCGCCAACTGTGGCACCGCAGTGTCTCCCTCCAACTAGGAAGCTTTAGCAGCTTCTAGTCATCAGATGAGAGTCCCCAGTATGCAGCTGTGGCAGGTCAGAACCTTCGTTAGCCACTTCCACAGGCTATGTAAGCACATCAGCCAGACTTTCGTGTAACAAGTAAAAAGAAGAGCTATTTTTTAAAATATATACTCCAAGATGGCAGCCATGATGTCATATTGGCTGATGTAATATTGGTGTGTTCTGTGGAGGAAGGATTTGTCGCAATTTTTAATTGAATGACCTCACCACGTTTGATCCGAGGACGCCAAATGTTGTGTTTTTTATTATTTAAATAATTTTATAAATTTTTAATTTTTTTCTTATTTGATAGCTTTAATAGCTAAACTAAATAAACTAGCTTAAGCAGTGTCTTTCTTATATTAACACTTATCATCCTTCCACATCAAGCTTTCATTTTAAGACATGGTCTAATTTCTGTGCCGCACTGTTATTTATTAAACTGTTGGGACTGATAGTCGATAACTCCCAGGCTCTGACCTTTACCCTCTTTCTGCCAGGGTGCAGGGTAAAACATACTCTCACCCTGTCAATCATGCCAAATAAACCTTTTATTTCATTCCTCTACACACATAATGTCCTCATAAAATGTCACCCAAAATGTTTTTTGAGGATGCATGTGGATGTGCAAGGTTAAGCTAGACAGGCGTTTTTAACTGTCAAGTCCTGTGAGGAATCCACAGTCGGGACAATGAATGATGCACAGCAGTTGACACGACGTCCATTGTGGTGATGCATCTTTCTGTAGTCGTGCATGATGTACATAGGTGACAGCATCATGGATCACATTTACCAGGAACATTCTGAGGATGTTGGGTATGTACATAATAACCCTTCTGTGTTGGTTTTTAATAAATATAGCACGGATAATTACACAATTTGTTTAGTTAAAATATCTGAGCAGTTCGTAAGAAGCACCACGAATGGCGTCTTCATGCTACGTTGCTATGTCAGCTCGGCTGGCATTCTGTGAGTGGTTGTGGGCATGTGGTGGTGTTGACGGTTCTTTCGCCCTCCCCGACTTATCGTTGTGTGTCCATGAACTGGCACTGTACACAATCTTCACGTGTCTATTCGACAGGTTTTTAAAATGTAACTGTGACCAAACTTTTTATGCATAAGATTTCTCAGCTTTCAAATGCAACATACCAACACAAAAACTTCAGCCTTCATTGGTGTTTTGAAAGTCGCAATTCAAAGCATTTCTCTATGACTGTGACTGTCGCATGTAAACTAGTTTTTATAAAAAGGAACTGACACAAATGTTTGGCTCACTGCTTTTTTTACATTCAGGAAGAGGACTAGTTAAAAAAACATAAAATAGCCGGGAAGAAATACACTGGTGTAAAAAATAATAATAGCAGTCTCCTTTGTCTTTTTGTTTGTAAGAGGGGCAGTAAGGAAAGAGATAAAAAAGAGGGGAGGGGGGGAAGAGAGAAGTGGGTGTAAGAATGCAGCCTCACTCCCTCTAGGGTAATAAAAAGTCACAGAAAGCAGAGAAAAAAAGGACGGAGGGTTAACCCCAGTGCTGTATAAGCTGAGACATCAAACCTGTACTGAAGACAGATATATTGTGCTACCCACATTCGAGGACAACCCTTACGGTGACAATTTTGGATTTACATGACCCAAAGAATAGATGCTACCCACACTCAGGGGTGCCCCTTCAGTGGGTAAATACGGTATAGTACTGTAAAAATGGAATATGCCTCATATGTGGGTGGACCATTTGATGCCCCCCACCTCTTTTCCTCTCACACACAAAGGACACAGGTAGGGGTTTATGGACCCCCCCCCCCCCCCCCCACCAAATCCGTGCCCAAAATTTCCGTGAATAGAAGTTAGAAAGTCATCATCAAGCCTTCCAGCTAAGAGACTCTTTAAAATATAGTTTCCTTTCAAAAGGAATACAGCCTAAGGGGGATTCAGGTGTAATCTCAAGGTTGGTATCTTCACAACACCAGTTATTCGACTGTGTGAACCAGTGGCCGTCACCTGCGATTCCTCTCGTATTGAGCAGGAATACTGTGGCAATGAATGACTCCTTCTCAGCAGGATACAATTAACCTAACTCGCAACTGTCACAGAGAGACCAAGATGCCTATCGTCTTACATGAAAGTGAAATTTTTCTTACCAAATTTTATTCGCAAGTCAATGTGAGCCTCACTCAGTATGACAGGAATGAAAAGGAGTCAATAGGCCTGGTTACATAGCCATATTACAGAGGATTGCTTGCAAGTCTTTGTAAAATACCGTATTTATCCGAATATAAGACGACATTTTTTACCATAATTTATAATTCAAAACAAAGGGGTCGCCTTATATTCAGATACATTGATTTTTTGGTAAACATACTTATTTTAGGTCAATGTTTTCAGGTTGTGCAGTAGTTATGGCTGCTCATGTTACGACCAATGTTTTTGGAATGTTCTATTGCACAAGATGGCGCCCATCTTATCGATTATTTTCTTGTACAAAAAAATTAATGTAGGTTATACAGTACTTCTTTGCTGTGATTATTTAAGTTAGACGAATGGTATGTTATTTACATTTTAAATGCTGATGAAACGCCTGTATATTTTGATATGCCTTTAAATTATTCAGTGGATGCTGTTAGAACTAAAATAGTTAATGTGAAGACAAGTGGCAATGAGAAAATGAGGATAACAGTGATGCTTACAGTGTTAGCTGATGGTAGAAAATTGTTCCCTTTTGTCATTCTTAACTGTAAAACTATGCCAAAAGAAAAATTGCCTTCTGGGTAATAGTGAGATGTCAAGAAAAAGGTTGGATGACAAGTGAGTTGATGCAAGACTGGTTAAAGGCAGTTTGGGATAGAAGGCCTGGGGCACTTTTAAAGAAGAAAGATGTTAGTGTTAGATGCATTCAAAGGACATTTAACGCCAGAGGTGAAATCATGTATTAAAGGTATGAACACCGACCTTGTTATTATTCCTGGAGGCATGACTTCAAAGCTGCAGGTATTAGATGTGTGTGTCAACAAACCATTTAAAGACAGTTAAAAGTGCTGTACCCTGAATGGCTCTTGGCAGGCAACCATGCTCTAACACCAACAGGCAAAATCAGAAAACCAAGTATAGCAGTCTTGTGTCAGTGGATTAAGGCTACATGGGACACAATCTCATCGGAAGTGATCATCAAAAGCTTCAAGAAATGTTGCATTTCTAATAGTGATGCACCGATAAGGCTTTACCGATTACCAAAACGATACAGATAACCAACATAAACATCGGCCGATACCGATACAAACCGATTACCGATTATTTTATCACATTTTCATTTTCCAACAGCTAAATTAAACAAATAATAATATATCAAGCAATACTAAGAATTAAAATATCTTCACAGGCTTATATTATTTATTTTTATTCTTAAAAGTAAATATATCATGTGAAACACGCAGTTGACATTTAGTAGTCATAATTCAACACTGGCAAATTTGAATTTAAAAAAACAAGCTTTCTTAAGTTCTCAGGCAACATCCTGTTGCGCTTCTCTTGGAGAATGTTTCCTGCTGATGAAAACAATCTCTCTGAGCACACAGATCCAAGGGGTATTATAAGATTTTTCAGTGCTGCCTTCTTCAGATGTGGGTAATTTACATCTTTTAACCAGAATTCAATCGGGTCTGTCCCTAGGTCTAATGTTGGCTGCTTCATGTAACTGTCCAGTTCTTCAATTACATTACCTGTAAATAATAAAATTACAAAATTACAAATATTTGGTTTAGCAATTAAATAATAAGATTTGTTGACTGTAGCACAGTGTATGTGGTACTTACCCCTAGTTGAAGCTGTTGTAGCAGCTATAGACTTATCAACCATTTTCTGGAACATCTGCCAAATTCCCTTCTGTGTAGCAGAAGGACCAGGTGAAGAAATGGCACATCTAGAAGTGCCAGTTGACTCAGAAGTCTGATCACATTTTTGCAGTGTCATGCTATCATTCAAACTATTTTTCACTGTTTCAATGCTGTCAGGATTTTGGAATGGATGGTGTTTATAACGAGGATCAAGCATCGTAGCTACTAGGAAAATCTCAGTCTTTTCCAGTTCACCAAGACGTGAGCCGAGTGAATGTTTCAAATCGGTTGCAAAAGATTTAGTGGCACCTTTAACGGCTTTAACCTCCATTATCTTCATTTCCAGCATGTGATTTAGGCTGTTGACTAGTGGTATAGCATCTGCTACAGATGCTTTTTCACTGCTGACTGTCTTGGTCACATCTTCAAAGTATGTACGAAGATCTACTAATTGCTCGGCAAGCAATCAATTTTCAGCTGTAATCTGACACCTAAACTTCGAGCAATTTTGGAGAGCAACCGTGATGGAAAGACGCTGTTCTACAAGACGTCGTAACATATGAAGAGTAGAGTCCCATCGTGTCGCAATATCTTGAATAAGTACATGCTGAGGTTCGTTTACCTTTTTCTGTGCATCGACAAGAATTTTTTTGGCTGCTGTTGAATGACTGAAATGCCCTACAATGCTCCTGAATGCCGCAAGCAGTTCACGAACTGGACGTTGATTCAGCAGCCCATCTTTGAGTACAAGCTGAACACTGTGAGCTAAGCATGGAATATTAGGCAGTTTGAGGTGATCTCTTACGGCACATTTCATATTAGATGCATTATCAGTAACAACTGCACATACTTTATTGCCTATCTCCCAGTCTTCAAATATGTGCAAGAGATTGTCTGCAATGTTTACTGCAGTGTGCAAATCACCATCAAAAGGTAAAACTTCAAGGCAGAAATGTACCTTCTGAGACAGCTCTGCTCCATGGGCTGTGACACTAATGAAATCATTCATCTGAGACGAAGCCTCACTTGTCCACAAATCTGTTGTGACAGCAACATTGTCAAGATTAGAAAGTCTCTCTCTAACTTTATTTTTCACTTTCTCATACATTTTTGGAATTACTGTATCGGTCATGTGTTTCCTTGAAGGAATGTTGTATCTCGGAACTGCTTTAGACATGAGACGCCTAAAACCATCATTATTCACAATGTCATATGGTTGCATGTCTACACATATCATTTCAGCAATCAATGTGGTAAATTCCTGAGCTCGTGGATCATTGGAATTGTACAGTAATTTCTTTTCGACTACGTCTTGCAGTGTTGGTTGAAGTAGACTTACTTTAACTTTCTTCTGAGAAGGGCCAGCAACCGAATGTTCCCTCTCAGTAGAACACGCCTGGCTTGTACTTTCTGCAAATGCAAATTGCTGAGGATGCCGTGTCTTAACATGATGCAACATGTTGGTGGTTGTGTAGCTTGATCGGCAAGAACCACCACGTGATATTACAGCACCACAATATAAACATATTGCTTTACTATCGTCTTCTTGGCTTATAGTAAAATGTTTCCACACTTCACTTCTCTTTTCCCGCGTCGCCATTGTTTAAAACAATCTCGTTTTCAGAAATACGCATTCGCAATAATAAACATTTACGTTTAAAAACACACACCTTCGGAATACTTCCATAGATTATATGATGTCAACAAAGACGCCAATAACAGGAAAGTTAGCCAACACTGAAGTTCGCAAACATTTGGTGCTAAAGCAACCGCTCTCTCCTTTCGGACGTTTTCATTATTTCTCACTATGATCGCTAGCGCTGCTAAACCTGATCGTAATCGTAACCACTTTAATGCTGTCTTATTCTAAAGTTGGCAGTACAACTTTTATCTGTATGCAGGTATCTATGGTTCTTAGTTGCGTGTTTACAAAATAAATAGCGGCGGGAATGAATACTAAATTAAAATAGTGAGTGTGCGCCTAATTTTTTTTATTTAAAATCTGGCGTAAGATGTCTACGAAATCTGACGAGAAAATAAAGGATGCGTAAAATACAACTTACATCGGTATCGGTATTTAAATAATCGGTGATAACGATTAATCGGTAAAATGTAATTATCGGCGATTATCGTTAATCGGTATCGGAATCGGTGCATCACTAATTTCTAATGCATTGGATGGCAGTGAAGATAGTGTCATGTGGGAAGAAGATGCAATTGAAGGTGAAGTTGACAGCAGTGAAGATGACAACAATGAAGATGATGCATCAGCATAATGAAACTCTATAACAGTTTCCAACAGTTAAAGTAGCAGCCATTTAGGTATTTATTTCTGTTTGTACATAAACTGTTAACAGTATTTCAAAAGTGGTGGTTGAAATCCTTTGTAACATTCATATTTTAAATTTTATATCTAATTTGTTGGCATGTGTTTAATACAATAAAAAATTTTTTTTCCTGAAAACATGAGGCTGTAGTTTGGGGGTCGTCTTATATTCGGGTAAATATGGTACAGTGTATGTAAAATATACGCTACCAAATTAGAAACAATTGGTCTCAAAATTCTTTGCTCATTAGTGCTGTTACTAATTTCAGACAATACAAATAAAACCAATTCTCAACCATCCTTCCTCCCAAATTTTATCTTAGTTCCCCTGAAACAACATCCTAGCCATATTTCTTCTTCATACTGTCAGCTAGGGAAAAAAAAATTCTTGCGACTTGAATTCTACAAGCACATACATTAACATTTTATATTCTTTCAATATTTAAAAAACAGACACAACTATAACAAACTACAATTGTAACATTCAACTCTGAACAGTAAAACCACTGACTGTCCACAAAACAAAAATCCTATCAAATCCAAGTGGACATCATCATCATCAGGGCTTAAATGGCTGCAATAGCTAGCTAGAACGCTTCTTAAACTGACAGTGAGGTTTAAATAATGGTGACTAAGCTATCACAACCAACAGGGTACAATATTTAACATAGTTTGTGAGAGTTGCGTTCTTTTAGTGTGGTCCGACATTCTAAGCTTCGAAACAGTGGCCGAGATCGGTTTCTGGTCGAGCGTGGGCCCACGAACTACCGGCCGATGAGGGCGTATCACAGAGTGGCCGGGGGCTAGTCCATGTCCAGCCTCGGCTGCATGAACAGCGACCCGGTGTGCACCTTGGAGGTGCGCATCTTCTTGAGCGCTGAGAGCAGGTCGTCCATGAGGATCGGCCGCAGGTACTCGTCGTCATCGACCAGCGACGCGTCTTGGGCGTCGAGCGACCTGTGCGCAGCCCCGCGAGCGGGAGGTGAACGACAATCCTAGCCGACACTCTCACACTCTCTCTCTCTCTCTCACACTCACGCACCCCCCCCCCCACACACACAACTCCCCCCCACACACGCACACACACACTGGTAATTACTTTATCGCGTGCAATACAAAACATTTTAAACAAAGGCGATAAAGGTCACATCTAATGTTTAAATTAATAAGTATACAAACTTTTCAAACTTCGATTTTTAGCATAAAATGTGCAAAGTTCATGCAATAACACGTGGTAAACATGAACCAAAAAAAAAAAAAAAAGCCAGAATCGAGTGGAAAATTTGCTGTAAATACGTGGGTAATATTGCTGAGTCAGTAAGCGGCCATTGTAAATAACTAAATCAAGTGAATAATATGAATATAAAGTTTAAATATTAGCTACTTTCGTCATTATTTTGCCAATTACAAAATTTCATATTTTTCGGTTCTCATTAAAAATTGAATACGGTGGTTTTATGTCGTGGCAGTTTGCACCCTTGGAAATCACCCGTCTATATCAATGTATAATTGCTAGATTTGAGCATGTACAATAATAAAAAAAAATTTGTCCTGTAGAAGTAGTACGGAAATTTTTTGATTTTTACGATCTCAAATAATTTCCAATACCATCCTGATTCGTGCAGAAAATTCTTTTCCTGCCCAAAAAAAATTCCCAAACCAGAATTCCCTATCCCACCCAGCTCTAACTGTTAGACCATGTTTTCAAAAATGCTGCAGGTTATTCCAAAAATAAAGTATTTCCAAAATTCTACCACGTGACATTAATGTTTGGGATGGAGATTTACCAGACCTACACTCGCACCCTACACGTGATACACCAGGTACAAGAGCGCGGGGGGACGCGGAAGGGACGCGGAGGGACACTCACGCGGGGTCCAGGCTCATGTACTCGCGCACGCGGTACACGGACGCCATGCGGCACAGCTCGCGCAGGTCCGAGCCGGAGAAGTTCTCCGCCAGCCTCGCCACCTCCTGGAGGTCCACGTCTGCCGTGGGCTCGCCGGCCAGCACCAGCTGCAGGATCTTCTCCCGCTGCTGCTGGTTCTGTAGCACGCTCGGGCACGGTCAGTGCTTTCCTACTAGATCCAGTACTTCCACAAGTTTTCTAGTGGTCTTGTACTGTTCGGACTTTGTGACATGTCCTTATATCCAGTGAAGTGTTACTTGTGCCCCTTTTACGTGTCGTATAAACAGTTCGGGAAGATGGTGGGCCGCGTGCACACTGTCAGTTTGATTTGTACATGGCTATCATTTCGTTGTCATAGCTGTATCCACTAAATCAGACTCTCATTATCTTTATGGTCCTCCGGAAGAAATTCGTTGAAACAAAGAACAAGTACATTTACGATCAGATCTAGTACTTTTTCCTTTAATACAATAACATCACGGTAACTCCAATATGTTTTATTATTAAGCTTAACTATTTTTAAAAACCATGGAATGTATGTGTGTGTGGTGTGTGACATTTAAGTTAGAGCATTGCAAAGTCATATTAACTTCCTAAATTGTTTTAACCATAACATATTATAATTTACTACTTTTTTTATTTTATTTCAAATCTAGTACTTTTTTCCCGCCTAAATTGGTACGAAATATTTTTTTTCCTTGTGGGTACCCTGGGTACAGTGGAACCTCAATACTACGAGAGCTGACAACGGCGGGAAAAATCCTCGTAACGACGAGTACTCGTAACAACCGAATAGAAAAAAAATTAAAGTCAAGTTAGATTCTGAACCGTCCAAACAGTCTTAATTTCACACCGTAGCTTGAAAACAGTGCACTATAGTGGAAAAACGTGTGGAATAAAAGTTGTAGCAAATTAAATTACGAACAGAAAGTGTCTCTATGGAATTTTTTTTGTATCTACAACGGTTTTTGATTTAATTGAGAATGAAATGGTCTGATAAAAAGACCGACGCCGTTCAGGGTCATAGAGGAAAGGTATGGGAAGCTTGAAAAAAAAAAAAAAAGAAGAAGGGGAGGGGGGGGGGGTGAGAGAGAGAGAGAGAGAGAGAGAGAGAGGGAGAGAGAGCATGTTGTTTGTCATCAGTCCTTCCTCCCCTGATCAGGGCTTATACCTGCTAAGGACACAGTCCGTCTGGCGCCCGCGTAGCCCCGCAGCTGTCTGTGTTTACTGCGTGAACGTTATTTTGTTCAACTGACGGTGTTTTTCGTTTTTTGAAGATGCCATTCAATTCACTCATACTTACGAAAGGGCCAACAAGGAGGCGCTCGTAATAACCGGTTTAATTTAGTATGATTCACGTAGTCAAACCGACGGTGCATTACAAAACTGTCGTGACTATGGAGGTCTAGTAGTATCCCGTACTCGTAATAATGAGGTTCCACTGTTAAAAGAGTAATGGAGTTGACTGGCGAGGGAGCGGGAACTCGAGGCGGGGGCTCACCGGCATGCCGACGTGGAAGGTGGCGGGCATGCGGCGCAGGATGGCGCGGTCCAGGTCCTGGGGCCGGTTGGTCGCGCCCATCACCACCACGCAGCTGTCGGGCTCCGTGCACAGCCCGTCCCACATGGACATGAACTGTGCCTTCATCATGGCCGTCACCTCGTGGTCCTGCGAGTTGCGCACCCGCAGGAACGAGTCTGCAACGCAGCGCGGGGACGCTCACACTCCAGGCACAGTCAAGCATTTTACGGACCACGGACATGCCGGAGAAGCAATTCGACAGAATTACTGAACACCAGTACACAGCATTGCCGCTATTTTAAAATTTTGAAATTGCCTGACAAGCTCAGATTTTACCTCCTTAACAATTTTTAACGTTGCACTACAAGAAAACACATCAGCTGCAAATTGACCCCCCCCCCCCCACCCCCAATTTGTGCCCACTCATCCAAATTCTACTAGAGAGCTCCAAACAAACTAAGTACAATGTTTGAGGGCCAGTAAAACATAAAACTAGAATTTATAACATGTTCAGTGTATAAGCGCGTTAATATGCATACACTATAATTATTGTAGCTGACTTAACGTGAGGAGTAACTGTAACTTCAATAACAGCTGAGAATGGAGAACTGGCAGGTCAACAAAGGTAGGCGAGGAAAGACTGCAAGTGAAGGGAGGGAGTAAACAGACATCCAATCAGTGATGAGCAGATTTCGAAAAAGGCGCACGGGAAAAAGCATACATTTGAGTAAGCAAACAAAATACAGTCAAGAGCAGACTTCACACGCCAGAGATATTATGCAAAACAGTCAGTACGAGGGAAGCCACTACCATAGCCCCACAGAAGCAACTACAACCAGTGAGTGACAAGACATAGACCAATGTAGAAATGAAAAACTCGGGAGGGACTTTTTTTCTTTTCAAACTCTTACAATTTCAAACTGTTTATTTTTTTTCACAAGTTTATAGTCACAAAAATGTTTTTTTTTTTTTTTAGACACTTAGATAATTTATTAAATTAAATGTTAAAATAAATAAGTAAATAAATCACCAAAGAGAATATTTAGAGTAAAGTAGGTATCCCTGTAAAAAAAAACAAGACAAAACACTCTAAAAAGAAGTGTTCGTCCACAGGTGGTTAGGACACAACAAAATGCGATTGCCAACGAAACTACATAATTATTAATTTAAAGTTTTAACCCACCAGGGTGAGACGGTTCGCTCTTATGTTTCTACGTGGTTTCGAGCCACCATACAACATAGTTCAGAAAAGTTATGCGGATACCATTATAAATGTTGCAAATAAAAACTGCTCATTTGACTTTTTCGGTACTACCAACCTGTTCACGCATCGCTGAAAAGGCATGCACGCGTAGGCGAGTGGTGGAGTTACGGCCCTCCAGAAACCTCACGCACGCTCGAAGACGGCTTCGAGATGTTAGGAAGGGAAACCAAGCAGCAAGTGTAAACGGCCCCGGGCTGCAGCGACCCGCACCCACCTATCTCGTCGATGAAGATGATGCAGGGCTGGATCTTGGCGGCCAGCGAGAAGACGGCGCAGGCCAGCTTCTGGCTCTCGCCGTACCACTTGTCCGTGAGGATGGACACGTCCAGGTTGATGAAGCGCATGCCCGCCTCGCGAGCCGTCGCCTTGGCGATGAGCGTCTTGCCGCAGCCGGGCGGCCCGTGCAGCAGCACCCCTGCGCCCGCCCCAGGGTTGCCAACACCACTCCAGATTCCATCACACATTCCCTAGGGAAGCTATTTACATCACAGATCCAGAAAACAATGTACGTACATAACAAATTCAAGGGTATAATATTTCATCAAACAACACATATTTATGTTAATAAAATGGTTTTGTATATAACTACTATCTGCCCGACCCAGCTTTGCACGGTTGTATTAATGGTGGGGGGAAATGAGACCAAATTTTTTTATTTACAGTTGTAATAAATGAAATAAAATTAAAAATTAATTAATTTCGACAAAAACTTAATACAACAATACACGCAACGTTGTCATGGAGACGAAGTACCCACTGTTTCCCGGGCATAAACACCAATCAACATTGTTAATCAGTTTATTATTAATTATAAATTATTAAGACCATTGACCGAAATAAAAACCATCCTATCTCTCAAGTTGCAAAAAAATTACACATAAATGCCAATTTTCATAGAAATCGGTTGACTTGGTGGAGAGTTCACTGGAAACAAACATCAGGACACTGGATTTATATATATTAAGATGTATCTACTATCCTTTTTCTGACTATGGTATTTGAATTTTTTTATTAAACCATTAACATTATCATCATTGAAAACAATTGACTACAAGTCTGCAAGTCACTATGGAAAATGTTTTGCTGCCAAGCGACTTAAAAGCTGCTACATAATTGAAGTCACAACTCTTCAAGCATCGTGGACTACCCGTCATCCACCAAGCAAACACACACTGTCTCACTAAACTGCACATTTCTTACTTTACATGTGAATGTACCTTCAGAGACTGTCGCGCCCACCGCTAAAGCCATCGGCTGTCGGTGGGCATGTGACAATCACAGTAAAATACATAAATAAATAAAAAGTTGCTATTTCAACCACCTGTGCACACAAAAAACATAAAGATATAAGAAGATATTATTTTTAAGAGTGATTCTTGCAGGTTTATTTAGCGCAGTATCACCTCTAAGTACATGACTCTGACCTAGCGAGCAGTTTTCACGTTTTCCATAAACTATGTGACTTGTGCTTTAGAATATCTGTACCAAACGTTTCATGCCCAAAACTTATTTTTAAAGCAACCATTTTTTCTATTTTCAATTTGTAAAAAAAAAAAAGTATAAAAAAATCTGCACAAAAAAAACTACCATTCCAAGCTCAAATTAAGTCATAAATTATTTTTTAAGTGAAAACTTCTTTAGCCGCCTTGAACGATTTTTAGTAGTGGCAAAACTCATGGGTTCGTGTCACCGACATGCTGTAGTAGCAGTACGTGAAGTTAATTTGACCACGTGAATACATGACCTAGGTCTGACATCACTAGTAACGAAATATTACGTAATTTTTACATACCACCGACATCTGTTGTGACTAAAAAATTGATATAAGGATAAATGATATCATGCTGACATCGTACTGACGTAATACCAAAATCATTTTCTTACGTACATCTGACGTATAAACGATGTCATATTACACACTTAAAAACAAAGTTTTACGTTTTCACTTCTGTCGACAGTCCCCACGACCGGCTATATTTGTTATTTAGCTGACCACGCGGATATCACGAGCTGTTTTAGAAATGTTTGGTTGTTCTGAAGCTCAGACCTGGCCGGCTGCTTGCATCAGTTTACAGTAAATGTATAGCTCGGACTGGACAATGTAACTGCGTTGCCCGGGGTCGCACGCCACCTTTAGGGGGCTGGCACAGCTGCGAGTCGTGGAACAGCCTCTTCTTCTGGATGGGCAGGATGATGGTCTCCCGCAGCTCCCGCGTGATGTGGTCCAGCCCCGCCACGTCCCCCCACGTCACGGGGATCTCGCTGGGGTTCACCAGGTGGCTGGCGATCATCATCTCGTACTCCGTCAGCGGCTGCGAGCAGCCCCCGGCCATGTCCCCTCGCGTCTCTTCCCACAACGCCACAAGGAACTACAGTCGTACACGAGCACTGGTGCATCTCTTCCTCGGCAAAACACTTGCTTTCCCACCAAGCAATTCAAAAATAAATGTGTGACACAATCCAGAACAGCAATGGCCAACTGACGGCCCGTGACAACTTTGGTACGGCCGGCCTGAAGAATCTTTAAACAAATAAATATTGTCAGGTATACTGTCTGTCGTGTATTGGCCGTATTTCTTAGCATGCAAGTAGAATAAAAGTATCAGCTGACAAAATTGTGACGCCATTACATCCTCACAGAATTACTGATTTAAAAAATATTATTTATGTTTTTTGTAATGTAAGACTACAGAAGAAATTTCATTTTTATTTTGTGGTCGAATAGAATTTTGTGTTGTATAATTAATAGTTTATTTATAATCAGTTTGTCTATGGAGAATTTTAAAAGAATGGAAGCACTGATTAAAATAACATGGTATTCAACATTTTGTTAAGAATGTTGGAAAATGTTTTAATGACAAGGTGGTGAAAGTACATAATTATGTTGATCCTGCTCCAGGACTGAAAACATGCATCACGTACTGTCACAAAATGAAGATAAAAGTATGTATAGAAACAATTAATAGTTGGAAAATTGATTATTTACGCAGAGGTTGAGTGAAGTGATTGTGCTTGTATTTGAAATAGCAAATAAATAAAAATAAAAACATTAAATAATTACAAATAAATATTACAGTAAATACCACACTATTTTAACATTATTTTTTTTTTAATCTCCACATGCCACATATTGTATTATTTTTTTTGGTTACTGTACAGAATAATAAATCAAATTTTTTTCAAAAAAAAAAATTTAATATTAAGTAATTCAGATAAGTTTCAAATTTATTATCTGGCCCACAAAAAGAATGAGTAGGCCAACAATGATCCCGATTGTACACTTTTGTACCCAGTCATCACCTGCATTTTGCTTCTGGGTAGAGACCACGTTCGTAAACTGGAGATGTGCTCGGGATTTACGGCTAACAACTTAATCGCCCTTGAAAGTGGCTGAACCACGTGCCGAAACGTCTGGCATATCACTTTCAGGGATTTGGCTTCAACCCAGAAGCAAAGAAATAGTACCAAGTGCACTTTTATTTAAACATTTCATCAAAGTTTTAACTTATTAACAATATAAAGGTGTTCAAGAAGTTTTAATGAAGAGCTGCACATTTTAGTGACTCATAAAAACCAAAACACACTGAAAATTTTTGACTCTAAATAATTCTTTTCAAATAAATCATCATTCTGATTGTTACCTGCATCTATTTATAGATATTGCTCCATTATTTTGGTCAATTTTCTTTAAAAATCTCAAAGTAATTTACAAGAATTAATTTTTCTTTACCAACCTCTAAAATTCAATAAATGGAAATTTCTTTTTGTGATTGCATTAATATGTCCACATACGAATATCTCCCACAAAATTTCACTTACCTCCTTCAGGTTGTCTATTCCGAGCCGCTGTAGTTGTTCCTCAGCCTAGAAGGAGAAACCAGTCAGTAACAGAACTAAGATAGCCAGTCGAATGAAAACAAATGGAAAGCTGGTCAAATTTGTGCCGGCAGTTTGCGGATGTGCCTATCCTGACCTAACCAACCAATTTGGATACGTGATATGAAACTTTTACTGCTAATTGAATGTGAATATAAATAATAAAAAAAGTAATAAAAATTTTTAGAGAATGATTTAAAATACATGTCAGAAAGTAAAACAAAAAGAATTGTGAAATTTATATATATTTTTTTTTCTTTCAGAAAATTATATTTTCTTTAAAATTAAAAAAATGTAACCCGTATTTTTAATGTAGCTAACTAATCCTAACTCAATGGTTTTTACAGCATCATTATGTATTAAGAGGGGCACAAAAAAAATAACATTCTCGTATTTTCGTTTTTTTTTCCTTCACAACACAAGCCGGAATTTAATTAAAACAGAAATATGAATTCCGTAAAAAAATTTTCTAGGTATTTTACTACACGAATACCACGCAATGAAATGTAGCCATTGCATAAGAATTTTTAAGTTAACCTTAAAATTCGTAGGGGAATACTCCATTTAAAACGGTGCTAGTAAGGAACAATATGTAAAATCCCCACAAGAAATCACACACAAATATCAAGTAATATGATTTTTCAATTAACTTTTTTTTTTTATTAATTACCTTTTTCTTTGCAGATTTTTTTATCTTGCTTGTAGGGTCGATTTGGTTCAGCATCCATTTAATAGTGAAATATGTAACACCAGAAAATATTGAAAGACGCAAAATTAAACTAAGTATTTCTGATCTCACCATAAAGTTATCACTCATTATTAAATACTTTAAAATTTAAGGTACAATTATTTCATGTCATTTACGGTTCTTCCCGTACGGCTTCCCCCTCCAAATACGTTTTTTTGCTCCATAGATTACGAATGAAAATATGAGAATATTAATGTGCAGCAAGTAACGAATCCTAAATTGTACACAGGGTTAAGACCCACGCGACCAGCGCCCGAAGAGTTCACCTTCGGCCAACTTCGGGATTTGGTTTTTCTTTTAACAAAACGCGCGGGACTGATGGTGATGGAGTTCAACGTTAACATGGCACAGCAAATTTATCCCTTGATCCTGATGGCATGACCTTGTATGCATTGTTCCTGTGGTACATATTGCTTGATGTTTTGATTAGGTATATTGAAAGTAGAGGTGGGTTGTTACAGCATTTTTCGTTATCTGTTCCAACCTGATACTGATAAAGTAATTTACCTAGTTACAAGTATCTATAACCTTTGTATCAGAGCAGTAGCTGTCCCAGGAAGTGACAAGGTACCAGCATTCTCGTTACAGGGTACACATCCTCAGTGCCGTCATCACCAGCGTAAAAAGGTATCGGTGTTTCTGATACATTATTTATCACGCCCGGTAATTCTCTACCTCTGTTACTCTCATGCCCGCCTGATACAGCCAGTATCAATCAGTTCAACATTCACTGCAGTTCGTCCTGGCCGTGTATTAATTACCACCATGTACATTGTTGCGGGCTGTCATGCTTTGTAGTTAGTATCTTGATAGTGAAATAAAGAATGGATAAGTGCACGAAAAAGACTTCATTTGTGTGGAATTTTTTTACGGAAAATAATGAGTTTGCTAATTGTAATTTGTGTAAACAAAAACTGAGTTATAAATCATCATCGACTAATATGAAGAAACATTTGAAACATAAACATTGATATAGTATGCTCACTAATGTACGTATCTGTTTTTTTTTTTTTAATTTTTGATAAAATCGTAATCTTTTAACCCTTTATAGGGCAAAAGGTTGGCAAAAAATATTTTATGTTTATATTCAGGGAACATCTTCATTGCTCCCTAGATCCTCAGACAGATGCTACAGTCGTCCAAGCTACTGTGGCTTTGTATGCTATCTGTTGGTTGCCAGAGGAACTTGGAGGAGCTCAATAAATTATTTTACCACTAACAGTTTAGCTGGTAAAGATGGTGGTAAATATATATACCAGTAACCTATAAAGGGTTGTATGAAAACACTAGTTACTTATTGTTTTCGAAAAAAAAAAAAGGCCATATGTTGATTACATCTGTTATTAGTGTCAACTGAAAATTTATTTGCATTTTCATAGCTGTTAGGTGCACAAATATAAATATTATATCTTGTATTAATGTACTTTTTAATATTAAAATTTCATTAGTTTTATTATTGAACGAGACTGTGCACGCACTGTGCACTGAGCGTACTTTGATGTGGGACAATAACCAAACTACTCGTAACAATTTCGCTTTGCGCCTCTCCTTCAACGCCTTCCCCTGCGCTTCCTCCCCTACATTATTTCCCTTCTTTATCCCTTATTCGTCGTTCCTGCTCCCTCCCCTTTCACAAGCTCCGCCCAAGTGACCATCATCTGCGATCGGGTTCTGCGCACATTGGCCGTGGTGTTGTTCCAGGCGAATTCTGAACTGATACTAAAGTTCTTGATACTTTTCAAGTGTACTCGTTTGCTGTTCCTGATACAGGCGCGTATCAGTGACAAAGTATTTTGTTGATACTTTTCGACCCACCTCTAATTGAAAGACCCTGGGCATAACTATCTTTTGATATTACAATTATATATGAATGCAAAACATATACGAAAGAAATAATTAGTTGGTTTTAATATGTTGTAGTATTTGTTATGTCCATTCTCTTTAGACGTAACAAATTAAAATAGCAAGCATTTTGTATCACAATCAAGGGATAAATTTGGACACATAACACCGCAAAATTACATCAACCTATGCTAAACTTTAAAATCTGAAGGGAAAATATAACTTGATGATAAATATCACATAATTTAAGCGCTAATCTATAATAAAGGTAAAAATTCCGTATTTAGGTGATACGGAACAATTACCGAAAGCTATTGCTAATAATCACCTGCATGCAACGCCTAACTCAATAAAAAAAATTATTTTATAACCCGTGTATTTTAAACACAAAATTGTGTCAATGCACTAACATAAAATTTATAACAAAAATTGAACAAATTAAAGACTTAACCTCGCTATTATTCTTAAGTGTTTTTGATATCCGCAAACATGGCCGTGTTATGAGTCTACATAAAAAACCGAGGTTGGCCGTAGTTGTATCCTTCGGGTGTGTTCGGGTAGGGTCTGAACTCTGTGTAAACTTAAGGCTTCAAGCAGTAAGTGCGCAGTTACTAGGGAATGAGGGACAAATAGTCCTTGGTCTATGGACCTTGATAGGTTATGATTTGCTATTTGCTTTGTTTTCGTTTCTGAGTGTGGACTTTAATCAGTGGGCGTTGTTTGTAGATTTTAAGAATGACATTTTGTGTTTGAAATATACACTGTTTAATTTTTTGGACCTTTTTTGAATCATTAAAGTGCGCAAACTCCGTAATGGCTTCGGGAAGTAATGAAGTATTTGAAAGACAGCAAATCAGATATAGTTGTGTTTCGAATGGTGAATTTATTTTGGTGTCTCATCAGACAGAACCAGAAAATTACTGTCCAATGGTGTATTCAATCATACGAGATTTAGACCGTCAAGGAATGAGGAAACTGACGTTTCCAGTAGACAAGTAAATATTGTTATTATTATTTTTTTTTTAATTTTGAACTATTATATAATCTAGTAAAGTCCAAGTTCATGGTTAATTGTTTAGTTACTGTTATTGAGTACTAATAACAGGCTAGTATTTCAATTATCAAAAGTGAGGAAAGCTATGAATATCAAGAAAATTTTGGGATTAAAGTCGTACAAAAGTTTAAATGTAAATGAAATAAGAATGAAATGTTCCAGAAACGTTTTATGCGTTGCAAGAACTTAGTATTCAAAAATAATTTTTAAATAAGGCAAGCTAGTTTGTGTTAATGCTGATGCGTGTTGGTGGGTAATGTTTACTTGGGTATGTGAATTTGGAATCCACAAAACCATACTTGCACTTGATTGATTGATACACTTGCAATTGGGTTTCCACCTGGTTGGCAAGGAGTCCTGCTCCCAACTCACCCTATTTCTGAAGCCTCTTCCTTCAGTCCTTTCTTCTTCTCACATCCAGTGTCTTTCCCTCAATCCCAGTCCACTCCCGCCCCGTCCTCTCCAGGAATACTTGCCTTCGGTAAATATGTAGTTGGGCGGTATTTTCGAAAAAAAAAGGTTAAAAATCCGAAAATACTTATATTCTATGCTCTTTAACTTCCTCTTTTGATTAAAAGCGGCGGAGGTAAGAAATTCCAAATACTTTAGGAGACACAAGTGGTTTATTTTCGCGAGATTTCCCTCGAAGTATGTTTTGAAGATGATTGGGCCCAGACATTAAATTGGGGGTTTGGTGGGCTCAGGGCCGCAACTAGGGGGGGGGGGGGGGGGGGGGGGCGGCAAGCGGGGCGTACGCCCCGGGCGCAAAGCTGTGGGGGGTGCTGAAATCGCTTGCATTGTAATTCCTTCCTACTACAACTGGTAACTGGTAAAAAGTTTTTTTAACTTGTATGCCAGGAATGTCGAATCTGATTTACGACATAACTTCTCAACATAGCACCATATTTCCGTGGGAGGGCCCCCCGGACCCCCCCGCTTTATTGGTGTGGTATGTGTAAAAAAAAAGAGGGGGGGGGGGCGTATGAATCCGTTCATGCCCCGGGTGCCAGAGACTCTAGTTGCGGCCCTGGGTGGGCTGCTGGCGGGTCTCTTCTTGCCACGGCTCGATGCGTGAGCGCCCCGCGTTGCCTCCCAGGTTCCAGATGCACGTCCTGGTGGACGGCGGGCTGGTGTTTGCATGCGTCACGTACGCGACCAGCCAGCACTTCGTCCCGTTCACGTTCCTGGAGACGGTGCGGCGGCAGTTCTGCGACGTCCCCAGCCTCGTGGCGCGGTCGCCGCACGCCCGCGAGTACGAGTTCGACCGGGACTTCGCCCCGGTCCTGTCCTCCATCGTCGTGAGTGCCTTGCCCTCCGCCCCGCTTCCGGGAGTCTTTCCGATTCTACAGACAATCTTCCGAACACTATTTTTTTAATTAGTTCAGCCAACTAACTTGCAAGTAAAATATTGATATGGTCTTTGTATGAGAATTTCACCTCCATATGAATTTTTTTGTAATATATGTACGTCGATTGCACTCAGAAGGAACCAAGAAACAACCCTCTACTTTCCTTATTTAAATGTTGCTCTAGCACTTTTCTCATTCCCACTCTTAAAAAAATAGATTTATTTATAATTATGTTTTCTTATTTACTTTTAACACAACCAATATCATGTTAATTAACTTCTTAGTTTTTCAAGCCTCTTTATTTTTTATATATATATATATACAGTAGAACCTCGCATATCCAACCATGACGGGACCAGGCCATGGTCGGAACGGCCAAAAGGTCGGATATCGGGAGGAGCAAAAAAAAAACGACTTTCTCAGATAGAAAAACAGCTATATCGTACTGTAATACAACTTTATTGTAAAGTATGTACTTATAAAAATGTTGCTGTATATATTTCAAACATTTACTGTTTTTAAATTAAATGAGATCAATAAAATCTAAGCATACCTTATTTAAAGAATTCAGTAATGGACTTTTGTTTTAATTTTGTCAATCTTGACTTTGCAGAAGTGTCCCTCCACTTTTTTGCCCACAATACGTCCATTGGGTTTGCATTTGGATGTTGCTCAATGTATTTCAGCGCAACTTCAAAGGCGTCCTTAGCAGCAGAATGACTCACTACGTTGTCACCGGTGGTTTCGTCTTCACCCGAGTCGATATCTTCTTCCACGGCTTTGTTCTGCACAACAGCGATAATTTTGTCGTCATTTAGTTCTTCATTGGTGTCTTCCGAAACATCAGCTTCAAAAAACCACTCTTCTACATCATTCATCTGGAGATCATGCTGAAACACTTGTAAATTTTGTAATACTTCTGTGTTGTCTGTCTCAACTTGTGCTTCTGTCTCAGGTTCTTCTTGTTTCAATGATGGCCAAATCTTTTTCCAAGCCTTCTGAAGGGTAGTTTGATTAATTTCGTCCCAGGCTGCAGCAACGGTGTAGATTGTGTCTTTTATGTTGAAACTTTTCATCGCCTCAAAAAGGTTACCTCCTCCTTCTTCTGTTTTGTCCAGCAGAGAGCCGACATATTTTCTTCTGTATCTTCTCTTTAACAACTCGATGACGCCCTGATCCATAGGTTGTATTAAAGGTGTAACATGGGGCGGTAAAAATAAAGCCTTGATGTTTCCTTTATTTAATTCACATTCAGAGGGGTGACTAGGAGCGTTATCTAACAGCAAAACAGCACGAGCAGGTAAGTTTTTAAACTTTAAATGTTTTTTTACTGCGGGGACAAATTCACCAAAAAACCTTTCCTTAAATAAATCGCCATCCATCCAAGCAGATGATTGATTCCGATAGAAAACTGGAAGTGTTGCCATGTTTAGATTTTCGAATGCTCTTGGTTTCTTAGATTTTCCTATGACGAACAGCGGCATTTTGTGGCTTCCCGTGGCATTGCTACAAGTTGCAATTGTGAGCCTGTCTTTAGCCAGCTTTGTTCCTAACACAGGTTCATTTTTAGCAGCTAGAGTGGTTTTTGGAAGCATTTTGTAATTTAGGCCTGTTTCATCTACATTGTACACTTGTTCGGGTACAAGTTTCTGTTCTGTGACCAACTTCTCAAATGTTGCTACAAATTCTGTAGCAGCATTATCATCAGCTGAGAGTTTTTCTCCCGCAATAATAAGATGTCGTATGCCATGACGCAACTTCCATTTATGTAGCCACCCTTTGCTAGCGCTAAATTTTTCTAGATCACCTCCCAGCTTTTCATGCAATTTTATGGCTTTTTCCTTTACGATGGGGCCTGACAATGGTATTCCCTTGCGCCTTTCCTGACAAAACAAAACCCATAATGCTTCATCGACAAGTTCAAGTTTTGGTTTTTTCAAAAATTTTTCTACTTTTTAAGGCATCTTCTGTCTCAACTGTTGTTGAGTACGTTTCCAGATCTTTACGGTTTTTTTTCCAATCTTTTATCGTAGTCATCCCTACACCCAACTCAGAAGCTAATTTAATAACAGACTCTGCATGGTCCAATCGTTGTAAAATCTCAAGTTTTTGTTGCAGAGAAACACAAACACGTTTACGTTTTTGAGTTGCCATTGTCACACACGTAAAGCACTACGTATTGCACACTTTAAATTCTGTAGTCGTGAATAAATAATGGGGAAAAACACAAACAGTATTGACGTTAACAAACACAGAACTGTACAAGATTATAGTCAGAGCACATTACACATCAAGATTCACGGCTGAACTGACAGTTTTTGATACGAAAACAAAGCATATCGTAGATGAGTCACTCCTTCAAGCCTAACAGGCTCACCAACCGGAAGTGCGTGTGAATCACCGACAGTCGGACACTAGGTCGGATATCGGGAGGAGTCGGTTGTGGGAAGGTCGGATATGCGAGGTTCTACTGTAATTATCATGTTTGCACTCCAACAACATTATATTATCACAGAAAAAAAAACCACAGTAGTAAGAAGTAAGTACTTACAATCATGAATACATATGCAAAACCGATAAACTAAATTGACACAGCAGTTAACTATATTGTGTTAAATGCAGCAGGCAATGAAAGAGGCAAAAGGAAATAATTGTTTTGTTCTTTGCTCAGAAGTATGCATTGATTTCCCCTTCTGCCTCCACCCCCTGACCCCCATCTTCTCCCACGCACGCTCGCTCGCAAGGCGTCTGTCTGGGGATTCTAGCGTGAAGGCAGTAGTGCACTCTACGTACAGTGCGTCCGTAGAGTCATGGTGCACTTTCGACCGGTCACAGGAAAGCAACGAAACAAGATAAAATGCGAAGATTTCACATTTCTACCTATCTTGTTTCGTTGCTTTCCTGTAACCGGTCGAAAGTGCACCACGACCATACGGACACATTGTATATTGTTTGGTATTATAGTGATCATGCAGGATTTCTTTCAGGTCTGAAACTTTTTTTTTTCAACAACTTTATAGACCAGAAGGGGTTGTTCAAAACTAAACCTAATTTCCAGTGTAAAAAATTACATGGTTCTAATCAATATGTTTATTGTACCTGTAAATAACATCTGTATCAGTAAATGAACTAAGCGAATACACCTTTTCACAGAATCATAATTGATAGCTTTTCAGATTTTATGAAAATTCTTTGTGTTATTTATACAATATTATTATTGAAAGCCGCTTTTCTTTGTATTGCTTTGTTTTAAGTTTTTTCAATTCGTTTTTTTTCTTCAACTTTAGTCAATTTAATTTTTTCAGATATTAATGTTCAGTTTTTTGTCCCACATTTTCTTTCAAACTTTTATTAACTCACCCGAGTGTGCAGGTACGTACAATGGTCACTGGCCCGGGGGGGGGGGGGGGGGGGGGGGATGGTCCGAAGTTGTTCCGACATTCGCGGAACATTATATATGTCCTTGGCCTTGACAACTATTTATAGGGGGAATTCCGAACCACGGGTTGTTCACCTAATAGGAATACAATAAACATGGATTCTACACATTCGTACGCTGGTGGTGATTGTAAGAATGTTTATATAAACCGAGTCGATTTGCTTGAAACTACTGGGATAAAAATTCCTTCTAACAGTTGCACACCGCCATTTTTATGTACCTTATATAAGACTCGTGATATAGTTTACAGATAAATTACCAATTACAATAAATATGAGGAATTTCTAAAGACAACAAATAATAGAATATTCATTATAAAAGTTTTTTTTTCTTCTGCTCATCCTTAGATTCTCAAGTGTTAAATAAAAAAATTAAATAAATAATGAACTATAAGTAAAAATTATGTATTCATATGGATAATATATATTTTTCATCCACGTCCGGAGAATTGAACTTTTTGATTTTGACTTGTCTAAATTTTGTTTATTTCATCTCTTCGTGTAGAGAATGATTGTAATCATTAATCAATTGTTTATTGTGGCTGTGTCTATTGTTTATTTTGTCCTTTTCTTTTTGTGTTTTTTGTGTGTATCTTTTTACGTGTTTATGCTCTTTTATTGTGATACAGTTTTTTTCGTTGTTTTTGTTTCTTTTTTTATATCCCCGTGCACACCCTAGTACTACTGGCTCGCTGTTGGAAAGGTTTTGATGTAGATTAAAAACTGACTAAAACTAGCTTATACTGCGCAGCTTAGGTTCTCCCCTTCCTTCTTTGCGACAGAGAGGGAGTGATGGAAATTCTGTGTCGCAAAGAAGGAAGGGGGGAACAACCTAAGCTGTGCAGTAGAAGCTAGTTTTCGTCAGTTTTTAATCTCCATCAAAACCTTTCCTACAGCGCGCCAGTAGTGCACTCTATGAGGTGTCGGTGTGCGTGTCGCAACTGCGTCGCGCTGTGTGCCCGCAGTACGAGTTCAACGTGGGTCGCGGGGACCAGGTGTCCCGGCTGCAGGCCCAGGTGGACGACGTGAAGCGGATCATGCTGGACAATGTGGAGAAGGTGATCCAGCGGGGCGAGAACCTGGACGACCTCCTGTCCAAGACGGAGAGCCTGGAGTCGGTGGTGAGAGTCCCGCCGTTGTTCTGTCCCTAGGCCTCCAGCACGTGTGAGCACGATATCTTCAACACTGAGCTTTCAGGCCGTTGCTGAAATTTTATCATTAAAAAAAAATATGTTTGCCGTTTCTGTTTTCCTGACTTATCACAAGTTATAGAAGTAATAAATAATTTTCATAGCTTCAGTCACAAATATTTTTTTGTGACGTATCGGCCAAGTTTGTGAGGGAGTATCTTTATAATGTGTTACATTATGTCTTTAATCTTCCTTTTTTTTTTTTTTTCTTCCTGCAGTGGGTTTTTTTTTTTAATTTTTTTTTAAATTTTCAGATAGGCCTATATGTAATTAAGTTAAAAATTGGGGCAAAGTAGATACAGTGGACTTCCGACTATCCAAGTGCTGGTTATCCGGTTTACGGGTTAACGTGCCATATTTCACTTCCATAAACCATTAACATAAAAGTATTTTTTTTTTTTACTTTTTATTTTTGTACGTGACCATCGGCAATCGACAGTTGCGTTAGCATTAAATTCAAAGCCATGAATTAGTAATGCAACAAATCAAAAGTGATATTTTGCTTCTCCTCAATAGCTTTTTCACTTCCTTCATTGAATATTTATTGTTGACGATGCCCGAGTGTTCAGCCAGGCATCACGCAAGTCAGGTGTGTCAGCAGCTCTGGAGAGGGTTAGTTTCCCTCTCGTGTACCAGGGTGAACTAGCGGCAAATCACGGCAGAAAACAAGAGTCTGGGATTGTGTTAACAGGTTAAATAATCTTTCTAATAATAGAAATTGTTAAGTTTATACATTTAAAATCTTATTATAACTTAAATATACCTATCTCCTACATAAAAAAAAACTTTATTATTTTTTAACTCTGAAATGTTGGTAATGCCTACATAGGAATGTTAAGACCAAGCCATATTATTTAAATTTACTTCAAATTAATTTGGAATTATATTAGTACTGAAAATTAAATTTAGCAGGAGTACCTAATGTCTTGATTAAAATAGTACTCAGCAAACATAGGTACTTACCTAATTGGGAAACTAATTATTTTAAATAAAATACTCTCTTATGGCAAAAACATGTTTGACTAGCACAGTTTTGATTATTGCTCTGTTTTTACTGGAACGAATTAGGGCATTAAAATGAGGGCCAATTGTTACAATGTTTGTCTAGGTATTTGGGTTAAAAAAAAAAATTTTTAAATGCTTTAGCGGTGGATTTTTGATTATTCGTGGACCCCTTACCAGTCATTACGGTAGGTAATATCTTTGAAAGATTTGTGCAGTGGGAGTGCATGACTTGATGTAAGCTTTTGGACATACGCCATTGCTGAGCACATGTATGTCTGTGGAGTCGCACCTGTGTTTTCGTACCATGTGCGTCTCTGCCTGAGGACGGGAGCAGATAGCAGTTCCTGAAACGTCGCTTGCTTCTGTTTTAGAAAACTGTTGTGTTTGTTTCGACTTTTCGTTTTGCTGTGTTTTTGTCTCGTTTGAACTGTTGTGCTGAATTTTTTTTTTGGGTTCGGTATTTTTGTGCTGTCATCATTTATGTTTTTTTTTTTTTCGTTTTGTTAGTCCAATTTTTCTTTGTTTTTCTTTGTTTGTTGACCATATTCCTGTTGTGGAGTATTGTGTGTGGTGTTTGTATCCTGACAGTAATTTTTTGCTTAATTTGTGTTTTTGTCATTTGTGTTTTTTTTTAAATATTCTTCTACAGACACACATGTGCATAGCAATGGCGTATGTCCAAAAGCTTACATCGAGTCGTTAAGGCAGGTGATCGGGAGCGCTGTGGGCGGAGAGCTGCGAGGGCGTGTGTTGCGCAGGGAAGCGCGTTCCGCCAGCGGACCCGCGAGGTGTACCTGAAGGCGCGCTGCCAGAACCTCAAGATGTGGCTCGTCATCGGCAGTCTGGTGGCGGGGGTGCTGACTGTCGCGGTGCTCGTCATAGTGGGGGTCATCCGCATGTGAGGGCGAGCTGCCCGGTCGATCGTCGCTCGAGCGAGAGCTGCCTCCGACGCGGAGGGCAGGCTTTTCAACGAGGTGCGATTGGTAAACTCCGTACGCGTTATGTGCCATTTTCTGTGTGCTGAACAGATCACATTTGGCAGTAATTTTTGTTGAAAGTTACTGCAAACGAATTGTGGGCTGCATTTGAAATGATGCTGTTACTAATGAGTAGGGACAAGATTGTATGGTGAATTTCTATAAAAACAAAATAACGCTGGAAAGCATGTTAGTGCACCGTGGTACTGTAGTGCACTGGAATGTGAGTTGAATAGAGTGGAAGTTTTTTTGATTTGGGATGCTTGGAACCATTGCATGCTAGATTATCTATTGTTAGAGGCAAGATTTATGGTTTTTTTCAGGCCAATTTTGTTTTTTAACACAGGAGATTTCTTTGTTATTGGTTTCATATTTTATGAAATCTGTTTATTAAAAAAATATTGTATATTGCTGAACGAACATGACACTTAAATGTTCCTTGATAGTTATTTCTGCAAAACAGTGTTATTATGACCAATGCGATACATTATGCACTTTTACAATACAATGATTTGTAATAAGCATGTCAAACTATTCGAAACTAATAAAATATATCTGTTAAGTATTTTTGTGTTCGAAAAACGTACTAACATAGCAATACAAAAATGAGTAACTAATAACAGTTGCAAGTTTAAAAAGAAGTAAACTTTTTCCAATTTTTTTTTGCATTAAATGTGGTACAAACTTCATGTTAAATAAAAAAAGTTTCATAGAATTTCAACATTTAAAAGTACGTATTGATCATCAGAATTAAGTTTTGAGTGAAAATGCTGATTACTTTCGTGGTGATTTTCATTTTGATGCTTTGTGGTACAACTTTAATTTCGGTGTTATTTAGGTTTTATCGCAATTTGCCGTGTAATCTTGTCAGAATCTATTGTTGAAATATGAATATAGTTTTAAAAGGAATACCAGTGTACATGTGAAATGCGACGGGAAACAGGAAACGCTGGTAAACTGTGAGCCCAGCGAGGCCAGCAGTCTGAATGCTAGCGACTGATTGGTGCTGGACTACAGAGTGTGCCGAGCCATAGAATGCAGAATTAAAGACATTTTACACTGTTTGTAGAGTCTACTTGTTGATCATCTTGTACTTGTAGAAAAACTGCCACCTATCTCTGCTCGCAAACTCACTCGGCGAGGTCTAGCTTCCTCTTCTGTCGCAGCCGGTGGTGTCCTAGCTCTTACCTCTGGTACGTGATTATTAACTTTCACCACAGGATCGAAATACACGTAAAATACTGGCCCGCAGGTTACCGCTTGAACGTTGTTAATGCGAGTGATCGGCTCCCAATGCATGTGGGCTGTCGTCGGTCATTTCCATTAAAACTGCATCGAGCCCGCGAGATGCGTTGACTCCACCGTATCTGGAAATTCGGTGCCAGTAATTTTCGTTGCATGATGTCTTATTGGTTTTCAAATGGAGGCAAACTGTACTTAAAAAATAACGTCCAAGCTGGGACGGTGATCCTGAGCACTCGGGAACTATCAGCGTAATTTTGTTTTCCCTCACTTCTTCTGCTGCTGTGTGACAACACTCCTTGGTCGTGTCATCGACTGTATGAGCATGCCCGTAGTAGTCTCCAAACACTCTGTCTTAGTGTCGAAGTCACTTCGTTTATTATTTCCATACATTTTATAATTACTTACCTACTTGAGCACAAATTTTGGCAATCAAAGTAAATTAAAAAAGGGGGGTTGTCTGTAAAGTCGGTTTACGGACGATAATTTTACGTGATAACGTCGGCCGGTTCTTGCACGCTCGGCTTAGGCGGAACGTGACAATAAGTCATGCTTTTTCGTGCGTGCAGCTGCGTTCATCGATTTATAAGACGTTATCACGTCAAAAAAAAGTAATTTCTTAATAAATATAGGGGCAAATTTAAATTCTTACACAATACGGTATATATAAAAAACCTCTCTCTTGTATCTTTCATGTTTCCTAGTAGTAATGGGTCAGTTCGGGTTTCTCTGTTCTGCCAATTCTCAGAAAATTAACAGCACAGAGAATCCTACCGGTACCGCAGAAAGCATAACAGTAAACCAATCCCACACCACTATTTCCTAGCAAAGAGGATGGCGATTAAGTGACTTCTGAGTGCAGCAGACAGTATGGAAGGTCATTTCCCTCTAAATTACGCACTGCTTTAACTTCCATGTTGGTCCATGTCTGATTTTTGATGTGCCCAACATGAACACAAATGACAAAATGTTTGTTCAGTCATTAAGAAGTTACCAGTTGAGTTTTTTTTTTTGTAGTCTAGTTGTGTTCCAGTGATAATTAGTATGAATATTGTAATAATTTCATAACTTTTTTTTTTGGGTTTCATTGTTATTGTTTTTATGACCTGAGATTATGTATGTATATATGTATTGTTTACATTTTTGTGTAAGTATGTTTTTAGTGAAAACATTGTCATGTACATAGTCTTAATATTTTATTTGTAGAGTTAATAATTACAAATTGAGAATGTAAATGAACTTCTGTGCTACCAGAGATGTCGGTTATAGATGTGGACCCACAGTGGAATTTCACTATTAAGGTTACTCTTCTCCGTCAAGTATGCAGGATTTTCAGGGGATGGCTTTTAGATAATTGAATCTGTCGAATAGCTGACGGATAATTATCAGCCAGAAAATAATGTGTTTCTTTGTACATGTATACAATAGTAGATTTATATTACATCAAAATATATGACATTGGAAAATGCTTTAAGAAAGTAGTAAATTCTATTTAAGAAAAGAAAAATGGCATAAATAATGGTAGCACCACTGACAATAATTTGAAACTTAGGAGCTCAGGTCAGGAAACCGGATAGCCATCCATCAAAAGTAGGCAAGTATACAGTTGCGGCCAGTTCTTTGCTGAACATCACACACTTAGTTGAACACGAGTTAAACAGAAGTACTGTGAGAGTAATGAATGGCAGCCTAGGTTATTATGTATGTGCATTGCACAAATCTTTAAGATGCGTGCTTGTATTTATAACACTTCGCTTCCAAGTCCTGATGCGACCTTGTCTGCAGTCATAATAACCTCGCTGTCACATCACTGTGGAAAAAAAAATATAAATTAAATATAAATATCTAATCAGGTTCAACTCGCCCGAGGCGAGACGGCAGTTGTCGGGCAGCGTGCTGACTGGCAGAGTACGTGGGGGATAAATAGGGCACGCCGGGTGGTCCAGTTTGATATATGTGCGGCCGGCACCTGACTTGCTCTAGGGAAGGTCGAGTCAGTCCGCTGTGTCTCGGGCGACCGACCCGCACATTCGGAGCAGTGGAGCAAAATTAACTGTCGCGATAGCACAGTGCTAATGTTCCATCAGTTGGGACAAGATTATGTGATGAATACCGATAAAACCTCAATAACGCTGAAAATCACGCCAATACATCATAAAACATCACAATACAAGTTAATACACCATTTAAGTAGCACCAAATGCAATTACAATCGTGAAATCATCTAGCAATTGATGGACATAATTTAACTCAAGTTACAAAAATGTAAACTTTTATCATAGTAAATTCAATGAATGTCACTTATTTTTAGCATGAAGCGTGTATGTACCAAACGGAAAAAAAATTAAATGCAAAAAAAAATCAATATAATTGTGTTTGTTCGTGCATCTTTTATCAGTAAAACTTTTTACGTGAATGAAATTGGAATTTTTTCGAATGCATAAAAATTTGCCTATTTATTTTCATTTTTCTTATTAGTTCTGTCCAAGATGTGCTTATTACAAATTATTTTACTGTAAAAGTGTGATGATTTTGTTGAAATAAGTATTGAGAAATATTCTTCATATGAAGACAATGTGTAAAATAAAAAATAACACCAAAATCTCCTTTTGGAAAAAAAAAAAAAAATTAACCTTAAAATAAACCATAAAATCTTATTCATATTTATTAGGTATCAGTAGATTATACACAAATGTCTACAAGCAATATTCAACTAGTCTCGGAGATACTGAATTTGCCATATCGGGGAAACTACCTATTTCTTATGAGGTTCCATTATGAAAATGTTGTTCCTATTTCCTGTTACGCTTGTGTCGTAATGAGAAGTTTGCCTAAATATTGTATAGGATTTGAGATTTTTTTTATTGTTTAGTACTTGCTAGTTGAATGCATTTCCAACTTGACCGGTAAGATTGGTAATCTTGTACTCGGTAGCTGTTCCTTGGACAGATGAAAGATTCCTGTATTCTGCTGCCAATCACACTTAGCAAGTTTACTAGGTGCACTTATGCAAATCCGCTCACTGCAAATTTTCTCTGTTTTTTCACACTGACTCACCACACATTAGCCAAGTAAGTGAAGTCTGTTATTCTTGCTACTGGCTAGTCAGTGCTGTTTTTTTTTATTCTTTGTGGAAGTATGGAATCGCTAAAATAAACTACGGGTACTACACGCCCAAGCCAACTGTGATCCCGAGGAGGGGAGTGACGGTAGCGCTAGTGTCGCAGTGAGAGAGGGGTGGGGAATGAGGAGGGGTATGGTGACAACTCTACTTGCCGTCCCACCCGCGACATCATTCGCTCCGAGCCTTGAGGCGGACTAGGGAAAGGAGGGGACAGTGTGGTGGAAGGGATGACGACGGAGGGAGGGGTCCGTCTGACCTTGGGTAGTTCACATTTTTCCCGGGACCACAGTTGGCTTAGGCGTGTAGTACATGCTGTTATTGCTTCACTTAATTTCCAATAATTTTTTTAAAAATCTAGCGAACAATATAAGAGAATAAATACCTAATATACAACACGTCACAGAAATGCAATGAATGGGTAAGAAAGTTTTAGTTGGCCATTGTAATTTAGGCTAAACAGAGAAAAATTTTTATCACATGCTGTAAAATCCAGTTCCGATTCATCTCACATTTGATTATTTCGCAATGCAACAGATGGTAACACAAAATGCATTTATTTGCAGTTTTAACGGTTGTGTTTTGTCAACCACATACCATGGGGAAGTTAGTGTTTGTAAGCATTTCAGCTGATATTTGGTAATAGTACTTCAATTAATCTTCATCTGTTTCCCAAGGTTATTGTCAGTCGTGTTTGTAGCCATGGTCCCAGTCTAGTTGGTGGCTTGCTGTCTTGTATATGAGTTGTGCACTATAGTTTGTGTCTGTCATGACTGTCAGTATTATATAAATGCCTTTGTCATGCAACAGGAAAGACTTTATGATTGGCAGGTAGATCTGCTTGCAGTGCATTCCACCTGTAAAAAAGAAATTATGTAAAGTGCTGATTGTAAACTTTTATTTTGTGAATACAAAAATGAATAAAGTGTTCATTACAGTAAGAATATTTTAATACAGTATATTTTCAACTATATAGGTAGTTATTTTTGCACCCAAATTGTGTTTGATCAGTTTTTTTTATCCATTATTTTGTAGCAAAGGGGCAAGATTACATGCAGACTTACGAAATGCTATAGGAACAGTAAAACAAAGAAATGTACTAAAATTGTAACAATTTTTGGAACTGAAACTTAACTTCTTTACTGAGGGTACTACAATTTCATTCCGATCGCAAGAGGGGAACAGTCAGGTACGTGGTGGGGGAACCGGTAGAGGAGGGGAGTGCATCAGCCACGACGCCACTCCAACACATGCGCTAGCGGTAAATGAGAAGATGAAAAGGGGGGGGGGGGGGGGGGAGTAGGTACGTAGCGTAGAATGCTATATGCTAGTTGTAACCGCCGGCAGGGGAGAGGTAGAAACGATGCAGCAGTGATGCTGCGGAATTTTGTACTGCTGCTTGTGTTTATCTACTCCTCATTTTTTGTAACGGCCAACGACTGACTCTACCATATATTTTTCTTTAATTTTATTTGAGGTATCTACAATTTACTTATTTGTTTGGAAAAGAGTTATTGATTTGTGCATTTAACTTTGTAGTATCATTCATTTTTATGTGAATGGTGTGATTGAAAATGTAAAAAAGACTTAGTTAGACCTAAGAGGTTAGTTTTATAAGTGTAATAATTTTTTTTGGTATGGACAACACTGTGATTTGAAATGTCAAAGGACTTGCAGACTTGTGAGATAGACGTTATAAGTGTAATTGATGTTCAATTAGAGTTTTTTTTGTTCTTTTATTTTATTCAGCTGGAGATCATGATTTAACATCATGCCTGAAATTAATAAAAAGACAGAAGCAGATAAGAGGCATTATCAAAGGTAAACGTGGGAATAAACCACCTAAAGAGGTGCTGAAAAGTGCCAGTGAACTGATGCGAGATTACAGGACATGGGAAAGGGAATTTTTTTCATTCGAGATTATACCCGCATCCCAGATACTTACTACATAAACTCTAAAACATAAAATATTCACATAAAATACTACTTGTAAAAAAAATAGTGTTTCATCAGTTAAACCGCTGCTCAAGAGCTTCTCTTCCGATTGTTTTTTTAGAAATCTTTACACGGTAGTCTTCTTGTGAAAACATTGAAATCTTGATAAATAATTATGAATCAGTTTCAAGTATATTCCATATTTATTAAATATGTACACAAATACCATGTAAGCTGTATCAATTCGTTAACCCAACAATACTGTATACCACCTTCCTGTTTTATAAATCAATTTTTAGCTTTAGAAGCTGCGGACAACTTCAAAGAGCTTGTGAGCAAGTGTTCTGTGAAGTGTGCATTGCTGAACAATCGTGAGCGGTGGAGCGTGCAGGGTCGTCACACGAGGTCGCGCACGGCCGCGGATAGCCACTCGTCGACGGCGGCGCGGTGCCTCCGGTGCCACTTGATGTTGTGGGCGACCTTCTCCAGGGCCTGCCGGCGGGCCTGGGCGCCGGCCCCCGCCTCCGGCCGCTCCGCGAAGAACGCTTCCATCTGCAGGCACGCCCGGTCGGGGCAATGTACTCCCACCCCCGTCTCCAGTCACGTGACAAGCAAACTGCGATCAAACCAAAATAACTGCGAAAAGCATGTCTCCTACGCCTTGTAACACCGAAGTTCAAGTTGATGCGCCACAAAGCACCGAAAAGTAATTGAAATTGGAAACTAGTCTGCATTTTCAATCAAAACGTAACTCTAATGTTAAATAACTAATACGTATTTTAAATATGAATTCAATAAAAGTACATATTTTATCTAGCATGGCGTTTACGTTCGACACTTGACACCTAGATTCGGATTTCGAGAAAATTGGGACTCGACCCATCACTGATTGATAAGAGACCGGAAAAATTTGCGAATTCATTTCGCGATGTGCTAAAATACAAATACTAGTTATACCTCGGTGCTGCCTCTGCCATTGGCTCACAACTCGCCTGGACGACTCTTGGGCCAATGAGAAACGCCCGAGCAAAGCTTTAATCGAATCGCAGGCTGCTACGTCGGGACGTCTCACTAGACAGAAGCCAATGAGTGGGTGGCATTTCACCGAGTGTAGGTAGAACTACGGAGTTCATCCTGCAGGTCATTGAACACAGCAAATTTTTCCGGTCCCTAATAATTGATTTAAATGAAACGAATGTGGCAGTCGCAAGTGTTTACAGCAACGCACCTCCTGCAGCTTGAACTGCGACGCGAAGCCCCCGCACACCTGCGGGATCATGCGGCCCAGGTAGCGGTCGTTCAGGGTGAACCGCTCCACCAGGTACTGCCACTCCGACCTGCGGAGAACACAACCACCTCCCCACTTCACACCAAGCGCCCGTTTCAAGTGTGTTCCGACTGGCACCCGATGATAAGCAAATACCAAAAAAAAGGGGGGGGGGGGTGTTTGTCCGTAAAGTCGGTTTTACGGGCGATAATTTTACATGATGAACGTCATAAGAAAACATTGATGAACAATTGCATACTTTTTAATTTTCAAATATTATTTACAGATTTTTTTTGCAAATTTAATTCAAATAATTTTGTTTAAAAGCCCACCTTATACCTGTTTGATATTATAGAAGATTTTTCTCGCACGGTGGTTGGCCGGTTCCTTGCACGCTCGGCTCAGGTGGAACGTGACAATTTTTCGTGCGTGCAGCTGGCGTTCATCGATTTATAAGACGTTATCACATCAAAAAAAAATTTGTTTTTAATATTCACGAAATCAAATTGAATTGCGAAAATTGCTCTGCAAAATTTCTCTTAAGTATAAAATACAAGACAGAAGTAAAAAAATTGTTTTAGATTATTGTAATGTTAGAAAGTTTGAGTGATTAACCCATTGATACCTATGTACAACATCATTCAATAAAAATGTTAAAATAACCATGCATAGTATTAATATTGAGCATTCATTCAAGCAAACTGAGTGCCACCTTTTGATTTTTTAAGTAATTAACTTTATTCAAGAAAAACATATACAACACCAAAAAAAAACTAAATATTTTCATGAGCAAATTTAGACTTCCAATGTTTTAAGCTTTGCAACACAACTGAAGCTTTAAATAAAATAATAGCAAATTTCCTGGCAAAGTCGTATTGAATATTGAAAAGAGCTTTGATTGATTCTCTTAGTCGACGCTTCACACAAGCCTACCTGATGAACTCCCACACAATCGGGTTGCCGACAGGGTTGTTGGAGATGAAATGCAACAGCGTGAAGAAGTCCTGGGAACGCACGTATGATTCGTTCTTGCCGTACTCAATCAACCTGCAAGACAGGGATATAAAAAAATGTATGGTTGCCAACAAATTACAATTAGTTCAAAAATAAAAACAGTGGAAGTTATTTCATCCACCATTATATTTTTCACCACATCCCCTGTAATCCAGATCCAATAGAACCGCTCATGTTGAAATATTCTCGGGTTTCTGCTGTTGACTTGGCCGCTAGGTCAAATTGTGCACAGCCACCATTATTAGTTCGTTCAGTGTTTGTGTTTACTGTCAGTTTTTATTTCAGTTCAGTATTTAAAGTTTTATAGTGGATTACATTTCACATTTTCACATTTGGTAATCCTTTTCAAAACTACATATGACTTTCCTTAATTAGGCATAATTGCTAATTCTGCATGATCATGGTCCCGAACATGCCAGATTAAAGATCCTTGAGCGTCAAAACGAAGCCCTTTTTTTTACAATAATAACAACACTGCTGCGACCATTATTTAAAATATGCACTGAACACGTATAACTTAATGAAACTAATACATCATAAATAAATATATCACCAGCATGGTAAAGTTAGATAAGAACAAAAACTTGCCTTATTTAGAGTTTATGGTCACCACTACAAACAACAGAAAACACCAACTGCTCTACCTGGAAAGAAATATTTGTAATATCGTGACGTTGACATTCTTAAATTAACTTAAATTTTTTAAAATTGAAATAATAAATAAATAATATAGCGCTTCACATAACGTAAATTACATTCATTGTTTCCCGTACCGAGCGACCACATGAAATTACATACAAGATAATTAAGTTTTCCAGCCTCCATTAGTAAATTCATGTTTCAACAAGCAACTAACATATAGTCAACAAACAAATGAAAACAAGCTAAAAATACGAGTTAAACGAGACGAGGTTATGTCCCGTTTATAAACTAAAATACTTGTGCATTTGCGTTGAATGTTTTTCATGGAATGAATTATTTTGGGTAATTAAGTAATTTATAAAAATATTTTTAACCAAAATGTGTCTTCTCCTGTATTGGTTTGGAATCGGTGAATCAGCAACAGTTGCGCGTAGGGGCCGGGAACTCACCTCTGCAGCAGCCAGGGCTCCGGCACGGACGCCAGGCCACTCATCAGCTTCAGCCGCTCCTGGGCGTCCGTCTCCCGCAAGAAGACGTCCCACAGCTTGTCCCAGGTCACCTCGCTGCTCGTCGCGTACATGCCTGCACAGCGGGACGCAGTCTCACCCTCTCCCTACTGCTCGCAAGAGTCTCGGGTGGCCCACTGACTGACGCAAGGATAAAACTACTGACACTGTACTTCTTTACATCATTATCGGCTGATAAAACTCAATTTTTTATAAGTTTCTGTGCTATAGTATGAGCTTCGTCAGCCAGAGGAGGTGCGAATTTCGAATTGGAAAATTTCAATTTCTAGTTTACTTATCTTGAGTCTACTTTTTTGTTTCTTAACGCCTGTTATCGGCCGCAGAGCCGAGGGAAAGTCTCGCCGGCCGTCGCGACTATGGCGACCACGGCTCTCGGGCACTCACCGTACTGGTACACGATGTAGCGCAGGTCCGGAGGCGGGCGCCCCACGCGTCCCGGGTCGGAGACCCAGGCCGCGAACCGCCGGCCGGCCTCCGCCAAGCCCTCGGGCAGGCCGTAGGCGCAGGCCAGCGACAGCACTTTCACCCGGAGCAGCCTGCGCGGGGGGAGCAAACAACACCCTCGACACAACAACACTGCGGGGGCCTCGTCGCTAGATTACTGCAGCTGTTTCAACCGTGTGCTGCAACTGCATTGGACGCGAGTCCACTTCTTTCCAGTCGGCAGTCCTACATGACGGGCAACGGGGTGACTGCCCTGCCTAACACCCACTACAACTAAAAACACCGTAGAGATATAACAAATAATCTACTTTATATTGTTTACACTGACTTTTTAAACATGTCAGAACTAGTGATAAAATAACATTTTAACAAAGCTGTTACTTTTCGAAATTTCCAAGACTTGCCATCAAACTGGGAGGTAATATCCATACTACCAGAAATCCTCCATCACTTGCCCCTCCCAAGATTCGAAGCGAGGTCTGCCCTGCTTCTGGCATGATGGTCAATGTTAAAAAATAATAGTATTTGCAGAGGTTCACGCTGCAGCTGCAGCCATTTTGCAAATTCAAGTGTAAGCCAGGGTGGCTCCAGTACAAAGAAAGGGTGCAGCTGGGAAACAAGAAATACATAAGATATTGGCCTGGAGTAGCTACAAATTCATGGTGTCAAAAACTAAAGCTTAATAGTTTTGTACAAATTTTGATAAAAGAAAGTTTAATACATAAAATTTCACTCCAAAATAAATTTTAAAAATATAATTAATTCAAGGTTGGGAGGGGCTATCCCCCTCTTCACCCCCCCTTAAAAACTGCACAATTAACTGAAATAGCCTTTTCTGCTGACTCTTAAGATTCTGCACCAGAATCATTATACATAGAAATGATTCTGAAAAATAAAAAAACTCATTTTGCCATTACATTTTCTCTTTCCAAAAAGAACTAATTCGTGACAAAATTAAAGAACGTTACTAATATCGACAACTCCTACATGGGTTTTAAAACCAGACACTATTCTTAAAACCTAAGCAGTTTTTTAAACGGCAGCGTACCACAACTCAGCACCGGAAAGTCTATCCATCGACCGACAGTTACACACTTGGTTTAGATACAAGACTGGGGTGTTTGTACACAGAGCACACAAGCATTTTGTTCATAAAACCAAACATAAAAACATTACGTATACATCTTTCAATTTGTCATTCCTTAATGTGTGTCACTATGCAAAACCCATAAGATTAAAAAACTTACTTTTTCAGGTGGCTTTCATCTGGAGTAACTTCCCAGCCAACTTCATTATAAATATCGTGTATGAGGTGTCTAACATATTTCTGTAAAAGAATAAAAACAATAAAAACATGTGCGTGATTGAAAAGACACATATACACACTGCAAAAAAAAGAAACAAGTACTGAAGCAAGGCTGATCCCAGACAGACAGTATCTTTAAGTGATGATTTTGATTGAGTACAGAAACATGAAAATTTTAATATTTGTTATTATTGAATTAGTTCTTAAGTTAATTATTGGATGATTTCGTTACAAGTCATAAATACATATATATTAATGTTACTAAATACATGAATCACAGGTGGAAAGGATGTATGAAAGACATGTGTTGGTTTTTAATTGTTTAAAACCTTAACTTGACTCCAGTGGAGTATCCCCCCCCCTTCCTCCTTTTCTTCTCTTGTATCCAGTTATAGTGTGTATGTCGCGGCCATTGCTGTTTGTGTGATGTTTACCACGTGTAGTAAAAGACTATCAGTACTTATTGACCAATGCATTGTTATCTAATTTGCATATACACAACAACATGCTTACATCAAACCATGTGCAAACTACAAGACTACTACATTCCAGTACAGTGGGTTACAATCCAAGTTTAAAACTTCACGAGCAGTGGCGGATCCAGGATTTTGGTTTGGGAGGGGCTTGACCCAGCTGAAGCTAGGCTTTATCAAGGCAAACACTAAAACAATAGTGGACCCAGATGCTTTTGGAGGGGGCTTGAGCCCCTTAGCCCCCCCTCTGGATCCGCAACTGTTCACGAGTACATTTGCGAGACTAACACTCACTTGAATTTTTATTTTAATAGAGAAGATAATTGCGACATTTTTGTACAGCGTTATACAGTAAGTCCTTGATTAACGGACATGTTACGTAGTATAGTGTCCGTTATAACAAGTGTGTGTTAATCGAGGACTTACTGTACTACATTTAATATTTCCTTGTTTAAAACAATAATGAAGTTTGCTAAACCAGCATGGTCATAGTCCGAACTGTACCAAAACGTGAACGCAACTCGCTGAGATGAGGTTTGCCAAACTGGTGTGGTCATAGTCCGGACTGTACCGAAACGTGAACGCAACTCGGTGAGACGAGGTTTGCCAAACCAGAGTGGTCATAGTCCGGACCGTACCGAAACGTGAACGCAACTTTGTGAGATGAGGTTTGCCAAACCGGCGTGGTCACAGTCCGGACTGTGGACGCAACTCGGCGAGAGCTCGCGGCACTGACCCGCAGCTTGGGGTAGGCGGTGGTGCCGGACAGCATGGAGCGCAGGAACGCGATGTTGGACGAGGCGGCGGCCCAGGGCACGTACTCCGTCTCCCGCCGCAGGTAGCGCGACAGGTCGAGGGCCGTCCCGTAGTCGAGCAGGCCCGAGTTGGCCAGCCTGAAGGCATCGTCCAGGAGGTTCGCCCGGTCTGGGACGTCCAGGGCCTGCGAACCACGTTGCCCGGCGCTCGCTGGACGTCGACGCAACCTTTCAAGGATCTGCCTGACATGCCGAACATTGGAGACAAAACATAAAATACACAGTTCTATGCAGGGTCATTTCATAATTTTTATTGAATGATGGTTAATCAGCTAAAAACATTAAAAAACATTAAACAATTATATATATATATATTTTTTTACTTACATCCAGTAATTAAGTAACATAAGCGTAACACAGCTTCACTGAGAACAGTATTCACAATTCGATTCGACTTCACGAATATTTTAAACATTTGATTTGACATTCGTTTCGCATCAAAAAAACTAGTATTTTCACAGGTCTAGTACTATACCTACCGCATGGTCGACAGGTTGATTGACCTAAACGAATAATCCTACTCAATTGCAGTGAAAGCGTTCCGAAATGAGTCTTGTCTCACCACTACTACACTAGCCAACGCTGCGCGGGTGGGGAAGAATGTTACGCTGGTTCGGAGCTGGCACGAACCAGCGAGGGTGGCGACTCACGGATGTGTTGTTGTTGAGGGCGGACCTGAACGCTGCCCACTGGTCGGGTTGGTAGTTGACGCGGTAGTAGCCGTGCTGGTGGTGGTTGAGTTTCACCCAGGCGACAGACTCCGGCACCGTGATGGTCACTGCCGGCAAAAACAGAGTCCATTATCAGTCATCTGTGGAATATTCAAATACACAGCTTATGAAACAAGCACCCTGTGCATTACTGTGAACATGTATTATTTTTGTTCAAGCCACATATTTTTTTCCATGTATTATTAAATATTTCATGTTTAATATCTGTTTTGGCACACAAATACAAGAGTACTGGAAAACATATTTTATTCTTTTTTGTAACAACATACAGAATGGTTTATCCTGTAGCACCATGATAAAAGTAAAATTACAGCCATCTCTTTCCATTGATAAAAAATTGCAGGTTAAGTAAAAAAGTCAAAATGAAGTTATATAATCAGTTGAATATAATAACATTCAAAAGTAAGAAACAGAAATGCTGTAGGCCAGCACGCTCTCTCACCACTGTCCTGGTCGCTCAAGAACCAGGTCCTCTTCACCTCCTTGGAGTCCGCGGTGACGTACGACACAGGGATGTCCCAGCGGTAACTGCAAGCCCACACGTCACTGCAAGTAGTTCAGTGTGAAATATGACAATTATAAAATTAACAAGAACTAACATACACGCGTTAGAAATTATACTTACTTACCGTGATAAAAAAACCTTAATTTTACATACAGTTGGTAAAGTATTATAATTTTAAAAAGATAATTACTCAGTATTCAATATTAATTAATATAAACATAATATGTATAAAAATTAAGTTTATAATTTAGTAAAATAATAAAGATTAATTTTATTTTTAAATGAAAAAAAAAAATATGCTAAAAATTTATTATTATTTATTAATTTTAATTAGTTACTAAACAATAGATTATAATGCAAATAAATAATTCAGATAAAAAATAACCTCACTTATACAAATACACTTGAGAATGCTATGGAAGACCCTTCAGTGTTCTTCACGAGTGACAGTGACCTCACGAGTCACACTGACTTCACGAGTCACACTGACCTCACGAGCGACAGTGACCTCACGAGCGACAGTGACCCCACGAGCGCACGAGCGACAGCGACCTCGCGAGCGACAGCGACCTCGCGAGCGACTGCGACCTCACGAGTGACAGTGCCTCACGAGTGACAGCGAGCAGTAGTTACCGGAAGGGGCTGGCCTGCGCGCTGGCGTCGGCGTCGGGGTCGGCCAGGAAGCGACGCTGCGCCAGCCGCAGCCGGCCGGGCGCGAGCCGCTCGACGGAGACCACGGGCAGCCCCATCTGCCGCGTCCACGTGTCCATGACCCGCGTCACGTTGGCCTCGGGGAACACCTCTTGCAGGGCGTCCCACATGTCCTGGGTGCGCGCGTTGGCGAACGAGAACTTCTTCAGGAAGCTGCTGAGGCCCAGCCGGAACCGCTCCTCGCCCACGAAGTCCTCCAGCATGCGGATCACAGACGCCCCCTGCCGCAACACACGCAACTAGCACCGCACTGCCGCCACGCTCCACCGCGGGTGGGGTCGGAACTATGGGCGCAGTGGCTCGGTCTGAACCTCTGTCCTCGATGCTCATCCCACTTCGCCCCAGCAAGTTCAGGATGAGGTCAAGGCAGTCCCTTCCCTGCCGTGCTCTTCCGTCTAGTGAATTTACTGTCATTCCAAATGCATTTTGTCTGTATGCCACAGGAAAAAAAAAATTCATGAACCTAGACACTTCTACACACACAATCACATGAATTTTAAATTTTCATATTGTTTTTAATGTGTTTTTGACAAGATTATCAAGCATATACATAAAACAGGATTTCAGAGTAATGGAGAAGAAATCCATGGCATGTAGTTAAGAAAAATACTAATAATATGTATTTGTATTTCCACACGAGTTGTTTGGAAACCATGTAAAAACCAAAACCAGGATTGCTGGACCACAACACAACCCCACAACCCCGGGTTCTCCTGAATGGAAGTCCGGTGCCCCCCCCCCCCCCCCCCCCCTCCCACCCAGCCTGACGCATGTGCCAGGACACATAACTCAAACCACCGTGAATCACGCAGAAAAAAAAATGAGAATTATTATTTACATTTTGCATTCAATCACTCCTTCATTAAAATACACTCGCATGTTTACACACGCATATTACAGCCCGTTCATAAGCAATGATAAGCTCCCAAAATGTGGTTTGAAACTATCTGCTCACTGGTTCTGAATTAAAATTATATAATTAATACCTCTCTAAAATTGTGTGTTGTTTCACAGACTGTAAGATGTGAGTACTTGTAAGGCAGGAAAATAAACCAAAAGATGACATCTTGAACTCAGTTATTTTTGAGTAATCATAACATTAATGCTAAATTATTTTACTATTGAAAAAAATTACATTGCAAAGCACATAATTTAATGCCGTTGAAAGTGACTGTTTGGAAAAAAATAGGTTTCTCCTGTGAAATGATTCATGTTTCATAGATAAATTATTATTTTTTTAAGGACTACAACTATAAAAATATGACCAATACGAAACACTGTTTTACAGCACCAGAAAATCTAATAATACGCGCTCTTCGCCTTAATGAAGATTCAAATAGTTGACAGTCGAAAGGTGTCGCGACACGCCAGCGCGGGCGGGAGCGCTCACCTTGTTGTAGGAGATGGTGTCAAAGAGCTCGGTGATCTCGTCCGGGTGGCCCACGCTCTGGACGATGGGGTGGGAGCTGAGGGCGGCGTCCAGGGACAGCACGGGGTGCAGCTCTTCCACCAGGAACTGGTCCATCTGCAAGCAGGGTCAGCAGCTCCGGACACTCCTCCCCGCGGCCTCCTGCTCTCCGCCAGGGTCCGACACGCTCCGTCTTTCATCGACATTCTCTCGACTTCTCTACGTCACACAATATACACAGTCAAACATAATTAAATCTTTTTTTTTTTTTGTTCCCAGGGTTTTTACGTTTCCTACAACCACATCAATCTTTACTGAACAACATTAATTTATCTGCTGTTCATACAGTTCGCTATAAACTGTTTGTTTGGTAATCACCCACCCACTCTTTAGGAAATCCTCAAAACATAGCTCCACATCCAACATCATAAAAGATCGCCCCTGATTGGCAGAACAGCCCACCAGCCAACCGGAAGACGGGAAGGCCCTGATTGGCCCACAGCTGCAGCCAATCAGGAAGCACCTTCCCCTTGGGCGAGAGTGCATAAAGGCAGGTTAACTTGTAAGAACCTCGGTAGGTAACCGCTCCCTGATGATGGCGACTGCAATGTCGACCGAAACGTTGGTGAATTATCCGCCAAGGACACGGCTACAACCCAGAAGCCAAGCTACTTCAATCATTCAAAGAATCAAATAGAATATGTAGTTATCAACTATATATGCAGATACACATGCATATATGCATGTACACGTGTATAACGAGGTGAATAGTATCAGAGGGGTGAAGATAATCAAAAGTTTGTAACATTATAATTTGAAACATAATACAGCAGAAAAAAAATTATAAATTGTTCTAATAGTTCTAATGATAGTTAGACACAGTTCTATGTATAATTATTTTCTGTTATACTATAAAATATACTGTATGTCTCCAGTCGCCATTCTGCACCTCGAAGGGGTTATCAAGCACAGGGTTTACTTTGTTCGAGATCCTGTCGATGGCAATCAGGACATCTTCATGTGTCACAAACGGATTGTGGTTTTTTGGAGACATTAAAGTGTAACAAGGTAGTATGCATTTATCATCAAAACACTTAAATACATTATTAGAATTTTGTGAATGAGTAGCCGGTTTATTATTATGAGAACTTATCGAAATACAAGCAAACAGACTCATTGACATTTCTGTATAAAAAACTGCTTCTCTTTGTGACGAAACAACTGATGAGGAAATGCAATGACTTGGCAAGTTTTTTTTTTATTCACTTTAAGGTTTTCATCCCCACCGCTTTCACTTTCTTTCAAGTGTCATGCTTCTCGACTTTCTGGATTACTTCACTAGCTTCACCTTGAGACAAGTTCCGATTTGACAGTCACGTATTCAAACGTTAACTACGGCAGTGATGGGAAGCAAAGCTAAAACACTCTCTAAAGTAAATTTTAATAATAATAGCAATAGGATTAGGATCTAACTACATATTTGATTCATTCTCTAAAAGTTTATAGCCTACTCCCTACTGTATTAACAGCAGATAAACTGTCGTACAGTAAAGACTGATATATGTAGTTATAGGAAATATAAAACCCTATAATGAATGTTTAAAATATTTGTAAAGTCAAATTGAATTGCATATATTTTTCTCAGCAGGGCTTATTACACTTATTTTTATAAAATAATGTAATGAAGTAAACAAATAATATTTTAACATTTGTAATGAAATAATATAATATCCATGCTACCATGCATAAAATTAATTTTATTCATTCTTAAAAGTAGAACTAAAAGCTACCTTTTAATTTTTTTTAAGTAACCCACATTATTCATACAAAAAATATATAATACACAATATATAATTATTTTCTTACCCTAAGAAGTATTTTATTAACAAAGATTTTGTCCGTTTCAATAATGACAATACTTAGGCATTTTAAAATATCACGTGAAGTATTAAAATTTATCATAAAATCTGTTTTTAAAATTGTATTAACATTTGTAGTAAACAAAAAGTAGTAACCAAATGCATTAAAAAATCATTCAAATAAATAATTTTAAAAAATCCAGAAGAAACAATGGCTTGTAACACACAGTACATACTATTACATTGGACTCATACACTGATACTATCTACTGGCACTCTAAAAAAAAAAGAAATTTATATCCATAGAATTTATTTATGAAATGCCCTTGCTGTTTACACAAACTATGATTTACGTGTGACATGTATCCTAAATCGGAGTTATTCTCAAATATTTAGAACTGTAAAAATGGTTTTGAGTGAATTGTTTAGGGAGTGTTTAACAGTAATTTAAATATCAAATATACTTTCAAAAACTGTAAAAATTGCTGAAAAAAGAATTATCAACAGGATAAGTTTTCTCATATTAATGTGACATAATATCAACCTAAACAACTATGAAAATCTGCACTTGTGAAATTAAAAAGCACAATTTCAAAATTTTAAAATTCGGGCTTATAACTCAGACAAAGCAATTTTTTAAGTGCCCAGTGTTTTAAAATTTAGCAACGAATGCAAAGCTTTGCATCACATTCGAGGCTTGAAATAAAATTTTAAAATGAATAGCAAATTTACTGGCGAAGTCAAATCGAATATCATACAGAGTTCTGATTTGATCTGCCAAGTTGAAGCTTGGCACAGGCCTAACCTGCCTGTCACGTAGTACATAGTAGCACGATGGACAGGAAGACTTTCCAATTAGTTCTCTCATTTCATTCTTTCAGCCCCCTCGGTCAAGTTTACAATCATAGCTCATTCAACACTTCTTGCTACACTAAGACTACGTTTACAGCCGGCACTTTACACGCATGACTGAACTAAGTGATATGAAGTCCTGAAGTCAATCTGACTAACCCCTTTTCTGAAGCAGAGAAAATATGAAATTTTAAAAAAAAAAAGAATCTCAGCTGTGTTATAATTTACCGATAGGGAAGAATGTATTTGAAAATACGTAAGGCGTGAATTGGATCACCACGTAACAGTGCTACGTTGTTGGGAAGTACTGGTGTGCCTATCCCAATGCTTCAATGACAATTAACTGTAAATGAATGTTAATGACTCAGAACCTACCACACGCCACTCAGGGTGGACGCTGTCGACTCCTTTGTACTCCATGTAAGTCGCGAATCCTTCATTCAGCCACAGGTCCGACCACCAGTCCAGGGTCACTGTCGGCAACGTGCACAGCACACTTCGCTAGGACGTCGCTCCTCCCACACACCTCTACACATGTTCCCAGAGCTGGCTTATGGTTGTTCATTCTCAGATTCAAACAAGTTCCCATTAATTCATTCTGCGTGCACTTTTCAATCGGAAAGATTTGTTCAAAAATGTTTTCTCATGAGTCACTTAAAAACGAAGGAATTAGCAACTGCCAATTTTAAAATAAACTATATTAAAATTAAATTGCAACTGATTTTATGTGAAAAAAAAAATTTAAATTGTTTAATCTCTAAAAATTTTTCTTCAATCAGGGTTTAACATTTTGCAAACCTTATCAGGCAGCCAAACAAACAAGACATTTGAATGGAGTTTAATTTTTTTTTACATGAAATGGTATACTTACTAATAATAAAATACATTATTTTTATTTCTGAAATGATGTATAGAGCGATGGTAAAGGTAGTACAAAGAAGTCGTGAATATCGTTTACAGAGGCTAGGCTATAATGTTGGACAGTAAAGACCATCAGCCACAGTAAAAGATGCAGAATAGTTTGAGTGAAGGTAACAGAAGTACATGTGGTGCCGGAAGGGTGTGAAAAGCATAGTGGCGCCGACCACAGTAGTTGAAGTGATGTAGAGTGGTCAGAGCGGAGGGTGTGAGAAGCGCAGTGGCTCCAACCACAGTGGTTGAAGTGATGTAGAGTGGTCAGAGTGAAGGGTGTGGCTCCGACCACAGTAGTTGAAGTGATGTAGAATGGTCAGAGTGAAGGGTGTGGTGCCGACCACAGTAGTTGAAGTGATGTAGAGTGGCCAGACACTCACTGAGGTTGCCGAACCACATGTGCGCCAACTCGTGGGCCACGACCAGCGCCACTCTCTGCTTGTTCGTGGTCGAGCTGATGGCTTCATCGTAGAGCAGCACGGTCTCGCGGAACGTCACCAGCCCCCAGTGCTCCATGGCACCTGACACGAAGTCCGGGATCGCAATCAGGTCTGCAAGCACGCACACAACCTTCCAAAAATAACCTGAAATAGGTAAGAATAACAATCATAAAAAAACATATTCGACACGAGTGCTTCACTAGGTACTACAAATTAAATCTTTCCAATAACATCAGTTACCATAACCCTGCGTTGGGGTGACACATTTGTGGGTTGTTGTACACTGTTCTCTGCTATTAAATCAACTTGCCTTATTTCTAAATGCATCTGTATTTGACCCTAGTTCATGTCATACTCTGGTACACGCTGTTCGAGATAAGGAGTCACTTTTTTTTTTTGATAACTGCTTCGGCAAACATTTAACCATTGACAGCTGAATATTCCTTTGCGGGTAACCAAATCATTGTTGATATGTAATTAGGTGGTCTGGTGCTACATGATTCTGTGTTTGTTTGGTTTATCATTCAGCAAGCGCGGCTCCAGAAAGGGGGGCGGTGGGGGCGATAGCCCCTCCCGAGACCAATTTTATTGTTTAGTGTATATTTATGTTTACTTAAATATTTAATTTCATATGTTAAACTTTTCTCATCAAAAGTTGCATGGAGCTACTAAGGTTCTGTATTTGAAACCTGTAATTTGTAAATAATATTCCAAGGCCAATATCTGACCACTTTCATTTTTTGCAACTACGACCTTTCTTTGTGCGATAGCCCCTCCCGAAAAGTCATCCTGAAGCCGCCATCGTCATTCAGCTGGTAGAGTCTTAAAGTTCGCAAATAAACTATTCAAAAAGTGCACGACCGCGCAGCGCCTGCAAGAGGTCGCTCGTGGAGCTCACCTAGCTTCGGCAGCGGGTAGGGGATGCCGAAGTACTTGATGTAGTACTCGGTGACCTGCGACCCCAGCCCCTGGGCGAAGCGGGTCTTGCCCACCTGCGCCGGGGTCGAGTACACGCTGAAGGGGAAGCCCTGGGACACCTGGGTGGGCGGCAGCCTCTGGAAGTCGCTGACGATGAAGCAGGTGAGGTAGGTGACCATCGGGACGGAGGTCCGGAACTGCACCGTCGTGAGGCCTGGCCCGGGCGAGTCCTCCACCTCCCCCTGCATCCGTCCAACCACACGCACGACATGCAGGCTTGCAGCGCACCAGGTGCTGTGTGCTCGGCACGCTGACACAAGCCAGCTTCACGCTTAATGGCTTGTGATGGCTAGCTTCATTGTTGGCGAGAATGAACTTCTTTTTAAAACAAATAAACGTAATTTATGAAACATTTTACATCTGTAAAGGTGAAATAAAATTTTCTTCTTCGGTCTTTTAAAGAATATTTTTCCACAATTACAAATACTAAAATTGATGTTTCCAACATGCATTTAAACTGTGAATGATTACGGGTACAGAACTGTGGCACGGGGCCTTGCTTGCTTGGTGATGGCTGGTCGCCTGAAGGCTCGCATAGCGGGACTCGCGCCGTCGTCTGGCAGGAAGGACGTCCGCGGTGGCCTTGTAGGGCGCCTCGCCGCTTGCCTCGCCGCCGGCACTGGGTGGGGCCTGCGATCAGCGCTGCCAACTACAATACACCCGAGTCGCTAGGCGCAATATCAAAACACGTTAAACGCGAGATCAGCATACTTGGCGGTCCAGTTAAACCGCTACCGGCTGCATCAGCATTTAATCAGCGCTCGTTGAGTTCATGGTTCATCTTGTCGCGGCACTGGTATTGCGGCCGGTGCAGGAAACACTTTCTTATCGCGAAGCCGTCACGACGCACTTCACAACCAGCCAACACGCAGCCGTAACAATAGCTTTAGCTCTTGGATGGACTGTAAAACACCCCTGGCCGTCGGGCGGGAAACAGTCGTACAGTCACCGCCACGATCACTGTCGTTGTCTTCGTCGCAGCCACACTCCGAGCACCTGGGTCGCACCAGCCATCTTGGCCGCCGACACTCTGACAGCCACTCATCACCTGGTCCACACTACCACCTGGTCCACACTACCACCTGGTCCATGTCACACTCTGACAGCCACTCACCACCTGGTCCATGCCACACTCTGGCGGCCACTCACCACCTGGTCCACGCTACCACCTGGTCCATGTCACACTCTGATGGCCACTCAGCACCTGGCCCATGTCACACTCTGGCGGCCACTCACCACCTGGTCCACGCTACCACCTGGTCCATGTCACACTCTGACGGCCACTCACCACCTGGCCCATGTCACACTCTGACAGCCACTCACCACCTGGTCCATGTCACACTCTGGCAGCCACTCACCACCTGGTCCACGTCACACTCTGACAGCCACTCAGCACCTGGTCCATGTCACACTCTGGCGGCCACTCACCACCTGGTCCACGCTACCACCTGGTCCACGTCACACACTGACAGCCACTCACCACCTGGTCCATGTCACACTCTGGCGGCCACTCACCACCTGGTCCACGCTACAACCTGGTCCATGTCACACTCTGACGGCCACTCAGCACCTGGCCCATGTCACACTCTGACAGCCACTCACCACCTGGCCCATGTCACACTCTGACAGCCACTCACCACCTGGTCCATGTCACACTCTGGCAGCCACTCACCACCTGGTCCATGCTACCACCTGGTCCATGTCACACTCTGACGGCCACTCAGCACCTGGCCCATGTCACACTCTGACAGCCACTCACAACCTGGTCCATGTCACACTTTGGCGGCCACTCACCACCTGGTCCACGCTACCACCTGGTCCATGTCACACTCTGGCAGCCACTCACCACCTGGTCCATGCTACCACCTGGTCCATGTCACACTCTGACGGCCACTCAGCACCTGGCCCATGTCACACTCTGACAGCCACTCACCACCTGGTCCATGTCACACTCTGACGGCCACTCACCACCTGGTCCATGTTGGAGAGCGCGGAGTAGCCGCTACTGGGGCGCACCAGGCTCACGTTGAAGGTCGACTTGAAGCTCGGCTCGTCGAAGCAGGGGAACGCCTGTCGCGCGTATGTGGGCTGGAACTTGGACGTAGCGATCAGCCTGCGACAACCCCCGCCCGTCAGCCGTGGAGAGGGGATGTTGAGCGCCCCACTCCTTACTCCCGGGCTAGCGTTTATGTAGCGACGAAACTCTACTACATTTTTGGTTAGGAGTTTCCTCTTTAACAATTTAAATAATACTGTGAAATTTTTTGACGTGATAACGTCTTATAAATCGATGAACGCCGGCCGCACGCACGCACGCACGCACGAAAAATTGTATCGTTCCGCCTGAGCCGAGCGTGCAAGAACCGGCCAATCACCGTGCGAGAAAATCTTCTATAATATCAATATGTTTTCTTATGACGTTATCACGTCAAATTATCGTCCGTAAACTTTACAGACAACCCCCTTTCATTAATTAGAAATTTTTGCTAGGTTTAAAATACTAGAAAATAAATTGAACCATCCATGTTTAGCTGGCTCATATTACGTGTAGCTATGGCGCACATACACTTCCGAACTGCTCTAGTTCATAAGGAGGCAGTTGAAGTCAGCAGGGCCACAAGTATACTTGAAATCAGTCACGGCCCTAGTAAGAACTCGGGATATGTCGATATATACTAGTGATGACGTCGTGTTATGATGACAGGTAGACTATGATTATGTTCTTCTAGGAGAGTCTCTTATGTAGATCTATCCAAGAAACCCACCAGGCGATTAAGGATTTTAAATGTCCTAGAGTTTTATGACGTGACAACGTCTAATAAATCGATGAACGGGGGCTGCACGCACGAAAAAGCATGACTCGTCACGTTCCGCCTGAGCCGAGCGTGCAAGAACCGGCCAACCACCGTGCGAGAAAATCTTCTATAATATCAAACAGGTTAAGGTATGCAATTTTTCATCAATGTTTTGTTATGACGTTGTCACGTTAAACTATCGTCCGTAAACCGACTTTACAGACAACTATTTTTTTTTTCGTTCACGTGGATTAGTGCACATAATTTGGCAAATGTGACCAGCGCATATCGCATAACTCTGCAAGGTCTCCAGTGAACTGTGCCGGTGGACTCGCGACTGCGGAGTAGGACGTGTCCTGTGGGCAGCTGTCGCCCCGGCGACTCGGAGACGCCGAGAGACAATTGGCCGTGACCCCTGACCCCTGCCCCCCCCCCCCCCCCAACTACTCTAAACAACCAGGGCTTTCGTCGCCGGGAAGCTCAGACTTGTTGCTTAATCAGGCAATACCGCAGCAGGGTAAGCTGCAACTGTACTGTCATCATAGCCATTGCGGGCCTCGAGGTCCGAATGCCAGATCCGGGCATCGAACCGCGGGCCCGCGTAGAGTTCCAGGCCGCGGATTGCCGCCCACTACCTCTAGTTGTGAGAATAGATATTAGGTTTTAATGGTGATGTAGATAACGGATGTTTGGTGGCCCTGAGGTGTTGTGAGTTGGGTGGTTTGACGGGGTTGCAGTAGGGACTCGAACCCGTGCTGTGTTATTTCAGGAGCACGGTGAGAAAATGTAGTGTGATTTGGGTTCGTGGGTTCGAATCCCAGTAGAGAAAGTTTCAGCGGGCTGCATGCCCTGCGCTCTTAATTTCGGGTGTATGGGTTGTTAGCTGGCTATGGTTTCTGTTCGTATTGGGCGAACGAACAGTTGGATAAGTTATAGGATGGTGTATGTTGGTGGTGACTGTGATTTTTGTGGAACTTGTTCGGAATGAATGGTAGACCTGAGTGAGATGTTGTATGAGTACACTCCTCGAGGCGACAGTCCAGCCCCAGACGGTCCCCAGAGAGCTCTCTTCCTTCGGAGGCCGCCACTGGAACTCCTGGCTCACCTCGAGAGGCTTATTAGCCATGTGTTGTTTATGCACATGGACTAATCGCGCGATCTCGCCCGCTGGTCCACACAGTCGCGCGGTCGGGTTCTCGTCAGGCGGGAGAGAGTCTGCACCCCTGTCCGTCCTCCCCCTGCTCTCGTTGCTTGGTTTGCAGGGTCCTGGGTTCTCACCGGTGACCCCAGCTGCTCCCTCCTTCCGGCTGTCTGCTTTGTACCCTGGAGGATCTCCCGCACCTGTGAGCACTCCCGGGTGCAGGCGGCTGACAGTACAGCCGCGGCGCACTAAGCGCAGCGCCTGCCTGCGCCGACTGCTGGTTTGGGCATTTCTCGACCGTGCAGCCTCTACGTGGACCTGGGTCGAGGCCCTAGTGGGTGCACACTGTTGTTCCCGGGGTGCTGGGTCATCCCCCAGTGGCACGCTGTTTTTGCCCTGAGGTGGAGCATGCTGTTGGTCGGTGGTGTTACTACCCACTTTCCCCTCTAAAGCGTGAGTGCGGGGTTGACTCTGATGTCTGGGGTGTTTCTTTCGACTCCCGCCGTGGGTCCCGCCGACCGGGATCCGCGCGCGGCCAGCAGACCAGGCCGGCCACAGCTCTCTCTGCGATTTGTTCAGGGTGTTGCGAGCCGAGGGCGTTTGTAGCTAACGACCTCCTCCGGATCGTAGCTGCCCAGTTCGCGAATTAGGGCGTTTCCGTGTGCCCCAGTAGTGTCATAGAACTTGATGTTGCGTGAGGAGATGATTTGTGAAATGAGATGCATGTTGGTGAGCCTGTGAAGAGTTGTAATACGAGTATACCTGTCCATGCCTGTCATCAATCGTAGGGCCTGGTTCTGCGCTACCTGTAACCTTTGTATTGTTCGACGGGCTGCGTAACCCCACACCTCAACTGCATACAACATCGCGGGCAGAACAACTGCTTTGTATATGCGGAGCTTGGTTCTGTCTGGCAGCACTCGCCCCTTGAACAGCGGGTAGAGTGCCCCTACTCTCTTTTTGCATTCAGCCACTCTATTGACTATGTGGTGCTGCCATGTCAGGCGGGAATCAAGATTTAAGCCTAGATATTTCGCTGTTGCGGCAAAAGGAATGGGCGTTTCGAAAAGTTCTAGAGGCAGTGGGGGCTCCGGCCTGCGGCGAGTGAAGATGATGGCTGCCGACTTATCGGCGTTGGCTTTGATCCGCCAACGCTCCAACCACCACTCGAAGGTTTGCAGGTACCCTTGTAGTCGCTCCTGCACCTGCTCGATGTTTTTGCCTGTGGTCCACAGCGCAGTGTCGTCCGCGAAGAGCTGGACGCGCACATCCGGCGCTGTGGGGATCCTTCATTCCACAGACGAGAGACCCACACCCGAAGTCCCCCGAAGTTCATGCTCGCTTGACATTGTATAAACCGGTGTGGCATTAAATGTTGCGGTCGATTAGGATAGGTTAGCTACATTATAAATACTTTAAAACATCGTGGATGGTTGGTTATATTAGGTAGGTATAGCTACATTAAAAATACGGTAATGAACAAAAAAAAACAACCGAAGATGCACGATCGGGCGTTTGGCTCTCTCGTCTGTGAAAAGAAGGCTTCCCTTTCGTAGCCTCACACCGGACCCGCAACAGCGCCATCCACAACTCTTCACCAGGGACAAGCTTTTGTGATGTATTACGATAAAAAAAAACCGAAGTAACACCGAAATGGAAATAACACACTTTATAAGCACCGAAATGCATATCATATTATGGAACTGAATTGCATTTGACCAAAACTTAATTCAAATCATATAAAACGTTACCTCTTTTTTTTTATTCAAGGAATGCAATTTTTTTTAAACTGTGCAGCTCTAATCGAGTCATTTTTTTATTCCACAAATGCTCGCTTATTTATTTTTATTGTTCTGAATAGCTTTTTATAAAAAAAATAAGAAGAAATCTTTCATTTTATAAAAGGGGTCGTCTGTAAAGTCGGTTTACCGACGATAATTTTACGTGATAACGTGAGTGGAAGAGAGATAGATGCGTCACAAGCCGAACGCTTAGGCCGATCGTGCCTCTCCATCGCTTGTTCCGCGCTCTCGCTTGCACGCTCGGCTCAGGCGGAACGTGACAATTAGTCATGCTTTTTTTCGTGCGTGCAGCCTGCGTTCATCGATTTATAAGACGTTATCACGTCAAAAAAAAAAACCTATAAGTTTTAAGTTGAACAGTTATCAGTGCTCAAGATGTGCTGTTCGTTTCGTCCACCATCGCCTCGTTCCAGCGCTGTCTCGAAGTTTGCCGACGGGCGAGCACCGCGACGCCTCCTACTGTCGTGTCGCGGGAGAAACAGCGCGGCTGTCCGCTTTCCCTCGCGCCGGGAGGCTGTGCCCCTCCGGGGGTCATCGTCCGGTGCAGGCCGCGTGTCCCTGCCTCCTGCCCGCCTGCTCATCTGCATCCTCCATTTTCTCCAGAGCAGCTTATCATCAAATATCATTGGAATGTATATTAATTTATCTTTATTTCTACCATCGAGAGTGATATCGCCGGAACATTCCAGGAATGACTGTGCCTTACTCCCACAACAGGCCGGCTATACCTCCCCCAGGTCCACTAGTACCAGGTGCACTAGTCCCAGTCCACTAGTTCCAGTCCACCAGTCCCAGTCCACTAGTCCCAGTCCACTAGTTCCAGTCCACCAGTCCCAGTCCACTAGTCCCAGGTGCACTAGTCCCAGTCTGAAATCTTTCATCATTTTGTGCCCGTGTACCATTATTTTCAATGTTGGTATTGTGCAATGAAAACACACTGGTGACCTGGCATTCCTTGCCCAAACGGTAACAAGTAACGAAGAAAATTCTAACAATTTAATCTACTGCAGGATGAACACATGTTTGACCATATTGTCTCATTATCGAGAGAGGAAGCCGTTCAACGGCGCCCGCGCTGCAGGGTGTTGGGGCAGCCAATCAGCGGTGGAGGAGGCGACACAGACCGGACAACCATCGTCAGTCTACCACTGGCTACCTCAACTCCTAACAGCGCGGCTGGTCAGCCACCGTGAATCGAAAGCTACCGAAACAAAAATTTCTAAAGAGCTCAACAGACCGGAAAACCAACTTCACCTGCACGCAAGAACACGTACCGAGGAGGTAGGTGTGCGTTTCGGTTCGTTTGGCAAGTGGTTCCACGACCTGTTACGTAGAAAGGCTGTGTCAACAAACCCGGTAGGTTTGTACCTGTACAGCTACACTCAGTTACGGCATACTCACTGGGCACTGCATTTACAAGCAAGGGTTCGTCTTGAACGTGCCAGCCCGTCACTAGGGGAGAGTTCCCACTCGGTTACAGCCAGTGGCGTAGCCAGGATTTGTGTATGGGGGGTAAGAAGCATGGACCCCCCGCTTCCCAGGAAAATTTGGATTTGAAGGTGTAAAGTAGTGCTATTTTAGCAGTTTTCGGTACTTAAATTTAAATATTGTAATGGTAAAATTTTTATTTATTTTTAATATGAAATCTGTTTGACGTGGTGAATAAGAAATTAATTAAAGATTTGGTGCTAAAGGGGGGGGGGGGGGTTGAACCCCTAAACACCCCCCTGGCTACGCCCCTGGCTACAGCTATAAACAAGTAATGACATGTAAATGCAGTACACAGGGAGGGCGGGTGTTGGGGGCTCGTGGATGAATGCCTGGGGGGGCCTACAAGCAGGGGGCTTGGAGGCTAGGGCTGGGGGCCTGAGGCCGGGGCGAGGAGGCCTGGGTGGGGCGCGGGGCCCGGTGCTGCCGGCACTCACCGCTTCTCCCCGGTGCGCGGGTCGGTGTACACGCTGCGGTAGAAGCCGACGATCTTGCCCGTGAGGCGGCCCGAGAAGTCCGCGCGCAGCCGGTAGCGGCCCGGGGCCAGGCGCGACGCGGCGCGCGCCACCCAGAACTCGTGCGGCGTGTACTCGAAGCTGTCGGCCAGAGGCACCTCGTCCCCCGAGGCGGTCGTCAGTCGCGTGGCCGTCACCGCCAGCCCCTGGCGACACCACATCCCAGCACTCTCTCTACACGTGTCGACACACCCGAGCACTCTACACGGGCCGATACGTAGCCACATCCTTGCTGTATGCTTGCGTCAAAATACAGAAATACCCCTAGCAATTAATTTTTTCTCGTGACAACGTCTAATAAATCGATGAACGCCGGGTGCACGCACGGAAAAGTGTGCTTTTACGAACATTGTCCCGTTACGCTAATTGTACGCTTGCGCCGCATCTATCTCTTCCACTCGATTGGAACAACCATCGATTTGACTTTTTCGAGGCACATTAAACTTGAAACACTCCCATTCTTTTCCTACTTTTCCTATCATCGTCCTATCCTTAACAGAATAACACAGATTGGAAGAAGTTAAATAGCAAACATGTATAAAAGTTATAGTTAAAATAATCTCTTCGTTAAAGTAATGATACATATTTGAATTAATAAGTGCAAATAAGAAGTAAATTTATCAATTAAATCTTAGATTTCGTTTCACTCCTTCTTTGTATCCATACAAAATAGTGATAATTCAATAAAAATGATTCAATTTTATTCATAAAAATATGCAATAATTTCATCAATGTTTTGTTATGACGTTGTCACGTTAAACTGTCGTCCGTAAACCGACTTTACAAACAACCAATTTTTTTAAAATAAAAAATTTAAAAAAATTATAAAAATGTTACCAGTGGAAAAACGGGTCGAAATATATCCCAATGGTTTGATCGCAGTTTTATTCATTAACCATCCTCTACAACTGGGTACCTTTGAGTACCTTTTCAGAAGTTTCTTCAGATTCCTGATTATATCGACTTCGTTCGCGGCAACGTTCGTATTCCCCACGTGTTACGGTTCCAATTGTGTTCTTGTCTTGATGTTGATGTTCCTGGATGCATTTCGCGCCGGTTCCATCTCTTAAGGCATGAACCGGACGAAGGGTTTCCAGGACCTCGGCACACATGGGACCTCGGCACACATGGGACCTGGTGGCCGGCTGCTGTCGGAACTCTGGGCAGGCGAGGTGTCCTAGGATCGGTGCTGGCGTGTCTTCGCCTCGCCCATACGTCGGGCCACTCCTCAGTCCTAGACACGGGGGAGAAACTCTAATTACCGAGACTGAGACCTAGTTTTTTGAAGTAGTTATGGGCCCGTCCGCTAGATAGCAGTTTTCATAATATATTAATTTATTAGGAGAAGTAATGTATAAGCTATCATCAGACAAACAAACCAGTGAAAATTCACTCTATTTAGGTAGCCACTAATTTTGTGGTGTGTAATACAATGAGTTTTTGCACCTCCTACTGCTCTATTTATTACATGACGGTTTATTACAAAACAGCATTTTAAGTATTTTCGCATCGATTAGATTAGTTTTGCGCCGCCAAGGAGATAACTTAATATAACCAAAAAAAAAAACGTTTTAACTAAAAAAAACTTTGTATGAGAATTTCTATTCCGAGTTTTTTATTTGCTGGTAGTTTTGGGCCCGCCCAACAGATAGCGACACATGTCGCGTGAAACATGGTTTCAGTTTCCACTGTAAGAGGTGCAATTCTTTATTTCCCTCCTTGTTCTGTGGTCCTAGAGCTCCCACTGGGCCGGAACAGTTACGGTCTGCAGCAGCTGCCTCGAACTGTCGCCTGTGCACCGCCCGAACCAAGTTCGGCCGTCGAAGGCTGAGTGACCCTTGACCTCGACATCCCCGGAGACCCGCGATCGGCTCGCAGCAGCTGAAGCTCATTTGAGCGTCCATCGGCACTCGCTCGCAGCTTCTGCGCCCCGTTCCGTTGCCTGATCGAGCTGAGCTTAGCTGTTGCTCCTTAACGGGCAAGTTGCTCTTCTTGTTGCGCGAGATGCTGTACCTTACTCTCGAACTGAACACTGGTCTCGTCAATCTCCTTCTTTAGTCGTTCTTCAGCAGCCACTACTTCACTCCGCAGGTTTTCTTGCACCGTCATAAGCTCGTTCCGTATACCTTCTTGTGCTTTTTTTTTTTTTTTAATTTCTACTTGGCCATTATTAATTTCGCCTCTTCTTGGCTGTCCCTTATTTCACTCTTCATTTCACTTCCATCTCTTCTTGCCTCCAAGTCCATTTTGTCTTCATTTCCACCTGGTTATTTTTTATTCATCATTTCGGCTAAGAAAGCAATTACGTTCCTAAAACTAACTTTATCGTAAAATAGCTCACTTATATTTTTTTATCCTTTTAGTTTATTAAAAAGAAACCTAAATCTATTTATTAGGGTTATCCAACTCCTGACACCAATTTTTTTTTGTTATTATCATCAACATCTTACATTGTTTACTACAACTTTTATTACTAACAACAACATATCATGTATAGATATAAAATAAGCAAATGTGATTCTCTTTATGATTACCACTTCATGTTTATTTTCTATATTGTTTAATGTCTTGAGCATCTAGAAAACAAAACTTCAATCAAAGCAGTCCCTTCGAAGACTATAATAATAATAATAATAATAATAATAAATCAACGTCAAATGTTAAACCATCTGGAGCTCAAGCTCGAATGCCCAACATATTAATTAGACATGATAAGTTAATTGCCCGATACAGAGATATAATTTGGAGGCGGAATGTTTTCAAAAAAAATAGAAGAATAAAATCAACAATGGTTTTAAACTGTAGCATGCGTCACTTCCTCGAGTAGTTTGCAGTTCCAGTTGTTGTCAGAGCTAACCTTCCATCACCCGAAATAACACGTCGTTTTCCCCTGAAATCTCGACGGCAGGAAAGGGCCTTCTAGCCATCGCTGATCACGCAGGGTGCTATGAATACGTGGTGGAACAATGTCTGCGCGCGGTCAGGACTTGGTCGCGTGAAACACGGGCGAGTGCGCGGGCAGGGTGATGGTCAGGGGCGTAGCCAGGGGGGGGGGGGGTTCAAACCCCTCCCCCCCCCCCCTTTTAGCACCAAATCTTTAATTAATTTCTTATTCATCACTCAAACAAATTTCATATAAAAATTAATAAAAAAAGTTACCATTACAATATTTAAATTTTAGTACCAAAAATTGCTAAAATAGCACTATTTCAGTGGCGTAGCCAGGATTTGTGTATGGGGGGGTGTTAAGAAGCATGTCTCCCCCCCCCCCCGCGTATTAAAGCGGGGGGTCCCGGGGTCCTCCCCCGGGAAAATTTAGATTTTAGGTGTAAAATAGTGCTATTTTGGCAGTTTTCGGTACTTAAATTTAAATATTGTAATGTAAAATTTTTATTAATTTTTAATATTAAATTTGTTTGAGTGATGAATAAGAAATTAATTAATTATTTGGTGCTAAGGGGGGGGGGGGTTGAACCCCTAACCCCCCCCCCCCTGGCTACGCCCCTGCACTATTTTACACCTTAAAATCCAAATTTTCCCCGGGGAGGACCCCCGGACCCACAGCTTTAATACGGGCGGGGGGAGGGGGGGTTGTCCATGCTTCTCAACACCCCCCCCATACACAAATCCTGGCTACGCCACTGGTGATGGTACCACGGGCGAGAGCGGGGGTACCTTGGCGTTGAGCGCGAGCCAGGAGCGCGGCGCCTGCAGCTCCAAGGACACCGCCACGGAGCCGCTGAAGGTGCCGGCCTCCAGGTCTGGTCTCAGCAGCAGGTCGTAGCTGAGCGGGCGCACGTCGGCGGGCAGGCGGTAGTCGTCCTGCCAGCCGGCCTCCGGGGGCTCGTCCCCTGCGCCGGCAACAGTGCTGTTCAGCGCCACTTCAGCGGGTCGTCGCCACAACGCCGAAATACAACAACGCCGAACGCCAAATTGACCGCAACGCCGACAGCTAGAAAACTGCTGTGTACCACAACGCCGAATTAACACAACGCCGAAAAATGTTTCTGCGGGGAAAGGGGGGGGGGGGGGGGGAGGGGGCCACAGGAGCAAAATGAAAAAAAAAAAAAAACTGAATTTAATTTGTGTGTTAACCTTACCTAACCTAACCTTTGTGGCAGTCCTGCAATGACATTTTTCGGGGTTGATATATTTCGGCATTGTGGTACACAGCAGTTTTCTAGCTGTCGGCGTTGTAGTCAATTTGGCATTCGGCGTTATTGTACGTTCGGCGTTGTGGTGCGTCCCCTACTTCAGCTAGTATAGCTAGTATTACACATGAACAGGATGTAACACGATCCCAAAGCTAATGGGTGTAGGGACGCGACCCTAGAAGTCTAGATGAAGGGATGTGAGAGCTCGGAGGCGACGCAGAGACGAAGCTCGGATGGGGCGCGGGTTACCTAGCATGAGCTCGTCCAGGTGGGAGGCGCGGCCCAGCGAGGCGGGCCCCACGCGCCTCGGGCCCCCGGGGGCGGGGTCCATGTGCGCGCGCAGCAGCACCACGCTGACCACGAGGCACACGCACAGCACCGCCAGCAGGCAGCACACGCACACCAGCACGTAGAAGAGCACGCCGCGGCGCGCCGGCCGCTCCGCCCCTCGCATCTCGGCCCCTCGTCAGGGTGCTCCCGGCGCAGCTACCACAGCGGGAGTGGCGCGGCGAGCAGTTTCCCCGCTCCCCTCCACCCGACACCCCTCCCCGCGCTCACGGGAGGGGCGAACCTTTGCGGCTCCCGACGAACTAACGCAAGCCGACTTTCTTAATAAGGATCTCAGGCTTTCGCGACCAATTGTCTCGCGTCGCTCGGCTTCCGGGTTGAAGCAGATTTCACAGAAGTTTTCGACCTACCGTGCAGTCGCCATCATCAGGGGGTAGCGGTGACCTACTAACTGCCACTGATAAATGCGAAACGTCTGTGAAAATTTTCGCTATCGACGCGGCTACAAACCTAGCAGCCAAGTTCCTCCAATACAATATTCCGTCAAAACACTGTTTGTTACTAGGTACCACAAATATTGTATTTATAACGATCGTCATGCATTTTCAACAAAACTTTGTGTGTTTATGTTAGTCGTTTACTTCTCGATAATTATAAGTATATTTGTTGTAATAATAAACATTAATGAACCGACAGAGAAATTGGAAATTCAATAAAAGTTCATGCAAATAAACGTATTTTATTCACGATATTACGTTTGAATTGTAATAAATATGAAAGAATAGACCAGTGCTGACATTTTTATTTTTTAAAAAACATTAGTGCTCGATCCAGAGACCCCGCGATTTTGGAGCTTGAACGCTAACCACTCACCGCCATCTCACGCGCAGTATCACAACGCACCTTACATATCCGACACGTAAAATTTTTCTTGCGATTTTCTCGAAAAAGCCCAAATTGTACGCCTTACTACTTACACATTATGCTGTCCTAATGGATTACTAAACGTGTACAAAGTTTGATTCAAAACAGTGATCCGAAAGTTATTTTTTATTCGTACAATACCACTATATTATAAAGGTCAATTTTGCCTTAAGTCTTGTGTGATCGTGATCCTTTCCGGGAATTTTAGTGCGTTTATGACGTTGCGTTGGTATCGCGGATTCGAATCAAACTTATTATCCTGAGTCGAAAGCCGTTCCTCACCAAACACCCGATCGGATAATTTTACAGTGTTTCAAATGTAGCTAATCCAACAAAACCATCCGTTCACAAATTTTAACATTTTTTAGATGTATATATCCCAACCAATCGTTCAAACAATTTCCCAGTATTTTAAACGTAGCCAGTATAGCCTAACCAACGATACAAATTGGCTAACTATGCGTAAAGAGCGCATACACTACAAATTAACCTCAAAACAAAACAGCGAACTATAACCTACATTTTGTTTAAATGCACAAGAGTGTTTTACTTACCTGGCATTTTATACTTCCTGATGCTGCAATTATGAGCAGAACGAACGGACCCTAAAAACTTACGTACGCATAACCTAAAACATCTGTTCACACTTAGCGACTGTACTCCTTGGAAGCCCAAACCATTAAAAAAATGTAATCTTTTTATGGTAGCGTAATTATATTGACATAGACGACCAGGATTAAAGTTAGCAATTATAGCCTTATGAAACAATACTCTTATCTGGATTGTCATTTAATTGAAACATAGATAAAGCTTTTTTTTATTATTATCATTTTATTAAAATGGTTGACAGCATTTTTTATGGCAATAGCAAGGAGCTATCCGCAATCTATGGTATGTAATATTAAATACAGGTGAATTCCTAAAATTAAAAAAAAAAATACTGTACGAACAAAGACTTCTTAAAAATAGTATGGATTCTATGTTGTAAATGGGAAAGAGACTGTTATGTTCATTTATAAACTGTATCCCTTAGAATTTCGAAGTTTGTCACTTGCAAACAATCAGCTGCCAATTTTTTAAAAGTCGCTGGTGTCATTGAACGAATATTTCAAACGGGAGAGTTACTTAAAAGTAAGAAAACCTTTTTTTGTTTAGATGAACCCAGCTTAATATGTACGGTTTAGAAATCATTTTAAGTAAAAAAAAAACACAAGAATTATATTATGAAAATTTTAATGAGCAAACAAAAAATATAACATTGATTCAATTTACAGTAGCATTATAGCAAAAATATAAATGAAAAGAAGATGCAAGGAAAATTAAAGTAAAATAAAAGACGCCATATTAGTTTCAACAACCTGGTCTGGTATTGTAGTATAGTTTAATATTTAAAATATGGCTTCCTTATTACATATATTATATATAATTAGATTTTCATTAACAATAATATTGGGTTTATTAACAGTATTATTACAGTTGTAGACATTTCCAAGATTTAATTAAATTTTAAACACCAATTACTTAATATGCAAAATCATTGGTAGTTGGCAGTTACTTTATCTTCATGCGAACAGGCATTAAATTATATACTATAATTCAAAGAATCCAAATTCAAAAAACAAAACGATGGAAAATTATAATTGTGCAAACTTTTGAAACCAAGAGGGAGTCTTCAGTCATTAATAATACAAACTGAATATCTGAAGTTGGAAAACCAAAAGTTACAATGTCATACTCAAGGGAAAAGAGTTTAAGTCACAACATTACTTATGTGAGTATTGTCAAATAAGTATGTACATACCTTTTCTAAATAAATTAGTTTTCTTTGATAAAAGTCATATTGACGAAGCACGTCAATGCTTCCTCGGCATTATTTACTTCTTACAATCACATTTAATTTTTTTCTTAACTTTCGCTACACGATAATATATTTTATAAGTAAACTAAGTGTTTTGTCAATAATTTATCACGATTACAATGACTTGACGTCGTCCGACCGAAGGCCACCCTAAAGCCCGACCTGCAACCGCCAGTATTCACCCCGCTAACGGAACGCGCCCCTAGCCATGGCCCACCCGAGTCAGGCGGGCCACCAACAACTAAGGTAGAACCCGGCCTCCCCCAAATAAACAGACCGTCACTCCAATCAATCACGTATAAAAACAAACACTAATTATTAAACTATGTTGCCGCCGCCCGTCTCTCTGTGGGAGCTGAGGGGGAATATCTAGCGGGTTGCAGTGACGTGTATGTGGATTGAATGTCCGGTGGGCGCCAGGCTAGCCTGAACTAGACCATGAGATGAATCGTGGGTTCTTTCTGCCCCAGCGTGGTCCGCTAGATAAGTCGGCTTACGATGACGACGAACTTACTGTGTTGGTGCTGGATACGCCCTAAGCAATATAGGGGGTTGCATGCCTGGCTGATGGGATTACAAGAACACTGAAATTACACACGGGGACGTTTCTGAGTAACTTTATTAGTCGTTACTCACGAATGACAAGTTACGTTGGTACACGGTACAAGTTCCGGGTTACCCAATGAAAACACTAATTAATTATTACGCTACGATCTAACTCCGCGGCAGTCTTGCGGGTTAAAAGTTCACTGGAGGCGGCCAGTGCCGTATGTTACCATGGGGGGTCGCGTGATGGCGTTACGAAGCTTGGCGTTACAAATTATTCGCTCGTGATACCGGCAGGCATTTGCACGACATGTTAATTAAAAAGTTCACTGGAGACGGCCAGTACCGCAAGTGGAGCCAGTGGCGCAGTTGCACTCGATGCTCTTTAAGCCGGTCGGGATAGTCCCGGATCCGCGGAAAAAGGGCTCGGGGACACGTGGGCAGCTAATAAAAGGAAGTTTTGGGGTAATTACTCACATGGCAGAATGAGTGATCGTTGAATTCAAAGATGATGGCCGCTCACGGAACGTTAGTTGCGCCCCGGGCCTGAGCTTGGAGAAGACTGCCGGAAGATGGCCGCCGCGCGGGGTAGCTTCCGGGCTACCCCCACCACCCCGCGCCGCGCGCCAAGACACTTATATCACCTTACAACTATAAGTTTAAGTAAAAAAATCGTTCCAGGTACTTAATTACAAATTAGTATCTGGAAACTAATTGCTGAGGGCTTGATATATGACAAACTAGCAAGTAACTGTTTGAAAATATAAGTCAGTGGACGACTGTTGTTTACACGTAATTACACTGATGCGCATTGATTAACTAAGTAATTAAAGTGTTGGTGGTGATTGAAATTAACGGGACTGATCATTGTACTTATATTATGTTTATAAGTTATGCATCGAATTAGGTCCCGTGGCGGAGCTCTCACTTGACTCGTCCGGGGTTTGGAGAGGATGCGCTCCGAAAGGGCAACCTGCCACTGATCGGGTGAAACCGGCTTAAGGGTAGCGTCGGTACGACGTCAAACGCCCCCCCCTAGAGAAGCCCGGTTTTGCCGATTAGTCTCCGACGTCACTTGGTATCTTCAGCCAAATACAGCACTTGAACGTGTGCTGCATAGATATGGCGGCGCATGGGGACGCCGCCCCAATCCCTGCGATGTCAGCTGGGCCGGGAGGCGGCGTCGCGATGAACGAAGCGTTGGCGCACGGGGACGCTGCCTCAGTCCCTGCGAAGGCAGCGGGGCCGGGAGGCAACATCGCGGCGCATGGGGACGCCGCCCCAATCCCTGCGATGTCAGCTGGGCCGGGAGGCGGCGTCGCGATGAACGAAGCGGTGGCGCACGGGGACGCTGCCTCAGTCCCTGCGAAGGCAGCGGGGCCGGGAGGCAGCATCGCGGCGCATGGGGACGCCGCCCCAATCCCTGCGATGTCAGCTGGGCCGGGAGGCGGCGTCGCGATGAACGAAGCGTTGGCGCACGGGGACGCTGCCTCAGTCCCTGCGAAGGCAGCGGGGCCGGGAGGCAGCATCGCGGCGCATGGGGACGCCGCCCCAATCCCTGCGATGTCAGCTGGGCCGGGAGGCGGCGTCGCGATGAACGAAGCGGTGGCGCACGGGGACGCTGCCTCAGTCCCTGCGAAGGCAGCGGGGCCGGGAGGCAGCATCGCGGCGCATGGGGACGCCGCCCCAATCCCTGCGATGTCAGCTGGGCCGGGAGGCGGCGTCGCGATGAACGAAGCGTTGGCGCACGGGGACGCTGCCTCAGTCCCTGCGAAGGCAGCGGGGCCGGGAGGCAGCATCGCGGCGCATGGGGACGCCGCCCCAATCCCTGCGATGTCAGCTGGGCCGGGAGGCGGCGTCGCGATGAACGAAGCGGTGGCGCACGGGGACGCTGCCTCAGTCCCTGCGAAGGCAGCGGGGCCGGGAGGCAGCATCGCGGCGCATGGGGACGCCGCCCCAATCCCTGCGATGTCAGCTGGGCCGGGAGGCGGCGTCGCGATGAACGAAGCGGTGGCGCACGGGGACGCTGCCTCAGTCCCTGCGAAGGCAGCGGGGCCGGGAGGCAGCATCGCGGCGCATGGGGACGCCGCCCCAATCCCTGCGATGTCAGCTGGGCCGGGAGGCGGCGTCGCGACGCACGGCTCGCTGTCGTCTAGCACATAGTCCTGGAGCCACGTCGGCGGGTGGCGCTCCCGTCGTGGCCTTCCCGTAGCAATGCTTAGTGGCTCGTCTGGTTCCGTGATGACGGGGTTCGCGTCGGACATGTTCCCGTCAAGGTCCCTGAGCTCCGACGGCGTCGCCTCCGTAATTCGACACTGGCCTGACCAATCCCGGTCCGTTCCCCCTTGTAGGGCCACGTCGTGGGCGATGGAGCTCTCCCGGTTTGGGGAGTGTTCACGTCCGGCGGGTTCGCTGCGGGGCGACGCGACAGTGGCTGCCGGGTCGGGCGGCGGCGTTGCGGCGCCTGGCTCGCCGTCGTCGAGCACATAGTCCTGGAGCCACGTCGGAGGGTGGCGCTCCCGTCGTGGCCTATTCGTGCTCCGGCTGGAATCCCCGTCGGGGCCCATGAAGACCGTGGCCGGGTCGGATGGGGGGGTCCCGGGCGTTGGCGTCCCGGGGCCGGACGTGCCGAGCCGATTGTCCGTGCTGGTTCCCGGGCCGTCGCTTGGGCGTGTCACGCGGACTTCGCCTGTGGGACTCGTCATATTCCCGTCGGGGGCGCGGTCGGGGACACAGCCCCGACGCCGAGCAGGGCGGCGTCGTCTTCGGCGGGGGCGGTCTACTCTCTCGCCAGGCGACCCCTCGCCCCTCTGAGACGCGGGCCCAGCTCCGTGGCCTTCTTCGCCTGCCGTCGTGGGGGCGAAGCAGAGCCTCTTGGGGCGCGTGGTGCCCCGTTGAGCCCCTTGAGGGGTAACGGCCTGGTCCGGGGTTCCATTTGGGTTGGGGTGGGGCTCGTCCGCGGGGCCCATCCCATGCGGCGTCGGGCTCATGGTGGCCGGAGTTGTTTCATCGTCGTCTCGGGGTTCCACTGGGCCGTCGTCATCCGCTCCATCGGGCGGCGGGGCACCCGGTACGGCCGCTAGCCGGAGGTCGTCTCGATGAATTTTCCGGACATGGCGACCACCCAGGTTGATCCGGTACGAGGTCGCTCCCACGCGGCGTTGGACAACGTAGGGCCCCCGCCAACGGGGTGCGAGTCCGGCGCAGTAATTCCGCGGGGCGGTGGACAGCGGGTGGACCCGCACGAACACCAGGTCTCCCGTCCGTAGAGGGGGTGGTGCCCTGGTGGTCTGGGGGGTGATATGTTGGGTATACTGTTCCTGCTGTTGCCGGGCGGCATCATGTTCAGCTGTGCGCCGTTGGTCGCGTTCTCCCCCTCGCTCCTCGGGGTGGGGGACGCCGTGGGTGGCCCACTCGCCGGGCAGAGGGAGGTTGTGGCCCTGTACCATCTCCGCAGGTGTCATGCCGGTGGCGGCGTTCACGCGCCTCCGGACGCAGAAGAGCGCGTCGGCGACGTGGCTGTCCCACTGAGCATGATCGTCCCCGAGGCGGAGTCGTAGCTGGATCTTGAGCTCTTGGTTCCGGCGCTCAGTGGGGTTCGCCCTTGGATGGTAGGAGGGCGTCGTGTGGTGGTCGATGTGGGCCTCACGACACCAGTCCCTCCAACGTGCACCCAGGAACTGGCTGCCGTTGTCCGTCAGTGCGGATTGGGGGTAGCCCCAACGAGGAAGGAACTCGCGGGTCAGTAGGCCGATGATGGTTGCCGCCCGGGAGTTGCCGCAGGGGTAGGCCTCGGTCCACCTGGTGAACATGTCCGTGATGACGATCAGGAACCGTTTGCCACGTGGTGAGCGCGGGTAGGGCCCCATCACGTCGAGGGCGATGGTCTGGAATGGCGTCGACGGTAGGCGGGGTTGTTGTTGTTGCACCCCGTCCCCACGCCGAGCCTTGCGCTGCTGGCAGACCTCGCACCCCTTGATGTATTCACGGACGTCCCGAGCTACCCCGGGCCAGTGGTAGTACTGCCCGATGGCCCGGTGGGTCTGATCTGCCCCCGGATGTCCCGCGAGGTCGTGGTCATGGTGAAACAGCAACACGGCCTCGCGGGCCTCCGGTGGCACGTAGGTCCTCCATGTTCCCGTCGGGTCGGGAGACCTATTCATTATCCTGTCCCCTTGGAGGAGCCAGGTCGTCTGCCCCACTCTCTCGGCCGATTGCCGACGGCGGTGGGCATCAGGAGATCGCTGTTGGGCCTCTAAGACGCGGCGGTCTACGTCGGCGGCCGTGTTCGGAGGCGCGTCGTCCGTGGCCTCGCCTACGATGTTCTGAGCGTAGGCGGGTTGTTGGGCGCCTCGTGCCGTGGCGTAGTCTGGGGGCAGGACGTCTTCCCAGTCGTGGTCATCCACCACCCCTTCGCTGGTGTCGGGTTCACGGGAGAGCAGGTCGGGGAGCTGGTTCTCGACGCCGGGCACGTGCTCAACGACGAAGTCGAAGGACTGTAGGAGCAGTGCCCAGCGGATCAGTTTCCCCTTCCGCCCCTGCATGGTATGCAGCCAGGTGAGGCAGCGGTTGTCCGTGCGGAGCGTAAACGGACGGCCCTCCAGGTGTGGGCGGTACTTCTTAATCGCCCACACGACGGCGAGACATTCCTGTTCGTTGCTGTGGTAGCGTGTTTCGGCTGCCCCAAACTTAGCGCTAGCATAGTCCACTATTTGCCGCTCCCCTTGGTCGTCGACCTGGAACAGTACAGCGCCGGTTCCGAGGGCGCTGGCGTCGGTCTGTAGGACCAAGGGCCGGTCAGGGTCTATGCGCGCTAGTGTGTGGCATCGGGTGAACTCCTGTTTTATCTCGTCGAAGGCCAGTTGGGCGGGCGGGGTCCATCGATAACGAGTCTGGGGCGACAACAAGTCTGTAAGCGGCGCGATCCGTTGCGAAAAATTAGGTATATAGTTTCGCAGCCAGTTGATAAGACCGACGAATTGCTGTAGCCGTTTGCGCGTGCGTGGCACTTCCGCTTCAGCTATCTGCCGGAGATGACCCGGTTGTGGCCTGTTGCCGTCCTCGCTAACTATGTGTCCCAGAAAATCGACTTCGGTCGCCCCAATGTGGCACTTTGCGGGATTAGCGGTCAAGTGATTGGTGGCCAGTCTCTCCATCACCAGCGCCAGATGTCGACAGTGGTCCTCCCACGACTCCGAGAACACGATGACGTCATCTAAGTATGCCAGGGCGAACTCCCCGATGTAGCCCTCCAGGACCCTGGTCATCATGGTCTGGAAGGTGGCTGGGGCGCACTTCAGTCCGAAGGGCATGGCTCGGAACTGGAATCGGCGTCCGTCGGGTACCGTGAACGCCGTTTTTTCCCGGTCCTCGCGCCGTATCGGCACCTGCCAGTAACCGGACTTTAAGTCTAGCGTGCTGAATACACACGCTTTCCCCAGTCCGGCCACGGCGGCCTCGACGCTGATTTGAGGGGGCGGGGCACTAACAGTGACGGCGTTCAGGGGGCGGAAGTCGACGCAGAACCGGTTCGTACCGTCCTTCTTGGAGGCCAGAACGACACAGGAGTTGTAGGCACTGTGTGATGGCTCGATAACGCCGCTCAGTAGCATCTCAGTGACTTGTTCTCGGATGGCTCGCTGTTCGTGGAAACCATAACCTCGTGGTGGGTCGTACACTGGTTGATCAGAGGTGGTCGGGATACGGTGTTCTGCCACCGTGGTGCGTCTCAACGGGCCTGTTGTCATGAAGACGCCCGGTCGTCCCGACAGCACTCGGTTTATGTCGGCCTGGTGTTGTGGAGGGACATTATGACGGATGTCGGCTAACGTCGTGATGGTGCCTTCCGGCACGGGCGTCTGTCCCATAGCGTAAGCCACGTAGCGTTCCGTCCGGCCCAGGTTGAGTCGGGCATGACGTAGCTCAAGCACGGCGTCCTGGTCAATTAACCACGGCATGCCCAGCACGACCTCCTCGTTCAGATCCTGCACTACAATGGCCTTTACCCTGGTGTCGAGCTCCCGTAGGCTTACCTTGATATCCGCGCGGCCGATCATCCGTCCGGTGTGGGCGGTGGTGGCCAGGCGTAGTTCGCCCTGCTCCGGGTGCATTGTGCCAGGCGGCACCAGGTTGGGGCGCACGAAGACCGCACTTGCTCCGGTGTCGATCAGTGCGGTGGCTGGGTGTCCGTTGACCTCCACGAGCACACGCATAAGACCGGCGGGCAGGCTGTGCAGTTGCCCCAGGGTCGGTAGGGGTTGATGGGCGCTCGGCGGGACAGCTGGTGCCACGGCCGGGGGACTCAGTAATGGTCCCCCCGGGGCCCGTTTCCCGACATGGTGGGGGCGAACGGGGGTGTCTGTCGCTGCGGGGGCGGGTCCGGTCGTGCTGTGGGTGGCGGTGGGCCGGGTGAGTCGTTCCTCCGGGGGCAGTCGTTGTGCCAATGGAACGTGCCGCGCGGGCAACCTAACCTGCACTGGGGGGCCCGGGCTTCGGTTACCCTAACGTCTGGCGCTCGTCCGGCTGTCCCGCGTGACTGCTCCTCGTGCCCGCGAACATCTTGCGTCGCCTGAGGCGGTGGGGGTAGTATCGAAGGTCGTCGCGGGGTCGTGGACGCCTGATGACGCTGGTTCCCGGCGCCGAGGTTGTTTTCCGTGGCCTGTGCTTGTCGAGCATAGTCCACGACGGACGTGGTTTGGTATAGCCGCATGAATGGCTGTAGGTCGTCCCTAAGCAGTTTGGTCACGACTGGCAGTGCTTGGGCGGGATCCTGGTTAGGCGAAATTCGCCGAAACAGCCTGATCTTATTGGCTACGAATGCCTCCGCATCTTCACCCTCTCGCTGTCTAACCCCATAAAACTGCGCCGAGCAGTCTATGAGTGGGCATCCGGTATCGAACCGGTGCGTAAAGCTGTCGGCGAATTCGGACCACGGCATTCCGAAGCGCCCCCACCTGGTCCACCAAGTCCGCGCCGCGCCGCGTAGCTGCCCGCTGGCCCTCTCCGCCCATTCGGCAGGGTGTGTGCCATTATGCGTTAGCCGCGATGTGCATTGTTCGAGAAACATGCTTGGGTCCTCGTGTGGGGCCCCTCCGAATTCGGGTAGCGACATCGCCTGGCCAGTGCTCGGTCGTGCGAGTGTGGTCACCGTGGCCCAGTCAGGTATGTACCGCGTGGTGTCTTGTAACTGGGGCACGTGTTCGGCGTGATTTGCCGCTGGGCAAACAGCCGTCGCTCCGGGCGCGGTGAGTCCGTTGTTAACTTGTGTCGTGGGTTCCGTTTTCCCCTTTCCACTTAGGAATTGTACCCAGGCGGGTTCCGGTCCGGTTAATAAATCCATATTAGCCGGTAATCCGCCGCCCTGGTATGACATGATGTCTAGTGTTAACACGTAACTTTCGTCTCGTATGCGTGGCCGTGTGATGACACGCACTGTACGTGCCTGTTTTGTTGCGTGTCCGCGTGCGCGCTACGCCGGGTCGCGAGCTAGGTGCCCGGACTGTCGCATATAACAGAGGCCGATAATGGTGGCAGCTGGAGCTGCGCGCGCCGATCCAAATCGTCGGTGGAAGGGGCTGCCGCGCCGGCTGTGTGAAGCGAAGAGCGAGAACGAACGGTGGGCAGGAGGAATGCCCGGAACACCGCACAAAGCAGAGAGCGAAACGGTCGCCGCGGAGTGGGGGTAGTGTGACGTCGCCCGCCCGCGTCGCACGTCCTGCTGGAATGTTGAATCTTGAGGGGGTGGGGGGTGGAAAAACCTTTGTCTGCCTTCCACGTCACGCCCGCGACTATTCGCCCTTCGCTTTCTAAAAATGGTCGTTCTCCGTCGTAATTTCCTACTTTTCCTGCGAATTTTTCGAATTTTTCTGATTTCGTTTTTCTTGTCACGCACCACGCAGGGGCGCCATTTGCCGCCGCCCGTCTCTCTGTGGGAGCTGAGGGGGAATATCTAGCGGGTTGCAGTGACGTGTATGTGGATTGAATGTCCGGTGGGCGCCAGGCTAGCCTGAACTAGACCATGAGATGAATCGTGGGTTCTTTCTGCCCCAGCGTGGTCCGCTAGATAAGTCGGCTTACGATGACGACGAACTTACTGTGTTGGTGCTGGATACGCCCTAAGCAATATAGGGGGTTGCATGCCTGGCTGATGGGATTACAAGAACACTGAAATTACACACGGGGACGTTTCTGAGTAACTTTATTAGTCGTTACTCACGAATGACAAGTTACGTTGGTACACGGTACAAGTTCCGGGTTACCCAATGAAAACACTAATTAATTATTACGCTACGATCTAACTCCGCGGCAGTCTTGCGGGTTAAAAGTTCACTGGAGGCGGCCAGTGCCGTATGTTACCATGGGGGGTCGCGTGATGGCGTTACGAAGCTTGGCGTTACAAATTATTCGCTCGTGATACCGGCAGGCATTTGCACGACATGTTAATTAAAAAGTTCACTGGAGACGGCCAGTACCGCAAGTGGAGCCAGTGGCGCAGTTGCACTCGATGCTCTTTAAGCCGGTCGGGATAGTCCCGGATCCGCGGAAAAAGGGCTCGGGGACACGTGGGCAGCTAATAAAAGGAAGTTTTGGGGTAATTACTCACATGGCAGAATGAGTGATCGTTGAATTCAAAGATGATGGCCGCTCACGGAACGTTAGTTGCGCCCCGGGCCTGAGCTTGGAGAAGACTGCCGGAAGATGGCCGCCGCGCGGGGTAGCTTCCGGGCTACCCCCACCACCCCGCGCCGCGCGCCAAGACACTTATATCACCTTACAACTATAAGTTTAAGTAAAAAAATCGTTCCAGGTACTTAATTACAAATTAGTATCTGGAAACTAATTGCTGAGGGCTTGATATATGACAAACTAGCAAGTAACTGTTTGAAAATATAAGTCAGTGGACGACTGTTGTTTACACGTAATTACACTGATGCGCATTGATTAACTAAGTAATTAAAGTGTTGGTGGTGATTGAAATTAACGGGACTGATCATTGTACTTATATTATGTTTATAAGTTATGCATCGAATTAGGTCCCGTGGCGGAGCTCTCACTTGACTCGTCCGGGGTTTGGAGAGGATGCGCTCCGAAAGGGCAACCTGCCACTGATCGGGTGAAACCGGCTTAAGGGTAGCGTCGGTACGACGTCAATGTTACGTAGTAATTTAAAGTCGGTTGACGGAAGTGCGACGTAGGAGTGCCCGGGCACTCACGTGTGTAACTACAGCAATACGCGTGTGAGTGTTCCCCTGGCGGCCTTCTGCCTGAATCAATCAACCAGACCTTATGACATAATTATTCAAACCTTGTGTTGCGTCATTAACCCCACCAGAGCAATCTGACAAGAGACGAACAGTCGCTGGTGTGACGTAAAACATTCAAACATAATAAGTCTTAAATATATTAACTTTCAATTCATAGAAGGGACAAATGACCTTAATTCAGCCTTTATAATTAATATAAGAATTTAGCATCATTAAATTCTCTTATTAACTTATCAGATCAGAAATTAACGTAATGAGGTCAACCCTGGCGCGAGGGCCACCGAGCCTCGGCCGGACGCCATGACATGACGCCAGTACAGCGCGACTCGTGGACCGGGGCGGACGCACGTCCCACGGAGAGACATCATCCTTTGTCCACACCGAGTTCACTTCTGGTAAATATAGTCATTCTTCAAACCCTTTTAATAATCTCTCCGTGTGTACCCGGTCCAGCTTTTCGGTCCAGGACCTAATCCGGCCGTATAAATATCACACCCCCCCCCCCCCTGCACCACACTTGGTCCGCGGGGTAGGTGCATTATCCGGTACGGGCCGACTCCCGAGGACAGAACTTTTGTTAATTCTCAGTCGCTCCGGCGCTGACACTCCCCGTAAGGGAACTCTTGAGCGAATTTAGCTGCGGTCTGCGCTCCACTGCCGTGGACGCGAGCACCGCCTCAATACGCAGATTTACGGGATTGGCCGCCTCCAATCGCCCTCACCCCTCGTTGAGTAACCAGGCTCAGAAACGCCTAGGGACACGATAATACGGAATAATTAGTGACTTTGTAACATTTTCTTTTGTAAACTTGTGCAACGTAACCTCGTGTAACAATTCCTTTGTAAACTTGTGCAACGCAACCTCGTGTAACAATTCTTTTGTAAACTTGTGCAACGCAACCTCGTGTAACAATTCTTTTGTAAACTTGTTCGACGCATCTCTCCACGTAACATTCGTAAACTTGTCTAACGCCACCTCGTGTAACATCCCTTTTGTAAACTTGTGCTACGGTAATTCAGTAACTCTCAGACTCAGTTGCGTGTAATTGTGTAATTTGTATCTTGTAACGTCAACCCTTGTACGACGTGGCGTGTAACCAGCAACGTTACACCAGAGCCACTGTCGACCGAATAAATGACACACGTCATTTATTACCTCACTTCAGCGTACGCTTCTTTAAACCTGCTATCCCCAACCACCGCCGAGTAGGGAATCTCTCAGACCCACGTAACACCGCCGACGGTCCTAGTGGGCCACGCAGGGCAATCGACCCCACGACCCAACTACCGACTAGCACCAGAACTAGTCTGGCGCCCACCCGGAATCATTACATTTGCAACCGCCACTCCCGCTAGGAACCGCACCGGGACTCGAGCCCGAGACCCCGGACGACGGCAGACTTATTCTAAACATTGCATAAAGGTGAACACAAGCTGCATTAACATTTTCATGAGGGGTGTATTTCGTAAATCTCTGTGAGAAAAATATTGTGCATAAAGAGTTACATATTTATTTTTAAAATATTTTACAATTTAACCTAAGCAAGAAAGCTCATAGGTCAGTTGGTAGAATTATAATTCATTTGTTACTGTATCAATCACATCTCAATTTCCACATACATGCAAACACATCTTAAAGACATTTTCATAATTTTATTAAAGAAGTTCTGCTATTTCATTCAACATAAATAACACAACTTAAAAGTAACATTATTTGTTCATAATATTTGTTTGAAGATTTAAAATAAAGCTTATTAGAAATGTTAGAACATTAAAGAAATGTCTTCCTTTATTTTTGTAAAATTAATACATCAATAGAAGTATTAGAATGTATTTTCCTAATTACTAACCCACTCATTAAAAAATTGTAATGTGTTAAAATGAATGTGTAAAAATGAGTTTATAATGACATTAATAATTGCAAATAATACAATAAATGGTTAAAAAATATAAATCTTTCTTTCTTTTTTAGTTGTATCTGCTTACAAACATATTTATATTTGAAACCAATCGAAACAAAAAAAGAATCGCCACTGGCTTGTGTAGTGTAACCACATGAGATTTGTGGTATACAAAAATTTCAGATGAAATTAAGTCTTATAGCTAAGCTTAAAATCTTGCGGTAACTTTAAGCCAAGCTTAGCTACCTAAAGTTACCTCATTGTAATGAAATCAGTCTTAAGTCATAATGTTCCAATGAAGATTAGGAAAAAAGAGATCAATTCAAAACTCGACTTTTTCACTGGCAGCCTAGTACTGTCAACAGCTATTTGACACTCCAATTTCGTAACAATATACTGTATGTTGTTTATGCAAAGTTTCACTCCAGTAATCATATTAAAAATGTTACTATGGGAATTTCTCATTGTTGTAACAATTTTTCAAAAGCCAACAAACGTTACCGCAATGTTCCACTAACATAAACAATTATCTTCAACCAAATATAGGTTATGATTTTGAACTTTGGTCTATTGTCAACTTTTGATTTAGTAAGGTTTCATAATAGTCTCAATTTCTCTCTGTAACTGTCTTAAAGCAAATTTCCACTGCAGTAACAATGTCACAATTGTCAACAAACGTCGCAGCAGAGGTACTATTCCAGTAACAAGTTCTCAAACTGCTATCTGTCTGTTGTCATAACGAAGCTCTCGATGTATTTTGTTCACGCGCAGCACTACTGGTGCTCACTGACAGGACAGGTCGTGGACAGTGCTGGTGCAGGTGCTGCACGACACCTGACAGCACCACTGGAAGCTGCAGTTGCAGGCAGAGCGCACCTCTCTCAGCACGCGGTGCACGCGGTACCCGCAGGAGCGACACAGTCGGCGACAGCTGCGCCGCTCCTCTGCAGTAGCGTTGTCACCGCGCGGCCGCGAGCACGTGCGCCCGCGCGTCCCGGGCCAGCCTGTGACACACCATTGTTGCAGGGTTCCAACAGCAACCATCGTTAATTTATGAATACACCAGGGGAAGTACAGTGGTATGGAGCGTGCAGGGTGATCGCGGTGCGAACACCGCTCATAGAATAGAATAAGTTAATTTTTCACTGACATTTTGATAATCGTAAACAGCTTGGTGTTTCACATGGGGTTGCATGAACTGCTTGCCATCAAACCAATGGTGTATGAGCACTAATTCTGAGGAATAATATTAAAAGCAGGACTGTGAATGAGATGTGCCACACAACCCTGAAACCCTGAATACAAATAACGTGACCATACCTGTAGAGGAATTGGGATAGCAGTAGTTCGGAGACTCCTGGAGGTACACCAGGTGCTTGATTTTGGCCTCGGAGATCTTCTGGCCGCTGCTGCTGGCGCCGCCGTTGCCCAGGGCGAAGTCGGCGACGCCCCACTCGAACCCAATCCTGCGACACACAGCTCTGACGAGAACAAGATCACCGGCTACTCGTTCGCGAGAACGAGCTGTGCTAAGCGAGTGTCGACTACACAGAGTTGGTCGATGAATCACTGTTTTCAATTTTTTTTTAACCACTACCTTATTTACATTTTTAAAAAGAACAAAAATGTTGAATTTTTAAATACATTTTACTTCTTTGATTAACTCTGGTAATAACAAGACAACCATTTTGATAGCGAAATTGTGCCGAATGAAAGTGAATGACGAATAGTGGTTTTCTCATTCTGCTTGTTATGGTCTGTTAATTCCATACTGCATTAGAGATAATATTGTTATAATTTAAAGACAATTATTCAATCTACTTATTGTATCCAACTTGATAGTAATTACTTGTTCCTTGCACAGTTCCCCAGTGAGAACAGATTTTTTTTTGTAAACTCCAGTAGCTGGTTTGGCTCACATTTCAGAGGCTGCCTAAACTAAGGTATGATTTCCTTCTAAAGCTAGCTGTTTTAAGTGAATCCCTAACCCATGTTCTACACTTCACTGTAATTTTCGGTGAACTGTTGGCCAGCTTCTGAATCACAAATAAAATAACTGACTAAGCGGATGTTTCAGTTACTTTAAAATGACAGCTGTGAGACAGGGCCTATGAGAGGAAGGGGCAGAGGGATCAATATCCCTGGGTCCCGTGCACCAGGAGGGCTGGTAGTGTTAAAAGATAATTTCGATGCGCAAGTGGTGAAAATGTGATGAAAATTATAAGTCCATTGATAAAATAATTCATTGTAAACTTACAAGTTATGTGATACACACAGATTAAGTTTATAGTTAAGGTCATGGTAACATTTACAGTTTTTTTAATGGTAAGGTTTGACAATTTTTACATTAAGTAATGGGGAGCAGGTCCAACTAACTTCTTTGTCCCCGGGCATTTAATTCCTCTCGACGGTCTGCCGAAGGACCGACTGCTCATTACCTGAAGGGAGACTCATGCGGCAAGAGGCACTCACTTGACGGCATGCTTGTAGTGCCGGTGGATGGTGGACGCGATGCTGCCGAACTCCACCATCTTCTTCCAGCAGGTCTTCATGCTGCAGCTGCCCGACACTCCATGACACTTGCAGGCCCGCACCATGGTGTCCTCCACCGCCTGCGGACACTCCGTGGAAGGAGGTCAGCTGATCACTTAGCCAAGAACATTGGAGCAATCTTACAACAAAGAGCTGGGGAAATAGGGAGATTATCTTTAGTATACAGATTTTACATCTGAATCTAGACTGGGAATTTTACTTTTCGTGCCACATATTTAAAATACAGATAATCTTGTGTATAGCAATTTAGATGATAATGTATGATTTTTTTGGTAAAAAAAAAACTGTAATGGTTTTTAAAAAGAAACCTAAGAGTACAAAAAACCTTCATAGAGTTTTAATTCTCCTTAAAATCGTATGTTATTTATTCAAATTTTATTTATTTTGTAGTATGTACTTTAGGTAATTCTTGATTAACATAACAACTATGGAGTGCAGAGACGTGGTGGATGTCTTCCGGTATCAATACGGTTAGATGTTGTTGACCGGAGTCAGCTCCTTCAGTAAGAGCACCCTCTCACATCTTATGTCTATATTGCCTTCTTAACCTAACTGTATGATATATTGATAAATTCGTACTTGTGGCACATTTTTGGAGTCATAATAATTTATAGTAGCCATAGTTTTAATGCTGGAAGCATAGAGTTTTAAAAATATAAACTGCTTAAAAAATTATTTTACATAAAATAATATTAACAAAAGTGTGTGTATCTGTTTAGTAGAGCCATTAAAAAAAAAAATTCAAAGATTACATTTGAAGACTTTGACAGTTTCATTGCCCGTTGGCAATTCGAAAGTTAATATTTAACCCATCCAAGAATTTTATTAAAGAGGCAATGTGCAGCCAAAATTCATAGTATAAATGAAATATTTTATACATATATTTTTTTACTTAACATTCTAAGCACTACTCAATATCGTGTATAATCTAATGCGAACAACACAGAATATTTCGTTGGCATTAACAAGCCATGAACAACATAATGTAAGTAAGAGCACAATAGCAAATGATACCTCTGTTTAAAGTTCCGAGTGAGGAAGGTGGGGATTAAGCCCCGAGTATGATAGACTGGAGTAGTTCTACATGAGCATGGCTCTATGGCTACTGGGGCTCACCGTCCTGCCGACGGCCGTGTTGTGTGCCCTGGCCGCGGCGCTCCAGTCGTCCTTGCGACGGCTCCGCAGGTACTGCTGCGACACCTTCTCTCCGTGGGTCACATCCTCGGGCATGGCCTCCCAGCGAGCCCTCCCTGCTGACACACAACATGCCACTGTGCTTACAGGCTGTTTGGGATCTGACACTGAGGCTCGGTCTCACGCCGAGTTCTTTATTTTACAATCTTGACTTGTTATTAATAAACGGAATTGTTCTGTAGATTTGTTCCGAAAGCTCTCTTACTAGAGTCTGTTATGCAATTATATTGCAGTAGGCCTACTAAATGTTATTTTCGACTTGTTAGAGGTAAAGCAAGAAAACATAATTATTAGCACTTGCATAGCTATTTATAGCAGTTGGATCATATTATTAAAAAAATTAATTATGAAATGAAAGAGCATTATCTTGACGGAAGGTAAATAATGAAGCTCTGCGGTATAAGTTTGTTGTCTCTCGGTAGTGTTACTGTTTGAAGGTGTTGCTCTCTAGAAGAGCAGCCTCCTGCAGAGAGGACCGTCCAACCCGTGTAGCTGGCCGAGGGACTTCGCCCGCAGTGAAGGACAGTGTGGTGCAGGCTTACCTGAGCTAGTCCACGTGTTACACCTACGCATGTCACCACATGTGTACAGTGCAAGGCAACTAGGACGACAGGGAGGTTGAGTTGTAAAGACTACTCATAGTTCAGAGGCGCTGCTGCTAGTTCTTTATTATAGTACAGGGCACTACGAATCGCCGGTACAAAACACTTACACAATACACTGGGGAAAAAAAGTAGTAGTTCGCGTGTCACTTGCTCGCCGAGACGCAGAGACAGATACAAAACCATTAACGATCAACCATAAAACAGATATAATAAGAAAAATGATAATAGAAAGTTGACGGAGCGTCTCACGACCGCGTCTGGCCTCGAAGGTGGCTCGCACAGGACGCCGTGACGCCACTGCCGCGCGAACGGACGGACGGACACAGGCTCGGACAAGGCAGCGAGGCTGACCTGCGAGGTGTGCTGGTGGGGTCCGCGCTGGGTCGCTGTAGCAGTCCTCCAGGTCTCCCCGGGAGCAGCTGCGTGCCACCGAGTACACCACCCCGGCGGCCATGATGGCGTTCACGTAGGCCGTCTCCCTCGTCGCCACCTGCCGCTCCCGCCTGCACACACACACACGTAGCTACTTACTCCACACTCTTCTGGAACATTCTCCCTGGCTGGACACAGTCATGCCAGCCATAACGAGCCAACCTTGTATCACTTCTTAAACCAGGGTTCTTTTACCACTTGTGAACCGATGTGAAAAAGAATCAATATGGTTAATGATGATGCATGACTATGCGAGAAGTGTAATTTTATTATATTCGCGAGGTTTTGTGAAAATGGCTGAAGAACTATAAAAGTGTTTTTGAAGTATATATTTTTTGTGTATAACGTATGTAACGAATTTTGCTCTATGGCATGGGTTAAAAAAAAAAGTTGGGAGAAGAATAACGAACAGAGTAGAGAGTAATAAAAAAGTAAAAATAATTGTAGGACATTAATTGTGTATTTGATTGTTTACTTGCAACGAGCTAGCATTCGTGAGTGCTAAATTTCCTGTTTAATTTAGTGAATTTTATTCAAAGTGTAAAAAAAAGTGGAAATGATCTGTGTTGTGGTTTTATGAACCAGCCCGGACAACATGCAACATGCGGACACCTGAGGGACGCCCGGAGGGAGTGACGGGGTACCTGAAGAATGAGGCCTCGGGGCAGTTCCACCGCTCCCAGCGGAACTGCTGCCGGCAGTGCGTCAAAGCCAGCTGCATGGCGCTGCCCAGGCTCTGCTTCAGGCCGCTGCTCATCCTTACCTGCACACACACCACTCTATGGTCCCGCCTCAGAGCACCGGCCGGGTAGAACAAACCACTCCAGTATCCACGCGCGCGCGAAGTTCCCCCGGCAGGCTGAAGGAACGAACTAATGAGAGATCGCTTGAACTGGCTTGACTTCTCGTAGACATCGGGGTCGTCAAGACGGTTAGAGTTGATGAGATAAGGATGGAGTGACGGTGGAACGAATGGGTGGAGCAAACGGGAGTATCCTGAGAAAACCCACCGGCTCTTACGAAAACGTCTGCCAAGTTTCCCGCTTGAGGGTTATAGGACCTCTCAACAACAGCTCACGGCTCCCCCCCCCCCCCCCCCCCACCACCCATACACACACATGTGAGATGAAACTTTTTAGGTTTAACTGCAATGCTACTTCATGATATGGTTTGCATTTCTATAACAAAAACTCATTTCATCTTTCTTGGCTGTTAAAATCGTAACAAATTTGAGAATTTTGAAATGCCAGGTAAAATTAATTAATATTTTCTGAAAGAAATTCAAACCATTTCTTGAAGTAGCCAGTGGAGTTTCAGTTCTGCATTAAATTAAATTCTCCTTATTTGTACAACCCAAAAATCTTAAAAATGTAATTTTGGCAGATAATTATGCAAAAAGTATGCACTGTATATATTTTTTTCATTTCGTTAAAGTTAAACAATTAAAAAAGTCTACAAGTTTATCTGTAATAACTGTAAATATAAAATCTTGACCTGAAATAGGAGGCACCCCCTTAACATTGAACAGTTACAAATCAAAATGTTAGAAGATGAAAAAAAAAAAATCAACTTCATTTGAGGTCAGTGGCTGACAGTAAACGGGTTCAAAGCTATGGACAATTTATACACTATCTCAAGTAATATAATATTACGAATTACCCATCAAAAAATAAATTGCACACTCACCGGGTTCGAATTAATAGTTGTTATGATTCCATTTATGCTGGAAGACCTGTGGGGGAGAAAAAAAATATAAGACTACTCATAAATCTGCGTGAAAATGGTTTTTAAAACAAACAATAAACTCTTGCAAAGTAACAAACAGAATTTAAAAACAATAAGTATGTTTAAAAATAAGGCTGTGTTAAAAAATAGATATTTTTGCAAACAAAATTGCCGTGTAACACGTTTACGTAACAATAATAATATATTTTGTTGTATTTTTTTGCGCCTGAAAAAATTTAACATAATTTAGGAGTTTTTAAACTCGAATTCCCCAAACTGGTTTCATACAAATCATGAGTACGTATTTCTATATAGTAAACTAATTATGAATTTAAAGTTTCAGCATATTTTTTAAAACAATTTTTTCATGCATTAACGGTTGTTTTCCATCAATAATTTTTATTTAAATATAAATATCAAAATTAATACTTTTTCTAGTGACATATATGGGGTTTTGGAGTTGTTCGTGACAATATCGTTGGATATCGCACTTTAGCACGACAAGCGGGGGGCGACGGAAGACTACCATACTGCAAGACCTCCTGGCCTCTTCGAAAAAGGCGGGAAAGTACTATAACGGAAATACGTTCAAAGAACGAGACGTAATTCTGCCATATTTTCGTATACACACAATGGAAGGAGTACAGCGGCATTGCCTTCGAAGTAGTGTATAGAATACTCGGTATGTAGCGCTGTCAACCCTCTAGCTATTTCTATGGTTAACTTTAAAGTTGACAGATAGCGCTTCTGACGGTAATAGTTGCAATTATAAAATAATCTCCAGATCGCGGACGATAAGAAATAAATGTTTCTAATAATGCAATATAGGGAGCAGCGCTGTATTCTTATTACGACGATTAAAAAAAAATACATATGGTAGTTTTCCGTGCACGAAGGAAAATTCTGATAAAAATTTCTTATACATTCTACGGAATGAGGAACACGGCCTTACTCGTAAAATCGTAGTGAAACTAGCTTCATAGAATTTACATTTTGGCTCACTGAAATACTTGAAGTAATTGTAGATCATTGTTTAATGAGTGCAAATCCAGCGCAAATAGTCAAAGGTTTTCTTATGTAATATATTCATTTTTAGGGTGACAGAACGCAAACAACTCAGATATTAAGATTTTTAATGTCCATATTAAATTATTTAAAGTCTACAAAAATGTGTTTTTAAGATGCTGAAATGCGAGGGAAATATTTTTGTGTAGTGTAGTTTGTTGGCACAGGGCACACAGCACAGGCGCTCTAGGGGAGACAGGCTCGTACATTTCGAATATTGTTTGGATTTGCACAGACTTGCCGTCATTCAAAAATAAACTGCTGAAATTTAAGAATTTTTTCTATAAGGAAATCAAAAATGTTACTATGCGTAGCATAATATTCTGTTTCTTTAAAACTGTCAGATCATATTGAAATTAAGTTTTTCGTGCCTTACAACACTTATGAACGAATTATGACACAAATAAAAAAATAGGTAGGTACCATATAAACACATAGAAAAACAACAAAAACACATTAAAAAAATTATCAATAACTTCGCGACAAAAAACGAAACTACACACCACACAGATAAAGATTGATAAAGTTCGTATTAACTAATTGGTTAGGCTACTTTAGTTTTCAAAATAATCTTAAACAGAAACTAAAATGGATTACCTATACAAATAAATATGTAGATTATAAAAGTTTTAAATAACTTTTTGCTTAAGTTTTTTTACCAAAGAATGTTTCTAGATTATTCAAGAAGAGTTATAATTTTTTTACAAATGTTATAGTTACTAAGTGTTGAAAACCAGATCTGGACAGCTGAAATATCTTGCTGAATAGTTTCACAAATATATTTCCTTTTTATTTATTTTTTCAGCATCTTTTCTTGATCAATTCCGATTATTTGGAATATCATTTATTTAATAATAGAGTAGTTGAGAAAAACTACTACTTCGCGTAACATCTAATAGTTACCATGAAATTTCATTTGCAAATTTGACAGCAAAGCGTCTATTTGTAAGATAGGTAATTAAAACAAATATATACCACCATAGGCGTGCCCAGACATTTCCATTTGGTGAGGGGGGGGGGGGCGGCGGCTAAATTTTAAAATCAGAAGCTGAATTTAGAATGTTAAATAGCCTAAATACATTCACTCATTGCCGTGTTTATATTTTTGTGCAATATCAACGAGATATGTTTACTAGTTAATATTTATATCCGTATAATTTTAACAATCTTGAAAATATGTGTTTTTTTTCCATAGACAATGTTTAAAGGGTACCTACTTACACATTCCCCCCCCCCCCCCCCCTCGAATTTTCCAATAGCTTGGTCCAGATCTACCTTGAAATGAACTTCTTTTTAGTGAATGGAAAAACAGCAATTCAGACAACAGAACTTTAACAAACCTCTTAAAATATTTTTTTTTTGTTTGGCCACTTTAAGGGACCTCTTGTTTTAAATAAACTAAGGCGGCTGTATTTCCAGAACGATAAAATGTTTAAAACTATTGTTAATTAGCACGCTGCAACACTGAAACACAGTTTGAGTGTCACAGTGCCAGGAATATACGAATATCAACGAAGGCATTAGAGAAAATGCCGATCTGAGTGATTACATTAGGGGGGGGGGGGGGCCCATGCCCCACCTGGGCCCCCCTGTAGGCACGCCTATGTATACCACGCATTGTTTGACGAGGCCTAAAATTGATAATTTTTCAATAATAAGATTGGGTTGGAAAGTATAAAAGGCTTTACTCATTTTGAAATAAATACAATATTTTATTTATATCTGGATGTTATACTGGCGCGCACGTACATACATAAATAAATTCCGATTACACTTGGAATATAATTTATTAAATATTAAAGAGTAGTTGAGATAAACTACTACTTTGCGGAACACCTAATATCATGAAATTGAAATTGCATTTGCAAATCTGACTACAAAGCGTCTATTTGTAAGATAATTAAAAAACAATACTGTGTGTGTGTTAAAGACGATCTTCCTGATTGAAAAATACGTGGTTTTTCAGAAATGATATTTTTAGGAATAAAATTCATGTGCCTATAAATATTTTTTTCGTCAAAAACGTCTAAAATACTACATAACAGAGTGAGGTATTGGTCAATAGTTTGTGACTAAAATTTAACTGTCAATAATATTTCAAAAAAATATATACCGACTGATACACTCTTAATTCAAATATTTTATGTACAAAAAACAAAATTTTTTAAAATGTTTTAAATGCTTGTTTGAGCTTTATGTATAGCATGTTGGAATGATAACGCTACAGTTACTAAAAACTAAAACGCATACAAAACTAAAAAAAATATAAATTTTTGCAAAACTCCGTTCCCCCGGAGAAACCCCCGGAATGGCCACCGCATGGGGAGCCCAGGAAAAGAAACGGGCTCCCCATTTGGAAGCCACCTGGAAGGTTTTTTTCTGTTCCACCCACCGTTTCTTTGGTAGCCTGACTTGTTACAAGGGATTGTATTCCTACCAGAGAAAATGCCACCAATTCGTCTGGGCAATCCGCCTTGGAGGAGCCGGGGCGCGAACCCGGGTCCTACAAGTCACAAGGCAGGCGCTCTACCCCAGAACCAGAGTGGTAGAGCAGATACTTGCAGTCTTCTTAGCCGTGCACTACGTGTGGTAACATCCCTCGGTAACGATCAATTTTATGTATTCTTATGTTCTTCGTTCAGCATGAATTATGTAATTTTAATAACAGTGAAATATAATTTGTATTACTAGTCTAGCAAGTTTTTAGTTGATTTTCTGCAAACAAACTTACAGTCCCCTTGTACAATAATTATACAGAACTATAGACTAGTAAAAAAATATGTAAAAAGCTTGCACTGTCGATGGTAAAGTTATTTTGAAATAAGTGTTAAATATTAAAAGAGTGTGTTTAGTTAAAATATGTGTGTGCTTACAAGCATGAAGTTATTGTATAACATTTTATTTATTTGGTTTTAAAGTCACAGAAAAGTTAACCTTGTTATTTCACTTTTGGCTTTTTTTTTAACGTGCTTAATATGCGCAGATAATACTGGAAAGCTATTCAAAAAACTGTTTGCAAATGGGCATTTACAAAATCTTAAATTAAGTACTAAACCAATGATAGTGTTGGAGATGTCTAATTAAAAGATACGTTTCAAACTGATAAGGTAATGATACTTTGTACTGACCTTAAATAGATCAGTTTCTGAAGACTAAGAATTTAGATGACACTAGTTTTGTGAGATTTGCTTACTTATTTAGAAATATTCACATTATCTGAATACAACTATATTTTATTGGAACTTGCAGTACTCCTGAGTACAGAATTCTTGGTAACAACTTACATCAGGGTTAAGCAGGAGCATAAATGTTTTATTTCATACAATGAAACCCTCAGAAACTTAATTAAATCATCGGGATTATTAAACATGAACTTCTTTGAGTACACAACTAAAGAAAGTTTTTATTTAATATTTGTGCACATCGCATTGACATCGCTATTTAATTATTTGTAATTTTAATTGTATCAAAAATTGGAATTCGTAGTTTTTATTTTGGATGTGTAATATTTCTACGTGTAATAGTATAAAACATGTATTATGTTTTAACTGTTACAGTATCAAAAGTTATTTTAATATTTGTGTATGTTTATTTATATTCAAATAAATAACAGTTTAAAAAACTAAAAACACGCTTTTATAGAAAATTCAACTAAAAAATAGAAAATAAATTTTAATAAATTTAATTTAAAAATAGTGTAAAATAAATAAAATTATTTTATTTAAAAGAAACCGTGGGGTGCATGATGTCAATAGTTATAATTATTTTACTGACAGATATGAGTAGAAGCATTATCATTATCCTCGATAAATCTACAAAGTTTGAATGAAATCTGGCCTTTTAAAGTGGGTCAAAATCGCACCCAAAGGAGTCGGTTACAAACATACAAACAAACATACAGGTGAAGCTAATATAAAGCGTGTAAAAACATTTTGTACAAAAAAATCCTGCAACAAGAGATTTCACTTTTCTTATAATTTTGTTGTTTTAAATTATTATTATTAGAACCTTTCCTTCAGTTCAACAACTAAAGTAGATATATTAATTTCGTTATGAAATTAAATTTTCCATACATACTATACTTGATATTTTGAGATTATTACGAAATAATATATAATTTTGTTTAAATAAACGTACTGGTTTCAAATACCAAATATTACTTTAATTTTTCTTTTTTTTATGGTTCTTACAATTGGGGAGATTGATTATATATATAATTTAGGACATACACCATTGCTGATTATAATGTATGTCATAAGAAACCTCAATAACCGACAAGAAAGATAAATGTGCAAACATACAGAAAACATTTAAAACAGAGAAAATTACGTAGAATGGTAAAAAAATTATTTCAGCACAGACGGACACCGTGGGGTAACAACGATCAGACATTAGCAACAAGAACAGTAAATAAAGACGAAAAATACTTTGGACAACTCACAGAATTGAGTTTTCAGTAGTATGTACTTTTACAAAAGATTCGATTGGAAAACAGTTGACAAGGAATAGTTTGCAATACTAAAAGAAAGATATAACTTTGTACACCACATAGCTTTGGTTATTATTGCACATCTGAAATACGGTTTATCGAAGTATAACTGAGTATTTCTTACAAAAAATTGGCTTATAATTATATACTTCAATTGATGTGTACATAAGGCAAATTTTTTTTTAACCATGGAATAGATAATCGATCAAATATTCAACAATTTGGTTTTCTTTTGCTTAACATGCGCAGTTAATACTGAAAAGCTATTCAAACAAGGGTTTACAAATAACTTTTAAATATTGGAGGTACTGGGGCAACACAAAACACAAATGGTAACACTATTTTGTAGTGAGACAGTTATTTTCATGTAAATGTACAAACTAACAAAAATATTTCTGTTCCATTTACAAAGAAAATTTACGGTGCACAACGGCAAATAGAATAACCCAACGATGAAAGTTAACAGATAAAAATTTAAAAAAAAATCAACGGCTATACAGAGACGCACAGGTGAAACCAGCGATGTTACAAAACAGCGACGACAGCACAGATGAACATCGTAAGCAACAGTTGAGCGACAAAACAGATATTTTGAAAACCACAACGATGGTAGCACAGAATACAACAGTATGTTTTCCCAAGACAATATTTGCGATGTTTCGGGAGAGAGATCTATTCCCTTCTTAAGGCACAAACAGACTGAGGTTTATCATGACATACTGTTTAATGAGTAATAGTGTATGTCCGAAACTACATCCTGAATTAATTTACCTACTATGTATTTAAAACATTGTCTGTCGGTTGAAATTTTATTCATGAACTACACTGTTTTTGAAATTCACTTAGATACTGCCTTTCTTTAAACAGATTTGTATTGTTTTTTTGTTTTATGTGTATATTTGTTTACACTTCTGGCATGTATGTGCAGAGAAGAACGTAGTAAAAAAAAAAGAGGGGGGGGGGCAGGGTGGCCAGATTTGTTTAGACAAAAAAAAATTATTTTACAAAAATTACAATGGCAGGAGTTTCAAAAGCACTTAAGGGATCGTCAGCCGGAAGCCCAATTGCAGGTGTAAATTATTATTATTATTATTAAATAGCCTAAATATATATTTTCAAGCATTATCTTTGTAAAAGAGTTTCCGTAGGAGGGACTGGCTTCTGCCCTCCCCTTCCACAAATACTGTCTACACCCATGGTAAATGTGTAAACAAAATCACATGTAGTTACACGCACTACTACACGATATACTCAAAAGGCGTGAATTAAAATTTTCGTGACTGAAATTTTTGATAGTTGTACTTATAATATTAGATGTCAATACTTTTTCAAGACATGTGATGATAGCCTACATGAAGTACTATAGTCTGAAACTATGTATTTGTAATGTTATGCAGTTATCGTACACTCACGCCTGTAGCTTGAGGCATCACTACAAGGCAATCTGAAGATGAGAAAAGATACATTATCGAAGTTTATGGACCGAGTCGTAAGACACTAGATTTGTATCCCAGAGAACACTGGTTCAAATCCCTGCTGGCCATTGTCATATCGTTTTGACGTGAAGCGTCTTAAAAATCACAGCGAAACATGAGTAACAAAACAGACGAAAAGGTCTGTATCATTTTTCTTTATCATTTTCCTAACTATATAGGCTTCGGTCTGAGACGCATACAGTTGATTTTAGAAAGTTATGATATTATTTTATTTTGTGCTTTTATGTATGCGCACAAAGTCTGCACCTTTAAAAGCTTTTCAGGATTTGGCGTTATTTGTGCTATGATAGCTACAGTACAACACGCAAATGAAAGTATTATAAAAAAAAAAGACTATACTCGACATTATAACGTAAAATGTTAATTTATGCATCGTTATATCCCTTTTCAAACTGACGTTTTCAACCACTTTTTTGTTTTGTTTTAATTTTGCATGTTAATTGCAAGCTATTTTCCCAAAAAAAAAAAAGTTGATTTTAGGAAGTTACGAGTTTATGTTATCTCGTGCTGTATGAATGAAGTTAGCTCGTACTTCGCGCGCGTAGAGGCGCTGCTTCCCTGGCCAGTGAGCCGGGCTCGGAGTGTACTCACCAGGCGCCGTGCAGATCGGGAACTTCCAGAGCGGTGAAGAATAACATGAAGCATATCGCCTTCATCGTTCGAGAAATATATATATTATTACTGATGAGCAAAAAAAAATAAATAATCAAAATTGAAGACTCCCTCCAAGTGCACCAGTGCAGTCGCTGAGTTGTCGTGGATCTGTGAATGAAGCGAGATGAATGAAGGACGGTGGTCAGTACCAACAACTGCTACCTGGGAAGACCAACCCCCCCTTACCCCGCACACCTGCATTACGAGACGCCGCATTGCCATTGGCCTGCACCGCAGCCACCCTTTCTCTCGGCCTTTCCCAACCCCCAACCCCCCAAACATCCCTTCCTGCTTTCCCCGAAGTACTGCGCGCGACTCAGTACTGCATGGACTACTCGGACGACAACCCCGCTAGGCAGAGCCAGTTCTCGGGGCGGAGATATGGCCGCTGAAAACCGTGCGTTCGAGAAATGCCAACATCTAAAATTAAGTTTCAAATATACATTACATAAAGACTTAAATAAAAATTGGTTGTTTGTAAAGTCGGTTTACGGACGATAGTTTAACGTGACAACGTCATAACAAAACATTGATGAAATGATTGCATACTTTTATGAATAAAATTGAATCATTTTTATTGAATTATCACTATTTTGTATGGATACAAAGAAGGAGTGAAATGAAATATACTATTTAATTGATAAATTTACTTTTATTTGCACTCATTAATTCAAATATGTTTATTACTTTAACGAATAAATTATTTTAACTATAACTTTTATACATGTTTGCTATTTAACTTCTTCCAATCTGTGTTATTCTGTTAAGGACAGGACGATGATAGGAAAAGTAGGAAACGAATGGAAGTGTTTCAAGTTTAATGTGCCTCGAAAAAGTCAAATCGATGGTTGTTCCAATCGAGTGGAAGAGAGATAGATGCGGCTCAAGCGTACAATGAGCGTAACGGGACACTGTGTAACGGGAACACTTTTTCGTGCGTGCAGCCGGCGTTCATCGATTTATTAGACGTTGTCGCGTCATAAAAAGTAATTTTACAAACATTATTAACTCAAAAGTTATGGAATGGCGTACCAACGTAGTGGCGTATTGAGTATAATTGTAAACTACTATACTTTGGAACAATTTTTTGACAGTGTTGAATTATCTTGGTAGCAACGAAACAAGCATATGTATTGTGTAGGTTTGTGCACGTGAGATTTTTTTTTTTTGCAATTGAAATTGCAGTTATGATTTTCATCAGCCATAATTTGCGGCATGCAGTTTTTAAGTTCTCAAGCAAAAGACAAAAGAACTTTAACATAGTGGTTTGGTTGCTTCGAATTGTAAAACAGATACTCTGAAACATTTATGGTGTGTATTCCTAGCAACGACAAAAAAAAATAAAGTATCAAGGTAGCCAACATTTACTTTGGAAACTTTAGCGACATACAGGTTGTTAGGTTGCCGATGAATGCCGCACAGTTTGCTGATTTCCAAAGAAGATAAGAGGTCAATGTACTTATGTACGTCACTTTAGCTGAAGTGCAAGTATGTCGATGTTGACGCTCCAAGCCCGAGAACACGTGACTGACGCAAGGACACTCTACCAAGAGACCAAGCAGTGTAGGTCGAAGACCGCTGTGAACTTCACCTGTCTTCTTTTGAAAACCAGTTTTCTTTATGTCAGCCGTTGGAACATTTTTATATCAGATTTGATCAACAAAAAGTTCAGTTTTGATCAAATGCCATAATATACTCATTTAAAATGTTTATAAAAAAACATTGAAAAATTGCTTACTTTTTAATTTTCAAAAATTTTTATTTACAGGTTTTGTGAAAATTGAATTTAAATAATTTGTTTAAATATAATCACGAACAATTAGTTTTTAAAAAAACTCGCCTTAACCTGTTTGATATTATAGAAGATTTTCTCGCATGGTGGTTGGCCGGTTCTTGCACGCTCGGCTCAGGCGGAACGTGTCAATGAGTCATGCTTTTTCCGTGCGTGCAGCCGGCGTTCATCGAATTTATAAGACTTCATCACGTAAAAAAAAAAAAAAAAATTTATTAACGTGATTCGTGAGATCACGAGGCAGTGTCATCGAGGGTTGTCGCAGGGAGTAGCTGTTGGCGCCAGGGCGTTAAGAAGGGCTGGTGCGGACAGCGAGAGGTGCAGTTTCTGCCAGCCCCCCCCCCCCCCCCCCCCCTCTCCAGCCCCTGGGGTCATGCCTCGTGCGATGGACATCGCTCACATCCGGCTTTACGTGCATACCTGCCAACCTCCCCCCCACCCTTCTACACCCCTAGGGCATGACCCGCACGGGCGGAGTAGGGAAGCCTTCTTTTCACAGACGAGAGAGCCAAACGCCCGATCGTGCAACTTCGGTTTTTTTTTGTTCATTGTAAAAGGTTAAGTTAGCTACATTATAAATACTTTAAAACATTGTGGACAGTTGATTTGGTTAGGATAGCTACATTAAAGATACTGTGAAATCACGTAAACGGTTTCCTAGCGCTGGATAGCTACATATTAAAAAAGTTATTTGCTAAGCAACCATAAAATGATTTTACAGTATTTTTAATGTAGCTATACTTACCTAATATAACCGACCATCTACAATGTTTTAAAGTATTTATAATGTAGCTAACCTATCCTAATGGACCGCAAAATTCAATGCCACACCGGTTTATACAATGTCAAGCGGGCATGAACTTCGGGGGACTTCGGGTGTGGCCCTCTCGTCTGTGAAATGAAGGCTTCCCACCACCGTACGGTGGACAAGTGCGTGCCAACATCAAAAATCAAGTTTCCCAAATGAAGACATAAAAATTTCTTAAACATAATAACTTAAATAAAAAAAAGTAATTTTACAAACATTCTTGGTTCAAAATTAATGGCATGGTGTATGAACGCAGTAGCGTATTGAGTAGCTATACTGGAAAAATATCATACTTTGGAATAATTTTTGGTAGAAATGAAATAAGCATGGCTGCTATGTGCTCGTGTGAATTTTTTTGAATTGAAACTCAAGTAATGATTTTGAGCACTCATACTTTGCGGCCACGCAGTTTTTAATTTTGGAAACAAAAGATAAAGCATTTTAACATAGTATTTTGTTGTTTCGTATTTAAAAATAGTAACTCATAAACAGTTGTGGTGAATATTCCCAGCAACGAACAATAAAAAAAATGAATGTTGCCAAAGTTTACTTTTCAAATAAAATAAGAGCGTTAGTTATAGCATTGGTTGCGACTGTTTAGCTTCCTTGCTTTGTGGTCAGGACAACTTTGTATGCCTGCAAGCAAGGAACATATTAGTAACACAGATTTCACTCCCAGTTTGAACATAATTCCTTAATTTTCTCTATAATCGGGCACAACTATTCTGACACTTCCAACCACGTAGCATAAAACAAAAGAAAATTAGTTTTGTCACGAAAAATATCAGGATCCATTATTTTATTGGATTTCCTTGGCTCAGGATCTGGGTCATCATAATAAATTTATTCATACGTTTTAATAAAATATTGTATTATTTGTACCAGGTGGGGTCAGATGCCCCCCCCCCCTTTCCAATCCCACCCCGGCCACACTAGATATTCTTGTACTTGAAACAAATTTTGATGGTAATTAGAACATTAAAAAAATTTCAAAGCAGTCATGAGGACTGCCGACAGAAGTGAAAACTTAAAACTATAAACAAACAGTAGTTATTTTTGGATATCCACATTAATTGTTTGATCTTAAATTTAAAACTTGTAAATCAAAGTTACTATTATTAATATTAAAAATAGAATTAAGAAAATACAAATATAATTTAAAAATAAGAAAGAATAACGTTGTAAAATATAATTGTGTAACATTAGAAAATCTTTTTTGATAAAAATCAGAGACGTTTTCGCAATTTTTACGAAAAAAATATTATCACACAACAAATTTGTTTTATCAAGATAATAAAATAATTCCTAAATTACTATAAAATACGCATTGCATAGTAATTGTAGGCATTAAGAAAATAAATAATGATGTTCTTAATATATCTATATGAGAATATTAATATATTTTTTACTCACTTTTTACTACACAGTAATCGTATACTTAAGATTTAAAAGTTATACTAATAGAAACAGATATAGTGTTATCGTTAACACGTCACGTGACCATGTTGACGACTTACACGAATTTACTCCCTATCCAAACCTTCCCACAGAAGTTTTCACTTCAAAAAATGGCCACCGCGGCAGCCAAGTACTCGGCTGCTATTGGTCGCACGGAGAGACGTAAACGGAAGAGCTCAGCATTGCCGAGCTGATCCGTACGGTTCCGTCTACGTCTGCGTGCTGTTGTATTCGTGAGATACGTCTCCGTATCCGCGTCACTGCAGAACGGCAAACCGTGATTTCGTAATTGTTGTGTATGAGTTTCGATAGCTATTGTCTCGCGTTCACGCAACAGCGAAGGTCACTAAATCATGAACAATTAATTGCTTGACCATTTACCGCTATTTCATTATTATATGTGTCGAGAAGATTGGAGGTGAAATATATGTAGCATGCAAAAGAGCGCTGTTCTGATGAATTCTCGGGAAACTTGTCTTTATTAGAGGGTGCTGTCACAACTTAGAAACACACAATATAGAATCTTCTAAGCTATGCCTGTTCTAAGTTGTGTGTTTCTAAGTTATGTGGTTCTGCGTTGCGTGTTTCTAAGTTATGACAGTTCTAAGTTGCGTGTTTCTAAGTTGTGACAGTTCTAAGTTATGACTTTCTACGTTAAGGCGTTTCTAAGTTGCGTGGTTCTGCGTTGTGTGTTTCTAAGTTATGATCGTTCTAACTTACGACAGTTCTAAGTTACGTGGATTTTTTTTCGAGGTTTCTAAGTTGTGACTGTTCTAAGTTACGTGTGGTTCCCTTGATTAGCTGCAATGGCAACAAAATGAAACGAGCGAGGCCTTCACAGCTACCTGCGCCTGGGAGGTTGGAGTCATGGTGAGGGAGGGCACACAGAGGGGTTGGAGGGGTGAAGATCCGCCCCATTCAATACACGGCAGGACGTCCAACTACGTGGAAATACCCGACCACCGGATGTACCCCCTCCCCCACCTTCCTTGGGAAGCCTAAGATGTCAATCAAGTTCTGTCCCTGCCAGAACACGCCCGAATATTCGGCCAACCTCGGGTTTATATAAATATATGTGTGTGTGTTTATTTTAATGTAGCTATACTAACCGTCCATAGTGTTTTAAAGTATTTTAATGTAGCTAACCTAACCGACCACTTTTAATATTTGAATTCATTTTTCCTGCGCAAAAATAAAACAAATCCCGAGGTTGGCCGAAGGTGAATATTCGGGCGTGTTCGGGCAGGTACAGAACTTGATGGACATCTTAGGCTTCTGGCCTTCCTTCATCAAAGACCATCAGTACGGGCACCCTCGAGCTAATACCGCCCCCACAAAGCGAGCAAGATAAGAGTGGCAACTCTCTTATTTTCTACGGGAATCCGAGAACTATGCGGGATTTTAGAGGCAACCTAACAACCTGAAAGTCGTTAACTTTTCAAAAGTAAACATTGGCAACATTGTTTTTTTTTTGTGGTCGATCGTTCCTGGAAATATTAACTGTATTACGTATTTATTATTCAATAAGGAACAAACAAAAAACTATGCTAAAATGCTTTATGTTTTGTTTCAAATGTTAAAAACCGCATAGCCGCAGAGTCTGAGCGCTGAAAATCATAACATCAGTTTCTATTGTAAAAAAAAAATACACATGAGCGAAAGCATGGCACACACAAGATTCTGCTTTGCAGCCATCATTGCTACCAAAATAATTTAACATTGGCAAAAATTAATCCAAAGTACTAAAATATTTTGCAATTATAATAAATACGCCATTATAATTAATAAATTCTGAACTATGAGTGATCGTAAATATTCTTATTTTTTGTTAAAGACTTTTCTATATTCATATAAAGCGAGAGGACAGAGACAACAGCGCAGGCGATCACTTACTGACAAGGAGTCCTTAACCTCGCATTTACTATTACACTGCTGAGTCACAGCAACTTATATCGGACATAATATCACCACTGTACGAATCAAACGAACAACGCTAAAAATACAAGCTAACCCTAAAATACAATTAATTAAAAAATTGTAATAGCAGTCCTTTATACCGGAAAGGATAGTGGTCAGCAAAAATGAGAAGTACATTGTGTTCGCCAGTCCAACAAGTAAGTATGCTTTATTACTGTTCACTCACGGCTAATTTTAACAAAATCTCGTTCTGATATGAAATTACCACGGACCTGAAGATACAAGGCAAAATAAATTCACTCAATCAAATTATGACACCCTGGATATGAGTTACAGCAAAAATGAACATAAATATAGTGCCATTAAAAAATACTAAGTATGCTAGTATACAATCCAAACTGCTTTAGATGTAATATTTTTGAGAAGACATTTATTATTCTGATAATTTTTGTACGGTTGTGTTTGGAGAAGCATAAAAAAAAAATCGCTTCGTTGTAAAAGCTTTACCACAAGAAAGAGAGGTATAATTTTTAAAGTAGTTCAAGTATAACTTAAACATACCATATTTATTGCTGGGGATGGAAACTGATTAACTGCAAACGTGATTTCGACAATATAATGACAGATAATCGTAAATTTTCTTGCACCAGTGTATACTGATGCAATTAATTAAAGAAAATTGCCATATCATGTATCTTCCAATTTTTTAAAAATAGTATAACGTATCTTTGTTACTGCAACCAAAAAATAATACATAAAAAAATATTTAGTTGTTTGCATTGTTATGGTAGAAATATACACGTTTTAGAACAAATAAAGATTCTTTTGAATGTTTCAGCCTTAAAGTAATGAATACATTTGTGTGTATGGAATATTCTGGATATACATTAGTTTGAGGTTTTTGGGTTCTCGCATTGGATTTGAAAATCTTGAACATCCTGAAATATTCGCGTCAGAAATATAGTTGAAAAAAAAAAACATATTGCGTATATTTTTCACGCTCAGCATTATTTCAAATAATTCTACGTTAAAGCTTCATAATATAAGTGTATTTGCAACATGAGAACACAAAAATTGCTCGTTACTGAAGTTAGATGTTACGTATCACTGGCGAGAACTAAAATACACACTCGCGTGTTTCTGAATAAGCTAAATGATTGCCAGAAGTAAACACGTGTTAATGACAAACCAAACTGCAGTAAACACGTGCTAACAACATCATGTCAGTGTTAAGAAGACTACAAGTTGTCGCTCTACCACTCTGGTTCTGGGGTAGAGCGCCTGCCTTGTGACTTGTAGGACCCGGGTTCGCGCCCCGGCTTCTCCAAGGCGGATTGCCCAGACAAAATGGTGGCATTTTCTCTGGTAGGAATACAATCCCTTGTAACAAGTCAGGCTACCAAAGAAACGGTGGGTGGAACAGAAAAAAACCTTCCAGGTGGCTACCAAATGGGGAGCCTGTTTCTTTTCTTGGGCTCCCCATGCGGTGGCCATTCCGGGGGTTTCTCCGGGGGAACGGAGTTTTGCAAAAAATAAATATATTTGTTTTTAGTTTTGTATAAATAATTGCACATAAAAAATTTAAAAACATATGTTTGAATTTGTGTGAGTCAGTGTGTCGCACGTGGAGATGTATGCATTATTAGATTCGTCTGTCTGCGCACTCACCATGCTTCGGAAGTTTAACAAGTTGGGAACACTGAAGGACTTACCAACCCTAGTAGTGAGCGAAACTATCAATTGTCAAGTAGCCATGGTGACTGCGAAGAACTTACTGTCCATGCAGCTGAATTTTGGTACTTCTTGATATTCCAAATACTGCCTACAGCTGATTTAGAAAAAAAAAGTTTAAATTTCGTAATTAAAATATACTTTTATTCGAATTACTCTCTCTTTAAAAAAAATTTCAAACATAAATTTTATTTGAAAACACCATAAGCAGATATTTATACCACGCTCGGAACTGTTTTAAAAAAAATTCTACATTAAATTTCGTGTCGGATTTTAGTGTTATAAGTGTATTTGCAACATGATAACACGTGAATTGTCTCGTTACCGAGGTTAGATGTTACAAAGTGGTTAGTACCGACCAATAGATGTGCGGATAAGCACCGAGGTAGGGCATTGCCTCAGAAAGAAATAATCAACTTTTTTTCTGTTATCACACCACTGACCACTTCATATTCGAGCAGTGCTGGTTTTTTGAGTGGCCAGTGTGAATTTCTTGAAGAGAATATTACACTTAATTTAATGCAGTGTTCAAGCAGTTACTCTAACACTTCGGAAACTAAAACCTAAATAAATAAAACATATTTAAATTAAATTAAACCATTTTAAATTTTTACAAATTTAATAACAATAATAACAAACATAACATTCTTACTATTTAAAGTAACTTAAATATTACATACAATTCTAACTTAAATATTACATAATTTTACAAGATTATAAATTAAATAATTTTATAGCTGATAGGTTCTAGGCTCGAGAAACACAAGTCAATTCTATTAATTAAAAATACATTTGTATCAATTTGTATCAACAACGTTTAATTTATAATTTTTTTTTAAAATTGATCGAAATTCAGCTACTATACGGAATATAGTTACCTAATGACAGATAAAGTCTAAAAATACATGTACATAAATAAAGTATTAAAATGTATTAGGTTTTTTAATAAACATATATAATCAGTCGACACCCTCATTCTGTACTGAATAACGAACGTGAAATTCAATCACACTTCAAATTCACTATTTATATACTAATACTAAACATTATCAAAGTGCAAGTAGTAACGTCATATTTCTCTTCAAAGTCACAAGACCTTAAAAATAAAATTGTGAAACTAAACAAATAATGTATATAACATATTCTAATAGGTGCAGATAACAACAATAACGACAGTCTCACAGAATATCAACATTTATACGTTTTTCAAAGTCACTGCAAAGTACTCTTATGCAGTTAGCAGGAGAATAAAAAGTTTTTATGAACGCACCTGTTGAATTTTTTTTGTGCACAGGAAAAAAACAGTTTGTGCATCTCATTTTTTTTGCTGGCGCCTTTGTTCTTGTGCGTCTCTTCTTTCATCCGAATCCACCACGTGCTCCCAGATACTTGGGAGGTTTGCGAAGTGAAATTAATGAGCATACACTTTCTAAAGCGTTGGAACTACTTACGCGATTAGAGACTCCGATCCTATTACGCAGTGGGTAAAAATAAACGAATTATATCTGTTCGAGAAAAAAAAAAGAGCGCGTGTAACTCAGTTCACGTGATGGAATTGAAACCTCTTTGGCAATTCAAACCTCGACTCATAAGTATATCGTGAGGGGTAATTTGGCAGAAAGAGAGAAAAAAGACAATTTTCTAAAAAAAAATTACACAGCGCGGGGTTTTCTACTTTAATTTATTTTTTCGAGTATTTAAGAATGCCAACTTATTTCCGTTCGTATTTATTAGAAATTTAATTAAAATAATAAGTTTAAAACCCCGCTGTGTTGCCCTCTGCCCACATACTGCCTTACTAGATGCCAGCAAGTCGGATGGTTGACCCACCTATCCCTGCAGCATGGAGGGGTTCAACCCGAGCCGCACTAAGCCACGTGGAACTTGTGGACCCGCCCAGTTTTCTGCACCGTCCGCAACCTATTCTCCACCATTTTAGCGTCAGGCCTCAAATACACTTAAGTTTTTAGTTATGTTAAGGGAAAAAAAAATGTTTCCAAAAAGGTTCCGTTCAAATTCGGCCTTGAGATTGTACTCCCGTCGCGCCCAAGGGCGCCCATATGAAAATTTGTAAAATGGGTAGAGGGGGGGCAGAATTTGTAGGGGGCGGGGGGCAAACCATCACAAATGAAAAAAAAAAATGGCCGAAAATGGTCTTAGAGGACTCAAAAAATTTGGCCAAAATGCTCAAGGACACGCCTGAGAGCTAGCCGGCGGGGAGCAGAGGGGCTACTCGCGCTTGTCGGCGAACAGCCGCACCTCCAGCACCTCCTCGGCGGGCATGTCGCGGTCGCCCCAGCCCCACAGGCTGTCCCCGCGGTCAGACACCCCAGGGGCTCCGCCCTGCAGGCGGTGGCTGCCGTCCCCCGTGCGGCGCGCGCGGCGGGCGGCCATCTCGGGGGGCACGGTGCGCAGCTCGTAGGCCCAGCCCAGGCGCGCGAACAGGTCGATGAAGGCCGTGCTGAGGTTGGCGCGGTAGTCGCCCAGCTCGGCCGCCTTGTAGTCCCAGGGGAAGGCGTGGTGGTAGTTGTGCCAGCCCTCGCCGAAGGCCGCCAGCGCCACGGGCAGGTTCTCTGTGGCGCTGATGTTCCTGCGCGCACACACACGCCACGTGGCCGAAACTACCTCACGTCACGTGCTTAGTTCTCCAAACATCTGCGGCTTATACATACGGACCGGAACAATGACCTCTAGGATAGCCTCCATTAGCCTCTGCACATCTCAAGTAAACACGCGTGTTCATTAGGTACTAAATTGTGAGGCGTCTACACTGGGTAGCTCGTGATTCGACGCTATAGTCTCTCATTGGCCCAGAGAGCTCCAGTTAAACTGCGAGTCAATAGCAGAACCAGCAGAATTGTACGCATGTTTGAATTTCAGCCTATCAAGAAATGAATCCGCGAATTTTTCCGGGGGTCTATCGCGAATTCATTTCGCGATAGGCTAAAGTACAAATAGTTACACCTCAGTGCTGCCTCTGCCATTGGCTCACAACTCACCTGGATGACTCTGGGCCAATGAGAAACACCCAACCAAAGCTTTTTATCGAATCACAGGCTGCTACGTTGGGACGTCTCACAATACAGCAGCCAATGAGTGGGTGACATTTTGACCGAGTGTACGTAGAACTATGGAGTTCGTCCTGCAGGTCACTGAACCCGCGAATTTTTTTCCGGTCTCTATAGTTATATACCATGATAACAGCGGGCTGTAACTCGAATAGATCGCCAGGTACTCAACTTGTGTTTATGATAACCCCCAGAGACATAACTACTAGAATGGAATAGTTATTTTGTATCGTCTTTATCAAATGTTAAGGATGTGTTTGTGAAAGGGACAAGCACAGGACGACCAAAAAGTGACCGTGCCAGAGCATCTAGCCTGCGTAGTCCTGAGAAATTTGCTCGGTAAACAAGTCTTGAACTTCAGTTGCCAAAGATGACCGCGTGGAAGGTTTTAACAACACGTTTACACATGCGTCCATACTGGTTAAAGTTGCTACATGTCTTTAATCCAGATTGCTATGGTGTACACTGTAACATCGCACTTCAAGTGTTTGAGCGACAAGATGACTTTCTTGATCGTGTGGTGTTCAGTTGATGAGTCTAATTTCCATCTAAGTGTGAAGGTTCGTATCTGAGGATGTGTGAACATCTGTAAGAAAAAAACTAAGTTAGTTTACCTCCAATTATATGAATGATTTTTTGACGTGATAACGTCTTATAAATCGATTAACGTAGGCTGCACGCACGAAAAAGCATGAAACATTTTCACGTTCCGCCTGAGCCGTGCGTGCAAGAACCATACAACCACCGTGCGAAAAAAATCTTCTACAATATCAAACAGGTTAAAGCGTTTTTTTAAAACTAATTGTTCGTGATTATATTCAAACAAATTATTTAAATTAATATTTTTACAAAAAACTGTAAATAATATTTGAAAATTAAAAAAGTATGTAATTTTTTCATCAATGTTTTCTTATGACGTTATCACGAAATATTATCGTCCGTAAACCGACTTTACAGACAACCCCCCTTTTTTAACGCGACGTCTAATAAATCGATGAACGCAGGCTGCACGCACGAAATAGTGTCCCGTTACGCTGTGTCCCGTTAAGCTCATTGTACGCTTGCGCCGCATCTATATCTCTTCAACTCGATCGGAACAACCATCGATTTGACTTTTTCGAGGGACATTAAACTTGAAACACTCCCATTCGTTTCCTACTTTTCCTATCATCGTAATATCCTTAACAGAATAACACAGATTGGAAGAAGTTAAATAGCAAACATGTATGAAATATATAGTTAAAATTATATCTTCGTTAAAGTAATAAACATATTTGAATTAATGAGTGCAAATAAAAGTAAATTTATCAATTAAATTGTAGATTTCATTTCACTCCTTCTTTGTATCCATACCAAATTAGTGATAATTCAATAAAAATGATTCAAATTTTTTCATGAAAGTATGTAATCATTTCATCAATGTTTTGTTATGACGTTGTCACGTTAAACTATCGTCCGTAAACGGACTTTACAGACAACCAATTTTTTTTTTTAAATAGGTAGTGTAAACAGAAGTGTTAAAGCTGGGACACCCTGGGACTGGGAGCGGCAGGAGGCTGCACTCACTTGTCGAAGGGCCTCGTGCCCCACACGTGCGCCGCGCTGTTCACCAGCCACGTGATGTGCAGCGACAGCATGTAGCGGAAGATGGCGGCCACGTACCACGCCGTCCACGGCTCCTCCCCCCACAGCCTCACAGGCAGCCAGGCCGGCAGCACGAAGCACAGCAGCGGCATCACCACCAGGTACGTCCTGCGACCTCACCCCAGCTCAGTGTATCTCACAGTCACAGGCACCCAGTCACAGGCACACAGTCACAAGCAGCCAGGCCGGCAGCACGAAGCACAGCAGCGGCATCACCACCAGGTACGTCCTGCGACGTAAAAGTCAGCACCGGAAGTCAAACGCGCAAAGTACTATTTAATTTAGAATGTTAATAATGTGCCGGTCGTGTAAGCAATGCCACATATTCTAGAAGTTCAGTTAATAAGTAAATCAATAAACCTTAGGACCACAGATTGTGTTGGGACCACAGACTGATGGTTGGGACCACTGGTGGTGTTCGGACTACAGACTGATGGTTGGGACCACTGATGGTGTTGGGACCACAGCCTGGAAGTACTTGGGACTGCAGATTGGTAGTGTTCGGACCAAAGACTGGTTAGTTGGGACCACATACTGATGGTTGGGAACACTGGTAGTGTTGGGACCACAGCCTGGAAGTACTTGGGACTACAGATTGGTGGTGTTCGGACCAAAGACTCGTAAGTTGGGACCACAGACAAATGGTTGGGACCACTGGTGGTGTTGGGACTACAGACTGATGGTTGGGACCACTGATGGTGTTGGGACCACAGTCTGGAAGTACTTGGGACTGCAGATTGGTAGTGTTCGGACCAAAGACTGGTTAGTTGGGACCACATACTGATGGTTGGGAACACTGGTAGTGTTGGGACCACAGCCTGGAAGTACTTGGGACTACAGATTGGTGGTGTTCGGACCAAAGACTCGTAAGTTGGGACCACAGATTGATGGTTGGGACCACTGGTGGTGTTGGGACTACAGACTAATGGTTGGGACCACTGATGGTGTTGGGACCACAGCCTGGAAATACTTGGGACTGCAGATTGGTAGTGTTTGGACCAAAGACTGGTTAGTTGGGACCACATACTGATGGTTGGGAACACTGGTGGTGTTGGGACGACAGCCTGGAAGTACTTGGGACTACAGATTGGTGGTGTTCGGACCAAAGACTGGTAAGTTGGGACCACAGACTGATGGTTCGGACCACTGATGGTATTGGGACTACAGACTGATGGTTGGGACCACTGATGGTGTTGGGACCACAGCCTGGAAGTACTTGGGACTGCAGATTGGTAGTGTTCGGACCAAAGACTGGTAAGTTGGGACCACAGACTGATGGTTGGGAACACTGGTAGTGTTGGGACCACAGACTGATGATTAGGACTACAGACTGATGGTTGGGACCACTGATGGTGTTAGGACCACAGCCTGGAAGTACTTGGGACTACAGATTGGTGGTGTTCGGACCAAAGACTGGTAAGTTGGGACCACAGACTGATTGTTGGGACCACTGGTGGTGTTGGGACCACACACTGATGATTGGGACCACTGGTAGTGTTGGGACCACACACTGATGGTTGGGAACACTGGTGGTGTTGGGACCACAGACTGATTGTTGGGAACACTGGTGGTGTTGGGACCACAGCCTGGAAGAACTTGTGACTGCAGATTGGTAGTGTTCGGACCAAAGACTAGTAAGTTGGGACCACAGACTGATGATTAGGACCACTGGTGGTGTTGGGACTACAGACTGATGGTTGGGACCACTGATGGTGTTGGGACCACAGTCTGGAAGTACTTGGGACTGCAGATTGGTAGTGTTCGGACCAAAGACTGGTTAGTTGGGACCACATACTGATGGTTGGGAACACTGGTAGTGTTGGGACCACAGCCTGGAAGTACTTGGGACTACAGATTGGTGGTATTCGGACCAAAGACTCGTAAGTTGGGACCACAGATTGATGGTTGGGACCACTGGTGGTGTTGGGACTACAGACTGATGGTTGGGACCACTGATGGTGTTGGGACCACAGCCTGGAAGTACTTGGGACTGCAGATTGGTAGTGTTTGGACCAAAGACTGGTTAGTTGGGACCACATACTGATGGTTGGGAACACTGGTGGTGTTGGGACGACAGCCTGGAAGTACTTGGGACTACAGATTGGTGGTGTTCGGACCAAAGACTGGTAAGTTGGGACCACAGACTGATGGTTGGGACCACTGATGGTATTGGGACTACAGACTGATGGTTGGGACCACTGATGGTGTTGGGACCACAGCCTGGAAGTACTTGGGACTGCAGATTGGTAGTGTTCGGACCAAAGACTGGTAAGTTGGGACCACAGACTGATGATTAGGACTACAGACTGATGGTTGGGACCACTGATGGTGTTAGGACCACAGCCTGGAAGTACTTGGGACTACAGATTGGTGGTGTTCGGACCAAAGACTGGTAAGTTGGGACCACAGACTGATTGTTGGGACCACTGGTGGTGTTGGGACCACACACTGATGATTGGGACCACTGGTAGTGTTGGGACCACACACTGATGGTTGGGAACACTGGTGGTGTTGGGACCACAGACTGATTGTTGGGAACACTGGTGGTGTTGGGACCACAGCCTGGAAGAACTTGTGACTGCAGATTGGTAGTGTTCGGACCAAAGACTAGTAAGTTGGGACCACAGACTGATGATTAGGACCACTGGTGGTGTTGGGACCACAGACTGATGGTTGGGACCACTGGTAGTGTTGGGACTACAGACTGATGATTGGGACCACTGATGGTGTTGGGACCACAGCCTGGAAGTACTTGGGACTGCAGATTGGTGGTGTTGGGACCAACTACTGGTGAGTGAGACTGGTTGTGTTGGGACCACAGACTGGTTGTGTTGGACCACGGACTGGAGGTGTCGGGACCACAGGTCAGCGGGCGCGCAGTCGTACCTGCGCTGCCACACGACGATGGGGTCCGTGTCCAGGTCGCTCATGTCCACCGTGCTGCCCCTCTCCTTGACGGCCGGGTGTTTGCGCAGCATGAGCCAGCCCATGTGCGAGAAGAAGAAGCCCCGCTTGGAGTTGTGCGGGTCGGCGTCAGTGTCGCTGAACTTGTGGTGCACCCGGTGGTCGCGCACCCACTCGTAGATGTGGTTCTGCAGCACATTCAACAAATTGCAGCCAGGGGCGTAGCCAGGCGGGGTGTTTAGGGGTTCAACCCCCCCCCCCCCCCTTAGCACCAAATCTTTAATTAATTTCTTATTCATCACTCAAACAAATTTCATATTAAAATTAATAAAATTTTTACCATTACAATATTTAAATTTAAGAACAGAAAACTGCTAAAATAGCACTATTTTACTCCTTAAAATCCAATTTTTTCCCGGGGGAGGACCACCGGACCCCCCGCTTTAATACGGGGGGGGGGGGGGCATGCTTCTTAACACCCCCCCCCCCCATACACAAATCCTGACTACGCCACTGGTTGCAGCACATTCAACAACTGTGATGTTCCGGTACAATTGTTTCAAACATATTGTTAATGTTGAGAACTCTTAAGTACAGAAATGTCACATACGAAACACCTTTTTTTTTTTTGCGCAAAAAAAAATCATAAAAATGTAGCGTCCTAACAGCATCGAGTTAATTTACCCGTAATGCCATGCAACCAAACATACTTCAGTTATACGCGGGTTGCCTACCTTCTAGCAGAATCAAAACAGCTATGAAGTTACAGCTGATATCGTGAACTTACCATGCTGAAACTCTTTCTTAATGCTCTCACTCTTACCAACTTTAAACGCAAAAAAAAAATTATTATGATGATTTCAATTTTATACTTAAAAATAACAGTTCTCAAGTAATTACTTTTTACGGATATATTTTCTTTTCAGATATACTATTTTTAATTTTGACTTGACTTGAGTGAAGATTGGACAAATAAATAACAATTTTAAGGTTAGTTATAAAGAGTTGCGAGCATAAATGTTTGAAAGGAGTTATCCGTCACAAGAACTCGAATGCAAAACACCTGGAATACAAGACTTTAAAACTTAATTAAATTATTTATAGATAATATATTTTTTGACGTGACAACGTCTAATAAATCGATGAACGCCGGCTGCACGCATGAAAAAGTGTCCCGTTACGCACATTGTTCCGTTACGCTGTGTCCCGTTACGCTAATAAATTGACTAAAAAATTATGGTGATTCATATAATTGATGATAGATATTTGATTACAGTTTATTTATATGAAAACTTGTTCATAATTATATTTAAACTTTATAGCTAATGGCCAGTTTTTAAAATTAATTACAAGTCTACACGTAAACTGTTTCGTCGACTGTTTACAAAGTGAAGTGAAAAGTTAATGTGGTTTTCATTGCTTATTACAACAACAATGTCGGCAATAAAGGTTAATTATTCTTGCATTTTAAAAATCTGATTACTAGTATAATTTCAAGTATTTATTCTTTTATTATTAAAATAAAAAAGATTCAATTTTATTCATAAAAGTATGCAATCATTTCATCAATGTTTTGTTATGACGTTGTCACGTTAAACTATCGTCCGTAAACCGACTTTACAGACAACCAATTTTTTTCCAAATCGTGTGCGCATCACGCATGATACAGTGGCAGTGATGCGCCGAGTGGACTCTTTTCTCATCCGAGGACCGAGTTATGCGGCTTTATGACTAGACATGAGCCTGGCGCTTCAGTGGACACGGCCTCCCGTGTGGACTGCCATAGGCTTCTGGGATCTCTGCGAGCGTCAGTCAGGCCAAGACAACACCTCGTGTGTTGTTGTTGTTGTTGTTGTGTACCTGCGATTTTTTTTCCTAACCTAACTAAAATTAAGTGTATTTTGGAGGGGTCCGGGTTAGGCAGGGACCTAGGTGCGTCTCAGACCGAAGCCTATACGCCTAGTCATGCTGGGATCAGCCATGCAGGGAGAGGGTCGCATGCATCATGTGCTAGGAGGGGATTGGCCAGCCATGGCAGCGATTGGCGCCATGACTAACTCCCCTCACTCTTAAATCTAGACTATAACTAGAGATAGGTTGGGCCCAGGTAAAACCTGCATAGACACAGGGAAAACCCTGGGCACATTCATGCGGGATGCAAATTGGCATGCATTACGTGTAGGAATTTACAGGAGACAGAGGATGGTCTGGATGAAGTGTGCCACGCCGGGACATCTCGGGGGGACAGCTGGACAGCTGGGGCGGACAGCAGTCACCTGGAAGGCCATGGTCTGCAGCACGGCGAGCAGCAGGCGCAGCGGCCACTTGGCCTTGTAGGCGCGGTGGCACCAGAGTCGGTGCGCTCCGGCCGTCACCCCCACGGCTCCCAGCATCGCCACCAGCACGGCTGTAGCCAACCACAACACGCCCCGGCGTCACTCTCCTGCCTCCCGCCAGCACTGGACAACTCTCACATTTACTCCGAATTCATCATCACAGTGGACCAAACTTATTATGTAGAGACCGGAAAAATTCGCGGATTCATTTCGTGATAGGCTGAATTTCGAACATGTGTACAATTCTGCTGGTTCTGCTATTGGATCGCGGTTTCACTGGAGCTCTCTGGGCCAATGAGAGACCATTGACCAAAGAAGCGTCGAATCACAAGCTACCCAGTGGAGACGACTCACAATTTAGCACCCAATGAACACACGTATTTACTTGAGAAGTGCAGATGATAATGGAGGCTATCCTAGAGGCCATTGAATCCGCGAATTTTTCCGGACAAAAAAAAATTTCCGTGAAAAACTGTGCAAAACTGCAATTGCGTGAGTCCAAAAATAACTGCTTTAAATCAAAATTCCCCATTGCATGAATCATTTAAAGAACGTAGTAACAGGGTCGTCAGCGGCAGCGGTAGGACAGCGCTTCGACGCGAGATCTGTCACCGTTGCGGAGGGTAGATGTGTGTGTGTGTGTGTGTGTGTGTGTGTGGTGGGCAGAGGGGTAGTCACGCCCTAAAGGTGGGGGGGGGGGAATTGTTTGGTGAGCCTTGACCGAGAGAGAACAGCGAAGGTCAGAAGCAGGCGTGATAGCGACCAGTAACCACGCGGGGTTACGACTTCCACCCAGGTGATCAACTTAACAAACATCCGACTGTAAAGTCAATGTCGGAGCCTCTGTTTCAACAGTGATTGCTTCATCCCGAGACCCCGGGCAGGAGCGGAGTGCGACGTCAACAAGGTCGAGGCAGCTACGTGACGGCGATGGTCGCGTCGACCTTGCTGCAGCACTGCCCCCCGCCGACAGACGAAGAACCCACCGCCGCGCGAAGAAGCAGTCGGGTGACTTCGTGGTAACCGGTCCCCGCGCGTGAATGGACGCGGCGACGCGGGAGAAATAAACGGCAGTTGTAAACGCAGGACAAACCGGCCCAAGCTCGGCGCGTGGGTATCAATCAGAACTTCATCACCACGTGTCTGTTGTCAGACGGCGGGGCGTGTGTCACTTCTGACAAGTGCTCACGTCCATCTTATTCACACCTTGTTTTGGCTTGACTAAGTTCTTTCTCTTGACTTCACTTTCCTTCTACCTACCTAGCCTTTGATAATACCGCTTGGGCCTCATTAAAACACTGCCCCACAAAAATGGTCTTACTTCGTGGTATCATATTTGAAAGATTTGTGCAATGGGAGTGCATGACTTGATGTAAGCTTTTGGACATACGCCATTGCTAAGCACATGTATGTCTGTAGAAGAAAACTACAAAAAAGCCGAAAGACAAAAACACAAATTAAGCAAAAAATTGCTGTTGTCAACAGGATATATACACCACATAATATTCCATAACAGGAATATGGTCAACAAACAAAGAAAAAACAAAGAAAAATGGACTAAGAGAACGAAAAAAAAACCACAAATATGACAGCACAAAAATATTCAACCCAAAAAAATTCAGCGCAACAGTTGAAACGAGACAAAAACACGACAAAACGAAAAGACGAAACAAACACAATAGTTTTCCAAAACAGACTGTTAGAGTACACAGGAAAACAGACGATATATGTACCTACGACCCCCACTAAGACGCGGTAATGAGAAACGAGCAGTCCTCTGATAGGACGTGAACCCGAGAGCCCATGTTATTGACTGGTGTAATGCTTTGGGGATAGTTGGTTTGCTATACTTAGAGACCGGAAAAATTCGCAAATTCATTTCGCGATAGGCTACAATACAAATAGTTATACCTCAGTGCTGCATCTGCTATTGGCCCACAACTCACCTGGATGACTCTGGGCCAGTGAGAAACACGCAACCAAAGCTTTATCGAATCACAGGCTGCTACGTTGGGACGTCTCACAATACATCAGCCAATGAGTGGGTGGCATTTGACCGAGTGTACGTAGAACTATGTTTATCCTGCAGGCCATTGAACCCGCGAATTTTTCCGGTCCCAAGCTATATATTTTTATGGTTAGGGACAGGAAAAATTCGCGGATACAATGACCTCTAGGATAGCCTCCATTATCCTCTGCACATCTCAAGTAAACACGCTTGTTCATTGGGTACTAAATTGCGAGTCGTCTCCACTGGGTAGCTTGTGATTCGACGCTTCTTTGGTCGATGGTCTCTCATCGGCCCAGAGAGCTCCAGTTAAACCGCGAGCCAATAGCAGAACCAGCAGAATTGTACACATGTTTGAATTTCAGCCCATCACGAAATGAATCCGCGAATTTTGCCGGTCTCTAGTTAGAGTGTTCGTGCTCGGATGACAGCAGACTCGACAGTAAGGTTCGCTGACCCCAGAGGACGGTGGCCAGCCGGGCGGAGGTGAAGATGAGGTAGACGCCGTACAGCGCCCCCGCGTGCAGGTACACGAAGCCCAGCACGTTGCGCCACACGATTCGCCACTCGTAGCCGGGCGGGGGCGGCTCTGTGCGGGGGGCGGCGGCGGCGGCCTCCCGCGCCGGGGGCGGCGAGCAGTCCTCGGGCAGCAGGAACAGTGCGGAGGCGGCCGTCGTCAGGTGGGGCGCCATCTTGGTCCGCTCCTCCGCTTCGCGTCCGGGTCTGCGCACGTCATGAACACTCCGACAGTCCCTCACGTCAACAGTTTGGGGCGACTGGATTGTTGCCCATTGGAAGGGCAGCCCTTTAGGATTTTTCTGACTGGTTTATTTGTACAGAGACTGGAAGAGCAGCCCATCCAATTTCTGAAAACACGCTCCTTTAGGGGTTTAAATAATCCTGAAAACTTGCCCCTTTAATGGGCAGCCCATCAGGATTTATCTAACAGTAGTGTTTTTGAAAGGTTGTCTGAATTTTTGCCCCTTGGAAGGGCAGCCCATCAGGATTTTTCTGACAGTGGTGTTTTTGAAAGCTTGTCCTAATTGTTTCCCCTTAGATGGGCAACCGTTCAGGATTTTTCTGACAGTGGTTAGTTTGTAAAGTGACCTAACCTAACCTAACCTAACATAATCTAACCTAACCTAACCTAACCTAAACTAACCACTGTCAGAAAAATCCTGAAGGGCTGCCCATCCAAGGGGCAACAATTCAGACAACCTTTCAAAAACACCATTGCCAGAAAAATCCTGAAGGGCTGCCCATCCAACGGGCAACAATTCAGCTCCCCCAACAGTTTCACTCACTTCAACTTAAAACACAGCCTGTCTCTCACGCCTTTCACATCCAGGAGCGGGAATCATATTGTAATATTGTACGGTAAAGGAAAAGGGGGATGTTGTTGGCCTCAGTTTTTGTAACCTCTCCCAATTTTGCCCTGGGATGGAGTGACAGCTCCGAGTCGACGACCAAGGCGGGGAGTTGCTACCACCCAGAAGCTACGCCGTCAGAACCTCGCCTGCCTGCCGTCTCGCTGCCCGACCAAACTCCACTCGACTTGGTAAGACACTTCATCGGAGAACTGTTTGCGGAGATAACGACGACACAGTTGAGGCAGCGAGACCACTTGGGGTGAAACTTGCAAAGGGGCTAGCGGTGACGGAGGCGGGGCTTCGAGCTGACGGCGTGTGAGCATGAAAACCCACCGGTAAGAGACATTTTTATCTTTTGTTTCGACTAGAAACATCCCGGAAGGAACGGTAACTACAATTAGAAGAAATAACTGGAAGTTCAATACTTGCGGGAAAACTGATTGAGTCGTTCCTGTTGCAGAGCTCAGACACTTGTAAATGCCAAACAAGGACTTGCATCATTTGCAGCGATAGCCACATGAGAACAGCATACATTTTTGGGAGGTCGAGTCCGAAATTTTGATCAATAGTAGCCTCTTAAAAGGCTATTTTGATGTTTCACTGGCGCCTTGAATGTGTTATCAGAACTATGGAGTATAGTTTTTTTTTACATCTCTTGAATGTATTTAGTTGCAGGGAAATTATGACGAAGAAGTTTATTTTGCCATAGGACCGTAACTGGTTTCATCTGAAAACACATTAGAAAGGTTTTGTTTTGTAAATTTTAGCGCCTTCTCGAGCGAAAGAAAACTTTTACATTAGCGAGAAAAAAACTTTAGTTTGCAATGTATGTTAATTACGGCTGTAGTTGTTTAGAGGAAAAAAAAACATTATAATGAACATTTTAAATTAAACTGTGAATTGATGTGTAAAATTCGTTTCTGAATTCCAAAAAAAAAAAAAAAAAAATGAGTAGCAAAAAATGATTGGTTCCAAGTACGACCTACATAAATGCAAATAAGCCATAATTATTAGAGACAGGAAAAATACGCGGATTCATTTCGCGATAGGAATTCAAACATGTGTAGAATTCTGCTGGTTATGCTATTGGCTCGCGGTTTAACTGGAGCTCTCTGGGCCAATGAGAGACGATCGACCAAAGAAGCGTCGAATCACAAGCTACCCAGTGGAGACGCTTCACAATTTAGTACCCAATGAACACGCGTGTTTACTTGAGAAATGCAGAGGATAATGGAGGCTATCCTAGAGGTCATTGAATCCGCGAATTTTTTCCGGTCCCTAATAATTATAGAAATCATATACTATATTGTTATTGGCTCAATTTCCTTCGAGCATATGATTGTTAGGGCCAGGAATTTTTCGTGAAAAGATTCCGAGACCAGCTGAAAGTTAAAACACTTTAGCATCGCCTGTGTTTCTTGATTGGGTGAGATTCTTTCAGGTACGTGCATACTTTCAGCACACCAATCACAGTGATTCAGTACGGATTCAAACGCGTCCTGAGTGGCTCGGTCAAATAAGGCAACGACGTTTCTCGCAGACGACCGCCAACCACAAGGAAGAAACCCGTGGGTGCGGGTATAACTTGTTGCAGTCTAATAGGCGTCCAGATTTATTCGCGAAAAATGCTTTCCCCTAATAATTGTACATTTTCTTAGCATTAGCGCAGAGCACTGTGCGGAGAATTAGCTGGCGGCAGGGACTGTACCCTGAACACAGTTGGTACTCCTGGGTGCATGAGCTGCGATGAGAGTACAGACAACCTCTCGAGGAGACATGACGCGATGGAGTTTGAAATCGCAACGGTACACCTTTCTTCCTTTCTTGGTTCACAATTGACCCGAACAGACGCTAAAGTTGTTGTTTTTCTTTTTGTGTGTGCCAGATGACCCCGTTTTATTTTTCACGACGTCATCTATTCTTGCCAATCATTCTGTCTTTCTTCTCGCGCTCTTTCCTATCTCTGTTTTCCTCCTTTCTCCGTCCTCCTTGTACGCCGAGCAAGGGGACAAGGGGGGTAACTGCTCAAGCAGCAAGACGCACGGCAACCACACCAGCGATGCTGGGACAGTCAGGCAGACTTGACCAGTTGCAGTTGTATGAAGAAATCGACAAACAACACAAAACAAAACCAAAATCATCCGATGTAAAATGTCAGCACAGAGAACTCCGTGGAAGGTATTTAGTCAGAACAATAGCACAGCACAGACGTAGACAGTGATCTGGCTACAACGCGCTGTCTTTACATTCAACACCGACTGATTTGGCTTGTTTCCTGCGTGATTGGGAATTCGCATTTCTTTGTCCGTTGTTCCGGGTTTCTCCATGACACGCAGTGGAAACTATGGCAAAATGGCGTTATGTCCAAAATAATTAGGGACCGGAAAAATTCGCGGATTCAATGACCTCTAGGATAGCCTCCATTATGCTCTGCATATCTCAAGTAAACACGCGTGTTCATTGGGTACTAAATTGTGAGGCGTCTCCACTGGGTAGCTTGTGATTCGACGCTTCTTTGGTCGATGGTCTCTCATTGGCCCAGAGAGCTCCAGTTAAACCGCGAGCCAATAGCAGAACCAGCAGAATTGTACACGTGTTTGAATTTCAGCCTATCACGAAATGAATCCGCGAATTTTTCCGGTCTCTAGCAAGAACCATCCAGAGAACGCTCTGTGCCGTCCTGTAGTCTGGGGTCGCAGCCACGGCCCTCGCCCCAAGAACCTCCAAGGACCACTCCAAGCCACGTGACTCGGCGTCTCTCCTCCGGGAATGTCCGTTATTTCCCCGGGCAGCGTTAACGAGACCGCCTGCAGTGCGCTCTCGGCTCCCGCCGACAGGAGCGGTGTTGCCGGGTCTCCTCTGCCGGCCAGTCATTGGACACCTCCAGTGCAAACATTCTTCACATTCTTCTGAAGTTTGGCAACAATTAAGTTAAATATGAGGAAATCAGTGGGTTTAAATTGTTTATTAAGTTTTGTTCTTTATGTCTTTTCAAGAACCTTTACACCGGAAACTAAACTTCAGAAATGTACACATAAAAATCGCTGGCTTTCGCGGCCATTGTCTGCATTTTCTTGGCTTCTGGGTGTAGGCCGTGTCAGGTAATTGTCTTGCGACGTTTCGGCAGTCATCGCAGCTGCCATCATCAGGTAGACTAAGTCACCCAATTTTTTTTCATGTTTGTGACAATTTTTTTTCTATGTGCTGTTTTCGTAAAAATATTTTTTTTTCAAATATATAGAAAGAGTCCAGATAAAAGCATGTGCTAGCGAAAGTGAAGAAAAAAAAATACCGTTGCTAAGCCGCTACAAAATAAATCGCTCTTCACTACATGGCTGTTATAGATCCACTCAAATTTTTCTATTGAACGAAACAGAAAATACAAATATATATAATTTTTTTTTTAAAAACGGGCGCGACAACTGTGTCCATTCCCTCTGGGTTCCACACACAAGGTCCGACTTTATGCCTTGAAGCTGAAATTCCATTACATGGGGATTACACTCAAGGTATTCTATTGTCGACCATTTCAACAGTTAACGTGACCTTCTTTGCTACTTTCAAACAGAAGTCTTAAAAAAAAAACACTCAAAATATATGATTAGCATCTTAGATTTTTTTTCACCTGTCTATACGAGTACAAGTTTCAGTTTTTAAGGTTTTGTTTCAACGTGTTTTTTTTTAGTAGTGAAATGAGTATAAAAGGGTGTTTAACATTATTTAATGAAAATAAAAAGCTTGGTTACGCAATACTGCGAGTTACAACCTACTATGCTGCAGGTAACTTTCATCTCTACTGACCGCTGTGCATTTTACCGAGGCCACCACTCGGAAGTCTTGCAACAGCTCGCTTCCGAAAATAATTTTACGAGTGTTGTCGGACGTGAAGTCGAGGAACGTTTTTTTCCTGGTGTAAGTATGGAGCGGTAATTACGCCTATTTATTCCTAGTGCAACGGGGCGGTAATTTGTTTCCAAGAAACGCGGCACGGTTTGTGCATGCACGTATTTAGAACCTCCAGCCTCGCGGCACTTCCTGCACGTGAGCGCGGACACGTGAGGGAGAGGCGATGGTTCACGCCTCAACAACATCCGTGGCAGCTGTGTTGGGAACACAACAAGGTCAGTGTTTTTTATACTGCGCGTCTTGCGTGAGTGCTCCGTCGCTCCTCGTACATAGAGCGAGCACAGCTGTAGAGCGAGCACAGCTGTAGAGCGAGCACAGCTGTAGAGGGAGCACAGCTGTAGAGCGAGCACAGCTGTAGAGCGAGCACAGCTGTAGAGCGAGCACAGCTGCAGAGCGAGCACAGCTGTAGAGGGAGCACAGCTGTAGAGCGAGCACAGCTGTAGAGCGAGTTTAGGTTCCTGCGCCTCGGGACGACAGAATATTATCCACTTGGAAAGAGTTCCTTTCATACTTTTGGTGGCGGTAGTGTAGCTGGGTAGAAACTGGAAAGGTGCCCTTTCCGATTTCTTAAAATGCATATTATTTTCTGATTTAAAAACGTGAAAGTTATCCCCTCTGGAAACATATCCCAAAATGGCTGTCAGATAAGTAATGTATCAATACAAGCACCTAGTTCCTCAGTTTCATAATAGGTAGCGCTGATAGGGAGTGTCCACAGAATACATTTTAAATTGTCTTCTCTTTTGTCTTTTGTTCTGCGTGTAAACTCTACTTCGATCAGAATATATGATCGGAGGAAAATTCTTATCCCGTGTATTGTCTGTGTTAGTGCACCGTACTTATCTAAAATGACCTAACCTTACCTAAACTAACCAAGGGGATAACTTTCACTTAAATAGTTAATTTCATATTTTTAACTATTATCTCATCAAGAAGTTGCATGGAGCTACTAAGGTTCTGTATTTGAAACCTGTAATTTGTAAATAATATTCCAAGGCCAATATCTGACCGCTTTCATTTTTTTGCAACTACGACCTTTCTTTGTGCGATAGCCCCTCCCGAAATGTCATACTGAAGCCGCCATTGGTCCCCACGCCACATGAACACTCTGAAGTCACAGTTGCGGTGTGCTCAGAGGCGGGCCCCGTGGTCCTGCGGCGGAGGCTGTGCGGACCACAGGGGGGAAGATCACGAGGCAGATGGTATCGCCGACAGCGGGCAGGTCCTGTCGGCGGCCGGACACCGCAGTTAGCTATCAGGTGTTCGGGAGGGCATCTGGGGTCCCCCTCTGTCAGCCCTGGCTTCGAGGCACGTGTCTCACACTCCGTGCTGCCGGTACACAGACCACGCTCTCCGCTATTGAACCTCCGCCTTCTTTCCTTCGCAGTCGCCACACACGATCACAATACCGACAGTCGAGATATAACAGTTTTTTTTACGTTCTTTTTTAAAAAAATACCACGAACATATCAAATGTTTCTAATAAGGGGGGGGGGGGGGGGTGGATTGTTTGGCTGTAAAGTCGGTTTATAGACGATAATTTTACGTGATAACGTCATAGGAAAACATTTGATGGAAAAATTTGCATACTTTTTTTTAGTTTTCAAATGTTATTTACAGTTATTTTTTTGCGAAATTTAATTTTAAATAATTTTGTTTAAATATAATCACGAACAATTAGTTAAAAAAAAACCGTCTTAACCTGTTTGATATTATAGAAGATTTTCTCGCACGGTGGTTGGCCGGTTCTTGCACGCTCGGCTCAGGCGGAACGTGACAATTTTTTCGTGCGTGCAGCCGGCGTTCATCGATTTATAAGACGTTATCACGTCAAAAGTATTACGTTTAAATGCTAGATTTCTATGTCGATAGGCAATAAATATATTTAATGAGTATTAAATCTGTATGGAAAGACTAGGGATTAATTCGGTAGCATAATGGAGTAGCAGCCCTGAATTTATTCGCGGAGGAGGTGGGGGATTTAATCAGCCACATACCTAGTCATGCACTGTGTCTGTTAGTTTAATCTGACGTGATGCAGTATCGCAGCTCGTTGCTAACACCATTCTGTGCGAAATAAAATAAAAAAGTTAGATCTTCTTACTGTCCCAGTAAATAATTAACTAGGGATTTGTTGTTTCATATAGTGGTTTTGGTCCATATATAGGTAGGTATTATAATATCTCAAGTTTCAACGGGAATTTAGTCTGCAAGTTTGGAATTTTCAAAAGGGGTGATTGTGTGATCGAAACCGAGTGTTTGTATGTATGTGTAAGTTATGATACACGTTATTGACGTAAGTTCCCTTGAAATACAAAAAATGAAACTATTATTATGAAACTCGAATGATTGAGATATTAAAACATTTAAGGTATGATCTGTTAAGTAATTTACGTGGAGGGAATAACCAATCAACATGTACGGCGCCTGGTGAACTACAGAAGCATGGATGAAGTGTACATGATTGGTTCTAACCTGGTGTTGCTTGCTTGCTCGAGGCGAGTCATGAAGGAGGGGCCAATCACGTGACCTGGGGGTCACACACCCCCGTGACGACAGAGTTACTCCCCCCCCCCCCCCCCCCCCCCCGCGGGAGACTGCTTCTCCGTGGTGACGAACAAACACAGCATCACGGCGAGAGAGGAATGTGAAAGTCAATGCCAACTGTCCAGAGGCCACGAACACTGGCAGAACATATTCCAACAACAACAAAAAACGAATCCTATTGTGATAGCTTCAAAATTATAATTAAAATTAAAAAAACTAAAATACAAAGGTTTTATCAGTCACACAGTAAAAAGTTTATAAAATAATAGTTTTAAAGTACGCGCTTTTGTCAGTAACGGACTAAAAATGATGGCTAGTAGCCAACTGAAGAGTTCCACTGTCCACCTCCTGGGTCAAACTTCAGATCAGTTCTGTGGAACCAAATTATTGTATTGTCATCCGGATTGCATATACTTGCGTAGTTTCAAATCGATACGACAATTAGAAGTAGGTTAAAATCGACTTCCAAGATTTGTTTACATAGTTAATCAGTTCAAGTGAAGCTAATAAAAGCGTGTTAATAAATGGAATACTATTGTGGTTATTTAATATTTATAAGGACACAATAATTATTGGTTAGTGATAACATAAACTAACTTATGATCGTTAAACACACAGAATTTTAATATGAAGTTTTTGGTCAACTAACTATAGTAATAATTACATTTTCCACTATTTTAAGGTAAAATTTATTCAAAATTGATTCACTCAGTCACGGTTTGAAAAGGTTTAAAGGGGCACACATGCGCGCGCGCACACACACAAACACACACACGCACACACCTAAGGACGTTCATACATGAAGGTGACCCCAAAAGACGTACTTTCCAAATGAAAGTAGGCTAGAACTGTGTGTCTCCCGTGAGTGGCTTAATGCTGCTGGTCTACTCATTAACATGAAGGGAAAAAAGTGAACTACACAGAGCTTCAATACACTTGAACGTGACGCAGCAGAGTTGTAAAAATAAAATAAAAACTTCCAGGCCAGTGACTTGCTAGTGTAAAATATGTCGAATACGTTATTAATTGACTTGATGAAAGCTTTTGGACATACGTCATTGCTAAGCGAAAGCTTACATCAAGTAATGCACTCCCATTGCACAAAATCTTTCAAAGATAACGTTATTAATTACTAAAAAAAATTCAGATTAATCCAAACTGGTTCTGCAAATGTTATTTTAATGACTTATTTTTTAATGAACTAAACGCATTCTGCCCCCCCCCCCCCCCAACCCACAACCTCCCAGACATATTTTACACTAACACAATCAACTAACCAGAACCAGGTTGAAGGCAGAATTTTCTTAATTGGGGCATCATCAATGAAATAAACTGCAGATAGCTGTCCTGTAAGGTTGACATGAAATATTGGTATTTAATGTCATTCTATTCAAGATAGATAAGTGTGCAATAACCCTTATCTCCACGTGTCCATGAATTCGGGCATGTTACACGGCTAGGGTATTTATGATCAACATTGTCACATTAAAACATGTGTAAGCTTGCTTCCCGTTGGACAGGCATGCTCTGTTGCAGCGCTGGCCAGGTAGGAACCACACTGTTAGGGTTAATGACAATTCTGTAAAGTAAAAAAAAATCGTTCTTTAGTGATAACAATGTCATACTTGTTGACCAATCTATCACTTTCGTTGGAAGGGATAAAGGCTTTTTAGATATTCCTTTTATTTAGTTCATCTCTTTTCTACCACTGAGGGCCCCGCCTACCCGGGCAAACATACGGTGTGCAGAGCTTCAGAATAAATCACGTGATTTGAAAATTACTCCGGATATCAGAGTGGTTTATTTTTTCACGAAAAGAGTTTAAGAATACGCTGAGAGAGTGTGGGTAAATATGTTTCCGTATCTCGTTTCTAAACTGTATTTTTTAGAAGAGTTGAAAATGGCTAAAACGCGTGTTTTCAGAAAAACACCTGGTGCAGATAATGAAAGCACGCCTTTATCTTCGTTTCTCCGCCCTCTAATGCCGTGGTTTCCGCTGAAATCCCACAGCCGGCCACAGTCTTGCGGGAAGCCTAAGATGTACATCAAGTTCTATCCCTGCCCGAACACGCCCGAATATTCACCTTCGGCCAACCTCGGGGTTATTTATATATATTTCTATTTCTATGTTTATTTTAACGTAGCTATACTAACCTAACTAACCGTCCATAGTGTTTTAAAGAATTTTAATGTAGCTAACCTAACCGACCAATTTTAATATTTGAATTCATTTTTCCTGCGCAAAAATAAAACAAATCCCGAGGTTGGCCGAAGGTGAATATTCGGGCGTTTTCGGGCAGGGACAGAACTTGATGTACACCTTAGGCTTCTCCAGTCTTGCGCTTAGAGGCGACACCGCGCTAGAAGCACCAGCGAGCGTCGCACTTATCATCCCGCCTCTCCGACGCAAACAGGCTCCTGCTTGAAGCTCAGGTCAGAGTGGTCGAGTGCGGGATGTGACACTGCGCATGGCGAGTAGCCCTCGTCACACGGCGGGGACGCCCCACAACGCCGAAATACCACAACGCCGAAATCCATAACACCGAATGCCAAATTGATTACAACGCCGACAGCTAGAAAACTGCTGTGTACCACAACGCCGAAATACCACAACGCCGAACGTACAATAACGCCGAAAATCATAACGCCGAATGCCAAATTGACTACAACGCAGAAAGCTAGAAAACTGCTGTGTACCACAACGCCGAATTATCACAACGCCGAAATACATTAACGCCGAAAAAAAATTTCATTGCAGGACTGCCACAAAGGTTAGGTTAGGCGAGGTTAGTTTAGGTTAGGCTAGGTTAGGCTAGCCTAGGTTAGGTTAGGTTGTGGTATTTCGGCGTTAAGATACATTTAAGAAACACACACAAATTCATTCAGTTGTTTTTCATTTTGCTCCCTCCCCCATCCCCGCAGCAACATTTTTCGGCGTTACTGTATTTCGGCTTTGTGGTACACAGCAGTTTTATACCTGTCGGCGTAGCGGTCAATGTGGCATTCGGCGTTATTGTACGTTCGGCGTTGTGGTATTTCGGCGTTGTGGTAAGGACCCGACACGACCCTGCAGCGAGCCAGCCGGGACTCGAACCCAGGACGCCGGCGCTCCAATCAGGAAGGAGGGCGCGCGCCCATTGGCGGAGAGCCGAGTACGTCACAGTGAGTCGACAGACCCGTCACTCCGCCTCACACTCATTATCCCGACACACCGTCCGTGTCCTTGATTGCATCTCGCAGCCCATCACCATGATTTATAGATGGCTTCTTGTTGCCTTTGGACCTCTTCTGCCGACAGTGTCCGTGAGAGAAAAAAACAAAACATTTTTCTCTAATCTCACCGCATAGCGAACAATTGGAGCTAATAATCAGTCATTTCACGCCGATGCAGAACTTGATGATCATTAGATTGTTAACTTTCGCAAAAGTGTTTCTGTAGTAGGATAACAGAAATTGTGTAATAAAATTTATGTTTGTAAAATAAGTTACGTTGTTTTAATTTTCGAAAACGTCATTTTTTTTTAAATTTAAATTATTGATCAAGTATCGGACCAGCACGATCGAGTCAATCATTATTGCGAATTTTTCCTGTCTCTAGTAATAGCCTATTAACAGCCACCAGAGACATGCCACTGGCGACCTCAACCACGGGAACCGCGTGGCATCAGGAGGCCTGCTGGGTGCTAGTCCAACTGGCTGGGAGACAGCGAGGCCTCTACGCCCAGTGCAGGTCCTCCGGAGGCTGTGAAAGTGTAACGGTGCAAGGGAACAGGAGTTACAGCTCGTAGACCCTCGTGCGCGTTCGTCGGGCGCGGAGAAGCAGGCGGCGCCGTGACATCGCTCCAGTTGGCGACACTGCCCGCGAGACACTGGCGTCGCGTCTTTCCCTCTGATCCGCGCTGCTCGGATCTTCCACACACGGGATCCTGATCACCGGGTGCATTACAGCGGCGAGTCCTTCCTTTGCTCACGGACGTTCCATCACCATCGACCTGCACTTGGCAGGGACCGGAAAAATTCGCGGGTTCAATGACCTGCAGGACTAACTCCATAGTTCTACGTACACTCGGTCAAATGTCACCCACTCATTTGGCTTGCTGTCCTGTGAGACGTCCCAACGTAGCAGCCTGTGATTCGATGAAGCTTCGGTTGGGTGTTTCTCATCGGCCCAGAGTCATCCAGGTGAGTTGCGAGCCAATAGCAGAGGCAGCGCTGAGGTATAAATATTTATATTTTAGCCTATCGCGAAATTAATTCGCGATTTTTTGCGGTCTCTAGCACTCGGATACAACACAACTGGCAGCAGACAGTAAACTTGAATTAATTTGTCAGAAATGCCGTAGAAACTATTTTCCGGCCGGTCGAACGACTATTGCCTGTCGCTCTTACTACTCATGGTCTACTGTCGAGCCCCCGCAAATACTACACGGTAGATACATTTGGCAGAAATACTAGATTTATTTTGAGTTACATCAACGGTGTCGTACTTTCGCACAGCTAGGAAATAGATTAAACATTGCGTTGCTCGCCAAATGATGGGAGGGAAATAATCTGCAGAACAAAACAGTCATGATTTCGTCCTCCCACTTAAATTCGGAGTTGAGATGATAGACTATGTCTACTTTGGTCAGGACAAAAAAAAAAACTACGTCCATACCAAGTATTATTGACACCTCGGTCGGTTATATTCAAATTAGTATATTTTGTCGTTTCCAAATTGTCTCGGTCACAAGTATGTAGTCTGATAATAAACCTTTACGCTGGCAGCCAAGTCCACTGATGATCCGGCGCCGGTAAGCGAGGGACAGGCGCTGGGATAGTCTCCGCCCGAGGCCAGGGAGGGAGGGAGGTAAAGAATGAAGCCCACAGAGGAACAGTTAGCCGGTGGGGAAAAAGGGGAGAGGCTCTCTCTTGTGTTGTTTGCCTCGCTCTCTCTCTCTCTCAGCGCGGTCCAGTGACTCTCCAGGCGTCCAGGGATGGAGGCGTCATCGGGGTCAAGAGGCTGGAGGCGAGGCGCGGTGCATCCAGACCACGCGACCACCCCCCACCCCCGCGACACCGCTTCCCTCGCGCCGGAGCGGCGCAGCTGTGCGTGACCACTGATACAGACCGGAAAAATTCGTGGATTCATTTCGCGATAGGCTGAAATTCAAACATGTGCACAATTCTGCTGGTTCTGCTATTGGCTCGCGGTTTAACTGGAGCTCTCTGGGCCAATGAGAGACCATCGACCAAAGAAGCGTCGTAATAACAAGCTACCCAGTGGAGACGCCTCACAATTTAGCACCCAATGAACACGCGTGTTTACTTGAGAAGTGCAGAGGATAATGGGGGCTATCCTATAGAGGTCGTTGAATCCGGGATTTTTTTCCGGTCCCTAGGTGATAAAACCGCGCGGCTGATGAGTACCAACGTCAAACATTAAGTTTTAAATGTAAAGAAAACACAGAAATTTCTTAAACACGATGACTTAAATATAAAAGTAAATTTACTAACATTCTTAGTTCAGACTTTATGGAACGGTGTATTAACGGAGTAGAGTATTGTGTATAGTTTGGAAATGTTTTTGAATTATTTTGGTAGCAATGAAATAAGCATGGCTGCCATGTACTCGTGTGTAATTTTTTTTTCAATTAAAACTGATGTTATGAATTTCAACACTCATACTTTGCGGCTTTGCAGTTTTTAAATTTTGAAACAAAAGATAAAGCACTATAACATAGGTTTTTGGTAGTTCCGTATTGGAAAATAGATAATCTGAAAAATTTATGGTGAATATTACAAGCAACGAACGACAAAAAAAAATCAAGATAGCCAACATTTTCTTTCGAAAAGTTAACGACGTTTAGGTTGTTAGGTTGCCGATAAATTCCGCACAGTTCACTGATTTCCAAATAAATAGAGAGCGTTAATTAATAGCATTGAGTTGTGACTCTTGCCTGGAACTTCCGAGCGAAGCAGTTGAGTTCCTTCGTCCGAGATGAATTAATTAGTAGATGGATGAGCTTCAAGTTACCGTCGCCTGCAAGGTCATCACACAGGAGATGGTGCACATGCAGAACTAATGTTAGATGTTTTTACGTACGTCTTTTCTGGATACTCTGTTAGTCACAAGAAACCTCAATAAAGGACAAAAAAAGTTGATTATGCAGACACACAGGAGAAAAGAAAAAAATCAAGCGATGTCAGAAAATTAAAAAAAAAGCAACACTGAAAATTCCGTGTTAGTCAAAAACTTATTATTACAACACATACGGAATCCGAGGGCTAACAACGACGAAACAGTAGCAACAAGAACAGTAAATCAGTCTGTTTTTTTGCCCGATAACAGGAGCAGCAGTTAGTTCCTGAAACGTCGCAACTGTCTTGTCGTAAGGACAAGAATATCTGTTTCGTCACATCGCTTGGTTCATCTGTGCATATTTTTATAACACATTTTGTTTTTTTGTTTTTGCCACTGTGTTGTAAAAGTTTTTTTTTTTTTTTTTTTTTTTTACTTTAGTAACTGTTCTAGTTGCTACTGTCTTGTAGTTATTACCCCACTGTGTACGTTTGTGTTGTAATAATTTTTTTTTTACTAATTCCTACCACAGAATTTTATGTGATGTCTATGTTTTTAATTTTGACATCGCCTGATTTTGGCATTTTTCTCTGTATGTTTCCATATTCGTATTTTCTTAGGGTTTTTATGTGTACTAGCAATGACGTATGCCCAAGAAAACATATTAAATCAATCTTACCCATTGCAACGACCATTCAAATAACGATACAGCATTAATTGGGATGACGAAACGTGAAGGGGAGGGGGGGGGGGCAATGCCCTAAACTTGACCCGTATTCATTAGTTAGATAAACTGTAAATCATTTTTGTAAACGTAGCTTTAAACTTTAATAATTATGTAAAATTACAGATACCTAGTTGAAAATTTGAACATTTACATGAAATCAACTATATCGCTATACAAACATAAATGTTCTTGCCTGGGAATTTATGCTTTGTGTTGTCCCAATACCTGCTCTAGGTAAAGTTACTTTGTAAACCTTTCCCTGAATAGCTTTCCAGTATTGACTGCGCGCGTTTATAGGCATGATATAACAATTTCAATTCAAATTGTTGAATATTCAATTACCTTTTCCATGGTTTAAGAAATTTATGCTTGTATAAAACATCAAGCAAAAATTTAAATTATGCGCCAATTTTCGTAGGCGTGGCATGTAATATTCTGTATTGTTTCCAAAAACGTAATTCATGTGTGCAAAAAAAATTCATAGCAATATATGTTTGATGGTCTCCATGGGTAATGTACCGAACAAGGGGCGGTTATCTCGTGGGTAACATGCATCTATGGGACTTTTAGGGGTGACAGTCAAGTTAGGATATTCTAGGCTCTAACCAATTACAATATTGCTATGGACCCGAAAATTGTGCGGATTGTTTTGGTCGTAAGCAAAAATGTTAAATTATGCATCGTTTTGATGACCAGATAAAGATTCCGTTGACACTTCCCTCTACGACTCTGGTCCACTTGTCTTCAAGCGAGCTAACTAGCAGATAGCGTTCGAGTGCCCGAATCCAGCCAACCCATTGAAAAATAGGATAAGCTCTGCAGTAAGGAATCTCCAGCAGGAAAGCAAACGTGGGTAGAGTAGGTATGCATTGAGTTATGAATTTTAGCCCGATGTCAAATGCATCTGTGAAATTTATAATGCGTACCAAAGTACTTTTGTGGAAACTACGATTCAGCCATTTTCACTATCAACAATTTACCTTTTAAAACCAAAAGAGAAAATGAAACCTGTATAGCAATGAGTAGGGACCGGAAAAATTCGCGGTTTCGATGGTCTTCAGGATAGACTGCACATTCTCCTGTAGCCTACACTGGACAAATAACGCAAGTTCATTGGTTGTTGACTTGTAAGTCGTCTCAGCTGGTTTGCCTGTGATTCGATCTTTCTTTGCTTGAGGGTTTATAATTGGTTGAGATTCGTCAAGGTGAACAGTAAGCCAATAGCAAAATTATCTAAGAGGTATATTTGTTTGAATTCTAGCCTATCACCGAATGAATCCGCGAATTTTGCAGGTCTCTAGCAATGAGTAGAGACCCGTAAAATTCGCGGGTTCAATGACCTCCAGGGTAGACTCCAATATCCTCTAAACACTCGGGCAAATGCCAACTGTTCATTGGCTGCTGACTTGTGAGTCGTCTCGACTGGGTGGCCTGTGATTCAACACTTCTATGAGTGAGGGTCTCTAATTGGCTCTCAGTCCTCCAGATTAGCAGTGAACCAATGACAGAAGCAGCACCAAGGTATAATTATTTGAATTTTAGCATAACACGAAATGAACCCGCGAATTTTACGGGTCTCTAGCAATGAGTAATTTACCTTTGAACAATCTTAATCTATTATTTAATTAAACCTTTTGTAGTGTGCGTGCCTCTGCAAGACTTCTGGTGGCTAGGCTACGGACGCTGTGTCGCAGTAATCGAATGCAGGAAAGAATGAAGGAATGTCAGGCAAGTAAAAAGGGGCCCTAATTCTAAATGCTGCTCCAGAGTTGGCGAGCCTCGCAGTTCATTAGAGCTGCTGCAACGGAACAATAACCGTCTAAGTGACTGCCCATATAGGGAACAGCCATCAATTGGGGGTGAGTGAAAAAAGTTCCCCGCGCCTTTTGTATCGGCAGTCCGCTAACAAAACTCATCAAGGAGCGAAAGAAGAATTTTTTTAATTTTTTTTTCTTCGGCCGTAGAGCATTGAATTACGTTATGGTGTTATAAAAGATGTCCGCTACACAAAGAGCCACTTGACACTCAATTCGGGGTTGTCAACTACACAGCCTTCGCCATTTACTATCGGAACAAAAAAAAATTATTTTACTGCAGATATGTTTAGTTGGTGAGTTTAAAACTTTATGGAGCAAAAAAAAAAAATCCCTGGTCGTGGAGATATTACTAGCCCAATCCACGTCGAGCGAGAAGTTGTTCACAGTGATAGGCCAGCGTCGGGAGACGGTTTGCGGCAAAAAGATGGCGGAGCCATTTCATTTCTCGGTACCAATAATTCAGAAAGGGGAGGAACGTAATGGACCAAGGTAAAGATTTCATGCCAAAATTCTTCAAGTGAAATTCAGTGTTGCTGATGCTTAGGGACCGGAAACATTCGCGGATTCAATGACCTCTAGGATAGCCTCCATTATCCTCTGCACTTCTCAAGTAAACACGCGTGTTCATTGGTTACTAAATTGTGAGTCGTCTCCACTTGGTAGTTTGTGATTCGACGCTTCTTTGGTCGATGGTCTCTCATTGGCCCAGAGAGCTCCAGTTAAACCGCGAGCCAATAGCAGAACCAGCAGAATTGTACACATGTTTGAATTTCAGCCTATCATGAAATGAATCCACGAATTGTTCCGGTCTCTACTGATGCCTTGTGCAGCTGTGGTTAAGATTTTGTTATATTTCTGTGGGAGTTTGACAGACACGTTCCCGTCTGGCATCTGACAGCTGGAATTCACTCGTGCTGGATGCGCCGGGTCTTAGCAGCCGAGGTTCTTTACTTCAACCGCCAGTTTGAGCTCCTCCATTGCCTTCTCACGGCCGGTATCACATACACATGCGCAGGGTGCAGTCTGTGTTCCCGTCACAGAGTATCTGATCACTAACATGGTTCAGGTTAGGACGTGTGATACAGCACGAGGTCGGTCTGAGGTTTAGTGCAAAATATGATTACATTCCTGTGAATATTGCATTTAAATGTTAGCCAAACCTATCAATGACTAAAATTTTATTAATTTAAAACATAATATATTTTTTTAGACTTTAAAAAGCTCTGGAAATCACTCCAGGCAAATACTGGACTCTTGGCCTCAATGTCAGTAAGTTGCGTTGGCATCCGTGCTTTGTTGATAAAAATGCACAGTTGAAATATATATTATTAAAATTAATAACTGGCATATGTACATCCTCCCTTTCAAATTCACGTATGCGTGCATGATGACTGAGAGTTGTATTTCATCAAGAGCATCAGCTGATAACACACGTTATTTATTTCCAATATAGTGGTTATTGGAAGACGCCATTTTGTTTTGAAATATTTTTCAAAATATTTTTATGTATCATTTAAAATTGAAAATTTTTGCTCTTAATGACCTTAACATTTCATTTTATGGAATATCATGAGATTGGTGTTTAAAATTAACTATAATTTAGTGTCAATATACACTAAATTATATTCTTGAAAAATTCACAAACAGTGATATATATATACACATACATACATACACACACACACACACATTTGAAAGGATTCGATGGTGTACCTAAGAAGGGAGTTAAGAATTTTTTATTTTTGGTCCTCTAACCCTTTCTTTTTTCATCCCTTGCAGTTATGGTAGGTCGTATCAAAAATTTAGTTTAGAAAAAAACGTTTTGGGCATTACTCCTACAAATTATAAAACATTCAAACGGCAGAGATATTCATTATATTGTAGGAGTTACAGGGATTTTTATGGTTTTTCAAAAATATTTCCCCCATTTCTACCCCTTTTGCCCATTGACGAACCTAATTGAGATTTTCCAATACCATATTTTATGTATCAGTTTGGAAGTACGTGATTTGTGGTGAATTACGGCAGTTCATCGTGTCCATAAAAAAAATGTGCTAAATACGTACATATATAAACGTTTTAAGTTGGCGATGTATTTGGGGTCTATGGATAGGGCCAGTCATTTTTCGCGAATAAAACTGAACGCCTATTAGACTGCAACAAGGTATACGCGCACCAGCTGTTTCTTCCTTGTGATTGGCGGCCGTCTGCGAAAGAAGTCGTTGCCTTAGTTGGCTGAACCACTCAGGACGTATATTTGCTTCCGCAATGAATTACTGTGATTGGTGTTTTAACAATCGTCATGTACCTGAAAGAAACTCATCCAATCACGAAACACAGACGATGCTACAGTGTTTTAACTTTCAGCTTGTCCCGGAATCTTTTCGCGAAATATGCATGGCCCTATTATGGACCATGAAACGCAAAACTGTGTAGAAATATCTTGATTTTAAGGCATCTCAGGAGATTGTTCTGTGCCGTGCCGACTGCGAACGAGCCCCGGGAGAGAGAGAGAGAGAGAGAGAGAGAGAGAGAGAGAGAGAGCCGGACTCACCGCCGGAGAGAGACGAGTGTCCGCTGGCAGGATCGGCGCCGTCGACGCGCGCAGAAGAGTCCCCGGGTGTAGGCGCAGTCGCTTATAAGCGCCGCGGGGGGCTGCCGCCGTGGTAGAGGGAGGAGCCACGCCCGTGACCCGACAAGGCTCGACCAATCGGGGCGCTCCGTCGGGGGTTTGTTGCGGGAGAGAAGGGGAGGGGGGAAGAGCGTCAGTCCTCTGTCAACCGGCGCCGCTGGTGGTGGCGGAAAGGAAGAGGAGACCTTCATCTCGAGTAAGAAGGTCAGTGGCGGCGCCCGGAGAAATGCCCCCCACTCCTGGACCCCGGCGTCACGGCTCGGCACACTATACAGTCAGCGCTCCGCGTTATAGGCATAGCCTGCACTCGATACGGACAGCAGACGACGGTATCAGTAGAGACCGGAAAAATTCGCGGATTCATTTCGTGATAGGCTGAAATTCAAACATGTGTACAATTCTGCTGGTTCTGCTATTGGCTCGCAGTTTTCAACTAGAGCTCTCTGGGCTAATGAGAGACTATTGACCAAAGAAGCGTCGAATCACAAGCTACCCAGTGGAGACGACTCACAATGTAGTAACCAATGAACACGCGTGTTTACTTGAGAAGTGCAGAGGATAATGGAGGCTATCCTAGAGGTCATTGAATACGCGCATTTTTCCGGTCCCTAGGTATCAGAGGACTGGGTTGTCGTCGTCGTCGTCCCCCCCCCCCCCCCCCGGTCAACAATGTCTAGAGACCGGAAAAATTCGCAGATTCATTTCGTGATAGTCTGAAATTCATACACGTATACCTTTAAGCTGCTCTTGCTATTGGCTCACTGTTCGTCTGGGCGACTCTGGGCCAGTGAGAAACCCTCAACCAAAGAAGTGACGAATCACGGGCAAACACCATTTGAGACGACTCACAAGTCAGCAGCCAACGAACTGGCCGTTATTTGCCCGAGTGTGCAGAGGACTGTGTAGACTATCCTGGAGGTAATCGAAACTGCGAATTTTTCAGGTTCCTACGTAATGTCCAGTGTGAGCGGACACTTCCAAGTCCACTGGGACATCAGAGCTACAGGTGATACGAGGCCAATCAGAGATGGCTCGAAACATTTTCTCACGGGCCAAGTGCTTATTTCATTTTTGTTTTTATTACTATTAACTAAGAGATTATAGGTTCGTGCATTTCCTCGTTAGATGTTAAATAAACGTTATTTTCGAACTGTAAAAGGTAACGCAAGCGAACACTGCTATAAAATAATATTCAATAAAAATCTGTTACTAAAATTTTTAACGAGAAATTATATGCAAGAGTAATGTAGTGATAATTGTACAGCAAAAACCCTCAAATAATAGCAATGACAAAAAAATGAAATAACCAAAATTGTGTGCGAGACACAGAATTAATACAAATAACATTAAAACCCGTTAACCATCCTATACAGATAATTTTTTTGTTTGTTTCCTCCTATGTATATGTTTCCTACACAATGAAAGGCTAAAAGGTTTTTAAAAAAAAAAAACTATTATAAGTGCCAAGACACTTATCGCAAGTGGTAAACCTAGACACTTATCGCAAGTGGTAAACCGTAGGTGGTTACTGAGGGCGTTTTATCGTCCAGGATGTAAATTTTCTTATCTAAAAAAAATACGTTTCTACCATTACGACACTCGCGAGAACTCACTTCAGCAAGCAGTTGTGAAGCTGACACACACACACACACACACCAACACACACACACACACACACGTAGACTACGAGTGTCGTTCTTGATTGCTTTTCGCAGCTCGACTTGACAGCAGAAATGTTCAGTAGTTCTGCAGTAACGTCCATTGACGTAGCGAGAGGATTACGGTGGGGCCGGAAGGAGGGGGGGGGGGGGGGGGTTAATTGCCCCGCAGCATTTGCCTCTTAAAGTCCATAAAAATTAATTATATTACAATATGAAAAGTACCGTTAATAACAAAGCATCAAGTAAATTAAAAATTTTCTGCAGTTAGACATTTTGAAGAATTTTAGTCATAATTTAAATTAGGTGTTTGGAATTTCTCGAAATTATGCGACTAAATGTTACCGAAGCTGTTGTGAATGTTGAATTGTCATGCTTTGACATGCTTCAGTTATAATGTACCTACTTATAATTAAAATTTTTGACGAAAAATAAATTTTCAGAATATTTTTTTTGTCAGGAATAAAATGGCTTTAGCACCACATTTTCGTAAACGTCCCGAGGTCCCGAATAACGAACGCATATCCAAAGCACCCGAGACCGAGTGCACTTGTGTCCTCGCATATTTCACCTGCACTTGGGCGTACTAGAGAAGTGCGGACATGTACAAGGGTTTGGCCTCTACAAAACTGTTTAACCAGCCAAACAGATTGCTAGCTTTGTATTTTTCAATAAATGAATTACATTCCAACACTTATTTCTGTTGAAATTATTTATTTTATTATTTTATGATACAATAATTTGAAAAAAAAAACTTTAAAAGCCTACCTTTGTTTCGTATGTTACTATCAATATTTATATATGTGTGAGTTGTTGAAATTTTTTATAACTATGTTTCAAAACAAATTTCATTCCATTTGTTAATTCCAGTAAAATATAAAATGAAAATGATTGTACAAGCTATCATAAACAAAGCCTACGTGAGGATTTTAAAAACTGGTGACATGACATATCTATAATGACGTGTGAAGTACTCGGGACTCGCTCCTGTTAGGCCAGTCCTCGAGGCCCGTCCCGCCGGTGCATCGGCAGGTGATTAGTCCCGCTCAAGACGTCCGCTGCAGTCTTCGTGCTGTCCTCGTGCTGTCCTCGTGCTGTCATCATGCTGTCCACGTGCTGTCCTCGTGCTGTCCTCATGCTTTCCTCGTGTTGTCATCATTCTGTACTCGTGCTGTCCTCGTGCTGTCCTCGTGCTGTACTCGTGCTGTCCTCGTGCTGTCCTCATGCTTTCCTCGTGCTGTCCTCGTGCTGTCCTCATTCTGTACTCGTGCTGTCCTCGTGCTGTCCTCGTGCTGTCCGCGTGCTGTCCTCATGCTGTCCTAGTGCTGTCATCATGCTGTCCTCATGCTGTCCTCATGCTGTCCTCGTGCTGTCCTCATGCTGTCCTCGTGCTGTCCTCATACTGTCCTCGTGCTGTCCTCGTGCTGTCATCATGCTGTCCTCGTGCTGTCATCATTCTGTACTCGTGCTGTCCTCGTGCTGTCCTCATGCTGTACTCGTGCTGTCCTCGTGCTGTCCTCGTGCTGTCCTCGTGCTGTCATCATGCTGTCCCCGCGCTGTCTTCGTGCTGTCCTCGTGTTGTCCACGTGCTTTCCTCGTGCTGTCCTCGTGCTGTCATCATGCTGTCCTCATGCTGTACTCGTGCTGTCCTCGTGCTGTCATCATGCTGTCCACGTGCTGTCCTCGTGCTGTCCTCATGCTTTCCTCGTGTTGTCATCATTCTGTACTCGTGCTGTCCTCGTGCTGTCCTCGTGCTGTACTCGTGCTGTCCTCGTGCTGTCCTCATGCTGTCCTCGTGCTGTCCTCGTGCTGTCCGCGTGCTGTCCTCATGCTGTCCTAGTGCTGTCATCATGCTGTCCTCATGCTGTCCTCATGCTGTCCTCGTGCTGTCCTCATGCTGTCCTCGTGCTGTCCTCATACTGTCCTCGTGCTGTCCTCGTGCTGTCATCATGCTGTCCTCGTGCTGTCATCATTCTGTACTCGTGCTGTCCTCGTGCTGTCCTCATGCTGTACTCGTGCTGTCCTCGTGCTGTCCTCGTGCTGTCCTCATGCTCTCCTCGTGCTGTCATCATTCTGTACTCGTGCTGTCCTCGTGCTGTCCTCGTGCTGTACTCGTGCTGTCCTCGTGCTGTCCTCGTGCTGTCCTCATGCTCTCCTCGTGCTGTCATCATTCTGTACTCGTGCTGTCCTCGTGCTGTCCTCATGCTGTACTCGTGCTGTCCTCGTGCTGTCCTCGTGCTGTCCTCGTGCTGTCATCATGCTGTCCCCGCGCTGTCTTCGTGCTGTCCTCGTGTTGTCCACGTGCTTTCCTCGTGCTGTCCTCGTGCTGTCATCATGCTGTCCTCATGCTGTACTCGTGCTGTCCTCGTGCTGTCATCATGCTGTCCACGTGCTGTCCTCGTGCTGTCCTCATGCTTTCCTCGTGTTGTCATCATTCTGTACTCGTGCTGTCCTCGTGCTGTCCTCGTGCTGTACTCGTGCTGTCCTCGTGCTGTCCTCATGCTGTCCTCGTGCTGTCCTCGTGCTGTCCGCGTGCTGTCCTCATGCTGTCCTAGTGCTGTCATCATGCTGTCCTCATGCTGTCCTCATGCTGTCCTCGTGCTGTCCTCATGCTGTCCTCGTGCTGTCCTCATACTGTCCTCGTGCTGTCCTCGTGCTGTCATCATGCTGTCCTCGTGCTGTCATCATTCTGTACTCGTGCTGTCCTCGTGCTGTCCTCATGCTGTACTCGTGCTGTCCTCGTGCTGTCCTCGTGCTGTCCTCATGCTCTCCTCGTGCTGTCATCATTCTGTACTCGTGCTGTCCTCGTGCTGTCCTCGTGCTGTACTCGTGCTGTCCTCGTGCTGTCCTCGTGCTGTCCTCATGCTGTCCTCGTGCTGTCCTCGTGCTGTCCGCGTGCTGTCCTCATGCTGTCCTCGTGCTGTCCTCGTGCTGTCCTCATGCTGTCCTCGTGCTGTCCTCATGCTGTACTCGTGCTGTCCTCGTGCTGTCATCATGCTGTCCTCGTGATGTCCTCATGTTGTCCTCGTGCTGTCCTTGTGCTGTCATCATGCTGTCCCCGCGCTGTCTTCGTGCTTTCCTCATGCTGTCTTCGTGCTGTCCTCATGCTGTCCTCATGCATATTGGTTTGTCGCGCGGGTAAACACCGCAAGTTCACAATCACGCAATGTTTACTGTCGCATCATGAATCACGCTCACGCAATGCCAGTATCACTCGCGTGCGCAGTTCGTTCCGGGCAGCCAATCAGCACGCGAGCTCTGTTTCCCTGCTGAGCCACACTGGAGTCATTCCTTTTTTTTTTAACCTGTTACTTTTATTGCAAGATTGTAAAAATTAATTCTTTCTTAAAAACAGATACGAAATAGCTACGTTTTATAAACGCATTTGCGAAGTTATTTCAAAGAAATATACTTCGGTTTATAGCTCTGGTATAGTTTGATGGGAGAGAGATTGCTTTATCTTTTGTCAATTCCTGTCTCCGCACCGTAACCCGCCGAAGGAAGTGTGACCTTCTTTCCTTGACATCCTCGTCCTGCCCTCGCTCTGCCCTCACTTGTTTTTGGGGCCAATGTTAACACCGAGGCCATTTAAACATGTGCCTCTCCACCGTGTCCTAGGCGAGATCTGTCTGTCTGATGCTGGCGGAACCTGGACTCTGAAGTGGGCAGGAAAAAAAGAGCGCGCGTAACCCAGTGAGACTTCTTTGACAATTCAAACCTCGACTCGCAAGTATATCGTGAGGAATAAAACGGCAGAGAGAGAGAGAGAGAGAGAGAGATAGAGAAAGAGAAAAAGAAACAAATTTTCTAAATAAAATATTACTCACTGTTTAAATACTCACACCATAAAGAGAAAACAAATCTGTGCCTGCTACTGTTTCTTCAAACAATGCTGCCATTTGGAACACGCCAAATCTCCGAAAGAAATATGAAATTAATAACAGGCAGCGCTATCTATGCGGGAAATGCAGGGACTGTCTCAACAGCGCTCTCTACGCTGCTGGTTGAACAAGGAGGAATACGAGCGCGCTGGTAGCAGATATAAAATGCAAGGCACTCACAGCTGAATGTATAGGATACCTACATTTATTTTCTGTAACAAGCGCAGGCGCACACAAACTGTCTTATTCTTTCGTTCATCTATCTCTCTCTGTTCTATATTTTTGGGCGAGGGACGAATCATCGCAAAAAGAGGAGGACGAAAGCGAGCCCAGGAACGTGACAGCATAGTGCCCTCTTAACATCTCTTTGGCCAAGTACCTATTCTCTGTACTTGACGCGTCAGAAAGTTTTGAAATTTTTTTCACATTACATTAAAATTCGGTCTTGAAATTTTACTTGCATTGCGCCCAAAGAAGTTTCACTTCAAAATGTTTTTTAACAAATCGTCAGATGATCGTTAGTAAGTATTAATTATAATCTCCGTCGTTAAAAAAAACATCACTTCAATTCTTTTAAAAGTAATTTTAAACTGTTTTTGAAATGTTTTTGACTATAAGGTAGGTATAACTAATATGGAGAAACAATTAGTTGAAGGGGGGGGGGGGGGGGGAAGCTACACACACTTACCATGTAATCGTGAAGACGTGCCCCCCCCCCCCCCCTTCACATTGCTAGAAGAATTCAAAGAAGGGATGTTTAGTGACTAAGTGACTGAGCCAGGCCACGCTCGGGACTCAAACCCAGGACTCCCGCCTGCGAAGCCTGCTTGGACGTCACTGCTTCAACAGCCATGCTCACTGACTGAGGCCAACATGCCGGGACCCGCGACTGATTTCCAAAGAAATTCACTTACTCGAAGTCAAACAGCAGCCTGTCTGGAATTCCACTGTCACGCTGTTATTATTATTATTATTTTTGACGTGACAACGTCTAATAAATCAATGAACGCCGGCTGCATGCACGAAAAAGTGTCCCGTTACGCACATTGTTCCGTTACGCTGTGTCCCGTTACGCTCATTGTACGCTTGCGCCGCATCTATCTCTCTTCCACTCGACTGTTTATAAAGTGAAGTGAAAATTTAATGTGGTTTTCGTGGCTTATTACAACAACAATTTCGGCAATAAAGGTTAATTATTCTTGCATTTTAAAAATCTGATTACTAGTATAATTTCAAGTATTTATTCTTTTATTATTAAAATAAAAATGATTCAATTTTATTCATAAAGTATGCAATCATTTCATCAATGTTTGTTTTGACGTCACGTTCAACTATCGTCCGTAAACCGACTTTACGGACAGACAATTTTTTTTTTTTGTAATTGGAAGATGTAAAATTACATATCTTTGTAAAAATTTGTATATTTACATGAAAACAACTGTGTCACTAAAAAAACCGGTCTTCACACTAAAACTGGGCTGGGATTCTTACCCGGGCGTTTATGCTTTGAGTTGTCCCAGTACCTCCAGTAGTTTGTAAACAGTTCCCTGAATAGCTTTCCAGCATTAACTTATACATAGAGACCGGAAAAATTCGCGAGTTCATTTCTCGATAGGCTAAAATACAAATAGTTATACCTCAGTGCTGCATCTGCTATTGGCTCACAACTTACCTGGATGACTCTGGGCCAATTAGAAACACCCGGTCAAAGCTGTATCGAATCACAGGCTGCTACGTTGTAACGTCTCACAAGACAGCAGCCAATGAGTGGGTGACATTTGACCGAGTGTACGTAGGACTATGGAGTTCATTCTACAGGTCATTGAACCCGCGAATTTTTCCGGTCCCTACTTATACATAATAAGCATGAACCAACATCAAGTAAAATTGTTGTATATTCTATTATGCTTTCCATGGCTTGAAAAAAAAATTATGCTTGAATGAAAGAAATATCAATTAATATATACTATTTGAAACAATTTCCCATAAATTACTCAGTGTTATCTCGACAAAAAAAATATTTCATACATGCAAAAATAATGATAGCCATGTATTGTACCAAGTTACAATATATTTCTTGTAGTATTAAAATATATTTATTTTGTGAAAGTACAGAACTTTATTTTTCTGTACACATTCGGATTAAGGACAGGAAGCTCTGGGTACTAAGTCGTCGGACTTCCGTCCTGGGCTCGAGTGTGACTAGTTGCACCTCGGGCACGAGTGTCTTCAGAAATATTTTGAAGGTAGAGCCGCGAATATCCCGCGGATTCATTGCTAGGGACCGGAAAAATTCGCGGGTTCAATGACCTGCAGGATGAACTACATAGTTCTACGTACACTCGGTCAAATGCCACCCACTCATTGGCTGCTGTCTTGTGAGACGTCCCAACGTAGCAGCCTGTGATTCGATGAAGCTTTGGTTGGGTGTTTCTCTTTCTCCCCAGAGTCATCCAGGTGAGTTGTGATCCAATAGCTGAGGCAGCACTGAGGTGTAACTAGGGACCGGAAAAAATTCGCGGATTCAATGACCTCTAGGATAGCCTCCATTAGCCTCTGCATTTCTCAAGTAAACACGCGTGTTCATTGGGTACTAAATTGTGAGGCGTCTACACTGGGTAGCTTGTGATTCGACGCTTCTTTGGACTATAGTCTCTCATTGGGCCAGAGAGCTCCAGTTAAATTGCGAGCCAATAGCAGAAACAGCAGAATTGTACACATGTTTGAATTTCAGCCTATCGCGAAATGAATCCACGAATTTTTCCGGTCTCTAGGTATAATAACTATTTGTATTTTAGCCTATCGCGAAATGAATTCGCGAATTTTTCCGGTCTCTATTCATTGGCCATCGGAGCAGACTTGAAGATCACGTGCCATCTGCTCCACGGCGATGATTGGACCTCACAGAGCCCTTGACGCGACCCTCAGACGTTCATGAACAAAGGAGAAGTGACTAACCAATCGAGTGTGACCAGTGGGTAGAGACCGGAAAAATTCGCGGATTCATTTCGCGATAGGCTAGAATCCAAAAACGTTTGCCTTTTTTACCGCATCAGTGATTGGGCAACAGTTTATCTGAATGACACTCGGCCAATGAAAAACCTTTTAAAAAAAGAAGTATCGAATCACTAGCGTCCCAGTTAACAGGTATCACGAGTCAGTAGCCAATGAGCAGATGTCATTTTCCCGCGTGCATAGAGGATCATGGAGTCTATCCTACAGGTCATTGAAATCGCGGATTTTTTTCCGGTCTATACCAGTGGGCATTTTCTAGAAAGGCTTGGTTATATATAAGTATATAGGCAATTTGAGTCCATCCTGGAGTTAAATGAACTCGCTGCTATATCGATTAGTACTACGGTGAATATCAATGATGTTAAGATACTTATATATATATACTTATATATACTTATCTATATATCTAAAGACTGCAGTGAAAACTTGTTTTTTGTTTCGCGATTTTCAGGCTTGGTTCTCGTGCTGTTAAATGCCGCTGATAAGTCATCACTTTCTAATGAATCGCAAACGTCTCGGAAGAGAACAAATTCAGTAAAAATGAAAGTCGTCACTTTCCCGCGGGCCGCAGTCTCGTAACGCGGAACACGAGAGGGAGACGCGACGCCAGGTCGTGACGGCCTGCCGGGGCGATAATCAGCAGTCCCCGCGGCCGTGGAAAGTGTCAGGTTCAGCGGCGGTCCCTCCTCCAAGTCCCTCCTAGTCTCTCCGAGTCCCTCCGAGTCCCCGCGTCCCGCTGATAGAGTCTCAGGGCTCAGGACACAGCCAACTGTCTGGTCAACCTCTCGACCTAGCCGTGCGCTCACCAGTAACATGCCGCGATTGGAAATGGCGAATATATTTCCCGGTTCTAGGAACCCATGTTAGGCTCTGGTTAGCAGTGTCAGGCATGTAAAAGTCCCATCTTTCTCCTAATCAGGACCACGCCCTAACGGGATCATATGCCTGGGGGAGTATTGATGAATTTTATGAGGTGTGAACCTAATGTACAAGTCTGGTCAGCTGATCACGAGCACCTGGGTGACCGAGGGGTCCCAGTGATGTGAGAGGCATGGGCCGTGTCGGTACTCGCCAGGCCCACAGTGGGGGGCTTGCACTGGTGGTGTCCTGGGGGCTCTCCGGCGGCGTATCATGTTGGGATGGGTTCCTCAACCTCTGTGCGTGGCCGTAGGCCTTCAGAACCGTGCCGCGTCTGAATAACGTAAAATATTTCAGGTCCCGTGGGACCCATGGTAAGGATGGGTATTAAAGCTCACACCTGCCATGTGAAAAGATCCACCATACGGAGCAAACTCAGAATTCTGTCCTTTAGGAAGCAGGTACTGAGCCCATGTGCGCGCAGCTCGTAGATCTTGTGAAAATGTTTCTGGTCAGCTGAGTGTGGTAGAGGGGCTGAGGCGGCGACTATGCTGGGTTGGTGGCCCCAGCCGCTGGTCATTGCCGAAGTTGCATTACCCTCCCGATCAAACAAGAGGTAGTGATCCCTCACAGTTCTGTTTACTAAAAGCTCTGGAATGTCTAATCAAGGAGAACTGGAATGTTACTCCCACCCTACCCTATTAGGGCGCATATGTGGGAGGGGAACGAGAGAACGTCGGCCGTAATGTCGGAATAACCTGTCCCCGCGTCCCCATGAAGACACTCCAGTCGGCAACGGAACAGTGGCTGGTGCCAGGATTCGGTCTGACACGCAAGAAAGGAACTCACCAGAAAGAATCATAAAAAAAAAATTGGTTGTCAGTAAAGTCGGATTACGGACGATAGTTTAACGTGAAAACGTCATAACAAAACATCGATGAAATTATTCCATACTTTTATGAATAAAATTGAATAAATTTTATTGAATTATCACTATTTTGTATGGATACAAAGAAGGAGTGAAATGAAATATACAATTTAATTGATAAATTTACTTATATTTGCACTCATTAATTCAAATATGTTTATTACTTTAACGAAGAGATTATTTTAACTATAACTTTTATACATGTTTGCTATTTAACTTCTTCTAATCTGTGTTATTCTGTTAAGGATAGGACGATGATAGGAAAAGTAGGAAACAAATGGGAGTGTTTCAAGTTTAATGTGCCTCGAAAAAGTCAAATCGATGGTTGTTCCAATCGTGTGGAAGAGTGATAGATGCGGCGCAAGCGTACAATGAGCGTAACGGGACACAGCGTAACGGGACTATGTGCGTAACGGGACACTTTTTTCGTGCCTGCAACCGGCGTTCATCGATTTACTAAACGTTGTCACGACAAAAAAATTACATTATCGCATGAGTATTGTTGAATGAATTTGATTTAAATCAAAACAGCCTACACTGGCTTCCCGAGAAAGAAAAAATTATTACTCACTCATTAAACAGCCGCTCAGAAAAATAATTAAATACAGTGTAACGACTCGTCGACAGTAAAGTCAACAAAAGGCTGGAAGCGGCTGGGCCAGTACTGAAGGAGTGGATCGGAATGACTTGGTGAATATTCGCACGAGAGCCGACGCAGAAGAAAGTCACACACCAATTACGATAATCACACGACCACGTGTTAATAGCTACTCTTTGGTCGGCCGTTTCTTCTGCATCGTGTAATTGCGAAGGCGCCCTCACCAGACCTGTTCCGCGAGACGTCTCGAACAAGATCCTTCAGTAACATCGCCTGCGCTGCTCCCAGAGCCGCCTGCCGGATTATCCGTGAAGCGACACCTCACACCACGCTGCTCCGAGAGATGGCCACACTGCAGACTGGCGTGGCCACCCATTGGCCATTTTGACCACCAAGACTTGGCCACTGGCCAACCACACCGCTCGACCACCTAACACGTTAAAGTTCCCTCGGAATAATGCCCAGTGTCTTGTGGATACGTCCCATCACGAGCCCAAAATGGGATCAAAACGCGGGTGTTTTTTTATCGACGGTAAAACGGCTACACTTGTCACAAATTTTCCCTCAATTTTTTGACGTGATAACGTCTCATAAATCGATTAACGCCGGGCTGCACGCACGAAAAATTGTCACGTTCCGCCTGAGCCGAGCGTGCAAGAACCGGCCAACCACCGTGCGAGAAAATCTTCTTTAATATCAAACAGGTTAAGACGGGCTTTTTAACTAATAAATTGTCCGTGATTATATTTAACCAATTATTTAAATAAAATTTTGCAAAAACTGTAAATAATATATGAAAATCAAAAAGTATGCAATTTTTCATCAATGTTTTCTTATTACGTTATCACGTAAAATTATAGCCCGTAAACAAACTTTACAGACAACCCCCCTATTTTTTAAAAATATATTTTGATTAATTTTGCTTTTCAGCCCCAACGACATGAAGGCTGGTTAAACCTGGGGTGAACTGGATGCAAGTGAACAGGTAACTAGCTGTTCCAACAACACTGCATACTGCCATTAGTAGCAGCAACCCCCCTCCCCCCAAGGACATCCCTTGTGCAAGAGCAAGGGAAGCGACTTAATTACGTCTTCCTGCGATGCAGATATCAGACTTTCCACGGATCGAAAACTGCGTGTTTTCCTGAAGCTCGGAAGAACACGAGGCGGCAGTGTGCCGAGAAGCCTACCAGCGCATAGCGACCAGCCTGAGCCCAGGTGGCCACCAGCGCATAGCGACCAGCCTGAGCCCAGGTGGCCACCAGCGCATAGCGACCAGCCTGAGCCCAGGTGGCCACCAGCGCATAGCGACCAGCCTGAGCCCAGGTGGCCACCAGCGCATAGCGACCAGCCTGAGCCCAGGTGGCCACCAGCGCATAGCGACCAGCCTGAGCCCAGGTGGCCACCAGCGCATAGCGACCAGCAGGAGCCGAGGTGGCCACCCGCCGCCCACTATGCGACAGCTCGTGACAACGCCCACCTTATTCACCCCATCTTCCGTGCCAGTAGTTTACTGCAGCGGGTTCTGGCGCAGACGCGCGCGAACCGGGATCTCAGCTAGTCCTTTTTTTGAAGAGTTACACCTTGTAATTAAGTAAGAACCTACTGAACTGAGTGGAGTTCTTTTATGTTATGGTTTCAAATATTCGTAGTTTCGATTCGAAGCAACCTTATCCAAGCATATTTATTATATGTATTTATATATACATCTGTTCTGTGGACTGAATATGTAATTTTAAAATTTACTTTAAATTTCCAAACGTAAAATTTCTTTTAATTCAACAATTTAAAAAAATAAATATTGGTAGGCCTATGTCTGCAGTTGAAAATATTTTTTATTCGGAATGAACCTAACCAGAAAAGCAGTCTCCTTGAACATGGATTGGTAGTGTGGAAACAGTTTCAAATTACTTTTTGACGTGGCAACGTCTAATAAATCGATGAACGCCGGCTGAACGCACGAAAAAGTGTCCCGTTACGCTGTGTCCCGTTACGCTCATTGTACGCTTGCGCCGCGTATATCATCTCTCTTCCACTCGATTGGAACAACCATCGATTTGACTTTTTCGAGGCACATTAAACTTGAAACACTCCCATTCGTTTCCTACTTTTCCTATCATCGTCCTATCCTTAACAGAATAACACAGATTGGAAGAAGTTAAATAGCAAACATGAATAAAAGTTATAGTTAAAATAATCTCTTCGTTAAAGTAATAAACATATTTTGAATTAATGAGTGCAAATAGAAGTAAATTCATCAATTAAATTGTATATTTCATTTCACTCCTTCTTTGTATCCATACAAAAAAATAGTGGTAATTCAATAAAAATGATTCAATTTTATTCATAAAAGTATGCAATCATTTCATCAAATTTTGTTATGACGTTTTCACGCTAAACTATCGTCCGTAAACCGACTTTACAGACAACCAATTTTTTTTATAGAAGGTCTGTGTTCAGCGACAGAGGTCCATGGGCGTCGTAACCGGGAGGGGGGGGAACATGTCCCCCCCCCCCCAATAATAAAAGTCTTCAATTTCGTCCCCTCCAATAATATATTTAGTTTCGTAGTTATATTAAAAATATGATTTCTGTGATATAACCCATATGTTGCGCATGGTGCAATTAGTCCAATCGTAGTATGTGGTGAGCCCTTTTTAATTCGATATTCGTGTAAAATCAAAATCAGGTCCGATACCGAATACAGATATGTTAACTGTGTTTTTACAAATTTGTTCTCTGAAAATATGTTTTATAAAAAATAAATTGTATATTGCAACCAACTATAATTAGAATATTTAGGAAAGAAAAATGCCTAACAACCACCTTTTTGCACCTTCAAACCCCAAATTTTCCCGGGGGAGGACCCCCGGACCACCCGCTTTTTTTTTTTTTTTTTTTTTACAGGGGATGGATATTCCTCAACAACTAAATCAGTTCAAGTCCCCCCAAAAATATATATCCTTGCGACACCCATGGAGGTTCTAACCCATCCTTGCCAACCGACGTCAGACGCGGTGTTCTGGTCAGCGCGGCGCGGCGAGGTAAGGAAGTGACCAGCCGCGTCACGGCACGTCGGATCAGGCCGTGACCTTGTCCCGCCCTCTGTCACGTGGTTAGGCCCGCGCAGCGCGTGAAGGTCGCCGGCAGGCATTGTGGGTAATCTCCGAGCGCACTTTTAACGCGACCGCGCGCTGCCAGTTTCCAAGTTGTTATAGTTAACTAGATGCGTTATGGAAAACATGATGGTTATGTAGCGCGCGCACCATGCAATTATTCACAGGATGAAAAAAAAAGTACGTAGGCCTACATATAAATATGTATTTGTTTCCCAATCATATGCTTTAGTGATTGATATGGAATACCGGTCCATATAAATAATAATAATAAAACATTTCTTTATTGTGATTATTAGTGTTGGAAATTGTGTTTATAAACTTTTTCAAGTGTATTTATGTAAGTAAGGTAAGATTATAATTATTTGGGAGCGTAATGGGAAAATGATGAAAGAAAATTTTTCGATGCGTGCGCAGTATGCAACAAAAATTGAGACTGTGAAAAAAAAAGGCTACAAATCTACAAATAAAAATTATATATGTGCTTTAAATTTTATACCAATGATTTATAATGAATACTGGTCCATATAATTAAAAAAAGTTTATTTATTGTCTATATTAGTGATAGAAATTGTGTTTATAAATTTTACAAGTGTTTTTATATAAGTGAGGTTATGTTGCTGTATGTATAATTTATCATCATAAACTATTTCACTAATATTTTTATAAAATAATTAAAATTAATAAATTAGAACAAACATTCAGCATATTTATTGAGTTTCATTACTAATTAAATTTTATCTAGGTATATTATTTTACTAAATTAAAAATGAATTTTATGCACGTGTTTATATTATTATTGAATACTGAGTATTTATTTAAATTTTATAATCTGAAAAAATTTATACTTTACCAACCTTATTTATAATATTACTCCAGTCCTTTTATTTATTTAAATTCTAATAATTATTTGCATGCATACATTTTTTTTTACATTTAATGTTTAAAAATTTTCCAAAAGTTTCAACAATGATCCAGAAACTGATAGAACGTTAAGAAAGACATGGCAATTTCGAGATCTACCTGCATCTGCAGGCTATACCGAAAGCTATTTTAATCGCTGAAAGAAGACGTTCAGTAGGAAAATAAAAAAATTGAGCATTTAACTAAAAAAAAGTTATGGTTCGAGATTTCGTGAAACGTTCCCATATATTTGCGTCTGATTACACGAAGTCCGTGCAGATCCTGGACTGCTGATGACACGAGTTCCCGCTCTGCTTGAACTCGCCGGTGCAGCTAGATGAGAGACCACGTGGCTGCTCTGTCATAGTGTGACTGGGGGACGCACCACAACGCCGAAATACCACAACGCCGAACGTACAATAACGCCGAAAACCATAACGCCGAATGCCAAATTGACCACAACGCCGACAGCTAGAAAACTGCTGTGTATCTCAACGCCGAAATACATTAACGCCGAAAAATGTAATTGCAGGTCTGCCACAAAGGTTAGGCTAGGTTAGGTAAGGTTAGGTTAGGTAAGGCTAGGTTTGGTTATGTTAGGTTAGGTTAGGTTGTGGTATTTCGGCGTTAAAATACATTTAAGAAACACACACAAATTCATTCAGTTGTTTTTCATTTTGTTCCTGTGGCGCACCCCCCCCCCCCCCCCCCCCCACCCCGCAGCAACATTTTTCGGCGTTACTGTATTTAGGCGTTGTGGTACACAACAGTTTTCTAGCTGTCGGCGTCGCGGTCGATTTGGCATTCGGCGTTATTGTACGTTCGGCGTTGTGGTAGCTACCCGTGTGACTGCAGCCAAGTCGTTCTACCTCGGGACAACTGCAGTCAGTGTGTAAGCTTTCTCCCGGCTTCATAGCGGGACACGCGGCTCTGTGAGTTGTAATGAAAAATCACTTTCGGAAAGGAAGTCGCCACAGGGCATGCAACTCCAGCATCCGGGCCGAGCCATAAGCTGAGGCTGAAGGCGAACAGAAAACGCTTATTGCTTATCCGAAGGCTCTCTAAGGCCGTTCGTCACGGACTTTATCAACGATTTCTCATGTTTTCCTCCGATGGGGCTGTCAAGAGTGAGTACCTATCGGCTTCAACTTTTATGGTTTTTTTTTTTTCTGTAATTTCAATTTTTTTTTGACGTGATGACGTCTTGTAAATCGATGGACGCCGGCTGCAAGCACGAAAAATTGTCACGTTCCGCCTGAGCCGAGCGTGAAAGAACCGGCCAACCACCGTGCGAGAAAATCTTCTATAATATCAAACAGGTTAAGGCGGGCTTTTTCAACTAATTGTTCGTGATTATATTTAAACAAATTATAAGCGTGTGTATAGCTTGTGTTAGAACGACGGGCAAAACATGTTTAGGAATATGATAAATGTAAAAAAAAAAAGGTTGTCTGTAAAGTCGGTTTACGGACGATAATTTTACGTGATAAAGTCATAAGAAAACATTGATGAAAAATTGCATTTTTTTTAATTTTCAAATATTATTTACAGTTTTTGCAAATAAAATTTAAATAATTTCTTTAAATATAATCACGAACAATTAGTTAAAAAGCCCGCCTTAACCTGTTTGATATTATAGAAGATTTTCTCGCACGGTGGTTGGCCGGTTCTTGCACGCTCGGCTCAGGCGGAACGTGACAATTTTTCGTGCGTGCAGCCGGCGTTAATCCATTTATAAGACGTTATCACGTCAAAAAGAAACTGAACAAAAAGGGAGTAATTAACTTCAAAATATATTTTAACTTTTACTTAGACTCAAGTAGATAAGAAAGAATTGAATTACTTCAAATAATAAATTGTATTGTTTCATGTAAAATTAAATGCTATGCTGTATTCATCAAACTCAGCTTATTACTGTATTTCGCTAAACTCTTTTCCTTACTGTCAATATCTAGTTGCAGCTTTCACTGGTTTGTTTCGTTTCCGTGGACGAGAATCCCAGGGTTTACCCGGAGTTTGTTTACCCATTAATAGTCTTAATGCAGAGTCAGGCACCAAACGGCTGCCTCAAGGAGAAACACAACTCCATGCGGCCTAATGGCAGTGGGTGCGCGCAACACAGGCTCAACTACTGTACAGTCCCAGAGAAGAGTGTTGTGGGCAAGGGAAATTTAAAAAAAATTCAGTGTTGCAAAACTGGATATGATTTGAGTGTTGCAAATTACTAAAAAAAAAAAAAAAATTTTAGTTGCAAACTATCAACTAAAAAATCTGAAAATTTACCATTGTTTTGCCATAATATTTCAAATTACACTCAGTACTATTACGCACATTCTGCTATTGATTTGTAGATTTCATAATAACATATTTTGCTATGCAGACGGTACATATAGCTTTAAATACAAGTTATTAAATAAAAAAGGAGTTAATTAAAAACCTTAAAAAAATTATAAAATGTCAAGTGTAATGTTTTGAAAACTATGTTTCTGTAACAACAAACAACTACAAATTCAAAGCATCCATATACAACTCTTTTACATAAAAATAAATATGTGAAATATGGCTTTAAGTTGGGATTTCAATTGTAACATCACATCGGAGGGCTACGAGACCTTTCCAAGGGGGGTAGGGGCTGAGAGGTATATAAACGGCGAAGCCGGCCCGCAAGGAGTGGAATGAAGAGGGGTGTATGACAACTTGGTGAGCGATAGTGGGTGACGAGAAACGGACTTCGTGTGCGAAGACAGGCACATCGGGGACTGAAACATTGTAGTGTTGTATGCGCGGCAGACTAGTGAACGTGTGAGGAAACAGAGGTGCGCGGTAAGAGACGAGCAGTATATAGAGCCACAGTCGAGCCGATTTCCAGTGGAGAATGTAAACTGTGGACTAGATGAAAGAGTGATTAGTTTGTGGACAGCCATTTAAATTGTTGCAGTTAACTTAATAGTGTAAATATTAGATAAGAAATAAAAGTCTTAGTTAATAAATTGGGCTATCCTTGCCGGACCGGTTTTACCCCGTTATATACCTTAAGGCCCCCGCCTACCCGGGCACACACACGGTGCGCAGAGCTTCAGGAAAAACAACGCGATTTGAAAACTACTCAAGATATCACAGTGGGGTCTGTTCACGAAAAGCATTTAAAGAGTTCGCCGAGGGTCGAAAAGTACTTTTGATTTCTGATTAAGTTTTTAAACTGTATTTGTAGAAGAGTTAAAATGGCTAAAAACGCATGTTTTCAGAGTAATTTTTAGGCGTAAAAAAAAACAGTACAGATTTTTGAAAGCACTTAAGGGACTTGCATTACACCTTTATCATCATTTCTCGGCCGTTTAATTTTCCGGTCACCGCTAAAATTTCACAGTTATCCTGTGACGACGAAAATACTGCGCGCCAGTCCAGAGGAGACACCGCGCTAGAAACACCAGCGAGCTTCGCGCTTATCATTCCGCCTCACTAACACACATACACCCCTGACGAGCCGGGCCCCTTAAATAGGTTTTGCTTTCCTTAAAAGTAGGGACCGGAAAAATTCGCGGATTCATTTCGTGGTAGGCTGAAATTCAAACATGTGTATAATTCTGCTGGTTCTACTATTGGATCGCGGTTTAACTGGAGCTCTCTGGGCCAATGAGAGACTATCGACCAAATAAGTTTCGAATCACAAGCTACCCAGTGGAGACGACTCACAATTTAGTAACCAATGAACACGCTAGTTTACTTGAGAAGTGCAGAGGATAATGGAGGCTATCCTAGAGGTCTTTGAATCCGCGAATTTTTCCTGTCCCTACTTAAAAGGAAAGAAGGAGATGGGGCGAGTGATCGTCGATCACCAACACTCCTGCACGGGCACAAAGCCTTCAGGCACGTCTTCAGGCAGAGGGCTAGGAGCGACGCATGACCCAGAGGCCGCGTGGAGGGGACATCTGTCGTCGGCCGGCGACACCCGCGGCATGTACGCCACTTCCCGCTTTCCACGCGACGGCAAACTGGGTATTGAGCGCGAGCGGGTACACCCGGTCCGCCGTCGGCTCGTGTGCTCGCAGGCGCGGGTACACCCGGTCCACCGTGGGCTCGTGTGCTCGCAGGCGCGGGTACACCCGGTCCGCCGTGGGCTCGTGTGCTCGCAGGCGCGGGTACACCCGGTCCGCCGTGGGCTCGTGTGCTCGCAGGCGCGAGTACACCCGGTCCGCCGTGGGCTCGTGTGCTCGCAGGCGCGGGTACACCCGGTCCGCCGTGGGCTCGTGTGCTCGCAGGCGCGAGTACACCCGGTCCGCCGTGGGCTCGTGTGCTCGCAGGCGCGGGTACACCCGGTCCGCCGTGGGCTCGTGTGCTCGCAGGCGCGGGTACACCCGGTCCGCCGTGGGCTCGTGTGCTCGCAGGCGCGGGTACACCCGGTCCGCCGTGGGCTCGTGTGCTCGCAGGCGCGGGTACACCCGGTCCGCCGTGGGCTCGTGTGCTCGCAGGCGCGGGTACACCCGGTCCGCCGTGGGCTCGTGTGCTCGCAGGCGCGGGTACACCCGGTCCGCCGTGGGCTCGTGTGCTCGCAGGCGCGGGTACACCCGGTCCGCCGTGGGCTCGTGTGCTCGCAGGCGCGGGTACACCCGGTCCGCCGTGGGCTCGTGTGCTCGCAGGCGCGGGTACACCCGGTCCGCCGTGGGCTCGTGTGCTCGCAGGCGCGAGTACACCCGGTCCGCCGTGGGCTCGTGTGCTCGCAGGCGCGGGTACACCCGGTCCGCCGTGGGCTCGTGTGCTCGCAGGCGCGGGTACACCCGGTCCGCCGTGGGCTCGTGTGCTCGCAGGCGCGAGTACACCCGGTCCGCCGTGGGCTCGTGTGCTCGCAGGCGCGGGTACACCCAGTCCGCCGTGGGCATGTGTTCTCGCAGTTGTGGGTACACCACATCCGCCGTGCTTCCAGCTCCATTGTATGCGTGACTTAACATGGAGGATGGCATAAGGCTTTCTCAGGCCATCGTACTACTTAGCGTGGGTGTAGATGACCTCGCTGTGGGGAAAATTGTAAAACCGTGACCGTGAAACGTAAACGTCAAATCAATATGTAATAGAAAACTTTCTGTATATTAAGTTTTCTGTTTATTGCGTGCATATGGGCAGTGTACAACATGGAATCAACATATACAGAAATGTGTCAGTTAAAACCAACCCGCACAACTCTAGCCTTCCCCCCCCCCCCCCCCCAAATGCGAATCCTACAAATTGGCGCCTCTGCCCCTTACTGATCTAATCTCCTTAATGCAGTCTACAGCATCCGCCACTTGTGTCTGGATTCAGATTTGCTTTGAAAAATTAAAATAATCAAGCAATTATAAATAGTGGGCGTAAAAGAGAATTCTTATGGCAGCGGATTTATGACGATATAGGACACAATAAAATGTATTGAGTGTATTTTAATAGAGTAATGATTTCCAACAAATATTGCAAATACTATATTTGGATTTAATAAACTAAAGTAAATGCGACAATGTGGAAACAATCCACTTTATAGCAATGAACATAATGGTTCGTCTGAAAAGGCGCTATAAAACCGTTATTTACCAATTTTAATGCTGAAATTGTTACATTTAAATTAAGTACGAAAATATGTGGTCATTTTATTCGTATTATTCAATACTTAGTATTATATTTAATATATATGTGTGTGTGTGTTCAATGCTTATGCAAAAATAGTTTTTTTTTGTTAAAACAAATAAAACATTAATTTCAAACACATCACTTTATTGTATGTGGCAGCTGAGACACAGATATGGCGGCTTTATAACCAGAATAATTTTTGAAATAGTGAGAGGGTTAAACTTCGCTACTGGACATACGTGCAGGACATATCTTTGTGTCTCCATGTGCAGTGTCCCAGGTGTCGGATGTGTTGTCTCCACCTCGGACCGAGATAATAACTGTTCTTTTGTTTCTTTTCGCCCCGCACTTACCTGCGCCTGGGACAAGCGGTGTCAGACGAGGCTTTCTTCAGCGTGAGCCACGCGTCGCCCGAGAGAGAAGCAAGCCAGGGTGTCATAACACTGGAGACGACATCCATCAGCACCGCGACTATGCGTGCGGCGACACACACGTCTGCGCCAAACACTTCACTCTGCAAAACCATCACCGTGCACTTATTCAGCAATTAGCTAATCCATCTATCAAATGCACAATGCCCATTAAAGAATGCCCCACTTATAAGTTTTAACAGTATGAACTGTAAGCGTGTTGGAGTTTTGGACCAATATCTCAATCAATGAGTAACTCAAACCAGGGCCGGTGCAAGGTAAATTTGCGCCCTAGGCGAAAACCCTTAATGCCCCCCCCCCCCCTTTCCGGACACCCCAAAAAAATTTTCCTTGCTTCAAAATGCATCACGTAAGCCTAAGATTTTGTCAACAATCAAATGTAAGCAGGCTTGTGTTTTTTTTTTTTTTACTTTTTTACTTATTACAAATCATAAACAGGTCACCGTGAACTTTAAATAATTACTTATATCAATATGAACATTCCAAACTGTTACAAAAATATCCATTTTCATCTAGTTTCAATAATCGTTAAACATATTATAAGAGCTGTTATGTGTCGTGCTGCGCCGCCCCCAGCTACTTGGCGCCCTAGGCGGTTGCCTAGTTCGCCTGTATGGATGCGCCGGCCCTGACTCAAGCATCATTAGACAAAAGCGCAAGCGCGGGTACTGCTTCGTTGTTTTTCTCGCTTGCAGCGCCACCTACGCCGAAATGGCAACTCCTGGGCGTAAAGCGTTTTGTGTTCTGCAATTTCCCAAGAGTGAATCTGTAATTTCAGTATTCCAGTGAGTTACGTCTAAAGTTAAACCGTCCAAGTACATTAAGTACATTACCGTTAGGTTTGGTCTGTAATGGTGGAGACGACAAGAGCTCTTTTTCGCTGGCCTCCACGTTCACCTGACATAACGCCATGAGATTTTTTTTCCCCCTTCAATGCTTTGTAAAATATTTTGGGTCTTCGTTCCGCCGCTACCTTATGACTTGCCAGAGTTGAGACACAGATTTGAAGAGGATACTCGCATACAGTTGAAACTGGGACATTATTTTTTTGGACATTCTGTAGTTTAGAAAGAACATAGATCTTACAAGAAGTTAATATTTAAAAAAAAAATTAACTACCAGAATTCATATTTATGTTAAGAACTGTACAAAAGGTCGACATTTTATTTTAATTTGACAATGTAAAAATGGTAGGTGTGCTTGAATTCTTTGACTGCCGCCCAATGTCTGTATATAATCAGATAAGAGCAACCAGGAGACGATACACAGGCCTGGCGAGTGAGCAGCGCTGAAGCCACTGACAAGCCACGCCCTCTGGCCAGCGAGTGCTCTAGCAAGCACTGAGAGCACTGAGCACGGCGGCGAGTGTGCTCTGTGCTCTAGCGGACACAAGCGGCGCCTCGCTTCAGAGCATGGTCACACTGAGCTGCTTGTCTAGTTCCAGTGAACACGCTTAGGCAGCCATGTTTGAAAACATTCACGTCAGTGTCGGGTCACTATGGGAATATACTTTTACACCTTCGATCGATCGCTGTGTTTGTAAATGTGTCACAGTTTTGTGTGCTCATGACATTATTTCTGTTTATGGCTAATCTTTTTTTTTTTTTTGGCAAAATGACTCAATTTGTGAAATAGATAATACAATTTATACTATTCAGATCAAAAAGTAATGATGTACACGTTATTTTACACTAGCCTGTACACTTGTACACTTGCACACTCGCCTGTACACTTCACACTCGTACACGTGTTTCAAATATTTGTGTATTCTGCACACTTTGTATCCCTATAACTTTGAAGTTTCGCTTCCGCAGCCGCGGGCAGCCACGCGCCCATTACTTTTTAAATAAATGTACTTACTGTGATATTTCTATAAAAAAAATATTTTTACTTAATTATTAATTATCCAACGATGTCAGTAACACTTCAGCATGAGTGTGCGTATATTTGTTTTGCTTGTGCGAGTGCAACCTCTCTAATATTACTTTCGTTACAACGACATGAAATACGAATTATGAAACAGCGAGATAAGGCCGTGCCACAAACATAGACCCACCAGTGTGACGTCACCCGGAAGGACAGCGATAGCGAAAGAAGTAAGAATGTGCAATTTCCTGTTTGAGCTTGTTCGAAAAACTCGTATTTCTACATGTCGGTTACGTAACCGGTTCGCCGACACCTGTCTGTACGACTCTCGTTTGTCTCCGGATGTTTTCTTGGCGAAGCAAATATACGTTGAAACTTACCAATGTGACAGGAACAACTCGTGAACGTTAGGCACACCGCGTGACAGGAGTGTTGACAGTGTTGCCACCATACAAGTCATACAGGGTAATCTGCCGGGATACTAAACTGTTATTATATAATAAATTTTTTTGACATGACGTCTAATAAATCGATGAACGCAGGCTGCACGGACGAAAAAGAATGACTCATTGTCCCGTTATGCACATAGTCCCGTTACGCTTTGTCCCCTTTCCGCTCATTGTACGCTTGCGCCGCATATATCTCTCTTCCACTCGATTGGAACAACCATCGATTTGACTTTTTCGAGGCACATTAAACTTGAAATACTGCCATTCGTTTCCTACTTTTCCTATCATCGTCCTATCCTTAACAGAATAACACAGATTGGAAGAAGTTAAATGGGAAACATGTATAAAAGTTATATAGTTAAAATAATCTCTTCGTTAAAGTAATAAACATATTTATTTGAATTAATGAGTGCAAATAAAAGTAAATTTATCAATTAAATTGTAGATTTAATTTCACTCCTTCTTTGCATCCATACAAAATAGTGATAAATCAATAAAAATGATTCAATTTTATTCATAAAAGTATGCAATCATTTCATCAATGTTTTGTTATGACGTTGACACGTTAAACTATCGTCCGTAAACCGACTTTACAGACAACCAATTTTTTTTTAATACACTGGTTCAAATTATAACTTTTTCTATTTTGTAATCCACCCTCCGCGAAAAAAAAAAAAAAAAAAAAAAAAAAAATCCTTGACCTGCCTCTGGAACGTGGTAGGGAACCGAAACTACGTGAGTTGTTGTAGGCTTTCCCCCTTGCAACACAGAAAATGAGGATCTAGGGATCCTGTACGATGTTGCTGCGTGTAATGTCATCTCTCGGGAACTTGAAGAACTAAGAGTGAGATCTTCTTCCTTCTTCAAGAGTCACACGAACGCTATCTTTATTGCGGCAAGCAACTCATAGTTGTAAATAAATAAAAACATTTCCTAAAAAATACTTGCACAATTTCTGAGTATGCTAAAATCTTACCGTTAAAAATTATGCGATATATTCCAAACTTTTTTACTGAATAAAAATACAGCTTAAAATATTTATTTCTAACATAACTGTTTAAGAATGAGATTTTTTGAGTAGTTTTGCGTACCCACTGAGGAGAAGTTAGCTTCGAAGCCCAGCCTACGCGTAGGCCATTTTTTTTAGTATAGACTAACTATCAGATTATAAAACTTCTGTTTCAGAGTGTTCGAAGATATATTTTAACTTGATGAAATCACACTTACCTCCTTTTTCTTCCATGAGGTAGACGATCAAAAAATTATTCTTAAACTCGCACCTAAATTTTTTAAACATAGTTTATGCCATGTTTACACTGAAACTTTAATTTACCCTGGTTAGAAATATTCTTAGAATTATTAAATATTTTTACATTGTTACAAATACCTCCCATTAGTTAAAGATATTTGATACAATCACATCTTTATTTGAAATATAAAATGCAGATATCAAATTTATTACACAACACATTAGTTGACTTAGTTTACTAAGAATCACCCAAACAAAATCCCCAAATTTTTTACCCCTCACCCCTTTTCCCACAGGGATGCCAATGTAAAAATTAAGAACTGATATCCGTTAACCAAACAAAAACCCAACCATTTTCTTTCTTTTAACCGCATACGCGAACTTCAAAACAATTATAATATACAATTATATTGAGTTAAAATTAATTTTGCCAATAAATATTTAGTATAATCCATAAAGTTTTTTTTGTTTGTTTTAATAGTTTTAGCCACAACTTAGGTGGTGATATTTCGGAAAACGTTTAATAAGAGAAGGCAAGCTAAGACATGTTTATTTAACATTTCCTATTCTTAAATTAAATTTAATATTATCAGAATACATTTTTTTAAATGTTAAAACACTATTTTCAAAATTTTACCTTTTAAAAAGGTGAACTTCGGCATGTTGTAAAAAAAGATTTGGTAGATTTCGCATGTCTGTAAATAATACCACATAACTTGCATACCACTTCGGAGAGAGATACGACATTTTGAATTTAAAAAATCAACTAACTGCCTTTCCACCCCCCCTTTACGTCGAATATAGACAAATGGTAAAGGTAAAAATAATAATACATCATAACTGTTACCTTAATCTTGCTTAGTTTTTTTACCTTCATTTTAATTTGCTTGAATATATGATTTACTACTATAAAAACTAACGTTGCCCCGTTTCACTATTTTTAGGGTAATATATCTATTAAAAAGTGAAAGAACTCTACACACAATTAATTATTTACGTTATTTAAGCTAAGTTTCTTACATCCAGCTTTGCTATGGAGCTATGAAATTTTTATGATTTTTACTCCCTTTTCCCACCCTTAAAAGACGAAATCAGGAAAACAAACGATTAAAAAAATGCAATTTGTAAATCTGTGTGTCTGTTGTTCAGTCTTATTTTCGATCTCTTAGATTTTGTAAATTTGGAAATATGCATTTTTTTTCTTTACTTCTAACGTTACCCATTTACACCCCTTTGGGGCTGCACTTACAATTAAGTAAAATAATAATGTTCAGTTTATAATTTTTACTATTTAATTTTCATAAAACGTAATTTGTTTCGGAGATTTTTTTTTAAATAGATGAAAACTTACTACTTTACACCCCATTAAAAGACTAATCTTTATAAACGCAAAAAATAAGCAATACGATGTAAACTTAAATAATTATGTTCGGGGAATGCTTCGATCCTTTTTATTTCTTACAAGTAAAGATTGCTGATTAGCTACACTCACTGTAGAACCAGTGGACAATTAATTCCCAAAGAATATTATTATAACGAATTTCCCAAGAAATTAAATTCTATATAACCCAATAATTAAAATTCAATTTTTACACACTTTTATTTTTCAAGCTATGGCCACACCCCAATATATTTTTTAAAACGCAGGTTTTCGGCTTAATTAATATATTTAAAAAGTAACACCCCACCAAAACTAAATCTTATAGCATCAAACCTGGAGGTTGTGGATCAAATGGTTGAAATAAATAAACCAAACTGTAAAATGTGTTTATTAATCCATGACGCGAGAATCAAAAAGGAGAATGGAGATATGGCAGTATCGGTTACAGACACTTTTTTTTTATAGTATTTAAAGGAAAATGTATGTAAGTTGTGATCAGCAAGAAGAGACTTGAGCACCTCAATTACACCCTCCCTTTTTTTTACTGCATCCACCGCTGAGTAATAGACATACTTATTGAGAAATAGTAGCATTTCACAGTTATTGATGGTCGGGGAACTGCCACGAATCAGCTTCAAGCAGATGGATAAACATTGGACTCGGAGGATAATTTATGCAGGGCAGTCATCTGCATAACCACGCCAACAGTAACTGGGGTATGACCTCCGGATAAGGTGATAACCCTTCTGCAACCCCAGTGAACAATTCAAACAGTCAGAGAAACCACTTCCTAACAGAATGAGATGCCGTGGTTCGATGGTAGCGTACCGCTCAGCACAGAGCCTCGTAGCAGGCAAATGGGGAACTATAGACATACTGACTGAGCACCTAGTCTACTAATATTATAAATGCGAAAGTGTGTTTGTCCTTTTACGAAGCAACGGAACGACATGATTTTTTTTTTTTTTTTTTTTGCAATCACGAAATTCCATCGCTAACGAAGTGAAACAATGGTAAATTCTGTTTTAAAACAGAAAATCACAGACGGTGGGTCATAGATACACAAACAATGAGTTTGCGTCATTCCTCTATGTCCGCCACACTGTCATACAGTAAGGTATAGCAACTTCCCTTCCTTCTCCTTCTTGAAACCCATCAGCTTATTGAAGCTCGCGGCTGCTAGCGAACTATAGGTGCTAATAACAGTTTAGCTTAGAACGTCGTCAATAGATGGCGTTGCCTTGAATTTATAACGCGCTATCGTTATGGTGCGGCCGTCACGTCTTGCCTGGGGGTTACCTGCCTTACCATTAAATGAAGCTGAAGATTGGCGTTCTGGTTTTGCTTATTAGTAGCCTTGATGCACCGAGATTGTGCAATCAATGGGACTTTAAAATAAAAATTTTCCCGTGTATGTTCTGCAGACTTGAAACTCGGTAGTGATGTTCCATATATTTTGATGTGTTTAGCCCGAGCAATTGCCGGGTGCTTCAGCTGGTGTTTTATAAACATCGATTATCGTAATGACACTGCTGTGTTTTTCTACGAACTGAACGCGTCAACGAACACCACTCAGGTACGTGTAAGCCATCGCAGAAAAACTACAATTAACTATAAACAGTTGCAAATCACAGTGTATTTGCGGACGTTCCAAGGAAGAATTCACATACAAAAAACTATGAGTTCTTCGTAGTTTTAGATAACCGGATCTTCTTAAAAACGATGCCTTGTATTAACTTCCGAGTTCTTTTTTTTCGGTATAAAGAGGGTAAAAGCATACGTGAAAGAAATAAATGAGGTTTTTTTTTTTCGCAAGTCTCAACCAGTTTTTTTTTTTAACGTTTTTCTAATAAACCAATATTATCCTTGTTGGGTTTATGTTAGCTATTAATCGTAAATTTACAAAGATAATGATACATTCATGAAGACCACTGGGAAATTTGTAAAAAGCATCCTGCGTAAATTTAAGGTTTCAATATTTAACAGCGTATCGCGAGCAGACAGCTCTTAAAAAATAATTCAAAATGCACGGTCTACTTCAAGCCGCGTCCAAAGAGATTTTTCAACCTCCTTGGCGCGCCCCGGTGATGCGTATTTCCTTTCCCCTGCTTCCCCTCCCGACACCCTGGACCTAACACTCCTCACTCTGTGCTAGCAGCTCTCGAGGGCGTGTGAACCTTGTAATAGCGCCTCGGATAGGGTTACGAAATTGCCCGCCTCATCAGTCCAGACACTTTGCCCGCCACAACCTGGAATTACGTCACACCAACTACCACCCTTCGTCATTCTTTAAGGTCACTGATGGCTGGTGGTTATCATAACCACACGCCCTAGTGGGGAGCCAGTGATCTCAAGGCCGCAGGCAGAGTCTGAGAGTGAGGGTCCACTCGTGCCGCAGTCCTGAAGATTCTCACATGAACAACAGTCTACTGTCTTCAGAGTGAGTCTGAATTCGACCGACTGATGATGGTTCATCACGACAAATTAAACTGAAAACACTATGTGACTTGTGGACTAAACTCTAAAGTGCTTCTTCCCAAGGCTGCTAAACGTCTTAGAAGTAATAGAAATAGCATTTAAGATGAAACACTGGGCGATTGAATAAAGTTTAATCAAATTAATTTCTACAACCATCGCGAATTTTGTCATAGTCGCAATTTTTTTTTCATTATTATTTTGTGAAAGTTAGTCAGCAATGTAATTTGACTATAATAAATATTAAATAATGTGACATTTTAGTGGTACATCACAGCTGTGTGTGTTAGGAGCGAAAACTATTTACAATAAAGTTTAATTATCAATATTTGAAGTTAAAAACTGTTACAGCAGTTATTATATCCATGGTTTTATGTTTCTATGGCAAAACACAGGTACTACAACATTGACGACACAAATTTATTTTACTCCGTGTTTAATTGAAATAATTATTGAACAGATCACAGATAGTTTTACATGCTTGAAACAAAAAATAAATATATCTGAAAAAGGAATATTTATAAATCATAAAAACAAAAAAGAAAGAAAATAGTTTATTTAATGCACGCATTAAATATTCAGTGGGTGGTTGCACTTGACGTCAGCGAATTGTACGGTGGCTCACAAGTTAGTGTCGCAGATCATTACGGAACACACTCCGTGTGTTGGTTCGTCATTACGGAATGCGTTACATGTTTTCGGTGGAGCGTCTACGCTCGTGTCAGTCCCCACGTGACTTCAGGTGCATGCTGGGACACGTGTTCCCTGTAGCATTTAGCTAGCATATACGTAGCATACCTGCCATTAATTGTAAACGCAACGCCCATAAAACAAAATTACTGCGGCCACTATTATTCCACGGATTCTCTTCGTTTAGAACTAGACTTAACCGTTATCTACATAAGTAGTGAAGTAGCTTGTCTTCTGGGTTGTAGCGGTGTCCTTGGCGGATTAATTCACCCACGTTTCGGTCGACATTGCTGTCGCCATCATCAGGGAGCAGATGCCTACTGAGGTTCTTACCAGTTCTCTCCTGCCTTATCTATAGAGACCTGAAAAATTCGCGGATTCATTTCGTGTTAGGCTGAAATTCAAACATGTGTAAAATTCTGCTGGTTCTGCTATTGGCTCGCGGTTTAACTGGGTCTCTCTGGGCCAATGAGAGACTATCGACCAAAGAAGCGTCGAATCACAAGCTACCCAGTGGAGACGCCTCACAATTTAGTACCCAATGAACATGCGTGTTTGCTTGAGATGTGCAGAGGATAATGGAGGCTATCCTAGAGGTCATTGAATTCGCGAATTTTTCCGGTCCCTACGGCTATCTACATAATTAGGAATTTTAATGTGTTCACTGGCTTTTTATCCTTCGGACTGACTTTCACGTGATTGGACAACAATACTTCAACACGGGCTCATAGCGGTTCCCAAAAGTTGTTCCGCGGGACGCTGGGATCACGTGGCAGGGTCACATGTGCTCCGTGAGTAAGGTCGAATGTCACATGAAGCAGGCAACAATATTGTCCAATAACTTTCTTTTGTAGGAGTTGGGGTTCCGCCAAAAGAAAAGTCGATCATAGTTCATAGGGTTCCCTGGCCGAAAAAAAAAATCGGGAGCCGCTGTTCTAGAGAAATATGGCAAATACAGGAGTTTTTTCTTTTCTTTTCAAGAGGTGGACGGATTTGAAGGAAAAAAAGAATAGGCAACAATTTAAAATTTAAACACGCGTATTACAAAATAAAATAAAAACTTGCACTACTATTGACACACTTAACACACAGACATATGGTTCTACGTAGGTGACTTGGGTTCTCACGCAGTTCAAACTGCAGGTGTTGTCACAGCTCACCTCGCCTAACATAACATAACATTCTACCTTCACTGATATTCTGCAATATATATCCCAATATATTTCACACACACGTCTGCCACTGGTCCTATCATTGTCGAAAAACAGCTGTTTGTATATATGTATATTGTGTGTGTCCATATATATATATATATATATATATATATATATATATATATATATATATATATATACACACACACACACACACACACATACACTACACTTCAAGTCTGCTTTGCTACCAAACTAATTTCCAACGAAATCTTCCTGATAGTAATAAATAGTAATGAATCACTTCTGCAGACTATAGTGCGCCATAAAGATACGTGTTATATGTCCAACAAGAAAGCCGCGAATAAGCCGCGCGGAGAGATAGCGGTTGCGCAAGTAGGACCACCTGTGCAGCAGTAATATCGCCGCACACAAGGGCTTATCTTATCTAACCCTGCCGGCTGTGTGAGGTGACTGGATATTGCTGTCGTGAAATGGGCGCGCCAGCTATACAAAAATGCGCGAAACCACATAAAACCCAAGTCTCCAAGGCACTGTAAATATGTCAGCAACAACCACGTATATGTAATGTAACTTCCATGTATTTATTAATATACTCTATACATGTAAATAATTAAGTGTAAATGTGAATAATGCAAAAATGAGATTGAGCTAAGTTCCAAAAAACAGTAACGAAGGTTTTTTAAATTTTCCTTCAATGTAAAACTGCAAACAAAGTGATTGTAAATAATGTACCCAAAAATGTATCATTGAAAAACTAGATAAAAAAACACTGAGTGCTGGCATTTCCACTAAAATTGTGACTGTACCAAATGTAAAAATGACCAATAAAAACCTATTGAATTGAATTGAAGGCATGCGCTATGGAATAGAACAAGAAAAATTTAGAACAAAATATTATTTTTTACATACACTATGTTTTACAGGAATTAAATACAACACTTACAAAACCTAACTAGCGTGTGAGTGATAATACTGTCTACGTGAGGTACTATACACATACCATTACATTATAAATTATACTAATCATTTTAGATACTAAATGCTTGAAAAATTTAATTAATTGGTATCCAAAACAATAAAATCACTATTAAAGAAAGAATCAATCTACATAAGCTACCAGAGAAAAGAACACCCTACATTTAAATATTAGGGAAATCGCACTATCGGTTTAATTATCCCCATAGGCTATACTGATTCGTAGTTGATTTGAGAGTTAGTTTTGGTTTTAGTTTTTCAGGAAAAATAACTACTGTTTTTGAAAGTAGTGATTTGACAGCAACGATTGTCAAAATTTTCTCACATCCGTGGTCGTTACATTGTCTCTCCAGAAGCCTCGTTACCGTTCCAGGCGCTTTTTGGGTTCCAGGTTTTCTGCTCAGTCCAGGCTTTTGAAACTAAATGCGTAGAAACTGGGAGTGCATGACTAAGTTGTACGCGGTTACCCGTCTGTGAAGGCAATGAGTTGCCATGATGCGTTTGGTTAACTTTATTCACGGTTTCTTTATTCATGCGTGCCTGACTTTTTACAGATGGGAAGTAACAACTGGCGTATATTTACGGGAAAAAAAAAAAACTTTGCAAAAATCATAACATCGCAAATGGTAGCCCCAGAAATTGAGGGGCCCTGATGTTTTGAAGATGTGTCTCGCCATATCCACCAGATAAAAGGCGGGAGATTTGAAAGAAAAAAACTCTATTTAGCAAACGTATTTAAGTCAACCAGGACCTCAAATTTCAACGACGGTTTTGCTAAATTATTTGTAAGTTAAGAACACAAAAATAAAAAAAACAATAACGTTCAGTTCAGCGTTGATAAATCCTATTAAATTACGTTTACTTTATATAACGAACAGTATTCTACAGTTTAAACACATACATGCTGTATCAACAGGGCGTTAGTGAAGAAGGCGCGCGGCATTGGGTGATGTCCCGGTTTGTCCCGCCCTGGAGCAGCCTCTAACACACAATACCGTTGTAGCGAAAAATATACCTCTTCTAATTTTGTCTAAAACAAAGTTAATGACTAGGGACTGGAAAAATTCGCAGGTTCAGTGACCTCTAGAATAGATTCCACGATACTCTACGTACTTGTGCAGATTACACCTGCTGATTGGCTCTTAATCCATGACGCCTGTCAAATGGAATTGCTTGCGAAACGCTGTTTCTCTTTTGTTGAGGATTTTCCATTGGCTTAGAGTCATTCAGGTTAACTGTGGCCCAATCACTGAAGCACTGTTGAACTAGTTTTGGATTCTAGTCTATCGCGAAATGAATCCGCAATTTTTTCCGGTGTCCAGTTGCGTACGGGACGTAGAAACGCGATATGTTTCAAGGTTTCCTGGTGGTTATTTATATCTAGAGACCTGGAAAATTCGCGGGTTCATTTCGCGATAGGCTGGAATCCAAATACATTTGCCGTTTTTGCTGCTTCCGTGATCGGGCCACAGTTTATCTGAATGACTCTGGACCAATGAAAAACTTCCGACAAAAGAAGTATCGAATCACAAGCTTCCCAGTTGACACGTGTCACGAGTCAGTAGCCAATCAGCAGGGGCGTAGCCAGGGGGGGGGGGGGGGTTTAGCAACTAATCTTTAAATAATTTCTTATTCATCACTCAAACAAATTTCATATTAAAATTAAAAAAAAATTTACCATTACAATATTTAAATTTAAGAACCGAAAACTGCTAAAATAGCACTATTTTACACCTTAAATTCCAAATTTTTCCGGGGGGGGGGGGGGGGCTATGCTTCTTAACACCCCCCATACACCAATCCTGGCTACGCCACTGCCAGTCAGCAGGTGTAATCAGCACAAGTACAAAGAGGATCGTGGAGTCTATCCTAGAGTTCATTGAAAACGCGAATTTTTCCGGTCCCTAAGTAAAACCAGCCTAGAGGCGTCTGAAGACCAAGGTTCGGTGAAACAAGGCGAGGGATGTATTCGCCATGAAGCGGAGCCTGAACGCGCGGGAAGGTGTAGCGTGGCAGGCGGCGGTAGGGTCGCGGCGTGGTGCCTGGGTCCGTGTATGCGCTAACAGTTCCGGCGCGAGGGATATGCTTATCTGAGCAGTAAGCCGGAGAGGAGATAAGCAGTTTCCGGCCCCTCTGTTCCGGTGGTGCTGAGTCGTGGAACACTTCACACGTACGATTTTACAACCCGCGTCGTATACCTAGAGACCGGAAAAATTCGCGGATTCCTTTCGAGACAGGCTGGAACCCAAAATCGTTTAGCTTAATGCTGCGTCAGTGATTGGACCGCAATTTACCTGGAGGACTCTGAGCCAATGGCAAACACTCAACAAAAGAAGTATCGAATCATAAGAATCGCAGTGAACAGGTGTCCCGAGTCGGTAGCCAATGACCAGGTGATAGTTGCCCGAGTACATAGAGAATCGTGGAGTCTATCCTAGTTGTCATTGAAATCGCGAATTTTTCCAGTCCCTACGTATACCTGCTCCTGTTCATCGCGAGCTCTGCTTCATCACTAGGGGCAGGCATTATTCGCGAATAAATCTGGACGCCTATTAGACTGCAACAAGTTATACCCGCACCCACGGGTTTCTTCCTTGTGATTGGCGGCCGTCTGCGAGAAACGTCGTTGCCTTATTTGACCGAGCCACTCAGGACGCGTTTGAATCCGAACTGAATCACTGTGATTGGTGTGCTATAAGTATACGTATACCTGAAAGAACCTCATACCAATCAAGAAACACAGACGATGCTAACGTATTTTAACTTTCAGCTGGTCTCGGAATCTTTTCGCGAAATATGCATGCCCCTACTTTATCACATGTGTTACAGTCGTGACTGTCAGAAATGCGTGTACGCGGTGTTACTGAATAGAAAAAAAGACACGGTGGTTTTAATGTCTTAATTATAATTTTGTTTTGTGATAATTATGGCCGCTAGACTGCAATAAGTAGGGACCGGAAAAATTCGCGTATTCAATGACCTCTCGGATAGCCTCCATTATCCTCTGCACATCTCAAGTAAACACGCGTGTTCATTGGGTACTAAATTGTTAGGCGTCTCCACGGGGTAGCTTGTGATTCGACGCTTCGTTGGTCGATAGTCTCTCATTGGCCCAGAGAGCTCCAGTTAAACCGCGAGCCAATAGCAGAACCAGCATAATTATACACATGTTTGAATTTCAGCCTATCACGAAATGAATCCGCGAATTTTTCCGGTCTCTACTAACTGTGGACACCCTCTGTGTGGCCGGCCCGAAGACTAATCAAGCAGCAGCCCGGCTGGACCCTGAGGGGGGTGGCTGAGGGTGAGGGAGGGGTCAGGCGGCGCCCGCGTGGCCGACGCCCAAGTGACAACCCCCCCCCCCCCGGCGGGGCGCCCACGCACTTCGACCGCCGAGACCCGGTCAGCAGCGCTGAGTCACTGGCCGGGAGTTTACAGTCAGTGCTTTTATAAGTATTTTAGTGGTCTAGTACATTTACGCCATATCTAGTACTTTTTCTTTAATATAATAATATTACGGTAAATCCAATATGTTTTATTATTAAGCGTAGTTATTTTTGAAAACTATGGAATGTGTGTGTGGTGTGATATTTAAGTTGGAGCATTGTAATGTCATAATAACTTCCTAAATTGTTAAAACCATAAAAAAATATATAATTTAGTACTTTTTTTTTCAAATCTAGTACTTTTTTCTCGCCTAAGTTGGTACGAAATATTTTTTTCCTTGTGGCCACCCTGGGGGGACAGTCTTCAGGAGCCAGGCGAGACTGCACATGCGCGCGGCAAACCCCCGGCAAATCCCGTGGTCCGTCAAGTAATACGTAGTAATACGTAGCGGGAACCACACGTAACTTAGAAACATACATCTTAGAACAGTCGTAACTTAGAAAGCTCGAAAAAAAATCCACGTAACTTAGAACTGTCATAAGTTAGAAATGGCATAACTTAGAAACACGTAACTTAAAAACACGCAACGCAGAACCACAAAACTTAGAAACGTCGTAAAGTAGAAAGTCATAACTTAGAACTATCACAACATAGAAACACACAACTTAGAACGGTCGTAACTTAGAAACACGTAACTTAGAAACACGCAACGCAGAACCACAAAACCTAGAAACGTCGTAACGTAGAAAGTCATAACTTAGAACTATCACAACTTAGAAACACACAACTTAGAACTGTCATAACTTAGAAATACACAACTTAGAACAGGCATAACTTATAGGCTTCTATCTTGTGTGTTTCTAAGTTATGTGTTTCTAAGTTGTGTGTTTCTAAGTTGTGACAGCACCCCATACGTAGCCACTGAGTAGGAACTGGTATAGACTCCAGTATGGTACACCACTCCCAGCGGTTCCTCCTCTGTAACAGCCAACCGCCTGCAAGAGAAGCCTGACCAATCACGAACAAAAGTCTGTGCTAACATTGTGTTTTGACACACAGCTGGTCCCAAAAATTTCACGCGAAAAAAAAAAAAACATGTGTCTAACCAAAAACACCATTTGAACACAATATTATTTCCTGGTCTCCATACGAAATCATAGTTTTTTTTTTTCCTTGCATCGTATTTTCTGCTTAGCGTCGCTTTGACCTTCACGCCTCCGCCTTTACAAGGCACCATCCTTCCGATGGAATATGCCGGTGAAGCCTTGTTTCTCGTGGAATGGGCCGGTAGAGCCTTGTTTGATCCCAACGGGCCATCTCGAAGCCACAGGTGCGGCACATTGCTCCCGACGCCCGTGGTTTTATCAGCGAATTGCTGTCACTGCCGACCTCACTGACAATGGGACGACAATCAAAAAGGAAAGAAAATTCTCATAAAAAAGTTGTTTAGTGTACTGCATGCTGCGCCGAGTGGTTTGCAGACTGTTCGTGCCCCAATGTTAGTTCCCGAAACTTCGCAACTGTTTTTTTTTACGTGACGTCTAATAAATCTATGAACACCGGCTGAACGCACGAAAAAGTGTCCCGTTACGCACATTGTCCGTTACTCTGTGTCCCGTTACGCTCATTGTAGACTTGCGCCGCATCTATCTCTCTTCCACTCGATTGGAACAACCATCGTTTTGACTTTTTCGAGACACATTAAACTTGAAACACTCCCATTCGTTTACTACTTTTCCTATCATCGTCCTATCCTTAACAGAATAACACAGATTGGAAGAAGTTAAATAGCAAACATGTATAAAAGTTATGGTTAAAATAATCTCTTCGTTAAAGTAATAAACATATTTGAATTAATGAGTGCAAATAAAAGTGCATTAATCAATTAAAAATGTATATTTCATTTCACTCCTTCTTTGTATCCATACAAAATATTGATAATTCAATAAAATGATTCAATTTTATTCATAAAAGTATGCAATCATTTCATCAATGTTTTGTTATGACGTTGTCACGTTAAACTATCGTCCGTAAACCGACTTTACAGACAACCAATTTTTTTTTCTGTAGGAAGCCTACTGGGTAAGCCTGTGCTGTTCCGAATATCTGTTTACTTGAAGGCTGGGTTCGTCTCTTGAGGTCGCTGTGTTGCGTTGTCAAAATTATTCGTTTAGTATGATCATCGTGTTCGTTTGTTTGTCCGTGTGTTTTTCAAGGTTGGATTTTTTTGCCTGTATTAACTGTTCCGTTATTTTTGCAACTGTCTTGTCGTCCCACTGCGTTCGTGTGTGCTGCAAATTATATATATATATATATATATATATATATATATATATATATATATATAATCTGTAACTTTATTCCTTCCACGGAATTCTCTGTGCTGTAATATTTTACAACAGTTGAATTTTGCTTGTCTTCCTTGTGTCTTTTGAGGTCCATGAATTTTTTCAAGCCAAAATAAATTGTTTTACACGTTACGTGGAAAATTCCCATATGCGGCTTTTTTTTTCTCTCTCTCACGGGAACCTATTTTTTTTTTTTATAAGTTCTAAACGCCCAGGTGCTCGTGTTGATAGTTTGTGGAATAGCGCGAGATAAGGAAGACTTGACTGATAACGCAGACCTAAACAAACACCGAACTCTAAGAAATACTGCTTCCATCAGCCACACCTGCTAGCGCCGAGCTGCGAGCACGTGTGTTGCGGGTGATTGTGAACACGTCAGTGAAGTGGATCAAGTATTAGAACATTATACCAAAAATAAAATTAGCGCATTTGAAAATCACACCTCGGATAAAAAAGAATAAACATATTTAGTTTTCAGGTTTATTTTTTAAATAAAAAAAATCCTATAACTAGGGGCATGCACATTTCGCGAAAAGATTTTAAGAGTAGCTGAAAGTTTAAACACTGTAGCATCGTCTGTGTTTCGTAATTGGGTGAGTTTCTTTCAGGTGCACGTTCAGTGTTCCAACACCAATCAGAGTAATTCAGTGCGAAAGCAAACATGTGCTGAGTGGCTCGGTGAAATAAGGCAACGACTTATCTCGCAGACGGCCGCCAATTACAAGGAAGAAACCGCTGCTGCGGGTATACCTTGCAATATTTTATTAAGTGATTTCGTTTTTTTTGTTTGTGGGTGACAACGTACATGTAGGTATAAATTTAAAGTGATATTATTTATATTTAGGCCTATTAAGTGATGCCAATGTTATAAATTATTTGTAGCTAAATTTAGTTTTTCCTGTATATTTCAGTAAATAGGTATGAAATTCAGTGGCTTTGGCATAGGTATAATCATCAATTATCATGCGGGTAGAACTATAATGGTTTCGGGGATTCTTACATCAGGCCACTGTATTCGAATCTTAAAGTTCTTTCTCAGTTACGAAATATTTTTTTTTCTAGTAGCGCGGGGACTTCGTAAATACTTTGAAACTTTTTTTTTTGCATTTTTTGGCGTAAGTAATTTATCAAACAGCGGATTTTGCTTGTGGCGGTTCTCAGTCATCAGAGAAGGTTACGTACGCCCTTCTAGTTTCATGAGCTGAGGAATTTTAAGACCGATAATCTCATTTACTGCTAAAACATGGAGTGTGTAGAACAGTTATTTTTTTAAGAAAGCTAAATTAAATACTTTAGTTCTTCCTCCTAGTGAAGGTAACATATTAGCGCAGCTGAGTGCAGTCGCAGGAGGGCTCTGGGTTCGAGTCCCGGTTAGGGCATGGTGTCAGCATCGTCCAACTGGGTCAATCGTCTGTCCAAGCAATCGGAACTGTCAAAAACAATTTTGAAATTGAGAATAGATATACAAACATGTATTTTAAAAAAAAAACTGTATTTCTGTGTCCGCGACGGATCATAGCGTTGCCCTATCGCCTCCACAATGTCGAGTAGTTAAGCCCAGTGATACCATCCCTCGTGGAGATGACTGCATCCCAACCAGCATCTAGGTCGATCACCCCATTCTCATCGCATACATCCTCAATAACAGCATCACCATCATCATAACTTTCATCATTTCCGTCATCATCATCACCATAATCATCAGATCAACATCATCATCTACATCATCATCATTAACATCATCACCAAAGTTCCCAGCATACACATCATTAGGGACCGGAAAAATTCGCGGGTTCAATGACTTGCAGGATGAACTCCATAGTTCTACATACACTCGGTCAAATGCCACCCACTCATTGGCTGCTGTTTTTGTGAGACGTCCCAACGTAGCAGCCTGTGATTCGATGAAGCTTTGGTCGGGTGTTTCTCATTGGCCCAGAGTCATCCAGGTGAGTTGTGAGCCAATAGCAGAGGCAGCACTGAGGTATAACTATGTATTTGTATTTTAGCCTATCGCGAAATGAATTCGTGAATTTTCCCAGTCTCTACTCATCATCACCATCGTCTATATTATCACCATCGTCATTTACATCCCCATCACTATAAACATCATCCAAACCATCAGTCTGGAGTCTGCGAGCGGGATGGTGGGGGGGGGGGGGTTTGCAGAGCCCAGGAGTCCGGGGAGAGACTGAATCAATTAGCGACAAACGGCCGGCTGGCGCCGAGTTCCTACTTCGCAGTTCGACTCAGCCGAGTTCCCATGGCGAGCTCCGGAAACACTTGGTTACCGACGAGGTGCTCATTGATGACGTCACTTCCCCTCCCCCTCCCTGACCCGGGACAGAGCCGTCACCAGTGGCTTCAGTGTTCTTCGTGCATACTTGCTGCGGTGTCGGGAATTGTTGCAAGACGGCATGCTGTGACGGTGAAGTCACTTCCCACCTCACCAACGCCAGACTGCAACACCCAAAACTTTGCGAAAATAGTGTTTGAACACTCCACAATGCAACAATACTCTTGTCATTGTCTCGGGTGTCCAGCCAACAAGGCTCGGAACATCAGCTGGACATGGAGTGGCTTCACATGGTCACCCCCTGTACATGGATTGGCTTCACATTGTCACCGCCTGGACATGAATTGGCTTCACATGGTCACACCCTGGTCATGGAGTGGATTCACATGGTCACCCTCTGGACATGGATTGGCTTCACATGGTCACCCCGTGACTCATTTGCAACATTTACTTTCTCACTGAATCTGATCTGCGACCATTTGTCCAGTGGCTTTTACTCGGAACTGCACGTTTAACACGTGTTTGTGGCGCGAAAACCTTCTCGTGGATTCCGAAACCTTCTCCGATTCCAGGAAGCAGTCACAAGTGTGTTCGCAACGATCCGTCACCTGCCGTTATTGGGTTGGCGCAGCGTGTTGGCTGTCAATATCGCCCCATGTTGGAGGGGAGGGCTTTTAACGCATTAGCCGCGAGGTCGGGGCATGATAAAGCAGTTATCAACTGGGGAAGTCTGGCGCAGGGCTGGGGGGTAGGGGGAAGAGATCAGGAGCGGTGATCAATGCTTGTGAACGTGGTACGAGTCACGCGTGTGGCACACATGAGCGGAGCTGCTATTACATCGCCGGCGGTACTCTCGTTTCAGTCTGGACTCCACTGCTCTGTTGAATTTGACAGGAGACTCGGGTGTGCTTAGAGACGCGGAAAATTTCACAAATTCCTAGAGACCGTAAAAATTCGCGATTTAAATTACCTATAGGATGAACTCCAATATCATCTACGCACTCTGATAAACTACACCTGCTCATTGGCTAATGAATCGTTCATTGGTTAATGGTTTTCCATTGGCCCAGAGTCCTTCAAATAAACTGTTGCCCAATCACTGAAGCAGTTAGAAGGCCAACGTATTTGTATTCTAGCCTGTCGCGAAATGTATCCGCGAATTTTTCAGGTCTCTACAAATTCCTTCGGCATCAGGATAAAAACCAAAGCGTTATAGTTTACTATAACAACGTTTGCTTTTCCATTGGCTGATTTCTTAGCGAGAAACCTTTTGCTCTCGTTAGTCGACAATACCTGATCCTCTCACTTCTCTCCCAGCTGGGCATGGTTGGCTCACAGTCGTGGAGGGCCGTGTCCAAACAACTGCTGTCCATCAGTAGAGACCGGAACAATTCGCGGATTCATTTCGTGATAGGCTGAAATTCAAACATGTGTACAATTCTGCTGGTTCTGCTATTGGCTCGCGGTTTAACTGGAGCTCTCTGGGCCAATGAGAGACCATCGACCAAAGAAGCGTCGAATCACAAGCTACACAGTGGAGACGACTCACCATTTAGTGCCCAATGAACACGCGTGTTTACTTGAGATGTGCAGAGGATAATGGAGGCTATCCTAGAGGTCATTGAATCCGCGAATTTTTCCGGTCCCTACCGATCTGTTGATATTTTTGGCTGATTTTGACAAAATTGTGAGTAATTTTTGGGGAAATTTCGAAAGTCAAGGCAAAAGTTCAAGGTCAGGGTCGTACATTATGGCCGCCGTTACGTCACAGTCCAAGATGGTCGACAGCTTCCGGCTTCACGCCCCAGAACCCAGCCGCCGGATGCCTTTTATATACTACTCTGGTAAAATGGGATTTTTGATCTTTAATGCAACCCACCTTGGGAACTGATTTTCAAAATAAACCGTTCTTTGCAGATGCATTTGCAGCCAAGGCAATATACGTGCCCAATTTCAAGTCTGCAGGTATCAAAGTTCCGGTGAGTTCATGACGAGTGAGGCAGTGAGTCAGCTTTATATTCACACACAGATATGTTACTGGGAAAAAAAAATCGCCGGACTGTACAGGATAGACTCCACAATGTCTGCTCGGGCTGATGTCGCTTGCTGATTGGCTGTTGCTTGCCTTTCTCACGCCCGGGGTTTTTTGGTTCTTCTTTTGAGCAGGGACTGCCACTCCCTAACGTAGCACACATTTGTACAAAAGTTAGAATTTTATTATGTCGCGGAATAAACCCACTAGATTATTTTAGAAAAGTTTACCCCCCCCCCCCCCCCATCCTCTTTCTAGGAGAACAGATCGTTGCCCTGTGTCTACTGCAACATTTATCGCATGTTCTCTGCCGGGTGCGAAGGCCAGGGACTTTGTACACAGCAACAGGCCTGTTTGGCTCCATCAAGGCACTTGTGTCTGTTAGTTCCTTGTCAGAAGTCACATTTCAAAATTCAAATGACCCAATCACACGCAGTCCAGCCGGAAGGTAAACTGCGCTCTTCAAATGATTCATGCAATGGGGAATTTTTATTTGATACAATTCTTTGGACGCACGCCGTTGCAGATTTGCACCGTTTGTCATAGAAAAATATTCAAGAATGCAAAATCAGATGCAGAGTACAAGTCTAAATGCTGATGTCAAACTTTAAATTTTCACGCAGCACATATAATTAAGTGGAAGAAATTTAGCTATGGAAAAAAAAAAAACACAGATGAACACAGTGGGGTAACAATGAGACAGCTTCGACAAGAACAGTAAATGCAGACAGACAACACAGAAAACATACGAAAACAGCGACCGAGTCAATCTCGTCGTCTTAAGTTCTCGAGTCCATCTTGGTCGTGTAGACCTGTGTTCCTAGTTTTGGAAGTGGGAAAAAAAAAAGGGTGAGGGGGAATATTGTATTGATTATTGATGTTAGAAACCCCTTTGTGTAAGGAACATAATTCACTGGAGAGAGGAAATATTTGGCGATAACTCTTGAAATACCACGGGGGGGCCGGCCGGGGGGCCTGGAGGGGGGGGGGGGGGGGGACATGGGCAAACTCTTCCGAGCTCGAAATAACCCGTCGTGCATAAATGTCACCCTGGGGCAGAGTGAACTTTGCCTCCGGGCGAGGCCACATTCCGCATGAGGAGCCGGGGGGGGGGGGGGGGGGGGGCTGCAGTGGGCTCGTGGTTAACCTTGTCACCCGCCGAGTTACTGACGTGACACGGAGACATCAGCTTCAGTGTCCTCGCGGCCAGCTGTGCTTCAGAGAGATGCAGTTCCATTACAGTCCCGTCGCAGGACAAGTGACGCGAACCTCGTTTATCAAGAGAGGACACAGGAACTGAAGTAGGGCATGATGTTTTCAGCAGTGCCTGTGTGTGTGTGTGTGTGTGTGTGTGCCATATTGAAAATATTTTTTTTTCCGTTAAAACATAGATCACACATTTATAAATAATAAAAAAATAAGCCAGTCATTGGGACTGTCAACATAAGTGAAAACTTAAAACTTTGTTTTTTTTTTAAATGTGTAATATGACATCATTCCCACGTCAAATGTACGTAAGAAAATGATTTTGGTATTAAATTCAGTACGATTTCAGCATGATATAATTTATCCTTACATCATTTTTTAGTCACAACAGATGTCAGTGGTATGTCAAAATTACGTAAAAATTCATTACCTAGCTATGACTTACCAGTGATGTCAGACTTAGGTCATGTATTCACGTGGTCAAATTTAACTTCACTTACTGCTACTACAGCATGTCGGTGATGAGAACTCACAAGATTTTACCCATCCAAAAAAGAGTCCAACACGCACATGATACAGTCGAGTATATACAATGTATTAGTGTGTATATGCGTATACATGTACACAGGCTGCTGCGATTCGCCAGTCTGGCGCAACACGTCACTAGCATGTCGGTGACGCGAACCCATAACCCTACCAAAAATCGCTCAACGCGGCTAAAGAAGTTTTCACTTCAAAAAACAAGAGAAACAATAAATATCAACAGGATTATTACAGGTGTAATAATCTTCAAAAACTAATTAAAATTTAATGCCGTTAATGTAACAGTGTTAACTGTTTATAGCAGCCAGACATTTCATCAAATTATACACTATTCTTAACGAAATTAATTTCTAAAAGCAAAAGATGTAAATTTAATACGGCTAAAAACTGTTAAAACCAATAAGTTATAATATCTTCCGTGTAACATTCCTACCCCTTGTAGTAGCCCCAATATGACTATAACATTACACTTCTGCCAATGAGTGATTTTTTTTATTTCCACAAATTAACCACGTTTTCGTAAGTCCAAGATTTGCTCTCCTCACTGGAGCTCGGCTAGATAGCGGCTCTCTCTACTGCTGGTATCTTACCACGTATGTACCTCGATGACAACACACCGCTTCCCGCTGCTCACACATCCGCAACGTCGAGACACCGCATCGCAACTCCGATCCTCGCTCGCGAAGCCCCGTCTCGCGCCAAGGGATCACTCACTCACTCACTCGCCCTCTTCACTCAACTCTTGCATCGCTCCGAGTACTTGCCGGTGTCGCCGCTAGCCTCCCTTCCACACGTCTCGAGTCCCGCTCTGGAGTGCCGTGTAGTCAGTGTACCCCGAATTTAACACTCGAAGCTTCAAGAACAGTGGCGTCCCAGTTACGCAATTTCACTCTGGAAACCTGCCGAAACCTCCAGAAAGACAGAGAGGAGCCCGGACTCCGCGGGACTGACCGGGGGGGGGGGGGGGGGGTGGTTACATGTACTGGTAATGGAAGGGGAAGGGACGGGCGCTACCTGTGTCGTGGCAGGGTTCCCACAGACATAAATCCCGGCCCGCACGTCGCACCAGCATCTATGGCTGCCTCGTAACAATACTATTGGAAAATCACACAAATTTTAAATAACTAAATACCGGAGATTTTTTAATGCCGTGGATACCGCATGGGTAAATAATGAGTCTGATTAAAGAAAAGCACCTCCAAAGATTATTTTAACTCATTTCTGACGTCTCCAAACTCCGCTATCAAGATAATGAAGTAGATTATGTTTTGTTATCTCTTGAGTGCCATCTCCTTTCCCATAAGACCACCACTTTACCCATAAGAATGAGTGGGTAATAATGAAGATTAATTACGTTTATAATTGTTGTTTGAGGTGGGATCGACAAAATCGTCAGTAACAGTGGCGGACACTTAGGTCAGTTAGAGATTATTCTAGCACGAACTAAAAAACTGTATAAGGCCCTGAACTATTTGTTTTTGTCACCGATCTTTGTAACCTATGGTTTATAAAATCTGAGGGGCAAATTAAATTATTGTTATTTTGTAAAACGCGTTAGTTCTTTGTATAATAGGGCTTATGTTGGATTAAAAACCCTCGATGCACGAAACTCTTGAGTTCGGTGCTGCCTTAGTTGCTGAGTGCGCTGCCCCACACTTGGCAACACTGGCGAGTAGCCTGCAGCCGTGTTGGCAACACTGGCGAGTAGCCTGCAGCCGTGTTCACAGTGCTCCAGCTGGGAATAGTCGATTCTCTCGCTAACAGACCACGCCGCTCAAATACCGGGGCCGCTATAGTTGCTGAATGCGCTCTCTAACAAAGCTTTGCGGTTGAGAAATGCCAACATCAATAATTCAGTTTCAAATATATAGAAAACATTTAAATATATTAAACATAATAACTTTAATAAAAAAGTAAGACATTTTTAGTTCATATTTTATGGAATGGCGTAATAACGGAGTGGCGTATAGAGTACAATGGCAAAATATAATAATTTTGACAATGTTGAATTAACTTGGTAGCAATGAAATACGCATGGCTGTCATGTGCATATGTACATACGTGTGTACGTGTGTATTTTTTTTTTTTTACAATAGAAACATTCAACACTCGTACTTTGCAGCTTTATTTTGGAAGCAAACAATAAAGCATTTTAACATATGTAGTGTTTTGGTTGTTCGGTGTTGCAACATATACAATTTTACATTTATGGTGAATATTCGCAGCAACGAATGACCACAAAAAAAAATCAAGGTTGCCAACATTTACTTTAGAAAATTTTACGCTTTTTAGGTTGTTAGTTTGCCTGAAAATACCTCACAGTTCGCTGATTTCCAAAGAAAATAAGTCTTAAAGCATTGAGTTGCGACTCTTTTATCTTCTTTGCTTTGTGGTCTCAGGGGAGCGGAAAAGGCGGGAAGTCTTCTTTTCACAGACGAGAGAGCCAAACGCCCGATCGTGTATTTTCGGTTTTTTTGTTCATTGTAAATAAATATGGCGGTGTTGATAAAATGATACTAATTGTCAATTAGGTTAGGGTAGCTACATTATAAATACTTTAAAACATTGTGGACGGTTGATTTGGTTAGGATAGCTACATTAAAGATACGGGAAAAAAAAGCATGAACTTCGGGTTTTGGCTCTCTCGTCTGTGAAAAGAAGGCTTCCCGGAAAAGGCGTGGCTTCCGCGCCCAGTGACGTCACCGCCGTTAAAGTGCCGTCGGTTGTTGTGACAGATTGAACGCTTTGGTGCGCGTGCCACTTACTTCCTCCTTGGCTGTGGTCAGAGGGAGTGGGAGTGCTTTAGAAATGGTTGACGTGCTTGCAATTAAAGTGGTCGCTATACAGAATGCGGAGCGAATAACATTCAACTGCTGTTTCACCCACGTTTCAAATTTTAATGTGAACCTCTCTGTCAGTGAAAAGGTGCACCAACTTAGATATGAAAATATTTTTCCAACTATATTATCAGTAGTATAGAACAAACGTACAAGCACCCTAAAATATGAGCTATCCATTAATATTGTAATTCAAAGATTATCGTTATTGCATTAGGCCACATTGGAAATAGGATAGAACGAAAGACATGATTTTCTAAGCTTGTTGTGAGGCACGTAACATATTATATACCATATCTCATGGCAACATGTTTTTAAATTAGTAGAGACTTCCATAACGTTGCACTTACAGTGCCACAGTACTCTATAAAATGTTATATTTATTCTAGTTTTATCATAAGTCTAATGGCAATGGTGATGTACACGGTTAATTACTTAAAACTGGCTATTTACATTGCATTAACCGGCAATTGTGTTTGCGTACAGCAACTAGTACTAAGTTGAGTACTGAGTGTTAGGACCCTTTAACAGCAGGAACAGACTGGGTCCTGGAACATGGGGGTATCTGCAGGGGAAAGGTCCGGCCACAACGGAATCTACGAGACTAAACTATTTATGAACATTGTTATTGATAAGAAATTTTGCTAGAACGGGTAGAGACTCAACACAATTAATTACAGAGAACTCACAGTAAAAAAAAAAAAAAAATACTGACCTAGGTAACACAGACTTTTACAATATTGTGAAAGTAACTAGTGTTTTGGTTTTAGTGTTCATATTTGCCATTTTTTTGATGAATATTTACTGATAAGGTCGCTCTTTAATTTATTTGCGTTATTTATGGATTTTTTTAAAAAAATAATCTAACTACGCTGTTCGGCCGCTCGTGGTTTATGTCGACTTTTGCTAGGCAATTGAATACATTTATTTAAATTTGGTAACATAAATACCATTTATTCTCGTGTAATATAACTTAAAATTAAACTACAGGGGGGACATTTATCCTTTTGTTAAATTGTGACTCGGGGTGGCTGGCAGCCTTATTTGTTTCTAATTTTTGCACTTTTATTTCGCATGTGGATTGATGAGCGTATCTCGTGTCTGAGTTAGGGCGGGGAACAAACAGGTGGTTAGTCCAGCATGCGGCGTAGCCTCCGCCCAGGCCGCGCGCGGCAACTCGCGAATGCTGTCAACGTGTTATTTTTATTGCTGTTGCTTCATTCATGCGCGCGCCGCGCCGACCGAGCCGTGTCGCCGTGTCGCCGCTAGGAGCGCTGGCGTCGCCGGCCGCGCCAGCCGCGTGGGCAGCCGGCGTGTACTCCTCCACTCGCTCCACTCCTCTATGACGCGCGGTCAGGTGACCAGTGACGACACCGCGTGGCACACGTCTTGCAGGAATTCGAAAACCGCGTTTTGAATTACAGTTCGTACCACGACGGCGAGAAGAGCTTCTTTTTTTGACTTCCTTCCGTGCATCGGTTCCAAGTGAAACTACCGTGTGTTGTGCATTTTAAGAAAACGGCTGCATAAAACAAGCGTTTATTGTTGCAGCTTTTACTTCGTGTTTGGTGTTTTTATAACTTGTTCGACCATTCAAATTCGATTTTCTAGCTTACGTTGACGGCGGGAATTTACTCACCCTTACAGAGACAAGAGACAGGTAAGTAACATATATTTTTTTTTTCTTTGTGGGTTTGAAAACTGATGCCAATGTTTTTTTGTGGTGTTCGGTAGCAGCTAGTGGACGTTAACTTTCAAACTTTCATGTCCCGTCCGCAGCTTTCCTGTTAGTTGCGAGATGAGCATTATGCAACGGATTTCTCTTCCACGCTTCAGGGCATGTTAAAGGCGTGGCCACTGCCTGTTTATACTTGTTGCTCGTCTTGCTGTGCGACGATAGCTTGTCACAGAAACGACATACCTTTGATGTAAGAACCTATTAAACCACGCAATTCTACAGGTACTACTTTAGGGTATTGCGCTTTCGCAGTGTTTAGTGACGTAAAATATTGAATTTTATTTTATTGTATTTTTTGCCGCGCGTGGCTCAGAGTCTGGGCAGGCACCTGTTGCTGTTGCTGTAAGCTGCCGTGACGGGTTCAACGCACTTATTTCGAACACTCCACTCGAATGTATCCTAATTCATGCCTCGTCAGCTCGTGGACCTGTTGGGCCCCGATAAGAATGAGTGGCCGTGGGTTCAAATCCCGTTTCGGCAATCGACTAGGTATATGTTGGGAGGCTGGATAAATAAGTTTGGTGAGTTCCTTCTATTATATTAAATTTATGATACATTTTCAGTTTTGAAAATTGTAAAATATAGGTTAATTAATTGATATTTGTAATTAAATTGCAATAAAACGCTACACAGTTGCAGCGTGTCATATATGTAAAGAATGCGCATATGTAAAGATAGATTATATTAATGATGGAAAAAATATAAGTTAGATATATTTGCGATAGTAGAGTGCTTTCCCTTCTTTAGGGTCGTGAAAGTAGTTGGCATTATTTCAAACTATTAAAGGAATCTAGTTTGCTAATGAATTATTGCACTAGGGGGCGTATTTGTTTTTTTTTTATTACGTAAACTGACTGATGACTGAATGCCGAAGTCAAGCTGCGCAGTAGTGCCAACATTGAAGGTCTTTATTGCCAATAAAACTGTCAAAATCGTGTGTCCGTGACACGGTGCATTGTTGTGGTTGTAAGATTTCTTATATCACTTTTATTCATTCCAGTTTCATGCCGTAAGTCTTTGATATTTAAATTTTACTTCGTCTTTCCATTTGCATGTGTTTCTCCGTCAAACTACCACCTTTCAAAAAGCGCTTGTTTATTGGAGTACCTATTATTTTAAAAAAAATCGCTCGTCAATGTTTTTATAAGCTGGCTGGACAGTTGTGTCGGCAGTTTGTGAGCCGATGATGGCCTCGTGCGAAGACAGGAAAGAGACTGCGCTCGCCTGCCGGCCTAGCCGGAGGCACGCACAGGAAACTGCAGGGCTGCCAACGTGACAGGAAGAACCGGCGGCGGCCGAGAGATTGCGTAACGCAAGGCGCTACTAATCGTCGTCCTGATAGACTTTATCTTACCGGCCGGCGCGGCGCTCACAACACTTGTGGCAACATGAGTCACTGCGCTATCTGCCAACCTACATACACACATGCCTGGTCTGCACCAATAAATAAAAATGTGAGCGCGTCTTCAAGACATCTAACCTCGGTAACGAGCTAATTCATGTGCTTTCATGTTGCAACTAAACTTAAAAAACGAAACTCGGATACGAAATTTAACGCAGTAGAATTATTAAAAAATAATGCCGAGCTAGATAAATTTACGATAAGTATTAATTTTAAGTAGAAAAAAAATGGTTGTCTGTAAAGTCGGTTTACGGACGATAGTTTAACGTGACGTCATAACAAAACATTGATGAAATGATAGTTTAGTTAAAGTACTAAATTTAACAGCTACTTTTGAAAAGCCCGCCTTAACCTATTTAATATAATAGTAGATTCATAGGCCAATCGAGTGGAAGAGAGATAGATGCGGCGCAAGCGTACAATGAGCGTAACGGGACACAGCGTAACGTGACAATGTGCGTTATGGGACACTTTTTCGTGCGTGCAGCCGGCGTTCATCGATTTATTAGACGTAACGTCAAAAACAAAACAATATTTTTCCGGTTAAAAACCTGACTATAATTCAGTTTAACAAGATGGTACTATTGATTTCCCAGGGCGAGCCGAACAGGAGTACCGAACGCGTCGCATGTAAATGCCTCACCGCTGAACTTGTGACGTTACCCCATTGATCGGAATTTATTATCGCCTGCGTTTTTGAGGTTATAGGTACTTATTTAGAGTAGGTAGTTGAATGTGAAAATTTAGTATGGACCAGAATCGCAAAGAAATAAGCGCGCGTTTTACACGACGGAAATCCGACAGGTTTGGAAGTCCGACGCGCGTGCTTGCAGGAACTGATTTAGCCGCGAGCCTGAGTCGTCAAGTACTGCGCGGGTACTTTGTTCGATGCCCGGCTCTGGCAGTTGGACCACGTGATCCCGCAGTTGCTGTGACGACACAGTCGGCAGACTTGTGTGGGGGACGCACCACAACGCCGAAATACCACAACGCCGAACGTACAATAACGCCGAAAACCATAACGCCGAATGCCAAATTGACTACAACGCCGACAGCTAGAAAACTGCTGTGTACCACAACGCCGAATTACCACAACCCCGAATTACCACAACGCCGAATTACCACAACGCCGAACGTACAATAACGCCGAAAACCATAACGCCGAATGCCAAATTGACTACAACGCCGACAGCTAGAAAACTGCTGTGTACCATAACGCCGAATTACCACAACGCCGAACGTACAATAACGCCGAAAACCATAACGCCGAATGCCAAATTGACTACAACGCCGACAGCTAGAAAACTGCTGTGTACCACAACGCCGAATTACCACAACGCCGAATTACCACAACGCCGAATTACCACAACGCCGAATTACCACAACGCCGAAATACATTAACCCCGAAAAATGCCATCGCAGGACTGCCACAAAGGTTAGGTTAGGTAAGGTTAGCACACAAATTCATTCAGTTGGTTTTAATTTTGCTCCTGTGCCCCACCCCCCCTCCCCGCAGCAACTTTTTTCGGCGTTACTGTATTTCGGCGTTGTGGTACACAGCAGTTTTCTAGCTGTTGGCGTTGCGGTCAATTTGGAATTCGGCGTTATGGTATTCGGCGTAATTGTACGTTATGCGTTATGGTATTCGGCGTTAGTGTACGTATCATTATTATGATTACTTTCGTTTGTAACAGTTATTTTCAAAAAAAGCTACCAAGTCTTACAGCTTATTGAATTTCCTTTGGAAAGTGTCATATATATATATATATATATATATATATATAGTAGTGCGGCCTGCCCATAAATGAAATCACCATTTTATCCCGGAGAGAGGTCAATGAGGTTGGTATACTGACCATGTCTCACCCTCGGTGCTAATTTACGTGTGGTATATTATACACTGCGGGGCAGATGCCATTTATGTCATTTATTCTTGCATATTTGAAGTTTCTCTAATGGATGATAACTTATTGCATTCAAGTCTACGTTTGGTTAAGTGCAAGGGAAGCCTAAACTTCGCCACAAAGTCGTTAATGAATAAATCGTAACCATTCGCGCCAGGGTTAATAGGTACTGCCGTGGTCGATGCATCATTGCCACCTGCGGGCGGATCACAAACTGGAGAAGAGTGTCGTTATGGCGACGTCTACAACTGTGTTGCAGCTGTCACAAGCCAGCTTCCTGCCGGGAGTCGGTCGCACACAGTAGGCGTCGTTGAAAGTGAAAATTACTGTAGACAAGGTTTCACGGGACAGAGTAACGCAGGTGTTTTTTTCTCCCCTAAAATTTAAAACGTAGATTTTGTGTTATTTTTTTGTGACTCGACCGAGCATCGGGTCTACGTTATTTGTGTCGCTGCCCACTTGTCGAACTCGGTTGTTATTCTCCGCGTCGCTGCGAATTACGAACTGATATTAGCTCTAAAACCGTAAGGTGATACCAATTATTTGGACGAATAGTATGAGAAAAAAGCAAAAAAAAAAAGTTGATAAATTTGAGGGAAGAAAAATCAATCTGCCTGAAGACAACCACCCATACTGAGGAAAACGATTAGAGAAGGACATTATAACAGGTTTACAAAGTAACAGTTACTAGAATTCGGTCCAGCCACATGATGATCCGAATACAGAGTATGTTATGCCATAGTTTATTACAGATCGGAGTGTTGAAGGAATAATTGTATCAAATACACTGGAGATTAATATTCTACGTCTCTAAACAAGCGAGAGGGTGAAAAATAACCTGGTGGTATATGGCGTGACGCTACATTAATTTTTCATTAGTTAATAGTAAATTAAGTATTTTATTATGTTGTGATAGCCTATTATTTTTGAATTCTACTGGGAAATTTTCAAGTAACCTGTGTTTATTTTTACAATAAACTTGTAAACGACAAACAACATTGTTTGCGAAGAGAAAATAAAGTGCTAGCAGTAATGAAGGAAGGTTGCAATGCGCTGTGCGTGTATTGGTTGAGGAAACTTGGCAACGCTGCGACCCACGCACAGCCGACGTGCACGGAACTCGTGACGGCACTATTTCTTCCGAAGAAAGTTCGACGGAGTCGTGCGCGCTGCGTTTCGCGGCGAAGCACGACATTCTTCAGGCCACGTCAGGGCGCGCCGGCGCGAGTTCACCGAGCGTAGTGGCTTCCTGATGTCTTTGTACGGTTAACATCAGTGCAGACACTCTAGTACACTGTTGACATCAGTGCAGACACTCTAGTACACTGTGAACATTAGTGAAGACACTGTGAACACCAGTGCAGACACAGTAGTACACTGTTAACATCAGTGCAGACACTCTAGTACACTGTTAACATCACTGCTGAAAAACTAATACACTGTTAACATCAGTGCAGACACTCTAGTAAACTGTAAACATTAGTGCAGACACTCTAGTACATTGTTAACATTAGTAGACACACTAGTTTATTGTTAACATTACTACTGACACTCTAGTACACTGTTAACAATAGTGCAGACACTAGTACACTGTTAACATTACTGCTGACACTAGTAGATGCGACTCCTGGTTGGCAGACTATCCAAAGTAGGCAGGGGCGGCAGACTTTCTAATGATATGAGTCAAATATTAAGTAAACAGATTCTCCAATTTTAGAGATACGCAGAATGTATTTGTCTCTGTATATACATAGGATTTTAAGATGATAAACAAAAACAGATAAAATCATATTTTATGCATACATTCGACAGTCTTAAAATAAGGCTACATGTGGGAAAAAAACCTCGTAAATAAAAAAAATATGGTAGACATAAGTAGAGCTCTACTGATAAACAATAAAAACTAAATTAATTTAATTAATAAATTGTTATAATAAAAAACCCGAGCGAGTGCTAGCGGGCAGTGCGATGGTAGTAGCAGCGCAGTTGGGGACATGCTTGTGGCAGTGCAGTGAGCTGTAGAGCCGTTAACATCCACGAAAAGAGACCCATGCGGCTCGCGAGCCGCGGTCTGTCCACCCATTCTCTAGGGCTAGATCCCACCCCTGGCCTAGGGCTAGATCCCACCCCTGGCCTAGGACTAGATCCCACCCCTGGCCTAGTACTAGATCCCACCCCTGGCCTAGGACTAGATCCCACCCCTGGCCTAGTACTAGATCCCACCCCTGGCCTAGGGCTAGATCCCACCCCTGGCCTAGGACTAGATCCCACCCCTGGCCTAGTACTAGATCCCACCCCTGGTCTAGGACTAGATCTCACCCCTGGCCTAGGGCTAGATCCCACCCCTGGCCTAGGACTAGATCCCACCCCTGGCCTAGGGCTAGATCCCACCCCTGGCCTAGGACTAGATCCCACCCCTGGCCTAGGGCTAGATCCCACCCCTGGCCTAGGGCTAGATCCCACCCCTGGCCTAGGACTAGATCCCACCCCTGGCCTAGTACTAGATCCCACCCCTGGCCTAGTACTAGATCCCACCCCTGGTCTAGGACTAGATCTCACCCCTGGTCTAGGACTAGATCCCACCCCTGGTCTAAGACTAGATCCCACCCCTGGTCTAAGACTAGATCCCACCTCTGGCCTAAGACTATATCCCACCCCTGGTATAGGACTAGATCCCACCCCTGGTATAGGACTAGAACCCACCCCTGGTCTAGTACTAGATCCCACCCCTGGTCTAGTACTAGATCCCACCCCTGGCCTAAGACTATATCCCACCCCTGGTATAGGACTAGATCCCACCCCTGGTATAGGACTAGATCCCACCCCTGGTCTAGTACTAGATCCCACCCCTGGCCTAAGACTAGATCCCACCCCTGGTCTAGGGCTAGATCCCACCCTTGGCCTAGGACTATGTTTCAAATCTTAAAAACGGCATAGCCGCAAAGTAAGAGTTTTTTTTTTCAATTGCAAAAAAAAATCCACACGAGCACACGCCTGCACATGTGGACATGGCAACCATGCTTGTTGCGTTGCTGCCAAGATAATTCTACAATGTAAAATTTCCAAAGAATAATAGTTTGCAATTACACTCAATACGTCGTTATCTTTAAAATATTTGTGCAATGGGAGTGCATGACTTGATGTAAGTTTTTAGGACATACGCCATTGCTTCTTAGCAATGGCGTATGTCCAAAAAATTACATCAACTCAATACCTCACTCCGTTAATGCCCCATTCCATAAATTCTGAACTGTTTGTAAGTTATTTTTTATTTAAGTCATTATGTTTTAGAAATTTAAAGGTTTTATTTACATTTAAAATTAAATTTTTGATGTGCTAGGTTAGCTACATTAAAACACTTTAAAACAGTATGGACGGTTAGTTTAGTACAGCTACATTAAAATAAACAGAGAAATATTAATATATATAAATAAACCCGAGGTTGGCCGAAGGTGAATTGTTCGGGCGTGTTCGGGCAGGGACAGAACTTGATGGACATCTTAGGCTTCCCGTCTGAGGACCGCACCTGCAGTCCCGTCCGACCGTCAGAACACTGCGCGCGCTCCCACGCGCACCCCGTCAGCTCACGTGACCTCGCGCCTGCGCAGAGCGGCGGTGACGTCATCGGGCGCGGCCAGCGCGGGCAAAACGAGGGGAATCCTTCTTTTCACAGACGAGAGAGCCAAACGCCCGATCGTGCATCTTCGGTTTTTTTTTGTTCATTGTAATTAAATATGGCAGTGTTGATAAAAGGATACTAATGGTCAATTAGGTTAGGTTAGCTACATTATAAATACTTTAAAACATTGTGGACGGTTGATTTAGTTAGGATAGCTACATAAAAGATACGGAAAAAAAGTATGAACTTCGGGGAACTTCGGGTTTTGGCTCTCTCGTCTGTGAAAAGAAGGCTTCCCCAAGACGAGCGCGTGTGATGTCCGGCAGTTGTCCGAACAGTTTGCTGTTCGACGCTTCATTCGCCGCAGTGAACGTGTGCTGGAGCCAAAACAACGATGCCGCTCGTGCACGGCCATGGTTTTTGTTTGTCAACAACAGATGAACCTTGTGGGTGGCATTCAAACACGCCGGGTCAGAAAGTATTCGCGCACGTACATAATTGTCAGCAAGACACAAAGGACAAAGTACTGTCTTTCTCCTACCATGATGGCTAGGGACAGGAAAAATTCGTGGATTCATTTCGCGATAGGCTGAAATTCAAACATGTGTACAATTCTGCTGGTTCTGCTATTGGCTCGCAGTTTAACTGGAGCTCTCTGGGCAAATGAGAGACCATCGACCGAAGAAGCGTCGAATCACAAGCTACCCAGTGGAGACGCCTCACAATTTAATAACCAATGAACACGCGTGTTTACTTGAGAAGTGCAGAAGATAATGGAGGCTATCCTAGAGGTCATAGAATCCGCGAAATTTTCCGGTCCCTAGTGATGGCTCATGTGGGTAGGCGAGGTAAGGGTGGAATGTTTGGTCTGTACTTGTTGTTGGATACAGTACGTCCTTTTGTAGCGACGGGCCAGCAGTCCTTGGTCTGAAGGCCTGGGACAAGGCGCTCATGCAGGGACGATGACTCCTCGTGTTCAGGAAATAATATTTTTGTCAGTTCCCTCCCCCCCTTCCCCGCAGAGAGAGGCGCAAGGTTGTGCAGCTCTTGGATCCGCAGTGGCTTCAGTTGGTTACTCAATCTTGAAGATGGCCTGCTGCAAACAGAGCGAAACGACGGTACAGTTCACCACTTCGACGGGTCTGAACCTTTAAAGCGCCTAGATTGTTCATTAGTAGAGACCTGTAAAATTCGCGGTTTCGATGGCCTCCAGGATAGACTGCACATACCCCTGTACACTTTGGCAAATAACGCAAGTTCATTGGCTGCCGACTTGTAAGTCGTCTCAGCTAGTTTGTCTGTGATTCGATCCTTCTTTGGTTGAGGGTTTATAACTGGTTGAGATTCGTCCAGATGAACAGTAAGCCAATAGCAAAATTATCGAAGAGGTATATGTGTTTGAATTCTAGCCTATCACCGAATGAATCCGCGAATTTTGCAGGTCTCTATTCATTAGACAATGGCTGCGATAGCCTGCAATCTACTTAAGCGTCAATGACAGAAACGTTGAATGTTTCATTCCGTTCTGTGAGATCTCCGTGCGTGCTTTTATATTTGAAAAAAAATTATAGAAGGTGAGACTGAATTCGACCGACAAATTTCGACTGGTCTGAAGTGCTTCGTAGAACTGGTATTCGTCTTTGAAGTCGTGGCTGAACAAATGTTTTTAAAATGTAATTAATAGAGAAAGTATTTAAGATGGGACACTGAGCGTCTGTATTATGTTTATTTTAATGATATTCTTCTGCCACCGCTAATTTTTTCGCTGCAGCAAAAATTTCCATTGAAATCATTGGGAGTGACACCTCTACTTTACTCAAAATTTTGTGACGTGTTACTACCCCAGATTATTTGAATTTAATAATTTTGCTACAGCGGCAAATTACGCGATGGTTTTGGAACTCCAGTCAATTAAACATAATTCAGCCGCTCAACGTTCCACATTAAAAGCTTCCTCTGTTATTTACAATACAAATGTTGTTCAGCCCCAACTTAAAACTTGAAAGACGTATACCAGGTTCGGGAAGCACTTTTAGACCATAAGTCGTTTTAAATGATTTTAACTTTTTTTTTTTTTTTTCGCGATTTACCTACAGTTTAAGTTTGTCTGTTGAATTCGGACTTACTCTGTATAAATAGATAAGTTATCAGTGGTTGATGTATTGCCGTTGAGTGCCAGATAGACAGAATCCCGCATTACACGATACACCTGGTTTCTGGTTAGCGAATATGCAACCCTAATCCCGCCACACGCCTCCAGCTGTTTAAAATTTTATTTTATTTTCTACATAAGCTTTGTCTGCAATTGTCGCAATGAAACAGCTGACAATCTCGCGCGAACGGCTTCAAGAAGTGTTGATAGTTACAATATTTCAAAAACTCTGACCTCAAGAACTGTCTGAAACCAGGTTCTGTCGGGCTGTAACATGCAATACAGAATGTTTACTGGAAAACGAGACTTTGAAATGGCAGGGGCTAACTGTAGAATAATTTGTGGGTTTGGATAACTTCTTACTATGTTTGCTATCCTATGTATTGTGTATTTTTTTAAATTATGTCATCATGCAAAGAGCCGCACTGAGATAAAAGTGAACGAACTGTGGCGTGTCGCAGAACATTTATCATTTCACGGGCACGGGAATACTAGAGGATTCGTCTCCCGAAAAAAAAAAAAAAAACCGAGATAGATAGATGAACGAAAGAATAAGACAGTTTGTGTGCGCATGCGCTTGTTACAGAAAATAGATATAGGTATCCTGCACAGTCAGCTGTGAGTGCCTTGAATTTTGTATTTGCTACAAGCGCGCTCGCATTCCTCGTTGTTCAACCAGCAGCGTAGAGAGCGCTATTGAGACAGTCCCTGCATTTCCCGCATAGATAGCGCTGCCTGTTATGAATATCATTATTTCGTTCAGAGATTACGTGTGTTCCAAATTGCAGTATTGTTTGAAGAAGCAGTAACACGCAAAGTTTTTCTTTATGGTGTATTTCAACAGTGATTAATGTTTATTGTTAATCAATCATTATTAATTGATAGATAATTATTGATATTCTGAGCAGTTATTTTTGAAGTAATAATTTTGTTACTTCATGTTTATTTTAATAATATTTTTTTTTTTCTCTCTTTCTTTGCAGTTTTACCTCCCTCGATATACTTCACGAGTCGATGTTTGAATTGCCAAAGAAGTTTCACTTCTATCGCGTGAACTGAGTTACACGCGCTCTTTTTGACGTGACAACGTCTAATAAATCGATGAACGCCGGCTGCACGCACGAAAAAGTGTTCCGTTACGCATTGCTCCGTTACACTGTGTCCCGTTACGCTGTGTCCCGTTACGCTCATTGTTCCGTTACGCTGTGTTCCGTTACGCTGTCGGCGAGTGCAGTAATAATAGGTTATGTTACAATTGACTAAAAAATTATGGTGAATCATATAATTGATGATAGATATTTGATTGCAGTTTATTTATATGAAAACTTGTTCATAATTATATTTAAACTTTATAGCTAAACGCCAGTTTTTAAAATTAATTACAAGTCATCTACACGTGAACTGTTTCGTCGACTGTTTATAAAGTGAAGTGAAAAGTTAATGTGGTTTTCATTGCTTATTACAACAACAATTTCGGCAAATAAAGTTTAATTATTCTTGCATTTTAAAAATGTGATTACTAGTATAATTTCAAGTATTTATTCTTTTATTATTAAAATAAAAATGATTCAATTTTATTCATAAAAGTATGCAATCATTTCATCAATGTTTTGTTATGACGTTTTCACGTTAAACTATCGTCCGTAAACCGACTTTACCGACAACCAATTTTTTTTTTTTTAATTTGTGTTGTCCTGCCGTTCATGTGTCAGGCAGAGAGATAAGGAGACGTCCAGTTGAACCTTTTTGCTCCGACGAGTTACCCGCGGCGTGGTGACCGCTGAACGCACAGCTGCCGGGCGGAGGTCAAGTGGAGGTCAAGGTGTCAATCTGACGCCCTGGCTCGGACCTGGGGCCGTGGCGTCACTGCCCCCCCCCTCCTCCCCTCTACACCGGCACGCAACACGCGACACTCCCGCCGACAGCAGATCCGGTCCTGTCGAGATCCCCCTCCCCTCCACTACCCACACCCCCCCGGGTGACGTCATAGCGCTCGCTGACTTTTCCTGTTCCCGTTCACACGCGGCTAATGGGCATCTCTCGTCCTTGGTTTCCTGCGGTGCAAGCCCCCAACCTCCCGCATGGTAGACTCTTTTCTACTCTGTCCAACTCTTCTTCCTGAACCATCCTTCTGTTTCCCTCTAATCATCCTGCTTGCCAATAATGCACGGAATTTTGCATCCCGCATGTATGTGCCCAGGGTTTTCCCTGTGTCTATGCAGGTTTTACCTGGGCCCAACTTATCTAGTTTTTAGTCTAGAATAGTCAGTGAGGGGAGTTAGTCATGGCGCCAATCGCTGCCATGGCTGGCCAATCCCCCTCCTAGCACACGATGCATGCTACTACCCCTCCTGCATGGCTAACACCCTGCATGATTAGAGCGCATGGGCTTCGGCCTTAGACGCACCTAGGTCCCTCCCTAACCCTGACCCCTCCAAAATACACTTAGTTTTAATTTAGGTTAGGAAAAAAAATTTTGAATTGGTTTCCTGTGTGCATTCTAGGCATAAAACAACCGCGGTACAGATTCTGGAAAGCACTTTTAAGGGACTTGCATTACACCTTGGTCTTCATTTCTCCGCCGTGTTAATGTTACGGTCGCCGCTCATATGCACTGGGAGAAGACTGCACACCAGTCCAGAGGAGACACCGCGCTGGAAGCACCAGCCAGTCCCGCCTCGCCGACACAGATACGCCCCTGACGAGGCGGGCGCTCTCTAAAGGTACGCGCGCACTAGGGCGTCGCGGCAAGGACAGACGGCCGTCGCAGAAAAATACAAAAAATGTATAACGTGTGGAGTAACAGAAGTGCGCGCACCACGGCGGGACGGCCGGGAACGGACGATCGGTAGCTTCGGCCGTCCGACAGAAAGTTCACGGGAGGGAATTAAAAGACAGTGCGGTGCGTGCCGTACCGTCCTTCCCGATGAGTCATCGGCAATTCTTAGCAGTCGCACGTGCAGGACAGGACAGGACGGCCGGTACCGCCATTTCAGTTGTTATACACATTGTGCGAAATGGATGTCTCAAAGTTAATAATGTTGGTTGAAAATTATGAAGAGCTATATAACATGCGGCATGCACAATATTTTAACATTACTAGGCGAGATAACTGCTGGGAAGAAATAGGTTCCATCATGAATGTTTATGTTATAGATCCAGAATTTACGCTTTCTTCGCCGTTTAGGGGTCGTCCATTAATCACGTGATGTTTTTTTTTTTAGCAAATTTTTAACCCCCCCTCCCCCCTAGTGATTTGTGGTGAGGTTTCAGTCACCCCCCCCCCCCCCCCCCAATAAATCACGTGTATTTTTTGGTGCAAAATATTTTTAAAAGTTTCGGAATATTATCTTTAAATATAGGTATAATCTAATAGAGGTGTAAAAGTAACGAAAAAATGTGTACCTGTATGTATTCGTTACTATAACAATTAGTACTCGTTACTTTCGTATCGTTACTCGTTACTTCTGATACCGCATGACATGGCACATGCTATGTTATGTAACAGCATCGAATCGAGTCGTATTTCGTACGCGTACAGTATGACGTCGCGTAAATAAAAATAAATCGAATATAAACAATTAAAAATATTTGATAATTAACAGCTTTTGTTAACCAAGAAACAATTAACTCTCATTAGAGCGGCTTTATTATAATATATCTTTTAAGATAAGAACATAAAACGTGAAAATACGCGATTATAAAAAACAAAAACATACATATTTATAATTTGTAAAAAATACTTTCTTACGTTGTTTCTGTTCGAATCTAAAACTTTGTCTACACACACAATACCTTTAATAAACAGTAAAAAACTTGGACGACGAATTTCCAAATCATACTTTTATTAATAAACAGACATCGTTCTTTGTAACGAATACGCGCGCGCATGCGTGAAACATACGAAAGATGCGAGTAACGAAATGCATTCGTGTGTAACGTTTCGTTACTCGTTACTAGATGCCGCACCCGTTACTCAGTAACGAATACATACGGTTTGCTACAGCTCTATAATCTAATTTAATTCTGGAAAATTAAGCACAGTGATAAAAATGTCCAGACACACATTTAGGTTGCAGGTTTATTCTCACTGGCATAAAAATAATAAAGGAAAGGCTTATATGTGATTTACGCAAGCCGAGCCGGGTGGTTCATGTTGCGGCGGGCGGGGATATTGTTGCCTGGCTACGGCGAGTCAAGGTCACGCGTCGCTTTTCGGTTTAGTAGAAATTGCACGAAAAAAAAAATACACGTGATATCTCTCTACACCCAAGGTGTGATATTTCGTGATTTTTCCCGACAAACCCTCCCCCCCCCCCCTTTCGAGCCTCACGTGATTAATGGACGATCCCTTACGTTTCTCTTCCACTTCCATTAATATTGTACTAACAACTACAAGTTCTTCGTCACTTTCCATTGCAGTGGCTCGGGCGACACTGTACCGTCCGAAACAATTTCCGTCCGTCCGTCCGTCATTGCCGCGACGCCCTAGTGCGCGCGTACCGTAAGAATTATAACGTAGCGCCCGTCTCCGATCCCGGGTCCAGGGCCCGTAATCGAATGTGGGGGCCACGCTAGGGACACGAAGGATTTTTTTCCTAACTAACTAAAAACTAAGTGAGTTGGGGAGGGTTCCGGGTTAGGGAGGGAGACTAAGCGCGTCTCAGGCCGAAGCCCGTGTGCTCTGATCATGCAGGGTTGTTAGCCATGCAGGAGGGGTAGTAGCATGCATCGTGTGCTAGGAGGGGGGATTGGCCAGCCATGGCTGCGATTGGCGCCATGACTCATCTCCCCTCGCTGACTATACTAGACTAAAAACTAGATATGTTGAGCCCAGGTAAATACTGCATGGACACAGGGGAACACCCTGGGCTCTTGACATGCGGGATGCAAAATTTTCATGCATTAATATCAAGCAGGAGGCTTACGGGAAAACAGGAGGATGTATCTGGAAGATGAGTTGGACAGAGTAGAAAAGAGTCTACCATGCAGGGGGTTGGGGGCTCGGACATTGCTGTCCGCGTCACCTTTGAATATATATACTGCATAGAAGTCGCCAGCCCAGGTTAAAATTTCTAACACGGTTTTGAGGTAGTTGGTTAATTCACCGCCGCAATCGCCACCATCTCTAGGGCATCGACTTGTGGTGGTCCCTAGCGGACAAGTGTCCAACTCTTCAGACACCCCTTCCCCCTCCCGTTGAACGACGTTGAGCTGCAGTGAATGATGGATGAGGGGTGCGGGGAATGACAGCGGGCGACAGAGCTGCGCTCTAACGTGTAAATAACAACTAAGACGATACAGGGCGTTACGGCAGCGCACTGCAGCGGTGAAGTTCCCAAGCTGCTCATCATACGCTACTGAAAAACGTAGAGTAAATCCTATCCACTCGCGACTTCTATACAGTATATATATTCAAAGGTGACACGAAGGTCCGCAGCACCCCTGGACGGTCCCGGACAGAAATGCCGCCTCCTCACGGAGAATTGCGCAACGTTACGAGGCACTGACCCACAGTTCAAGGCCGCCCGCTCCTCCTCCTCTTCCTTCTCGACGTACTTGGTGTGCGGCCAACTGGCCCTCAGCTGTCCCTGGTAGGCCGGGCTCGTGACGGGGGTTACCAGATAGGAGCAGCTGCGTGTCGATTAAGGGGCCCGCCTACCTGGTCACACACGCGGTGTGCAGAGTTTCAGGAAAAACAACGCGATTTGATAACTGCTCAAGATATACGAGTGGGGTATGTTTACGAAAAGCATTTAAGAGTTCGCTGAGGCCCGAAAAGTACTTTTAATTTTGTATCATGTTTTTAAACTGTATTTCTAGAAGAGTTAAAATGGCTAAAACGCATGTTTTCAGAGTAATTTTTAGGTGTAAAACAAGTGGTACAGATTCTTGAAAGCACTTAAGGGACTTGCATTACACCTTTATCTTCATTTCCCCGTAATATAAAAATACGGTCACCGCACAAATTTCACAGTTATCAATTGACGACGAGAAGACTGCGCGCCAGTTCAGAGCCTTGAGCTTAGAGGCGATACCGCGCTAGAAATACCATCGAGCGTCGCGCTTATCATCCCGCCTCACTAACACACATACACCCCTGACGAGGCGGGCAGTCGCACTCAACTCGCTAAACCCTCGATCCGTCGTCAATGTTCCTGCCCGCGTAAAACAAACGTGAAAATACGATCGTTATCCACCTTATCTCGTCCCGCACTGACTCACCTCTGACTCACCTCTTGACTCACCTGTGTGACTTCGACGTGTTCCTGACGAGCAGTCAGAAGGCCAAGCCACTTGACGTCTGCCGTGTGCCGTGTGCCGTGTGCTGTGTGCCGTGTCCCGTCCAGTCTCCAGTCTGATCCGGGCGAAGCAGCGCGGAAGTGTGAGTTTCAAGTATCCTGCGACCGTACTGCCACACCTTAAGAAGTACATTCTGGCGCGATCACGTGCTTCTTTTGAAGTCCAAACCTTGCTTCAAATTAATCCGGGAAGTTGGCCAGTCCCTAGTTAAGATTTTTACTTGGAGTGTTGTAAACGCGCGTTTTTTTTGACAGTGAAAATGGCTAAATCTGTCGCAAAGGAAAAAGGAACGAGAATTTATCACGACCGAACAAAAACAAAGCATGCGATTTAGTGTTAGGCAAGTACAAAGAAATGTTTCCAGAAGCGTCGAAAGATGACGTAAAACGTGTTTAATGCTCTGAGAACAAACTATCGCACAGAATGGGAAAAGGAAAAGGAAAAAAAAAAAAAAACATATTGCATCTTTGGAATCTAGAATGAGTGCAGATTCTACATTCGAACCAACGTTGTGGTACTACGACGAAATGATGTCTTTACAAGATCAATAAAAGCGTCAGAATCAATCTTCTATGAATACTACACAGAAATTTGCTATGGATGTTGAGGATAATTACGTGAAACAAAACAGTTTTTAATTTTATATTATTCTATACATTTTTTGTTGTCAAACAGGTCAGTATAGAGACAGGAAATTCAGATGCATATTTACTTATAAATTTCACTATAAGTTTATCCATTTTTCGCTAGCTATTCACTTAAAGTTCACCAACTTTAGATAAATACCCGAATTTCCGGTCAAAAAATATCAGGTTACAGTTTGCAAAATCTGTAATTTAGGAACTACCAAATTTATCTTGCCACTAAACTGCACCCTCGTTGTTAAAATATCCACAGTAGTCGTTCCTCTCTCGCTTAGCAATATGTAAAACATTTTTTTGATTGCAACTTTCCATTGGGGTCAGACCGGTTATTTTCTCGTTTGGTGGCTGGCGCTACAGTCTCGGAATTTATATCTTCATGAGAAAAGTATGTAGGAATTTTAAGTAAGAAATTATGGCGATAGCAGCAAGCTAGAACAACCTTCCGTACTTTTACTGGATGTAAAATAAATACTCTTTGAAATACTCTGAAACGAGTAGCAAGTATTTATTACAAATGCGCTTTCCATTGGACGCCTCGCACGTGAAAACCGATAGTTAAATATTGTATTTGAAATTAGAGATAATCACAAAAAAAAGGGGTTGTCTGTAAAGTCGGTTTACGGACGGTAATTTTACGTGATAACGTCATAAGAAAACATTGATGAAAAATTGCATACTTTTTAATTTTCAAATATTGTTTACAGTTTTTGCAAATTTAATTTAAATAATTTGTTTAAATATAATCACAAACAATTAGTTAAAAAGCCTGCCTTAATCTGTTTGGTATCATAGAAGATTTTCTCCCACGGTGGTTGGCCGGTTCTTGCACGCTCCTCAAGCGGAACGTGACAATTATTCGTGCGTGCAGCCGACGTTCATCGATTTATAAGACGTTATCACGTCAAAAAGAACGCTAGAGAGCAATGGATGCCCTCCGATGGACGTTTAAACATGTGTAGCTAGGAAAACCCTATCCGTTTACGTGCTGTGCGACGTCTCCGCACTGAACTTGGGATCTTTCAGCTCGGAAGACTGGCAACACTGCGCGTGCAGGCGGAAGCCGCGGTATTGTTTTCGGGCGGCAAAGCCAGGATCCGGCCGTGACGGCAGGACTCGTTTCCGCGATGCTCAGGGGGATAGTCTCTGTCGCCGCACCACCGGGCCACTGGACACGACCTTCAAACACCCGCTGGTACATCGACCTTGGTGCGCGACGTGTGGGCTACACCCAACCCGATTTTGTGTGCTGGTTGCCGCCATCTTGAGAAGCCTGTTCCACCCTTTTCTATGTAGAGACCGGAAAAATTCACGAATTCATTTCGCGATAGGGTAAAATACAAATAGTTATACCTCAGTGCTGCCGCTGCCATTGGCTCACAACTCACCTGGATGACTCTGGGCCAATGAGAAACACCCAACCAAAGCTGTATCGAATCACAGGCTGCTACGTTGGGACGTCTCACAAGACAGCAGCCAATGAGTGGGTGGCATTTGACAGAGTGTACGTAGAACTATGGAGTTCATCCTGCAGGTCATTGACCCGGGAATTTTCCGGTCCCTACCGATCGTGCATCTTCGTTTTTTTTTGTTCATTGTAAATGAATATGGCGGTGTTGATAAAAGGAAAGACCATAAACAAGGCAAAGGTATTTATTTGTACGCCGCCATATTTTTCGTTTGCCGTGTGTCCTTGAATGTTTATTTTGGACAACTAATGATAACTAATGGTCAATTAGGTTAGGTTAGCTACATTTTAAATACTTTAAAACATTGTGGACGGTTGATGAGGTTAGGATAGCTACATTAAATATGACTTGATGTAAGTTTTTGGACATACGCCATTGCTAAGAACTTTTTCTGTTGAAGAAAAACTAATAAAATAAATAAATAAAAATACTCAAAAAAAGACAAAAAACACACAAAACTAAGCAAACAATTTATTTTATTTATTTTTATTTATTTTATTTTATTTATTTATTTTATTAGTTTTTCTTCAACAGAAAAAGTTCTTAGCAATGGCGTATGTCCAAAAACTTACATCAAGTCATGCACTCCCATTGCACAAATCTTTTAAAGATTACATTAAATATACTGTGAAATCATGTAAACGGTTTCCTAGCGCTGGATAGATACATATTAATAAGTTATTTGCAAAGCAACCATAAAATGATTTTACAGTATTTTTAATGTAGCTATACTTACCTAATATAACCAACCATCCGCAATGTTTTAAAGTATTTATAATGTAACTAACCTATCATAATCGACCGCAAAATTTAATGCCACACCGGTTTATACAATGAGATAGAACGAAAAAAAAAAAAGCGAACATGACCGGACAGCCTGTCATCCGGCTCGTGTCCATGAGCTGGCTCGGCCAATGATCTTCCAGCCATGCTTATCGAGATAAGAAGATGTAACCACAGTGGACCAGTGAACACTGTGTTGGAGTGCACTCCGCGCACCTCGTGCTGATAGCACACACACACGTGTGTATGTGTGTGTTGGGGGGTGGAGGTATGTACCAACTTGCTCTCTCGACCCTTGCGCGTGTGCTTGCAGACCACGCGGTGCGGCAGTGATGCCGTCATGCAGCGGCCTGTGATTCCTCCGAGTCCCGCCAGGAGCAGCACCAGGTAGCCAGCCCCGACACCCGGAGATGACGCTGTGAGTACCGAGTCCACGTGGCCAAACTTATACAGGGTGGGTCCTAGCGCGGCTACATAAGGGGGGCGGTGGGGTCGATAGCCCCTCCCGAGACCAATTTCATTGATTAGTGTATATTTATGTTTACTTAAATATTTAATTTCATATGTTAAACTTTTATCGCCTCAAAAGTTGCATGGAGCTACTAAGGTTCGGTATTTGAAACCTGTAATTTGTAAATAATATTCCAAGGCCAATATCTGACCACTTTCATTTTTTGCAACTACGACCTTTCTTTGTGCGATAGCCCCCTCCCGAAAAGTCATCCTGAAGCCGCCATTGGGTGGGTCTGACACACAGCCTACATACATTAGACAAGAGACCGGAAAAATTCGCGGATTCATTTCGAGATAGGCTGAAATACAAGCATGTGTACAATTCGGCTGGTTCTGCTATTGGCTCGCGGTTTAACTGGAGCTCTCTGGGCCAATGAGAGACTATCGACCAAAGAAGCGTCGATTCACAAGCTACCCAGTGGAGACGACTCACAATTTAGTAACCAATGAACACGCGTGTTTATACTTGATAAGTGCAGAGGATAATGGAGGCTATCCTAGAGGTCATTGAATACGCGAATTTTTCTGATCCCTACGAATAATGTAGTGCCTACTTAAGAACATACAAAGAAAAAAGAAAATCTAACATTGGTAGGGCAAGCATAAGGCTTTGAATTTCAGCCTGACGGAATACGAATTCGCGAAATTTTCGGGTCTGCAGTCCAAAGTGCTTCTTTTTAGTTGGGGCTGATCAACATATTAATTAGAAGTAATAGAAAAAGTATTTAAGATAGAACACTGAACGTCTGAATTATGTTTTCCAACCACCGCAAATTTTGTGGTTGTAGCAAAATTGTTTCATTAAAATATTGGAATTAACACCTTTATTTTCCACATATTTTTTGTGACGTGTTACTATCCCCAATTAATATAATAATTTTTCCTCAACCACCAAAATTCTGTGAACATCATTAAACTAAACATAATGCAGCGCTCAGTGATCCGTCTTAAATACTTATTCTATTGTTAACATTAAAATTTTTGTTCAGTCCTAACTTCAAAGACGTATGCCAAAGCACTTTTCACTACAAGTCATATAGAGGTTTTCGACTTATTTTGTGATGAACCTGCAGACTCAGCCTGCATAACTAAGCTAACCTAAAGATAAAGCAGTTACAAAGAATATGAAAACAATTTTTTTCAGACATTTCAGCTTACTCGCAAGTTGAAAGAATATATGTATGTGTATAAATATAATAAATAAAATTATAAACATAGTTCGATGTATAGGAAATTAAAACGTAAATGAAATAAAACAATATTAGTACTTGCTAAAACTATATTTACATAAGATAACGTTTCATGTCCATCTAATAATGATTTCTTAAGTTAAGTAAAGCTGGTTTTGTAGTTTAAAAACCTCACTGATCTCCCCAGCAACAGGCAGCCACTGGAGTAGAGGTCACATCACACGGAGTAGTCCGGGCCCGGAGCCAATGGCAAATCAGCGAACAAAGTGAGGACTGAATCACGGGTGACATCCTCCAGAACTCATCAAAGTCAGCAGCCAATAAGCAGACGACTGTGTCCAACCTGGAGGTCATTGTTCCAGTCCATGATATGTGCACGAGTAAAAACGTTCCCTGCTCGATTGTGAGATGCCCTTTTATTCGCTACTTATTCCGTCATTTGTCTTTATTGTTGGTTCGAGTCCTTTTTCGTAACTGTGGAGCAATCACTGACATTATAGGGACCGGAAAAATTCGCGGATTCAATGATCTCTAGGATAGCCTCCATTATCCTCTGCACATCTCAAGTAAACACGCGTGTTCATTGGGTACTAAATTGTGAGGCGTCTCCACTGGGTGATTCGACGCTTCTTTGGTCGATAGTCTCTCATTGGCCCAGAGAGTTCCAGTTAAACCGCGAGCCAGTAGCAGAACCAGCAGAATTATACATATGTTTGAATTTCAGCCTATCACGAAATGAATCCGCGAATTTTTCCGGTCTCTAGACATAAGCCAAGGGCCAAAAAAAGTCTTTGAAATGTAGCCTATTGCGAAATGAATCCGCTCTTTTTTTTCCTCTTCCGGTGATGACGGGGTCTTTTCTTTTTGGACCACGATTATCCTGCTGCGCTCTGGTCACCCACGACCTCTGATGGACGACCTTGCAACTATATTAGTTTCGAAAACTTTGACCCGGCGACACTTGCTTCAGTATAGCACCGCGCGCCAGCCGTGTTGGCGAAGTTTCCCCGTGACACGTGACGGCGTCTGGGCAGGGGGAGGGGGTCGTCGGCGGAAACAGGCGCGATGACGCCCCGCTGTCGCCATGGCGACGCGCGAGCTGTAGGCGGGCGCCAGTCGATAAGTCATCTGGAAGGCGCTGTGTCGAGAGGTCACTGGCCCGAATAAGTCGGACTTCACCCACTTTGCTAACGACTTTGGAAGCCATCACTAGGGGCATGCATATATTGCGAAAAGTTTCCGAGACTAGCTGAAAGTTAAAACACTGTAGCATTGTCTGTGTTTAGTGATTGGGTGAGTTTCTTTCTAGTGATTGGGTGAGTTTTTTTTCAGGCGCATGTCTGCTGTTAGAACACCAATCACAGTAATTCAGTTCGGAAATAAACTCGTCCTGAGTGGCTCGGTCAAATAAGGCAACGAATTCTCTCGCAGACGACCGCCAATCACGAGGAAGAAACACCTGATGTGGATATACATTGTTGCAGTCTAATAGGTATTCAGTTTTTTTCGCGAAAAATGCCTGCCCCTAGCCATCACTAGAGAAATCGTTAGTACTAGAACAGTTAGGCAGCCAGGGCGGAGACCTTGAAATTTCGCGGACTTCGTTTGGTATTATATTTCCTCTAACAACGCTTGGTTTTTTTTCCATTGGCTGATTACTGGGGACCGGAAAAATTCGCGGATTCAGTGACCTCTAGGATAGCCTCCATTATCCTCTGCACTTTTCAAGTAAACACGCGTGTTCATTGGGTACTAAATTGTGAGTCGTCTCCACTGGGTAGCTTGTGGTTCGACGCGTCTTTGGTTGATAGTCTCTCATTGGCCCAGCGAGCTCCAGTTGAACTGCGAGCCAATAGCAGAACCAGGCAGAATTGTACACATGTTTGAATTTCAGCCTATCACGAAATGAATCCGCGAATTTTTCCTGTCTCTACTGATTACTTTAGTGTGAAAAATTTCATCCTTTTTAGTCGGCACTGCCTGATCTAGGATCGTCGGCTCACTGTTGCAGAGCGACGTGTCCAGGTAAATGCAGTCCAATCGTGGAAACACCTTGCAAGAGTAGGAAGGTTTACATTCTCACTTGTGAACAAACGAATCCGCGAAATTACCGTACCTCTGCTCATGTGCACCAATTTAAACTTGACATGTAAAAAAAAAAAAACACACGTTACAACTTTGAGGGATTTCTAGAACATAGTGCTGTGCAAGTCCAAAATTTTGCTGCTCGGAAACACTCAAATTTTTTTTTGGCACGGCAAACCCAAATATGCGAAATTATTGACTTATACCGTTATTTTCCGGAGACCCTCTTCTGATAATGTGTCACTAACTACAGATTGTGCTTTTCCGTTATATGGCTAAATCCATAACGCCCGGAGATAATTCTTGCAAGAATGACGTGGAAAATGTTCAAATAAGCTCAAATGCAATATAGCTGCGGACTAGGAAAATATTGGGTAAATTGTAAAAAAATAAATAATAATAATCGTGTCACTTTCCGTCACAACAAGGGCGGATCCAGAATGAGGCTCAGAGAGGGGCCAAATAATGTTTCTAATAAATGTTAATTTATTTAGAATTGAAGTACCGAATAGTTAGAGACCGGAAAAATTCGCGGGTTCATTTCGTGATAGGCTGAAATTCAAACATGTGTACAATTCTGCTGGTTCTGCTATTGGCTCGCGGTTTAACTGGAGCTCTCTGGGCCAATGAGAGACTATCGAGACCAAAGAAGCGTCGAATCACAAGCTACCAAGTGGAGACGACTCACAATTTAGTACCCAATGACACAAGTGTTTACTTGAGAAATGCAGAGGATAATGGAGGCTATCCTAGAGGTCATTGAATCCGCGAATGTTTCCGGTCCCTACGTTATGACGTTATCACGTAATATTATCGTCCGTAAACCGTTTTACAGACAACCTCCCCCCCTTTTTTTTTTGCTCTCGAGAGCATAATGAACTGAATGTGATCCTACCACTCGGTTGCCGCTGGTTAGTGCTGTTCGGCTCGGACCGCACTCGGTGTCAGCTCAGCAGTTGTTGGTTCAAGAGAAGACGCCGCAGCACCGTGTGTTCCTGGCCTCAGGGCTGCAGACGAGGACGCCTCTGAGGGGCGCCCCGACGCCCGGGCGACGCAGTTCCAGCCGTCCATCAAGTGGCCGGACCTGGGCGTCCAACTGTTCATCCACCTGGGCTGCCTGTACGGGCTCTACCTGTGCTTCTTCGCCAGGCTCTACACCGTGCTGTGGGGTGAGTCGCTCAAGCCTACACTGCAACGAATTTATTTTTGACTTGATAACGTCTTATAAATAGGTAGAGACCTGAAAAATTCGCGGGTTCAAATAATTATACCTTAGCGCTGCTTCTGCCATTGGTTCACTGTTAATCTGGAGGACTGAGGGCCAATTAGAGACCCTCACTCGTAGAAGTGTCGAATCACAGGCCGCCCAGTCGAGACGACTCACAAGTCAGCAGCCAATGAACAGTTGGCATTTGCCCGAGAGTTTAGAGGATATTGGAGTCTATCCCGGAGGTAATTGAACCCGCGAATTTTTCCGGTTTCTATAAATAGGGCAATGCAAAATTCGCTAAAAGATTCCGAGGCAAGCTGAAAGTTAAAACACTGTAGCATCGTCTGTGTTTCGTGATTGGGCGAGTTTCTTCCAGGTACATGACGATTGTTAAAAACACCAATCACAGTAATTCATTTCGGAAGCAAATGCGTCCTGAGTGGCTCAGCCGAACAAGGCAGTTACTTATCTCGCCAGACGGCCGCCAATCACAAGGAAGAAACCGCTGTTGCGCGTATACCTCGTTGCAGTCTAACAGGCGTTCAGCTTTATTCGCGAAAAATGCCTGCCCCTACTTATAAATCGATGAACGCCGGCTGCACGCACAAAAAAGCATGACCTATTGTCACGGTCCACCTGAGCTGAGCGTGCAAGAACCGGCCAACCATCGTGCGAGAAAATCTTCTATAATATCAAACAGGTTAAGGCGGCCTTTTTAACTTATTGTTCGTGATTATATTTAAACAAATTATTTAAATTAAATTTGCAAAAACTAAATAATATTTGAAAATTAAAAAGTATGCAATTTTTCATCAATGTTTTCTTATGACTAGGGTCTGGAAAAATTCGCGGGTTCAACGACCTCCAGAATGGACTCCCAAGATACTCTGCACATCTGGGCAAACGTCACCTGTTCATTGGCTGCTGACTTGTGAGGCGTCTCTACCTTGTAACTTGTGATACGATACTTCTTTGATTGATGGTTTCTAACAGGATTACAATTAAACCAATAGCAGAAGCAGCACAAAGGAATACATAGTTGAAATTTATCTTATGGTGAAATGAATCCGCAAATTTTTTCCTGTCGCTAACTCATTAATAGAGACCGGAAAAATTAGCGAATTCATTTCGCGATAGGCTAAAATACAAATAGTTATACCTCAGCGCTGTCTCTGCTATTGGCTCACAACTCACCTGGACGACTCTGGGCTAATGAGAAACATAAACCAAAGCTTCATAAGAATCACAGGCTTCTACGTTGGGACATCTCACAAGACAGTAGCCAATGAGTGGGTGACATTTGACCGAGTGTACGTAGAACTATGGAGTTCTTCCTGCAGGTCATTGAACCCGCGAATTTTTCGGGTCCCTACTCATTAACTTTGTGCCACCTTGATAGTTTTATGACTTTAATGTGCGCGAGTCATCTCGTACCTTGCTTGATTGTCATCAGGAACACTTGAGCGTCCCAGCTGCCCGCGATCCGGAGGACGTACGTGCGGCTGACGTCACGATTGACGCGCGTCATGTTGACGAGCGCGTGCCGATGCTCAGTTGTCAGGCCGAGGGAGCGAACGTGTCTTCTTGCGGCATCCGGAAATAACTAGAAGATCGATGACTTTGAAAATGTGGCTGGTGCCAACAGCTTTACGGTCAGCAAGGCTGGCTCGTCTTTGTTGCTAAACGAAGCGACCCCTTGTAGTCATTTCTGACTGCAACTGGGCTCTCATCATTAGAGACCGGAAAAATACGCGGATTCATATCGTGATAGGCTGAAATTCAAACATGTGTACAATTCTGCTGGTTCTGCTATTGGCTCGCGGTTTAACTGGAGCTCTCTGGGCCAATGAGAGACTATCGACCAAAGAAGCGTCGAATCACAAGCTACCCAGTGTAGACGCCTCACAATTTAGTAACCAATGAACACGCGTATTAATGCAGAGGATAATGGAGGCTATCCTAGAGGTCATTGAATCCACGAATTTTTCCTGTCCCTAGTCATTTCTGACTGCAACTGGGCTCTAATGATCGTCAACAATTGATGGGGACTGGAAAAATTCGCGTATTCAATGACCTCCAGGATAGACTCCACGATCCTGTGCATACTCGGGCAAACGTCGCCTGTTCATTGGCTGCTGACTTGTGAGGCGTCTCATTTGGGAGACTCGTGATTCGATACTGCTTTGACTGAGGGCCTATAATTGGCCCGCAGTCCTCCAGGTCAACGGTGAACCAATGGCAGAAGTTGCATAAAAATACAATTATTTGCATTGTTAGCATATCGCGAAATCAATCCGCGAATTTTTCCGGTGTCTAGCAACTGATCATCGTCAACAACTGAGACCGTGTTTCCGTACCTCTGATTATCGTGCAGGCCCGTGTTTTACCGTACAGTCGACAGGCACGCAGGCGATAGATACCGTACTCGCCGGCGCATGACGCGAGAGGCGGAATGCTTGGTCCTAGCGTGTGGCCGCCCGAGGGAGCCACTGCGGGGGAAGATGGCGCGCAGAGCGGCGAACGGGGGTCGAATGGGGCTCGCACATCCTCCCAGGGCGCGGGCAGTTGGGGCGCACAGGTATCAGGCGCTCAGGACAGTCGCGGAGGTCTCCGCGCGGTAGTTACGGCACGCGCGAGGACTATCCGTGCCCGCGCTTCGAGCGCGCTGGCGATGCCGGTGCAACTCTACCAGAATACTTCACAACGGGTTTTTTTTTCAGTTATACTTCTTTAGGCGCGTTATGAAAAAAATTGGTTGTCTGTAAAGTCGGTTTACGGACGATAGTTTAACGTGACAACGTCATAACCAAACATTGATGAAATAATTGCATACTTTATGAATAAAATTGAATCATTTTTATTTTAATAATAAAAGAATAAATACTTGAAATTATACTAGTAATCATATTTTAAAAATGCAAGAATAACTAATCTTTATTGCCGAAATTGTTGTTGTAATAAGCAATGAGAAACAACATTAACTTTTCACATCACTTTATAAACAGTCGAGTGGAAGAGAGATAGATGCGGCGCAAGCGTACAATGAGCGTAACGGGACACAGCGTAACGGAACAATGTGCGTAACGGGACACCTTTTCGTGCGTGCAGCCTTCGTTCATCGATTTATTAGACGTTGTCACATCAAAAAATGACAAGAGTAAATTTTTACGATGCTACAAAATTTTCACAGGATTAAATAAAGTTACATAAAAATAAAAATTATATATGTGCTTTGAAATCATATACTTTAGCGATGTATATTGAATATTGGTCCATACAATGAGAATAAATTTGAATAAACATTCAGGATATTTATTGATTTTAAATTATTAAAATTAATCTTGATTATTTTACTGAATAAAATTACTTATTTTATTCCAATGTTTATATTAATGTTGAATACTGAGGATTTATGTAAAAAAAAATTAAAAATGTAAATGAATTTATATTTCCAACCGTATTTATAATATCACGTTAGTTCTTTTGTTATTTTATTTGTATAAATTCTAACACGCGTACGAAAGTACACTCACCTAATTTTTTTCGTAACTTACTACGAATGTTTAGTATACGCTCTTACACATCATGTTACTTATTAATATTGTTTAGGGACATGCACGAAATAATCTGATGGCTCCTAAGACTGCAATAAGGTATACGTTCTTTAAATTATTCATGCAATGTGTAAATTTTAATTTAATGCAGTTTTTTTTTATTGGCGGCCATCTGCAAGAGAAGCCATGTATGTTCGTTATCTGGCCACTCAGGACGCGATTGCTTCCGCACTGGATAGCTGTGATTGGTGTGCCGATAGTAAGACATGCACCTGAAATAAACCCTGCCAACCACGATATACAGAACATGCTACAAAGTTTTAACACACAGCTGGTCTGAAAAGCTTTTCGCGTAAAGTACATGGTTTTAAAATTTTTTTGTGGCTGTTGAGAAAGGAACACTTTATGTAACTTTTAAAAACTTTGGTCGTGGCGTTTTAGCGAGAGGCAGGGAATTGGTATTTGGTTGAGATTATATATATTTTTGCGTGACTAATTTTTTATGGCTTAAAATTAATATATACTTAGTTATTTTAATAAATATTTAGTTATATTTGCAAATGTATATTAAATACATGTGAGATCGTTTTCAATCATCTGATTTTGACGTTCAAAGTAGCAGGCATTAAGTAGATTTTGGGGTGACAACGGAAGCCAAACTCCCTGTGAAACAGACTGTAATAATCACACTACTTGGTGCTTGAGCAGAGCAGCGCTCGTGGTGGGCGATAGTGGAACCACGTGGTAGACGTGGCAACGTCGCCCGGGGCGGTGCGCGCGCAAGTGTGTGCAGCTTACGTCACCGAGCGGCAGTTTTTTGTTTTTACCAACCGCCCGGCCTTGCGCGGCTGGTTCAGGAACCTGACGAGGAAAATAAATACCCAGCAACACCACATGCAGCAAGATTTCGCATTCACGCGGTGGCTGATCAAAACTTTGTGGCTGGTGGATCTGGATACCTCTTTGGTTTTGCACAGTCCCTTCCATACGACTCTTTGGCCAAATTTAAGTTCACAGATGTGAGCGTCCCCGCCAACTTCACTTACGCGCTGTGCTGAAGTTAGCTCTATCCGGCCGCCCGGCTACGTCATCGCACTGCGAGCTTGGGACAACAACAGCCCAAGTCATTCCACCCAACAACGGCAATTTAAATCCAGAGTTTTATTTTATTTTTTTTACATCAAAATGTGCGATACCAATACAGCAAATACATTGTGATCTTCGTGTCAACAAATGTGTTTATTTCACATATTTTAGCGGCAGTTCATGTGATTTCGTTGTATGAGTGCACACACATGACAAAATTTAATTGATTTAAAATATAAAAGATAGATAGAGAGTGATATATATATATATCATTGAAAAACCACAGAAAATTTTTATTATCATTTAATAAATGTCACTCATAACTACAAAACTATAGTTACCTATATATTTGTGACTCTGCAATACTCAAGCATGTATCTCTGCAAGTGTAATGATTTCCATAATGTGTGTATATATATATATATACATATATACATATATATATTTAATGGTCTTTGTAAAGTTTGAACTCATATAGGGGGCTGCAAATTACTACAGGTACTTATAGGTAGGGGCAGGCATTTTTCGCGAATTAATCAGGACGCCTATTAGACTGCAACAAGGTATAACCGCACCTTCGGTTTCTTCCTTGTGATTGGCGATCGTCTGCGAGAGAAGTCGTTGCCTTATTTGACCGAGCCACTCAGGACGCGTTTGAATCCGAACTGAATCACTGTGATTAGTGTGCCAAAAGTATGCACGTACCTGAAAGAATCTTACCCAATCAAAAACACAGACGATGCCGCAGTGTTTCAACTTTCAGCTGGTCTAGGAATTTTTTTTTTCAGCATGTTTGAAATTTCAGCCCATCGCGAGATGAATCCGCGTATTTTCCCGGTCTTTATCTGTGAGGCAGAGACCTGAAAAATTCGCGGGTTCATTTCGTGTTATGCTAAAATTCAAATAATTATACCTTAGTGCTGCTTCTGCCATTGGTTCACTGTTAATCTGGAGGACTGAGGGCCAACTAGAGACACTCACTCATAGAAGTGTCGAATCACGGGCAACCCAGTCGAGACAACTCACGAGTCAGCAGCCAATGAACAGTTGGCATTAGAGAATGGTGGAGTCTATCCTGGAGGTCATTGACCCCGCGAATGTTCCCGGTCTCTATCCTGCGAGGGTTGCGCGGGGCCGGGCTGGAGGAGTGGAGGAGTGGAGCTCGCGGCAGTTGAACTGGCTGTGTTGTGTCGCAGCGTTCGCGCTGATCTACTCGTCGGGGTTCGGCATCACTGCCGGCGCGCACCGCCTGTGGTCCCACCGCGCCTACAAGGCCACGTGGCCGCTGCGACTGCTGCTGGTGTTCCTGTTCACCATCGCCGGTCAGGTGAGAGCACGGGTCTAGGGGTCCCGCGAAGGAAAGAAAAAAAAACTTAAAGCCTCAAAAAATTAGAAAATTTTTAAATAAATCATAGAAAACAGTTAAACAGTAAGGCCTAAATTTAGTTACCGATGAAATATCACACCAGAGTAATATGATTCGGAATATGCTGTGGTTACAGAACGTGTCTGAATCTACAACTGTGAGTAACAAAACCACCACCAATTGACGTGACACCATGCTGACTGTGCAGAACACTTACACTCACTTATTTGCCATTATTCGAAATCAATTCACGTTGACAATCGAAACACTGACTTAAAAATAGTTTTAATGTGTTTTAAAAATAATTGTGAAAATTTAAAAAAAATATAACTAAAACTATATATATATAAAGGAAATTTTTTTTTAATCTCTGTTAGGAAAAGAAGGAGGGGGGGGGGGGGCATAATGACTTCCAGTAACGGGGCCCACAGAATGATGTGGGGGGTCTGAAGCGCGCACCTAGTGGAATTTCAGTTGCATCGGCAGAAGGAGACAAGATACAGATTTCAAAAAAATTACACAGTTATTCTTTATTTCGACAGATGTTGCGTACTCTTGGCCTCCCGAGCAATGTTCCACAAAACCGTCAACAGATGCCAGCACGTTAAACAAACAGAAGCTTTGACCGCTGCGTGCTGTTGTAAACGAAATGTACTTTACTTTGATATAGATCTGAACAATAGTTGTGCAACTTAACTTACTTAAAAACCTTACGTTAGACATTCTAAAAATTGCATACAATGATAGAAAAACTGTAATTTATCCTTGTAGTTCGGTAACAAAGAAGAGCACATTGATGACAATACGGTGTCTTCTTCTGCAGTTGTAGACGCACCAAAGCGTCATAACGAGAAAGGATTACAGTGCTGCCAACAGCACGAAATTTCAATGCGTACTCTTAGCCACCGTTACCTTAGGTGTCGCGTTCGTCCGGGAAAAAACAAGTCACGTGCAGCATCGCACTAGAGTCAGGACTCCAATAACACAAACCTGAAGGGTCCTCAATTTGGTCACTTTGCAATAACAAGGTTTGTATATGCCAAACTATTACAAATTTAATTACAATTTTTTTATATAATTCTAAAATCGAATTAATATAAAGTTAAAACTCGTGCACAGTTGTATACCACACCGAATGTAAAATACATTTTAGGGTAACTTCCACCAGAGGCTCAAATTTTTTTCTCCTCCTGTATCACACTTAAAAGATTTAAGACACAACAATAAAGCAAAGGTCTATATTATTACCTACAAAAAACACACTATCATCAATTTAGAAGAATAAATTTCCAAGCCTTTTCGCAACATACAATGAACCAAAGCAATGGCATCAGTAATTATTTTAGTTGACACCTCAAATCGTTTGTTTACGTTATTCGGGGATATTTGTATTAACCATCATTTACTAAATGTAACTTTTTACCTTTGCATTACATAATAACCATACTTTTGTATTAAACTAATTACTTAGCACTTTAACTACTAAGTAGGTAATTTATAGGGACTGTGAAAATACTTTGTATTAATGAGAGATTTGTATTAACAGGGTTTTTGTTAATGAGGTTTCACTGTACCATGGTTACAATACCACTTCACATGGTGACGAGGTGTGACCGCTGATGACGTGGTGATGAGGTGTGACTGCTTGTGACATGGTGACGAGGTGTGACCGCTGATAACGAGGTCTGACTGCTGGTGACGAGGTGTGACCGCTGGTGACGAGGTGTGACCGCTGATGGCGTGGTGATGAGGTGTGACTGTTTGTGACATGGTGATGAGGTGTGACTGCTGGTGACGAAGTGTGACCGCTGATGACGTGATGATGAGGTGTGACTGCTTGTGACGAGCTGTGACCGCTGGTGACGAGGTGTGACCGCTGATGACGTGGTGATGAGGTGTGACCGCTGGTGACATAATGATGAGGTGTGATGGCTGGTGACGAGGTGTGACCTGTGTGCAGAGGCACGTGCACGCCTGGGCGCTGGACCACCGGGTGCACCACAAGTACAGCGAGACGGACGCGGACCCGCACAACGCGAAGCGCGGGTTCCTGTTCTCGCACGTGGGCTGGCTGGTGCTCACGCCGCACCCGGACGTGGTGCGCAAGCGCAGCAGCATCGACATGAGCGACCTGGAGGCCGACCCCATCGTCATGTGGCAGAAGAGGTGGGTCTCCCCCTCCCTCCCTCCCTCTGCACTGTCAACTGGCAGAGGAAAACATCGAGCGGTGGAGAGATGTGATGTAGCAGCAAGGAAATGCGTTCGTCGGGGGAAAACAGGTGTACTTTAAGTAAAAGTAAACCCTCTGCTGCTTGGCACCTGTCGTCGCTTTTCCCAACCTGGGCCTGATGTCAGCGGGAATGGAGCCCAGATCATCTCGGTAGGAGACCCGTAATCTCACCTCTCAACCATCATGGTCCTTCAAACAAGTGAAATTAATAGCGGTACATATCTCTTTAAACTTGATAACCTGCTAAACTTTTACTTGCTGTTATTAGTCATACATACTTATTCCAACTTGGTTTTGAATTAGAAACAAATCATTCTGCAAACAAATAAATCGGACATATTCTGTGACTAAATGACTTCACACTTGTGTAGGATTTGACTTTTTTTGTTAGTAAAAGTTTAGATTCAGTAAATCCCTGTTAATAAGTTTTCTAATGTACTTAGAAATTTAGACTTATTAACAGGGAAATATTAAAAGGTGAAATTTGTATCTAATTTAGGTCCAGTGCAAAATTGATTTAAATTTATTATACAGGATATGTTCTTAAATATAAATTTTTATAAGGATTTTACTGTAGTTATCTCATAATTGAACCGTATGAAAATGTTTATAAATTTATTATGAAGTTATACAAATTTATCTTTTTTTTATATGTAGTTAGTGGCAATTATGTATTCTAAATGCTCCTTTTAATGATTCACAATTTTTTTACATTAAGAACAGCATGTGCAGATATATTCAACCTAATGAGTAGGTACAAGATGGTATGATGAATTGCAATAAAACCGATATAACACCACAAAGAATGTCAATACAACACATAACATCATAAAACAAGTTAATACACAATTCAGCACCTAAATGTATCTAAAAACTTGGAATCAGTCAGCAATTTGACAAAACTGAACTCAAACTGAAACCAACAAAAATGTTATCCTTTATTATCATAAATTCATTGAATGTAATAATTTAGCGTGACTTTTGTACCAAAATGTTTAAACTTAATATATTGGGAAAAAAAATAATATAAGTTTTATTGTGCATTTATTATTAGTTACAAAAATTTTACATAGATCACATTGACACATTTTTCAAACACTAAAAACTATGCTGATTTATTTTTATTTTACTGAGTAGTTATTTCTGAGTCATATTTGTTAGAATTTATTTTATTTTACAAGTGCATCATGTGTCAGTCAAAATGAGACTTTTGGTTGAATAAGTACTTAGAAATATTTTAATTTTATATTTGTTTAGCTATACATTTTTATGAATAAACACAATGTATAAAATTAAAACAAACACCGAAATCCCCTGTTTAAAAAACAAAATTCACCTAAAAATAGAACCATAAAATCTTGTGCCTACACTGAGAGAAAGGTTTGTTTGCCTCAACAAAATATTTGTTTGTACCTATATGGCGATAATCGCGAAATAAATATATCTTGTTAATTCAAACAAATATTTTGTGGTAGGAAAGATTCTGTCTCACCCAACAAAATGATTTTGTCAACTCAAATGTACCTATATTTGGTTAGGTGTAACAAATCATTTTTGTTACTTACCGAGATTTGTTAAGCTAACAAAATATTTTGTTTCACCAAGTAAATATTTGTTTCGCCATATACTATAATCAAATTTTGTTTGATTCAAAGAAACCTTTTCCTTTGTGTACTAATGAGTTGTGTTGTCGGCGGGGGAATGGTAGAGACTCGAACACGGTGCAGCAAGCGTGCGTGAAGCTTGGGCCGTGCTGGAACAGGCACGGGGGTAAGATGAACGCATGGCCGGAGGCTGGAGTAAACACGTAACGATGCCGTGCTTCCCCGCGCAGGCTGTACGTGCCGCTGTTCGCGCTGCTGGTGATCGCGATGCCGGTCCTGGTGCCGTGGTACTTCTGGGGCGAGTCCCTGTGGGCCTCCTTCTTCATCGCGTTCAACTTCCGCTTCTGCGTCACGCTCAACATCGCATTCTTCGTGAACAGCGTGGCCCACATGTGGGGCAACCGCCCTTACGACAAGTAAGCTCTGCTTTTGGCTTCCCTTAAAATGTAATTAATTGTCTAACTGTTCAGGCTGCGAGGTACCATATACCGCTTCATTTTTATTTAAACATAAGTTGGTTGTTCAAAAAGCAGGCATGGCTCAGAGGGTGATAGCTAGGGACCGGAAAAATTCGCGGATTCAATGACCTCTAGGATAGTCTCCATTATCCTCTGCACTTCTCAAGTAAACGCGCGTGTTCATTGGGTACTAACTTGTGAGGCGTCTCCACTGGGTAGCTTGTGATTCGACGCTTCTTTGGTCGATAGTCTCTCATTGGCCCAGAGAGCTCCAGTTAAACTGCGAGCCAATAGCAGAAACAGCAGAATTATACACATGTTTGAATTTTCAGTCTATCACGAAATGAATCCGCGAATTTTTCCGGTCTCTAGTGATAGCCTTTCTCGAGCTCATATTTTTTATTTATTTTTTATTTTGGAGGGTATGTTTATGTTTGTTGTATTTTAAACTTTTATTTGCTCGTTCATTTACTCTTTATTTACTTCTACTGACCTTTCTTACTCATTTTCTTGCACAAAATAATTATACTATATCCAGTCTCTGTCCGGTGTCTTGTCTGCCAACCTCACACAATCACATATATCGCACCTTCGACTCTCTACCAACCATACAACTGTACATATACCACACTCTCAGACCATAATTATTACAATTTTTCAACTGCACGTTCTATAACTTAGCATCAAACATTTCCATACTTATTACAATGTTTCAACCTCGTATGTACAAGCTTATTCTATTTACTGACAATGTTTATATTCTCACTACATTTACAAATAGTATTTGTCTAGGTTATCCATACTGGAACTCTCCCTTGCCTTGTTTCCTGTTGCTTCAAAACCTCTAGTCATCACACTCTCACTTCCACTCACTTCGGCCTCCTCCTGGTGACCCACCGGTGAATGTACACATTCACTCCCTGACAAATCACCTCTCCTCACCCTGGCGTGTTCACTGGTATGAGTCGGAAGGTCGATCAGAGAGGATTCCTCTCTTACAAGGGCGTCAGACCTTTTACCATTTTATTAACATGCCGTTTTATCACTCGGCTATCATTGGTTTGTACCACAAACATTACTGTTCCTAACTTTTTAGCTGTTAGAAAATTAGGAAAAGTAATGTGTGTGGTACAACTTTTGCAGGAAGCCAAGTTACCGCCCTTCCGGTTATAGTACTTGATATACACTGGGTTACCAACTGTAAAGCTGTGTGTCCTATTGCCCACTCCATCTTTGGCCTGCTTTTTTCGTTGCTTTTCAAGGACATCATTTTCAGGAGTCAGTAAGTCCAATCTTGTTCGTAATTTACGTCCTAATTGCAGTTCTGCTGGTGAGTACATGGTGGTTACACAGGGAGTGATACAGCAAATAAACAAAAATGATTGTACTGCTGTCACTGTGTCTAAACCATTCAGTATTTGTTTTTTAAAACTTGCCTTGGACGTCTTTACACTATTTTCCGCAGCCTTATTAGATTAGGGCATACTTACTGCTGTAGTAATATGACGTATTGCATTATTCTGAAGGAATGTTTGAAATTATCCAGACATAAAGCTAGGTCCATTATCTGTCGCAATTAACCCTGGTAAGCCCCATGTACAAAGTACCTACTGCCGGAATGCGATAACAGTCTTGGATGATGTAATTTTAATAATTTCGACAACATAAACCTTATCCATTCCTTGAAATCTTTTCATACATTTCCTAGCATTCACAGCGGGATCTTGGGTGTTTTCTGTTTCTGTTCCGAATACCTGCTTTTGTCGTGAATATTCGGGAAAGCTGGTGAAGTAATGATTTACAAGGACGTTTGAATATCTGTTTGTAAGGTGATGAACTCTCGTTGCGAAGTGTGTCGTGTCGTGTCGCATCAAGGGGTGACGAGGGGGCATGTGCATGGCCGCAGGGACATCAGCCCGGTGGAGAACCTGGCCGTGTCGGTGGCAGCCCTGGGCGAGGGCTGGCACAACTACCACCACGTGTTCCCTTGGGACTACAAGACGGCCGAGCTGGGCGGCTACGCCTTCAACCTGACGACGGGGTTCATCGACGCGTTCGCGCGCCTCGGCTGGGCCTACGAGCTGAAGTCGGTGTCGGCGGAGATGGTGCGGCGGCGGGTGGAGCGGTCGGGGGACGGGACCCACGAGCTGTGGGGCTGGGGCGACCCCGACATGCCCCCCGAGGACATTCGTGAGCTGGAGGGGTGCAGGCGGCGGGACGACTAGCCCCGCCCCTCCGCGCTTCTCTCGGCGTCGCATTGGTCTGCCGCTCCCTGAGACCAGGGTGGGGACATTACCTTTCTGAGTGGTCGGACTCAGGACCTGCCAGCCAGATGTTTGACCCGCGGCCGAACTGTTGATGTGGGGATGGAAGGCGCTCATTCGGCGCAGTGTTGTCAGACCGGGCCTCTACAAAGTCTAGGAGCCAGTGATAAAATAAATAAAATAAACTGTATACATTCATGAACAATTAAGCTTTTAGATATTATTTTAACATCAAACAGTACAATACTAGCAATTAATGTTAACTTATTACAGTTTAATGAGTGAGCTCTTTTTGTGTAATTGCTTATTCTTACTAAGTGAAATTTTACATCTTGCATGTGTCTTGTCAATAGTTTTTGAAGGATCGAGTCCTTCATTGGATAGGTCATTTATATTGATAACCATTTTTCGACGTGACAACGTCTAATAAATCGAATAACGCCGGCTGCACACACAAAAAAGTGTCCTGTTGCGCACATTGTACTGTTACGTTCATTGTATGCTTATTTCTTTTATTAATTAATTTTTTTGGTTATTTTTCAATTTTTCCATTTTCCCATTTTTTCCAAAATAAAGAGCAATAAACAAAAAGAAACATAAAAGAGAATTTAAAAAATATTTAGAAATTTTGTTATCAAGTTGAACCGCCTAACCAACGTGCTAGGGAATATACTATTTTATGGAGCCAATTGAACATTCCAATTAAACAATCACTTTCATTCAAAAAGTTATAGATAAAATAATATGTTTGTTAAAGTAATAAATATATTTGAATTAATGAGTGCAAATAAAAGTAAATTTATCAATTAAATTGTTGATTTCATTTCACTCATTCTTTGTATCCATACAAAATAGTGATAATTCAATAAAAATTATTAAATTTAATTCATAAAAATATGCAATCATTTCATCAATGTTTTGTTATGATGTTGTCACGTTAAACTATCGTCCGTAAACCGAAATTACAGACAACCAATTTTTTTATTCTAACTACACTCCATTATAGACGACCTAAACTTGTTTTTAGTGACGTTTATCTTACTGAACCCTTGTTCGTTGCCTCGCGGTGGGAGTGACTCCCGATCCGTACCAAGTACTTTATTTATCTGTAAGCTCGTTTTGTGCTCGCACCAAAAATAAAATAAAACAGACATTAGTTTGTTTCACCCAGTCATTTCTGTACAAGATTTTGTAACAACAAAATTTTTCAAAAAATAATGTTTGGTTATATGTTTGTCACCAGCGAGGAATATTTAAGCGTCATGGCACCTGGCGCCTGGAATTTGTAGAGTCCTCGCTTCCCGACACGGCGACCTGGGGTCTGAGTTTCCCGCGGGACCGAACCAGGATCTCCACGTTGGCTTGTTGGGTGTCGTTCTCCACTGCCTGTGTGCTTTGTCACTGCTTCCTTTAGGGGCGCGTTCCTTGTGGCCCTTGATAGAACCTTTGAATATATATACTGTATAGAAGTCGCCAGCCCAGGTTAAAATTTCTAATACGGTTTTGAGGTAGTTGGTTAATTCACCGCCGCAATCGCCACCATCTCTAGGGCATCGACTTGTGGTGGTCCCTAGCGGACAAGTGTCGAACTCTTCAACACCACTTCCCCACCCTCCCTCAAACATGCGTTTTCCTCCACCCACCCTCCACCCCACCTCTCATTCCTACAGTTTCGTGACGCACAAACTCCCGTTGAATGACCTTGAGCTGCAGTGAATGTTTGGTGGGGGTGCGGGGGAATGACAGCGGGCGACAGAGCTGCGCTCTAACGTGCAAATAACAACCTAAGACGATACAGGGCGTTACGGCAGCGCACTGCAGCGGTGAAGTTCCCAAGCTGCTCATCATACGCTCCCGAAAAACGTAGAGTAAATCCTATCCACTCGCGACTTCCATACAGTATATATATATTCAAAGATAGAACGGAGGACTGCGAGGGTCCCCAGTCCCACCTGCACGTTCAGTACTCCCCAGCCTTCCCGTCTGGACAGCAACCGGCTGCTCTGCGGGGAGCGTCACTTCACTTGCTTCGTCAGCTTCGGCAGTGGAGCACACCTTGCGAACTGAACCAGAACTGAGCTGATTCCAGCCTCGCGGTGGGGGACGTTGGGATGCTTCCAGTTTTGTCAGTGCTAATGTCCATTCCGGTGCAGTCGAGTTTTCTGTTACTTACGAACAACTGAAGTGTTTTTTTTTTTCAAGCTTATCTTGAGCAAAAGTGCAAGAATGTATAATTATTTTTGTAGTAGTATGAACTTTGAATGCAAATGAATCATAGAGCTGTGAGTGTTGTTTTTCACTGTTATGTAATCAAAGCTAATTTAGTGTTGCAATTTGGAAAATTCAGTATAAAAAAAAACTGCAGAACTGTCAGTATGGTACTTGACATTTCTGTTGTAAAATATGCACAGAAAATAAACTGTAATAAGTCTGTATTTACACAGATTTAGCTAAGTCATTCTAATACAGTGTTATCATAATATACTACAGTGTATAATGGACCAAAGTAACAAATATAAAACTTATAAATTTTTTGACTGATAACCTGAAATTGTGAGTTCCTTCTAATGCTTTTTTACATTGTTTTCACATTTTTTGTAATAAAAAATACATTTTTGATCTACAAATGCTCTAAAATAACTTCACTATCAATGTTAATTAGGCAAATTTCTGCATTTTTTCTGTTAAAAAAATAAATTTAAAATATCTGCCAAACATTTGAAGCTATCTTTTCTTTACAGAATTTAGGTGGTAGATTTATAATTCTACCAGCAGACTATGTCAGATGCTATGAACTAAAACAAAACTTAGTGTTTATGGGCCTAAAGCTACATAGTACTTGGTGATGATTTAAGTTGAAATTTAGGAAATACAGTGATATTCCACTACAAAGTATTGCTCACATTAAGTATTTATTTTAAATCTCTTCAAGACATTTTACTTTTAATAACAGTAAATTTTGAAGGATTTTTATCATTAAGTAGGTACTAAAATTGACTGTCTTATCAAGGTCTGTTGTAATGTGAATTCACTGAAATTGTTTGAATACAATCATTTTATTGTAATTTGAATCGAACATGCTGAAGTTTTTTTAATGTTATAATTGGTTACTGGCAAAAGTAAGAGAATGGTTAAAATATCTAGTCCATATTATTTTTATTACATAATATTTAAAAATTCTTTTTTCAAAGTTCAGGTGTGTTGGATCAATGGTTGCAAGTGGTACTCCATTGTAGGGAATAACTTGACACCCTCTCAAACTAAATTTAACTTTTTAATACTAGACTTTATATTTATCATTTCTGTTTCCTTATGTTCTTTTCACACTAAGCTATTAAATTAAACTAAAAAAGGTCATGAAAATGCCCTGTGCTCTCTGGAAGTAGAAATATACAGGCTGAGTCTGAGAAAATTAAAAAATTAAAAACTTTTGCAACTGAATCCTTCTTTGTACGGTTACTCCTGACGACAAGTCTTCGTGCGGCTGCCCTGATTGGTTTATTTTACCAACTAGCCATGGGTCAGGAAATTGTATTGAGAGTATGTATGGTTAGTTGGCGAAGGATATTATTATTTATTTATTTACATATTTATGTAGCCTAATTCCTAATTCAAGAAGAAGGTTATGGGAATTTCTGGCTCCTAAGGGTAAATGGAACTTATGCCCTTTGAGAAGATGACCTTCATGCCTTCACATGTGTTGGAGGCCCTACACCTGCTCTGCTATTGAGTAGAAAAAATTTTAAATTGTGATCGAGAACCCTGAACAAAGCATTTTGCATGTCATTTGCCCATTTAATATGGCATGGTGTTTTATTGAATGGTAATCCCGTGACCTGACCTACGTTGAAAACTGGGCAGCCTTCATGCAGTAATGAAACTGACGTTAATAAAAAAAAAAACTTACGTATAGATTACATTTTCTTTAAATGTTTTATGATGCCTGGCCCTAAAACAATTAATACACCAACTTGTAGAGTCCACTGCTAACTGCCTTTCCTAAATTCCAAAGGTTGATGTCTCACTTTAAATGGCTGAATCTTTAGTGACATAGTTTAGAGACCAGCAAAATAATAATTATGTTTTTAAACACGCTCGGGAGAAGTGTAATGCAGTTTACTCGCTGTAGCTTGAACAGCTATGAACAAGGTCACGCTGACCAGTCACTAGACAGCAATCTTACTTCATCGGCTAATTAAGAGGTGTGCCTAGTAAATGGTGTATCTGTGTCACGCTCGCTGCTGCTTCTAGCGCGGTGTCTCGTGTATAGGGCAACTGTGAGATTGAATAGTAAACACGACATTAAATGGCGAGGAAATGAAGGTAAATGTGCGATGCAAGTCCCTGGAGTACTTTCCAGAATCTGTAACAGGTTTTTTTAATTCCTAAAGATTATTCTGACAACACATGTTTTTAGTCATTTTTTTACTCTTGTAAAAATACATTTTCAAAAACAAAACCTGAAAATGGAACTACTCATCCGTCCTCAGCGTATTATTGACTGCTGGATGTCTTGAAAAGTTTTCAAATCTCGTGGTTCTATTCTGAAGCTCTGCAGAGGAATGAACTAAACGTCTTCAAAACGCAACGCGAGGTAGCTGTCCGTAGCGTGCGCTCGCTGCTAGCCGTGATCAGTTTGCAGGAGCCGCTACGGAGGTCGACGTCTCGGTGTTCCGGTGGTCACCACCTCGCGGGGTGTGCCTCGGTGCTTGTTCACCAACTCCCCCGGGGCATGGACGCCTGTTCAGCATCCGCCACAAAGCACCGACAAGCACTCAGAACAACTACTTTACCACGTGCTTGCCGCCTCCCTCCCTGTCGACCGGCTGGTGATCAACTCCGGTGTCACGCTCGAGTCTGGCCTGTCGCGCCTGGCTGCCGTGCAGTACCCACAGGGCCTGTCGCGCCTGGCTGCCGTGCAGTACCCACAGGGCCTGTCGCGCCTGGCTGCCGTGCAGTACCCACAGGGCCTGTCGCGCCTGGCTGCCGTGCAGTACCCACAGGGCCGGATTTACTGCCCGTGGGCCCCTAGGCTGAGTCTGTGGTGCGGGCCCTCTCTAAGAGGAAGGGGGGGGGGGGGGTATATTGAGTATCCCCTTCCATTGAAACAGTGGGTGCCTCTTGCCTGGGTCTGGGTGGGTAATTTATTTTAACTGACCTACAAAACTCATAGTTTTGATCAATTTTCTATTTTGAAAAAATTAGTTTATTATTAAACTAGACAGTTTAACAAAACAGTATTTAGAGGTTAAGGAATTAAGTGACACCAAAAACCAATGAAAATAATCGAAAATTTCTAAATGCTGACACAACTCATATATCAGCTTTCCACAGAAGAGTTTAGTTCAGCGCAATTAATCCACACAAAACAACTGGACACTATGTCGACGTGTATTTTAAGAATATAAGAAGATCCACATCGCAGTATTTTTTTTTTTTTTTTTCGTGTCATGTGGTGCGGGCCCCCATTTGTGGTGCGGGCCCATAGGCTACAGCCTAGATAGCCTGCGCGTAAATACGGCCCTGGGTACCCAGCTTTCACGCAGTCCAGAACGCCTGAAGCACACGACACACTCCGTTGCCAACCCTCTGGGTTTACAATGCACGTTACCAAAACATTACTAGAGATGATCTCAAAAGATTTCATTTCCAGCTGAAATCTATAATTAGAGGTGATCTTGGTAGCCACCAAACACATTGAGATTAGATTCAACTGTCCTAAATTTTCTTGCCTGAGTTAGGCCAGAATCTAATCATCACATCCTATTGGAGTTTAACAAATTAAAAAAAGAGCATTTCATGTTTGTTTTTTTATGTCTAACAATATTCGTAACTTTCTTATTTCAATAAATTGTTTTTAATGGAATTTCCACATTTTTTTTTTCATTTTCTAAAATTAATTTTACTGTCTACATACTATAGATAGATATTTCTTTAAAACTTTTATCTTGTATGTGTGATTCCAATTATTTAAATGGTTTTATAAGTTGTTCAGATAAATCACTTTGATGAATACTGAGCGTGTTGAAAAGTACACACGAGTCAGCTTTGTAAAAAAAATAAAATTTAATTTGGAAGCTTATATTGTAGAGAATAAATTTTTGTAAGCCACAAAATTTTTGAGTTATGAGTATGCTTTTTCATGTTTTCATTGCATTGGTAATGGTCAGCATGTGCTCAATTAAGCACTAAACACCCTGTGGAACAGCACGTCTCAGATGTGAAGTTTATCTTTGTGGATGATGATGGGCTTGTGGGTGTCAACAGCACACATTTCCTATCGAAACAACCCGGGTTGTCGACCATGTTCCTTCCCCTCCCCCCTACTCCTGCCCAGGTTTACATCTTAACAGCAATTTTCTCTTGTATTTTGTTATGCGAGGATATGAGACTAGAAATCATCAAACCAGTGTGCAATCTAAAGTACAATACTGTATGTTATTTTTTGTGTGTTATTAAATTGTGATGGTTTTCACAATTTTTCCCACTACAATTTTACTCCTTTTGTCATTATTTTAAATACACTTCTGTAGTAAAAGTGCAGATTTTAATGATGCTTATGATGATACAACTAGTTTTGTGAATGTTTTGTTAAATGGTCTGAGACATGGAATGTTTTCTTTTACAAAACAAGTGTGTGCAGATGCACAGATATGATCTTTCGCAGGGAGAACTTGGCCAGTGTGTAATTTTTTTAACAGCGATACAGAATGTCTAAAGTATCTGCTGTGAAGATTTTCCGGTCAGAACGCATACAGTTCGTGCATTGAAAACAGTTTTCTTGCAGTGTTGTGTCAGGGAAGTGCTTGTTCTTGTGCGTGCAGTGTCTGGCACAAAGCCGTGCACAAGGCTTGTTTGCTCGTCGGAGCCGCACTTATAATCATGTTAGTTTTTTATTTTTAAATTTGTGTTGAGTTGTAAGAGTTTATGTGTTCTGGAATAAAAAGTATATATTTTTTTCCTAATTGTTTATTTTTCTTTTCAACTTTGTATTTAATTTTTAATTGGTTTAACTAAGTGAATTATTTGTTTGTTCATTTATGACAATGTGGCAAATTCTGAATTAATTTTCCTGAATAAATGTTGTAGGATTGATAAAATGTAGTGATGGTGGCATAAAAAATGAAATGGTATTTAAAAAAAACTGTCGTAAGCTTCATCTATTGATAGAGACCTGAAAAATTCGCGGGTTCATTTCGCGATAGGCTAGATAGAATCCAAATGCATTTGCCTTTTTTTGCTGCTTCCGTGATCGGGCCACAGTTTATCTGAAGGACTCTGGACAAATGAAAAACGTTCGACGAAAGAAGTATCGAATCACAAGCTTCCCAGTTAACACACGTGTCACGAGTCAGTAGCCAATCAGCAGGTGTAATCTTCACAAGTACACAGAGGATCGTAGAGTCTATCCTAGAGGTCATTGAAAACGCGAATTTTTCCGGTCTCTATCTTTTGATGTTGAAAACTCTGACGTGAACCGGGTCTGCGCCCCAGAAGCCTGGTCAGCCTCCGCCACCTTCCCCCTCGCCCCCCGTCCCTCTTCCCGTAGTGGCAGCCGCTCCGTGGGGTGGTTGTGTTTGAATAGCAGCAGTGCACCACACCCTTTCAACTAGAGATAAACATTGTAGTCCTTTTTTGCTTATTTTCCCCCAAGTGGCTTGTGACGGCAGATAGGCCGGGAGTGTTTTACGTACTTTAAGTAATTAATATTTAGTTAAGGCATAAACTATGAAAAGACGTACCGAAATGCACGAGGCGAACCGAAGTCCGCCGAAGCCGGACTGGTTAATCATTAATAATAAAAAAAATTGTTGTAATTTTAGTTAATTAGTTTTTATCATGCATTAGGTGTAATATAATTATCAAGAGTGTTTCATGTTTTACCTGTAGCTTCCTGTGGCACGTAATCGTAAATAGGTATAACGGTAATTGGTTCGGCGCGAAGACGCCATGTTGGGCTAGAAGGGCCCTGAGCTCACCCCAATCCTTTAATTTCTTGAACCAGAATTATTATTTGTATAAAATTTTGGAAAATAGTTTTAAATTTAATATTCTGCTAGCTTTGGAACTCAGCTTCCCCATTGGCCAGAAGGAAAGATGGACAGGTTGGTCAGCCTGGCTGGGACCATTAGCTCCAGTGTGGCCGGCCCTACAGCCCTCGAGTGCAGCCTAAACACATTTGACGTGTCCCGGCAATAGCGTCGGGTGATAGAGTGGCGTGAGGTGGGGCGAAAGGCCCTTTGGTAGGCTGGCAGCTGCTCCTTGACTCACAGATATTGGCACTATCCTGCCTTTTTGCTGGGCCAGGGGTAGAGAAGGGGTGTGGTCAGGTACAGTGCGAGGAAGGGGCGGTAGTTGGTGCCTTAGAGCGAGCACCCGAAGGACGCTCCAAGGCGAGGGGAAGTTGGGCTCCTAGATAGGGATGCAAACGATACATCGATGTTTTGAAAACATCGATGTATCGTTCATGAAACATCGATGTTAGCATCAATGTTTTGAAAAGCGATACATCGCCGATGCATCGACGAAAAAGTCCAAAAACATCGACATCGTTCATCATTAAAATTGCCCTAGTTTTTTTATAATATTTTGTCTATAATTTCATGAAAATTTATTGAATATATAAAAACATTACGATACGACATTTAGTTTTTAAGATACAATTTATTTAACTGTCTATACTTACTATAAAAACCTACATTTTTAAGTAAGTATCACAAATGTTGTAAATACTGAACTATTTGGTTGATTTCAGTATCAATTTTTTTCCAGTACTTTAAAGATGTGTAAAATCATTTGGAAAAAATAAATACTGTTAAAAAAATTTGTTTGAATAAGAATTTTCTTTTCAATTTATAAAAATATAGGGAAAAAGCAGCGAGACTTTATGGACAATTCATAGCTTGTTGTACATACAAGCTATTGGTATCTACCGATACGGTCTCGCTAGCTCTAATGAGAAAATTAATGTAACATTTTAAACCTGCACTTACACTTCATGCTTTTCCCCTATTTTTTTCAATTAAAAATAAATTGTGTAAAAAAATAGTTATTTTTAAAATGATTTTAGACTTCTTAAAATACTGGGGAAAAAATGATAAGGATACCAACCAAAATGGTTTAGCATTTGCAATATGTATTTATACTTAAAAATGTAAGTTTTATAAGTATAGAAAATTAAAAAAAAAGTTTCTTGAAAACTAGATGACGTATCGCAATGGTTTTTTGGATAGATAGATCTCTCATGATCTTTAATATTTACAATATATTCATGAAATGATAACTAAAAACTTATAAAACAAGGCTGTCCGGGCACACACACGGTGCGGAGAGCTTCAGGAAAAACGTGATTTGAAAACTACTCAAGATATCCAAGTGGGGTCTGTTTACGAAAAGCATTTGAGTGTTCGCTGAATGCCGAAAGGTACTTTTGAATTCTGATTAAGTTTTTAAACTGTGTTTTTAGTAGAGTGAAAATTGGCTTAAATGTTTTTTTTTCGGAGTAATTTTTAGGCATAAAACAACCGATACAGAATCTTGAAACCACTTAAGGGCAGTGCAGTACACCTTTTTCTTCATTTCTCCGCTATATAATTTTACGGTCACCGCTCAACTTTCACAGTTATCCTGTGACGACGAGACGAATGCGCGCCAGTTCAGAGCCTTGCGCTTAGAGGCTATACTGCGCTGGAAGCACCAGCGAGCGTCGCGCTTATCATTCCGCCTCACTAACACACATAAACCCCGAACAGACGGCCAGTTTTACATACATTTGAATTACGGACATGCCCTTCTAATGTTTACCTTTATTTCTGCTAAAGTTGTGAAGCTGTAGTCATTTAAATTTGTCCACAACTCTTTGAAGTTTACTGAGAGCTGGTCAAGTAGTTCATGCGGATTTTTAAGTTTTTGGTAGCAGACTTTGCTTTTAATACATGTTTTTGTTCTGCATGAGACACGACTGTAAATGGGTTGTGGATATTGTGGTCAGGAACCTGTAGTAGGTATGGTTTTTGGCTACATACTATAGTTTAAATCATTTTGGCAATTTTTTCCTGATATTTAAAAACATCGGTTAAAACATCGATGTATCGGTTGTCAGAACGCTGTTTTTTGACATCGATGCTTTTTTCGTTTGAACATCGATGTTCGTGATATCGATGTTTTTCAGAGCGATATTGCATCCCTACTCCTAGAGCGAGCGCCTAAGGGCCGCTCCAGAGGAGGGGATGTAGAGCGAGCACCCAATGGCCGCTCCAGAGGAAGGAAGAGGAGAGGAGAGTTGAGCAGAAAGCAATATCCCAATTTTCCAAATATCTATTTTATTTTCCCCAAAATTTCTCTGGGAATAGGGATCCCTGGCTAGACACATTTCGACCTAGCTTAAATACAGCTCCTTCAGACATTGGGCACTAACAAAGCGACAATCTTTCCCCAATACAGAAAAACAGGCCATCCTGTGCCCTCCCCAGTAATTCACACACTAGGATATTATTTACTTATAACATATATAGCACTGACACACATTTTATATTATACAGTCATTAATAAATCCATATGCACTGCTATAACCGTTCAAAAGATGCGTGCTGCCATCTATGATATGTAAACGGCACCACTCGTAGCCTATATCCCACGGCTGGTGTAGAGAAGCCTGTTGGGATACGGCTTTCTTGGCGAAGCGGCCATGTTGGTTGCAGAGAGAGGCCGAGGACAAATATAGGACACAACACATTTATAATATCAAATATAAAATAAATGAAATGTACCTATTACATAAGACAGTGACAAAAGGTAGAATTTATCAGCACCAGTTTGAAATTACAGCAATGCAATTAATGTAATACAATTGTTTCCTCACCAAACTACCGCTAAATTTTATATATATATATATATATATATATATATATATACACATATATATATACATATATATATATATATACATATATATACACATACACACACACACACACACTCAGTATTAGTGCCATGTAAAACGTACATACTAATAAAACCAATAACAATGGGCAGTTATTGTGTTCCTAACTATATACGTATATATAAACTTTTGAGTTGGGGTCTATGGACCATGAAACGAAAAACAAAACAAAACAAAATCTGGAAGTCGCTCCATGGTAACGGCTACAATAGGTAGTATTTCTTCTAAATCTACCTAAAACGTGAAATCATATGTGAATGGTTGGTTGGGTCAGGATAGTTACATCTTAACTGGTAATTCCCAAACAACCATAGAAATATTTTACAGTGTTTTAAATGTAGCTATATTAACCCAACCAACCGTCCACAATGTTTTAAGTATTTTTAATGTAGCTAACCAAATGTAATCAACCATCCTAAAGATATAAGTAAATCTCTTGAAAAAATTAACACACGGGCCCTACAGGGGAAAGGAAAAAATGTAATCTGTTAATGGTGATTTCTCAGAAACCAGAATGAATATAGAAATGCTGTTGTCAGGGTAAATATAGGAATGTTTCTGGTGTCCGAAAAAAGTATGTATGAATTTATCATTACTTCACGGAAAAGCTGTGCCAAAAGAATATTAACAAAATTAGGAAAGAAAAAAAACCAAAACACGAAACAAACACACACAGGTAAAAAGTTTAGTGATGGCGTAGGATAAAAAAAGAGTGTGTAACTCAGTTACACGTGATAGAAGTGAAATTTATTTGGCAATTCAAACCTCGACTCGTGAAGTATATCATTACGTGGTAAAATGGCAGAGAGAGAAAAAGAGAGAAAGAAGACCCTTTTCTAAATAAAGATGAATTAACAAAATTATTACTCACTTCAATAGCTGCTCAGGAATCAATAATTATTGATCAATCAGTAATGATTAATTAACAATAAATATTATTTACTGTTGAAATAATCATATCAAAAAATATTATATTAAGATTTTCAGTACCCCAAACTACAGCATGAAAATAATTCTAACTACAATTTATACATGTTACAAAAAAAATCAACTTTGATAAATTTTATACTCAACCACATTTGAAATATTCTAGAGACCTGTAAAATTCGCGGATTCATTTCGCGATAGGATAGAGTCCAAATACTTTTGACATTATTTTGCTTCAGTGATTGGGCCACAGTTTATCTGAAGGACTCTGGGCCAATGAAAAATCTTTAACAGAAGAATTAGCGAATCACGATCATTCCAGTCAACAGGTGTTAGGAGTCGGTAATCAATAAGCAGATGTAATTTACACGAGTGCCTAGAGGATCATGGAATCTATCCTTTAGGGATTTGAAATCGCGAATTTTACAGGTCTCTAAATATTACTTAGTATATTACTCAGCAAAACCATTTATACAATTTAATAAGTTAACACATGCGGTTTTTTATTGGCTTTCATTTATTATTCAAGAATTTAATATTCCTAACTTTTTTTGTAATTATTAAAAAAATTGATTAAAATATAAATAAATAACTAAACATGTTACTTCAAAATAACAGCTCAGGATATCAATAATAATGGATCAATCAATAAAGTTTGTGTATAGTAAAGAATGATAAAATGTTTAAAACTGCAATACTAATTGGTTTCTAAAAACTTCAAGAAGTTTTAACATTCGCCCCGTTTGAGTTCTGTGTGGAAGGATACCTATCTACCTGCATACATGTATTTCGTTGCGGTCCCCCCCCCCCCCCCCCCCCCCCAAAGGCTACGTGGCTACACACTCTCACTCTCTCTCACTCTCACTCTCTCTGTCTCTTTCTGTCTCTCTCTCTGCGCTAGTGGATGGCGACGCCGCAACGCCACAAGCTCGTGATGTATCAGGGCAACAGGACCGCACCGGAGGTCAGCTATTCTCGCGGCAGTCGACGGCGACGGTGCAGTAGAGAGAGCGAGAGAGAGAGAGAGAGAGAGCATCGTGTTGGCGGGAGACTCACCAAAACTACAACACATCGGGAAGTTGCAACAAACAGCCAATTAGCAATTGATTAATCACAATCATCGTCCCCGGAGCAATGCACGCCGCACAGCGGCCTATGCAGCAAGCCACCGCTGAGTGAACTAAATTCGTAATAATATTTATACGTATTTTTTTCCCCAGCAACAACGGGAATGTCAAAATCACCTCGTATTCTTTAATTATTTTTTTCCTTCCATAAAACATTTGGCCTAAATCAAGCAAGCACTCCGCCTACCTGCGCTCATACACAGTGAAAAAACCATGTGATTTATTTGTGTTTACGTAACTTTAAGAATGCGCTGAGGCCACAAAAAGCAAGGAAGATAAAAGAGTAGTAACTCATTGCTATTAACTAACGCTATTTTCTTTGGCAATCCGGTAACTGTTCCGATTTTAGGTGTTATTTTTACGAACGTAAATGTTACAAAAATAATTTTTTTTTGCAGTCGTTTCTTGCTGGGAATATTAACATATTACGTGTATGTATGTATGTATGTATGTATATGTATATGTATGTATATGTATATATATATATATATAATATTATTTATTTCTATTGCAAAAAAAATACACACGAGCCCAAGCTCAGCAAAGCTCTTTTGCAACCATGCTTATATTTATTTCATTGCTACCAAAAGTGAATTAACATTGTCAAAATTTATTCCAAAGAATAATATTTGGCCATTATACTCTACATCATTCCATAAATTCTGAACTAAGAATGTTCGTAAATATTGCTGTTCTTTTCTCATTCCTCCACTGCCTGCCTGCCCCGGCTGAGAGAGCGCCTACATGCGACGACACAGCTCCTCAACTTGCTCCCGATGTATCAGGAGAACATGAACCACAGGGAGGTTACTTGCTGCAACTGGCTGCGACTGCAGAGCCTTCCCGGAGTGGGGCTACTGGGACAGGGTTCAGAGTGTGCAGCTGTGTGTATGGCCGCCATCTAGGTGACCTTGACCTTGAACCTTGACCTTCAAAATTGGCCCAAATTAGCCCAAATATAGCCAAAATTCGCCAAAATTTCCATTTTTTTGGAAACAAATCCCGCCAAAAATTCTCAAAAAAATTCCACAATTCTAAAATTAGGATTTCGAAAAACCTCAAAATGCTTTTTGCCTTAGAAAGAACACAATGTACTAACGGCTTAAGCATCCATGTCTAAAACCTCCGATAAGCCATTTCTAGGAATAAGGATACCATGACAGCCATCTTGGATTATGACATCACCATTGCAATTTCCATTACGGTCGCCATCTTGAACATCCGTAATTTTTATGTTAGAAAATCGGTAAAAATTATATAATTTATAAAAAAATTAAATAATCGAATTAAATAATAAAAATTTAATAAAAATTATTAAAAAAACAAATGTACACTTATGCCATGGAGCTTGGAGTCCTCGGTTCGAACACGGCGAGGTCAAAAATAAAAAATCATTGACCGATCTTTCCTCCATGGAAGCCGCCAGCAGACTGACCTCCCACCACTTATGTCAAGGTATATAGATATCGTCATCTAGTATGACATCATGTCCGCCATCTCAAAAATCTTTATTTATTATCCGATTTTAATGAAAAAAGTTCAAAACTCATCAAAAAATTAACTTATTAGAATACTGATTTATTAGATAATTGATACAGAGCTGAAATAATACAAAATGTAGACATCGATGCTTAAGCCGTTTTTAGGACATTGTGTTCTTTCTAAGGCAAAAAGTGTTTTGAAGTTTTTCGAAATCCTAATTTTTGAATTGTGGAATTTTTTGAACATTTTTTCTCAAAAAAAAAATGGAAATTTTGGCAATTATTGGCTAATTTTTGTGATTTTTGTCTATATTTTGGCCAATTTTAAGGTCAAAGGTCAAGGTCTTCCAGTATGGCCGCCGTGACGTCACAATCCAAGATGGCGGCCGTACACACATCTCCACATTCTGAACCCTGTCCCAGTAGTCACTTTAAATTTTATTTTATTTTTACGGGCGCCTTTTATTTTCTCTCTCCCGTACTAAAAATAAAAGCCACACACACTAGGCCAGGCGAGGTTCGCCATCTAGGATCGCGGTGCTCGATGCGGTGTCGGGACGAGAGAAAGCTGTCGGCAGATCTGCGGTCGCCGCGGCTGGGTCCCGCCGACAGACAGTCGGGCGCCATTGTTGGCGGGGAAAGTTAACGAGGCGGAACCTGAGGCGCGACACGTCTGCGTGTTTGCTCGGCCACACCCGACACCCGACACCGGCTCTGCGCTGACTCGCGTCCTCCACTTCTTGGTCGTGTGCAGCGGTGTTGCCGCTGCTGATCGCTACCTCTACCTCCAGCTACCGTGTCTCCCTGACCCGCCATCTTGTTCACCTTGGTCGCCTGGTCGCGTGTTCGCTCGTGTCCCGAAAACAATGCTATTAAATCTGAGAAACTAAATATTTTAACCTTGCTTGGTAAAATAAAAATCATAAGCCGCCTAAAATATTTAAATAACAAAATACAAGGTGACGGTACGCAGCACTGCGCTGCCACGCCATAGAGGACACACCGCAACAAAGCACAATACACAATTCAAAACTGCTGTGAAAATTCTTCCAAGTCCAATCTTCCCCTTTGGGGATTCCCCTTCCCCCCCTAACATAATTTTAGGGAACAGAGCCCATGGGCACTTTGGAATGGGGGGGGGGGGGGGGGGGTTGGCGCTTCACCACCATCTATGTATTTCCCTAGTACGAGTGTGTTCCAATTACCTGCGAAACTTTCGTTCTCGAATAATGAGTATGATTCACATGTTTTAATGGCCCAAAAAAACGCATTGAAATGAGGTTAAATTTTAAAAAGATAAATTAAACCATAAATGAGCAAAGTTACGTAAGAAAATAAATGTTCATTTATTTAATAATATAATTTGGATTAAAAAGTTGCAGTACTTGCAGTAATGCTATTTAATTTCTGTTTGGAACATTTTTTTTCCCGCCGGATTACCGGCTCAGACGTGGGAACTGTTTGCAGGACTCGCCGCTGTAAGGCGCTGCTGAGGAGGAAGCTAGTCGCAGAGTCTCTGAGTGCCGAAGTGTCTTCAGCTCTATGGTATGGCTTAACCCATGTCACCTGGCAGGGCACGGAATAAGGAGAGAGATATAGAAGTGCGACTCTAAACTAAAACAGTTTTGCGTGACACGTGACGCTATCTGTTGGGTGGGCCCATAACTACTTGCAAAAAACTCGGGATAAAAAAACACTTAATGCTGTTTTGTAATAAAAAAAATCATTTTGTATATAATTGAGTAGAAGATAAAAAAATTTCTGGTTTGCCACACCTCAAAATACGTAGCTATCAAAATTGAGTAAATTAATTTTCATTGTTTTTTTTTTGCCTGATAATAGCTTATGTATTACTTCTCACAATCAATTTAGCTATGTTAGCAATATATTATGAAAGCTATTATCTAGCGGGTGGGCACGAAACTACTTCAAAAAACTATGTCTCAATCTAAGCAATTGGAGTTTCTCACCCATGTGGTAGGGATGTTAACACCCGTGGGCCAGTCATGTGTATACCTACAGTTGTTAGCTATAATGTATAGCGGTATTTAACAGGAGGCCTATTGCTAGGGGCAGGCATTTATCGCGAATTAATCAGGACGCCTATTAGACTGCAACAAGGTATAACCGCACCCACGGGTTTCTTCCTTGTGATTGGCGGCAGTCTGCGAGAAACGTCGTTGCCTTATTTGACCGAGCCACTCAGGACGAGTTTGAATCCAAACTGAATCACTGTGATTGGTGTGCTATAAGTATACGTGTACCTGAAAGAATCTCACCCAATCAAGAAACACAGACGATGCCACAGTGTTTCAACTTTCAGCTGGTCTCGGAATTTTTTTCGCGAAATATGCAGACTCAGCTTAACAGTTTTCGCCAAGACTCCACTTATACACACATCCAGTCTCTCTCTGGAAGGCGAAGTCATTACTTAGCTTTCAACGGAAAGTCTGCTGCCAAAAATTTCCGCGCATCGTGAGCAAGCGATAAGAATCACTACAATCTTCTGCAAGCGCGTCACGCCAGCAGCTAGCTGCCTTCAGACTCACACGCGCGCGTTTTCCTGTTCCACTGTCATCGCGACCACAACCAGGTATTCAAACTGAACTGAAATTTTTGAAGAGGAACGTCTTAACAACCGGTTGGGTAAGTTGGACGGGGGAGCTGAATTGTTGCCCCTTGGAAGGGCAGCCCTTCAGGAATTTTCTGACAGTGGTTATTTTAGTTTAGGTTAGGTTAGGTTAGGTTAGGTTAGGTCAATTTACGAACTAACCACTGTCAGAAAAATCCTAATGGGCTGCCCTTCCAAGGGGCAGCATTTCAATCGCCCCAGTTGGACCACAGCGTCATTGCAGAGTAACGGAAGTGAGTGTAGGTAACGGAGATAACGATTGTTGTGCGATGGCGCGAGGTTTGAAAAGACGCCTCCTAGAAAGAAGCCAGGGAAGAGTAAATGAATAAAGTAGGGAGTAAGACAAACGCGAGTCTCTGAAGGTTTATCTTCGCCATTTTTGTTACACTTTTGAACCTCCATCGTGTACTTTATTGTTTAACGTTATTATTCAAGTTATTTATTGAATATTTTAAGGGCGTATGTCTCGTTATACACGGTTAAACCTGCCGACGTTTTGAGTGGCTTAACTTTCACAAAATGAAACAAATATATATATATATATACACACACACATCGCATACGTTTTGCATAATTAGCTGGCAAAGTTGCGTTTTTAACGTTTTTATGGAGGGGGCTAATGTACCATATATCTCCTTAGACTCGTGTGATGAATGCGCAACAATAATAAGCATTGAAGTTTCACAGCTTTCTCTAAATACTTAATTAATTTTTTTTCTCGTAATATTAAATTAAAATCTTGCTGAATCCAACCTAGGAAGACTGAGTATTGTTTGACGTTAAGCTCTAAAGCTAAAATATTGTTTTGCTTGTAAGCTGGTCTGAAGAAAAAAATACACATTTAAAACAGGGATCGGATAAAGAGAAAGACGATAAAATCATTTAGTGATATGATACGGATTTTAAATTTTTTAGGAAGAAATAATTAAAATAAATCATATCTCAAATAATCAATAGGAACATGATTCGCGGAACCCCTAACATTTTTGACATTTGTGTGTCTGCTGAAGGCACTCACCATTTTTTAATTTAAAGGCTTTATTAACCACGGTGTAAAAATATTTTTTTTTCGGATATCTAACCAAACTAGCCTTATTTTTTAAAAAAAAAAGAACTTGATTTATTGGAAAATTAAAACTTTTTTTTGACGTGATAACGTCTTATAAATCGATGAACGCCGGCTGCACGCACGAAAAATTGTCACGTTCCGCCTGAGCCGAGCGTGCAAGAACCGGCCAACCACCGTGCGAGAAAATCATCTATATTATCAAACAGGTTCAAGGCGGGCCTTTTTAACTAATAGTTCGTGATTATATTTAAGCAAATTATTTAAATTAAATTTGCAAAAGCTGTAAATAATATTTAAAAATTAAAAAGTATGCAATTTTTCATCAATGTTTTCTTATGATGCTATCTCGTAAAATTATCGTCCGTAAACCGACTTTACAGACAACCCCCCTTGTTTGCTTGCATGTGGGCCGACGCACGGGCAGTGTGCAGCACACGAGCAGCTCTGGAGATGACTAACTCGCGCACAGAGCCGAGAGGGCCCGCAGAAAGGTAAAGCGACGGACGCAGGAAGACATGTAACTTAGGTTCACACCTCATAAATTCATCAATACTCCCCCAGGCATATGATCCCGCTAGGGTGTTATCCTGGTAAGGAGAAATATGGGTCTTTTACATGCCTGACACTGTTGCCAGTGCCCAACATGGGTTCCAAGAACAAGGGAAATAGATCCGCCATTTCCAATCGCGGCATGTTGCTGGCGAGCGCCCGGCTAGGTCGAGAGGTTGAGGAGACCCATCCCAACTTCAGGCCCGACCGACCCGCCCCCAGCTCCGCCGTCCACCCCCAGACCACCTGCAGAGCTGGCCCCCTCTGAGGGATCTGAGCAGCACCGTCACGGAACCATGCCTCTCACATCCCTGGGACCCCTCGGTCGCCCAGTTGCTCGTGACCAGGAAGACAGTGACGAGGGTTGGCAGTCCTGCTGCGTCAGGCGAGGGGCCAAGGTCCGGCCCGTGGCGTGGGAACCCGCGGTGACTGCGCCCCACAGCCGTCCATTGTCCCCAGGTCGGGGGTCAGCGCTTCCGACACCGAGCACTGCTACACCCGTGTCAGTCGTGTTCCACGGTACACCTATTTCATTAAAAAAAAAACCTTGTTGTCTGTAAAGTCGGTTTACGGACGATAATTTGACGTGATAACGTCATAAGAAAACATTGATGAAAAATTGCATACATTTTTTTTTTTAATTTTCAAAATATTATTTACAGTTTTTTTTTGCAAATTTTAATTTAAATAGATTTGTTTGGATATAATCACGAACAATTAGTTACAAAAAGGCCCACCTTAACCTGTTTGATATCATGGAATATTTTCTCGCGCGGTGGTCGGCCGGTTCCTGCACGCCTCGGCTCAGGCGGAACGTGACAATGAGTCATGCTTTTTCCGTGCGTTACCACGTCAAAAAACACACAACTTTGAAACATACGGGAAGTTTAGTTTCTGGCGTTTACTTTCATCACACCCGTTCCACAGTCACGATTTACCAAGATCAAACGGACCAGTTGGGGGGGGGGGGGGGCTTATTAATTCCAGGGAGGCCCTTTTCCCCTCAGGGACCTGCGCCCTTGAAAGATCGCCCAAATAAACCTCTGTGTCAATCACGCGAGTGCAACGTTACAGTTGCTAAGCTGTGAAGCAATTTGCTAACTTCTCCAATCCCAAACTGTATGTAATTGTTAGAGACAGGAAAAATTCGCGGATTCCTTTCGAGATAGGCTGGAATCCAAACTCGTTTAGCTTAATGCTGCGTCAGTCATAGGACCGCAATTTACCTGAAGGACTCTGAGCCAATGACAAACACTCAACAAAAGAAGTATCGAATCATAAGAATCGCAGTAAACAGGTGTCCCGAGTCGGTAGCCAATGACCAGGTGATAGTTGCCCGAGTACATAGAGAATCGTGGAGTCTATCCTAGTGGTCATTGAAACCGCGAATTCTTCCAGTCGCTAATAAATGTTAGAGACTGCAAACTAGTAGCAGGTTATACTTCGCTGACATATTGAACAGTCAGGTCGATGTCGTTGTTCATTGGCCGCTCTCACAGCAAGGTTGTTTCGTAAATGAGTCTCACCTGCTTCGGGTCTTGCATGCTGTTTCGAAGGACATCTGGTCATTTTGTAGAACTCATTAACACTTCAAAACTCTCCGTAGAGTGAAGTCCCTATATTGATCCTTGTAGTTGCTGTGTGTTTTGCCTGTGTGGGAATCACATTATCAAGTGAATTGCGGGTGCGTTGAACTCGCGGTCGGCTCAGGATAAACTACATCGGGGGGGGGGGGGGGGGTTTCATGCTTATGGAGACACTAGTGATGCAAGACACTTGCGATACAAGATGCGTGTATATGAACATATATGTATATATAGGGACCGGAAAAATTCGCGGATTCAATGACCTCTAGGATAGCCTCCATTATCCTCTGCACTTCTCAAGTAAACACGCGTGTTCATTGGTTACTAAATTGTGAGCCGTCTCCACTGGGTAGCTTGTGATTCGACGCTTCTTTGGTCGATAATCTCTCATTGGCCCAGAGAGCTCCAGTTAAACCGCGAGCCAATAGCAGAACCAGCAGAATTATACACATGTTTGAATTTCAGCCCATCACGAAATGAATCCGCGAATTTTTCCGGTCTCTATGTATATATATATTCATTTGACTACGACTATGGAAGATGTGTCGGTATAGTATACTGTACATATTATGTACAGTAACCTTTGAGTAGGAAGACAGATTTCGCATTGTTGCTACGTCGTATCCCACATTTCCATCAGTTGGTGGCGTAAGGTTAGTGATGTAGCTAATTCAACTATAATACAATACGTATGAAATGGTGTGGAAATTTAGTAACACGATTCTATTTTAACATAGTTGATTGTGCTAAGAACCTTAAAGTTTATAAACCGAAGTTCGACGTTAACAACTATTTAGGTTAGTTACGGTTACTGACATTGTTTTTTTTTTTTTAATATATGGTTTCATGTTCACTTTGAGAATGCACACGTTTGGCGACAACGACGATAGATAATTAGAAGAGGCTGGAAAAATTCGCGGATTCATTTCGGGATAGGCTGAAATTCAAACATGTGTATAATTCTGCTGGTTCTGCTATTGGCTCGCAGTTTAATTGGAGCTCTCTGGGCCAATGAGAGACTATCGACCAAAGAAGCGTCGAATCACAAGCTACCCGGTGGAGACACCTCACAGTTTAGTAACCAATGAACACGTGTGTTTACTTGAGAATTGCAGAGGATAATTGAGGCTATTCTAGAGGTCATTGAATCCGCGAATTTTTCCGGTCCCTAATAATTAGGGACCGGAAAAATTCGCGTGTTCAATGACCTGCAGGATGAACTCCATAGTTCTACGTACACTCGGTCAAATACCACCCACTTATTGGCTGCTGTCTTGTGAGACGTCCCAACGTAGCAGCCTGTGATTCGATGAAGCTTTGGTGGCGTGTTTCTCATTGGCCGAGAGTCATCCAGGTGAGTTGTGAGCCAATGGCAGAGACAGCACTGAGGTATAACTATTTGTATTTTAGCCTATCGCGAAATTAATTCGCGAATTTTTTCGGTCTATATAGATAATTTCCTTCTTACTGAACCGGCCCAAACTTGACTTGCTTGACAAGAGAAAGTAAAATACTGGATATAAAATAAGTATTACGGTTATCAGTGGAACAAAACAAAAAAAGTCATGTTTCACGGACGAAACAGACACAGTGGTTGCTGCCCTGTTACGTGACGTGTCTCGCCAGTTGTCCCGGAACTGCCCGCGTGCTGGCTCTAGCGGTGCTCGGTGCTCGGTGCTCGGTGCTCGGTGCTCGGTGCTCGCTAGTCCACCGAGCCGCGCGCTGCGGTCGGGGAATACCCTCCCCCGTCACGAGACCCGCTGACGCCACTGCGAGGCCTCAAGGTCCCAGGAGGCCCGCCTAGTCCCGGGCGGTCTCTGCGAGGGACCACACTCCTTGCACAACACAGCCGCAGCTCAGGAGATGAGTTCCCCCTCGCGTCGCCTGGGTCGCATCAGTTGCAAGTGGCCTCTAGAGTTATCGCGAGAGACATGAAAAATTCGCGGGTTCATTTCGAGATAGGCTAGAATCCAAATGCATTTGCTTTTTTTTTTTTTTGCTGCTTCCGTGATCGGGCCACAGTTTATCTGAATGACTCTGGACCAAATGAAAAACGTTCGACGAAAGAAGTATCGAATCACAAGCTTCCCAGTTAACACGTGCCACGAGTCAGTAGCCAATCAGCAGGTGTAATCTGCACAAGTACATAGAGGATCATGGAGTCTATCCTAGAGGTCATTGAAAACGCGAATTTTTCCGGTCCCTATACATTGGTTAAACACAGTGTCCGGTGCACAAAAACACAGAGAACAAATGTCTGTGCTACTATCACAAAGCACCGCATCTCCACCAACAACTATGTCCCTGAACCATCCCAAATGATTGCTGTGCAGACAGTCGTAAACAGTCATTCTTTCCTGTGCCATGCGCAACAGCTGTAAACTCTGTTTTAGTATGTTCCGTGCGCCTCAGGCACTGAGTCAGGTTTATACTTAGCTGCATATCTTTCTTTGCAGCAAAACATAGTTTGTACAAATATGGGCCTATGTGCTGCCAGATTTTTTTGTTTGCTGGATAAATTAACATTATAAGTAATCGTGCATTGTCATTTAAATAGTGCGACAACTTTCTTGATGTCGTAGTTTAGACTATTGCTATGAAGAAAAGTTTGTGTTACAAAGCAAATACTTATTTTAGATATTAGTCATAGAAGTTGTGTTTATAAACATTTTCTAGTGTATTTATAAGTGAGGTTATTTTTCCGTATGTATAACGATGTCAGGTTGCTTGTAAGCTTCCATTGTCACTGGCAGGGAGTGTATGTGGAAGGTTTAGTTGTCTCCTGGCCGTTTTCATGGGAATGTTTGTATGTAGCTACATTGTATTTGCAATATAAATTATTACATTGAAGCTTAATAAATAATAGATATTAATAAATTAGAACAAAAGTTCAGCAATTTAATTATTTTCATTATTAATTAAAATTTAATTCGATTATTTTACTAAATTAAATAATTAATTTTATACACGTATTTATATTAATATTGATTACTAAATATTTTTTATAATTTTTTTTTAATTTAATGAATTTATACTTTACCATCCGTGTTTTTAAAATCACTCCAGTACTTTTTATTATATTTATTAATTATTTGCATGCAAAATTAAAGTTACATTTTCAATTCGCCGCGTAAGTATAACTTCTAAGGCGCGAACATTAGTACAAGCATCCATTTTTTTGACGTGATAACGTCTTATAAATCGATGAACGCCAGCTGCACGCACGAAAAAGCATGACTCATTGTCACGTTCCGCCTGAGCCGAGCGTGCAAGAACCGGCCAACCACCGTGCGAGAACATCTTCTATAATAACAAACAGGTTAAGGCGGGTCTTTTTAACTAATTGTTCGTGATTATATTTAAACAAATTATTTAAATTTTATTCGCAAACACTGTAAATAATATTTGAAAATTAAAAAGTATGCAATTTTTCATCAATGTTTTCTTATGACGTTGTCACGTTAAACTATCGTCCTTAAACCGATTTTACAGACAACCATTTTTTTTAATAATTTAATTATCAAATTAATTTACCGATATCACAGATGGCAACAGTAGCTACTCGATGACATTTCACCACTTTTTGATTAACCCGGTTTCTTGTTTGTTTGTTCGATAAAATTTTTCAATCGATTTTTAACTAACTCCCCGATGAGCTAGAGACTTGGAACGTAGCTCAGAACTAGATGACAGTGCAAAATTAACTCTACTTTCTCGCCTGTAGGTTTGTTTCTGTGTTCGGGAGCCCGGATTCGTGGAATTAGGCTGCGAGCAGAACACTGCAGTGTTGCGGGATGCATAACGCAGCACTGCGCAGGGGTGTTCTCTCATCACCGATTGCGCCAGGCCTTTTAAAGTTTCCAATGTGATGGAGGTCGGAATAACTTCAGAAACACGATATAACAATTAAAACTTTTGTTAATTTGTCAGATATGTTATTTTAAGCACTTTACTGTTTCATTTACGCATTTATTCCTAAATTTCACTGCCTGAGAAAATAAAAAATCTATAGTTTTGAAGTGACAACGTCTAATAAATCGATGAACGCCGGCTGCACGCACGAAAAAGTGTCCCGTTACGCTGTGTCCCGTTACGCTCATTGTACGCTTGCGCCGCATCTATCTCTCGTCCACTCGACTGTTTATAAAGTGAAGTGAAAAGTTAATGTGGTTTTCATTGCTTATTACAACAACAATTTAGGCAATAAAGGCTAATTATTCTTGCATTTTAAAAATCTGATTACTAGTACAATTTCAAATATTTATTCTTTTATTATTAAAATAAAAATTATTCAATTTTATTCATAAAGTATGCAATAATTTCATCAATGTTTTGTTATGACGTTGTCACGTTAAACAATCGTCCGTATACCGACTTTACAGACAACCAATTTTTTATCTGCGTTAAGACTTGACTAGTGAGTAGCTGCCGTTGAGAAAACTCACACGACAGTTCACATTATATGCAGTGGCCTGGACGAGGTGCAGGATAGACTCGACACCACTGTGTTGGTCCACTGACTGTCCCGAGGAGGACACTTCACTCCCGAGTGGCCTGGGCGTGACGAGTCAAACAAAGTTCCGGTCTCTTTCCTGGGCAATTAAAAAAAATTGGTTGTCTGTAAAGTCGGTTTACGGACGATAGTTTAACGTGACAACGTCATAACAAAACATTGATGAAATGATTGCATACTTTTATGAATCAAATTGAATCATTTTTATTGAATTATTACTATTTTGTATGGATACAAAGAAGGAGTGAAATTAAATATACAATATAATTGATAAATTTAATTTAATTTGCACTCATTAATTAAAATATGTTTATTACTTTAACGAAGAGATTATTTTAACTAAAACTTTTATATTTATACATGTATGCTATTTAACTTCTTACAATCTGTGTTATTCTGTTAAGGATAGGACGATGATAGGAAAAGTAGGAAACGAATGGGAGTGTTTCAAGTTTAATGTGCCTCGAAAAAGTCAAATCGATGGTTGTTGCAATCGAGTGGACGAGAGATAGATGCGGCGCAAGCGTACAATGAGCGTAACGGGACACATCGTAACGGGACAATGTGCGTAACGGGACACTTTTTTCGTGCGTGCAGCCGGCGTTCATCGATTTATTAGACGTTGTCAAGTCAAAACTATTAAAATTAGCGAGTGTAACATCTAACCTCGGTAACAACGAACAAATTCACGTGTTCTCACGTTGCAAATACTCTCTAACAATACCAAACTCGAGCCTCAGACACTAAGTCTAACGTAGGATTCTTTGAAAGATACTTCCGAGCGTGATAAATGTACACAAAATGTGTTTTCAAGGACGTTTCTGGGCGCTAATCACATGTATTTTCCGCGCCCGCCGCTAGAATCCGCTGCCGGAATCGTGAAAGTAGCTTGCCACAATCACTGCGTCGACTATCGAACCACTCGATTAGCACGCAGAAATATCAATCTATTATGAAATGGCTCCGATATAAGTGAAAAAAGACTTGAAAAAAATACTTAACTCATTCTCTGGGCCTGATTTTCAACAAAGGAATTTCGTTAAAATACTGCTCCTCTAGTTAAATTTCGATAAACGGTTAATATGATAACATTTAAATTATAATCGTGAAATTTGGCCCACTCTTACTGTCATAGACAGCAACTTCTTGTTGCACATTTCCGTTGCATAAACAAATTACTCCCACCAAATGCCGTATACCGAGTGATTACGACAAAAATTTAACAGTTTTGCTCCCGTCACAAAATATTTCGACTACTATATTCATACACTCCGGAAAAAAAAGTATATATATATATATATATATATATATTGTGCTGAAAATAAATTAAAATATCTTGTGACAGGAAACTTCTGGGCCCCGTATCTAGGGACGCTATACTGCCGTCACCATCCTGTGTGTTGGGGAGTTATCTGGTGGGCGTGGCCTCTCGCCTCGGACGACCAATGGCGAGGTCCTCGCGTGACGGCGCAGCCGGTGCAATCAGCAGACACATGCTCGCGCGGCTCAGAGTAATCGCTTGATGAAGCGACCCCAAGCAGACTCACGTACGACTGACAGGGATCTCATCATCGCCAGTGTGGGCCTAGGGGGCCTGAGTGCCGCGACTTGGCATCGAACCCCGAGGCCCGTGGAGGAGTCCCAGGTCGCCTGACGCGACCCATAACCTCCTGATTTAATCCATACAAATTTTTGTTGTGACGTTTTTGATATTGTTTTCTAAAATATGCTGCGAAGCAGTGGCGAATGCAATTGGCCTTAAATATCTAGATTTAATTTCGTGTGGTGACTTTACTTTAATCTCGTGGAGTTGTCCAGCCCTTCCTTTTGGAAAGGGGGGGGGGGGGTGAATATTCGGTTAAGCTGAGCAGTTGGCCTTAGCTGCTCAGGTTGTCTTGATTTTATTATTATCTGTTGTTGTCGTATTGATTTAATTTTTGCTCGTGGGCACTGGCTGGACTAATCCTGTCCGCGTGTCGCCTCGACCTCGCTCATCTTCGACCGCGCGAGGGCGGGCTCCTATTGGCTGCCGGGTCCGCTCCGCGCGAGGGCGAGCTCCTATTGGCTGCCGGGTCCGCTCCGCGCGAGGCGTGACTGAGGCCAGTGCTCAGCTCGCGAGGACGCGCGTAATTGCCAAACCTTGCTCTCGTCCGCGGCCAGTCTCGGCCATCCTTCAGTACCCGCCGTGGACATCCAAGGTCACGGACACACGGTACGAGTAGGTGAGATGTACTTGATGTCAGCTTTTGGACATACGCCATTGCTGGAGACCTGTCAAATTCGCGGATTCGTTTCGCGATAGGATAGAGTCCAAATACTTTTGACATTATTTTGCTTCAGTGATTGGGCCACAGTTTATCTGAAGGACTCTGGGCCAATGAAAAATCTTTAACAGAAGAATTAGCGAATCACGATCATTCCAGTCAACAGGTGTTACGAGTCGGTAAACAATCAGCAGATGTAATTTGCACGAGTGCATGGAGGATCATGGAGTCTATCCTTTAGGGATTTGAAATCGCGAATTTTTCCGGTCTCTAGCCATTGCTAAGCACATGTATGTCTGTAGAAGAAAACTCCAAAAAACCCCAAAAGACAAAACCACAAATTAAGCAAAATATTGCTGTTGTCAACAGGATATAAGGCACCACATAATATTCCATAACAGAAATATGGTCAACAAACAAAGAAAAACAAAGAAAAATAGACTAACAGAACGAAAAAAAAAAAAACACAAATGATGACAGCACAAAAAAAAAAGAGATGGTGGTGAGATGTAGCAGCGACGGAATGCTTTGGTTGAGTGTGTGTCGGAAAGGGAGAAACCCCCACAGCTCATAACAACATTCCGCCTCAGCAACACGGTCCTCATTGCCGCTTAGCCGAATTTTCCGCCACCGAAAAGTCATCGAACCAAAAGAAGTATAGGTCGTGTGTAACAGCAGGCAGAGTGCGCTCTGCTTTGTTCCCACGCTCATGGTTGCAGCCCGATGCTCAACACTTCCGCGCACATTTCAGTTATTATTTAATTATAAAAAAGGGGGGTTGTCTGTAAAGTCGGTTTACGGACGATAATTTTACGTGATAACGTCATAGGAAAGCAATGATGAAAAATTGCACACTTTTTAATTTTCAAATATTATTTACAGGTTTTTTTTGTTGCAAATTTAACTAAAATAATTTTGTTTAATTATAAATCACGTAACAATTAGTTAAAAAATGTCCGCCTTAACCTGTTTTGATATTATAGAAGATTTTCTCGCACGGTGGTTTTGCCGGTTCTTGCACGCTCGGCTCAGGCGAAACGTGACATTTTTTTCCGTGCGTGCAGCCGGCGTTCCATCTATTTATAAAGACGTTATCACGTGAAAAATCAACGCTATCTATGAATGTACAAAAGAAGTATGTATCTAGCTGCGGTCTGTGGTGTGGATGTCGCGCCGGGCTGGAGCTGCCGACCGCGGACTCCTGGAGGGGGAGGGGGTAGGGGTGGGAGGAAGGGAGGGGAAAGGGAGGGGAAGGCACGACGCGCGCCCCTGGACACGGCGTGTGGGCGCCTCACTTCTCGCCCGACCGCCGCCACAGACACCAGCGCCGCCAGGTGTCACCAGCCCCGGAGGCCAGGTACGTGCCCGTATACCTGTGTAGCTAGGGACAGGCATTTTTCGCGAAAAAAAAAAAAAACAACTGAATACCTATTAGACTGCAACAATGTATATCCACATCAAGTGTTTCTTCCTTGTGATTGGCGGTCGTCTGCGAGAGACGTCGTTGCCTTATTTGACCGAGCCACTCAGGACGCGTTTACTTCCGAACTGAATTACTGTGATTGGTGTTGTAACAGCAGACATGCACTTGAAAGAAACTCACCCAATCACTAAACACAGACAATGCTACAGTGATTTAACTTATAGCTAGTCTCGGAATATTTACGCGAAATATGCATGCCCCTACGATATAGCTATATAAATTCGAATATAGTTTTCAATCGAACATCAATGATTTGTCGGATCAAATTGTAAACGTGCAGTGGAACAATGTTCCCCGCACTCTTACAGATGTCCAAGAAAAAAGCAATTAATAACACACATATACATACGGTTTTTCAGGAGACAAATCATAATTTCAGAAAAAAAAAATTCTTAGCTCAATTCATTTTTTTTTGTGTAAGAGTTATCTACCAGCAACGAATGCATTAAATATATGTTTATATTTTTGAACTTTTGAATCAATATCAAGTTATTAAATTTGAATTCGAAATTTCCCAACACCAGCAAATATATGGAGCGATTATTAGCGTTGGAAAAAATAAATATTATATACAGTCTGAGTCAGAATAACTGCGGTAATAATGGGCTGAATGTTTAACAGATGTTGAAAACACACGACTTGAGTTCTAAAGTGCAGCTCAAGTGCAGCTAAAGTACTGGTATACATTTTTATTGCAAATTAAAGAAAAAGTATTCACGATAGAACACTAAGCTTCCGGATAATGTGGGGGTAACAACAGGTCAGACAAATAATAGGATTATCCCCAATTATTTCTTCGACATAATTTTTCAACAGGGTGCTGCTTTAAAACATACATCCAGTACTTTACGGGATCGCAATCGCATGTGTTGCAATTGAAACATAATTTTGTTCAGTACTATACTTGTAATAATTGTTTGTGGGACCGCACCAATTTACTCACAGTTATCTCTTCAGATTTTCTGATGCAGAAAACGAAGTTTACTGAAACGTTTCTAAAAAACTGAAAGTCAACCGTTACAACACACCAGATGCAGGGCTCGGTGTATGTTATTTTTTTCAATTTTGTTTTGCTACTGAATAAATACGGGAAATGAGTGTATACTTACCTGAGTGTATACTGTACTTACCTTTCAGTCCCTCGCGAAATTATACGTCTCTAGGTTTTGAGCATGTAAAATACCTCATTTTGATCAATTCACCTACGTATAAACTTGGCCCATTAATAAAATCCTTGCAGACAGGGTCAAGTTACCAAAAATTTAAGAAGTGAAATATCCTGTGCCTGTTACTGGGCATGGCTTTGTTTGTCTATATAAACCTTCATAAGAGTTTTGTCAACATCAGGAAATCTCCTGCGCATTGTTGGAGTGAAATGCCTGCTGTCACGGAGTGATTATGGAAGAAAGAAAAATTGTATTAAATTTTACACAGCCAATAAAAATTCTCAAAAATGTGAGAATTTTGACGGCTACACCATTTTTTCCCCCTAAGAAATACACACCATATCATGAAATAGCCAAGGTAATCTCAGTGCTCTTAAATCTAATAAGTTTCAGTTCTATATACATTTAATTTTCCTAATTTATGAGTACCAAAAAATGTTAAAAAAAAAGTAAAAATAATATCTAATTTTTCAAAACATCTGCAATATACAGGATGAGTCTGAATTTCACCGACAATTTTCGGCTGCGGGTTCAACATGACAAAATAAGTAGAAAACATCTGGTATCTAAACGTCTTTGAAGTTGTGACTGAACTTTTTTTTAAAAAATTATTTATAAACTATTTAAGATAAAACACTGAGCGTCTGTTTATATTCAATTCTATGACATTCTGTAACCAGCGCGAATTTCGTCACTGTAGAAAAATTATTTCATAGAAATAATTTTGATACAGCAAACAAAATTCGCAGTGGTTGTAGAACATCAACCAATTTAAACATATTCCAGCCAGAAACAAGATCCTCCGGCGCGAAATACGTTTATTCAGCTCGAAACATGCTCTTAAAAACAGGAACACACTCTTAGAGCGCTAAACACGGTTTTCCAGCAAGAAATAGACTCTTCGAACTCAAAACACGGTATTACAACTCGAAACATGCGCTTCGTCGCGGAACACGCTCTTCGTCGCGGAACACGCTATTCGTCGCGGAACACGCTCTTCGTCGCGGAACACGCTCTTTTCGCGGAACACGCTCTTCGTCGCGGAACACGCTCTTCGTCGCGGAACACGCTCTTCGTCGCGGAACACGCTCTTCGTCGCGGAACACGTTCTTCGTGTCGCGGAACACGCTCTTCGTCGCGGAACACGCTCTTCGTCGCGGAACACGCTCTTCATCGCGGAACACGCTCTTCGTCGCGGAACACGTTCTTCGTGTCGCGGAACACGCTCTTCGTCGCGGAACACGTTCTTCGTGTCGTGGAACACGCTCTTCGTCGCGGAACACGCTCTTCGTCGTGGAACACGCTCAGCAGAGGACCCGAAACAACAGTCGACCAAGCAGTCGAGTATCACGCGATAGGTCGACGCGAAGGAATCCGCCAATCAGCTGCGGCGACGCCTGGGCCTCTCTCTCGCAGCGCCTCACGTCTGGCGCAGGACGAGACTGGGCGAACTGATCCGTAGGGGCAGGCATTTTTCGCGAATAAATCTGGACGCCTATTATACTGCAACAAGGTATGCCCGCACCCACGGGTTTCTTCCTTGTGATTGGCGGCCGTCTGCGAGAAACGTACGTCGTTGCCTTATTCGACCGAGCCACTCAGGACGCGTTTGAATCCGAACTGAACCACTGTGATTGGTGTGCTGAAAGTATACGTGTACCTGAAAGAATCTCGCCCATTCAAGAAACACAGACGATGCTAAAGTATTTTTAACTTTCAGCTGGTCCCGGAATCTTTTCGCGAAATACGCATGCCCCAACTGATCCGTCTGCAACTATTACGACTCCCGCGGCGGTAGCAGAGGACGTATAGCTGAAGGCAGTGAACCAGACCTGCATCATATCCCCTCGAGCAGCCGATTGTTGATAAGCCAGGGGTCATTGAATGAGGAAAATTTGTTCTATCGTCATCATTTTCATATTTTCTGTCCACCGTGTGTAATTCGCATTACCAAAGTTAAAATTTAAGTTTTAATGAGCTTTGCGAACTTCGTGCATCTGTCAGTGAAACCACGAAGATACAATTAGAAACAATGACTGTAAGAACAATGTTGGCCGAAGACTGTAAGCAGCTCAAGTTCAATCCAATGAAACTCATGACCCACACGTTTATGAAGACGATCATACTATTTTTTAAAGATCTTTGGGTAATCTGTAAACAGTGTTCTTTGCAATTAAAATGTATGTAATATTCAATTACATTTACCAATATTAACATTTACGTACATTCACCGTAAAAAAAAATATTTGTTCCTTTACAAGGATAGTCCTTGGAAACTCAGTTGCCAACGATAGCACTTGTAAAATTGCAAGGCATAGCTTTGTACCATCTGCAATTTTACAAAGCTGTGCCTTGCAGGTTTGCACGTGATATCGTTGGCAACTGAGTTTCCAACAATTTCCCTTGTAAATGTACAAAAAGATTTTTACAGTGTTCGTTGAAAAAGTGTTAACTTTCAAATTTTATACAGTTTAATTCGTCGAAATTAGATGTTACAACTGGTTTAAATTAAAAAAAAACATTAAAATGTTTAGCAAAAATACCAAAAATGAACATTTTTACACTAGAAAACATTTCAATCCGATAGGTGTTTTCTAAAACAGTGAAAAAAGTAGTTTGATGTCCAAGTAAGGTTCTTAACAAACTTTAAATCTCAAATATAGCATATCCACCCTAATTTTGACAGCCACAGGGTGTCTGTGGCCACACGGGCGCACACTCCCGCAAACAGGAGGTGCCAAAAAACTTTCCCACCCAAAAGAAAGTTGGCTAAAACGATAGTCGATACACCTGAGAGAAAACGTTAGTTTCCCAGCTTCTTCTGTGACGGAAAAAAAAAACAAGCAAACTCGCGATTAAGCAGATTAAAGTGAGTGTAAATTGCAACAGGGCATTGGTGAAATTGCCGGCTCCATTTGAGGTCTGAGCGGAGCTCACGAACATGCGTACGGCTCAATTATTGTTGAGAGTTCAATTGGAACACGGACCATTACAAGCGTCTTGCAAGACTCTATAAAGGCCTTGTCACGCTATCTAACCATCCGCATAACTTTCTCTTCAAACTCCTTAAAAAAAAGTTGGATGGCCATTAAGTCACCGCCAACGTTACAAACGAAACCATGTTTTTTTGAAGCGTGAAATGGCAATAGTTACGATTAATAATTTTTTTCATATATCAAGAGTTTTTAACTTTATGGGATGTTGAACGGGATCAGCCAATCAAAATCGTGACAAGCAAATACGGAACAAGTAAACATTTACAAGAAAAGCAAACTTCAAACTGGTGGGCGAAGACAACATGGAAGATAAAAAAGGTAACTTTGATGAAATACGACATGTTCGTACGTAAGGGGTCCGGGCCGTAAATTTTAAAGACTTTTGTTTTTAAATGAAATATCAAGACCTTTGTTTTTTTATAAGTCAACTGTCTTTCAGTTTTAAGAGGTAAAATTTAATATTTTCCATCTGGTACTATGTACACCATTTTATAGTGAAATTTTTAGTTGAAAATTTAAAACTATATCAGTTAAATATGTGTTAGTTTCTAATTTTTAATTTTTGTCTATTAAGAATGAAATTGGTGACTACCACTTTTAAAAGAGGTTTAATATAAACTTTATCAAATAAATATACAATTGAATAAAAATAATGTAGTGTTGGCAATTTTGTTCATAAAATACACCACACCAACTAGTGGAGTAGGATGACACACAAAATTCACCGCCATATATTTTTCTTTAGTTAGATGTTTCTATTGTTTAATGTAGGTCAAATTATTCTGAGGTTTAGCTGCATGTCCATTAAGTGTTGTGTTTTACAGAGCGGTTTTGTCGCAATATACGTGCTCTGTGTTATATGCTATTTTTTTTTTTTTAAATTTGCCTGTCGTTCATTTGCATCTCAATCACTAGCTGGAATTAATTTTTTTTCCCCAGATTTCACTCCTGTGAAACACACGCAAAACATGCAAAAAAAAACTTCTATCTAATCATTACTGAACCGTTTCTTTTGTAAAATTTAGAATGAATAAAAACAAACCGAACACCCAACGTCTCAGGCAGAGACGGGTCAGCTCACAGTTTGTCAGCCAATGAACGGCGGGCAACTCACGCACCCATTCGATTAGAAAGTGCGGGAAATGTACCTGGTTGTTTCTCTCTGGGCCGTGCTGGCAGTCGCTTTGTGCGTCGGTTACTTGCTCGGAGTAGTTAAGCGTGGTTCTGGCTTTTCTTTTGATGCTGGTTCACCGGTGGCTCATACACATGTTTCTGTTTTGGAAAACTATTGTGTTTGTTTCGTCTTTTCCTTCTGTCGTGTTTTTGTCTCGTTTCAACTGTTGTGCTGAATTTTTTTGGGTTAAATATTTTTGTGCTGTTATCATTTGTGGGGGTTTTTTCGTTCTCTTCTGTTTTGGAAAACTATTGTGCTTGTTTCGCCTTTTCGTTTTGTCGTGTTTTTGTCTCGTTTCAACTGTTGTGCTGAATTTTTTTGGGTTAAATATTTTTGTGCTGTTATCATTTGTGGGTTTTTTTTTCGTTCTCTTCTGTTTTGGAAAACTATTGTGCTTGTTTCGCCTTTTCGTTTTGTCGTGTTTTTGTCTCGTTTTAACTGTTGTGCTATTTGTTTTGGGTTCAATTTTTTTTGTGCTGTCATCATTTGTGTTGTTTTTTTTCGTTCTCTTAGTCCATTTTTCTTTGTTTTTCTTTGTTTGTTGACCATATTCCTGTTATGGAATATTATGTGGTGTTTATATCCTGTTGACAACAGCAATTTTTTGCTTAATTTGTGTTTTTGTCTTTTGGGTTTTTTTGTAGTTTTCTTCTACAAACATACATGTGCTTAGCAATGGCGTATGTCCAAAAGCTTACATCAAGTTTTCTTTTGAAGTTATACTTCTTAAGGCGCGTTATGAAAAAAAAATACGATGAGAGTGAATTTTCACGATGCGCGCGCACCATGCAACGAAATTTGTAAATTTGCAAACTGTACAGAGCTCTGCTTTGCGATTTTATAAGTGATAACGTTGGCAACTGCATTTCCAAGGACTATCCTTGTAAAATAACAAAAAAAAAAATGGCGTGTGGTTGTGTCATGGACGCGGCCGTGTGTTGAAGGTGAATACCTGTACGTAACAGGTAATGTTTTCTATATTTTAACACCATATATATTCACTGTAACTAATTAAAAATAGTACTTTATACACGCAATCGATAGATTTTGACGAGAGCTGACGATTGAAACTCAAACGAACGTCGTAGCTTCTCCGAGTCGAAAGCCATACTGAATGGAAACCTCGAAACGCAGAAAAATGACTTCAAAATGGCGGCGCTTCCCCCTCCACCGCGCGCGATGCGTCTCAGTCCTAACTTAGCGTAACGAATTCTTTGATCCTTTAGCTATCCAGTGGTGTGATTTAATTTTGGATGGAGATGTTAGATATGTAGCTACAAACACCAAACTGTATCCCCCGAATTTATCATTCTTTTTTTGAATTGCCTCCCACTATGGAAGCAATTTTAAAGACGTATTCACGTAAAAAAAAACCACTTGGCAGTGTAAGGCATTGAAGGCACTCGAAGTCGCGCACAACAGGTGCTCTGTGTTGATGCTATAGCAGACCGCCGCGGCCAGGGTGCAGCGAAGAAGCGCGTCCAGTGTAAATACTATATCATTTTTTACAAGAAACATTCTTTATAATAGATTTTCGACGTTTTAAATCAAAATTGTTTGTCACACTAAAATCTCACGGAATAGTAGAAATTTAGTGCCCCAACGTTTAGACAGATAATTTTTTTTTTCTGTAATGATTTTTCTTGAAAAAGAATAAAACTGGTCATTTTATATTTTTGGTTTATTTTTTTTTAAACTTTGTTTTTAATTTACGTTCAGACAAATCAGAAATACATGTTAATGTTAATAAACACACGAAACACACACATGTCAAGTTTGTACGAAAGACGTGCTTACGTGTACAAAACCGGCATTAAGTACAGACTAGGTACATACTTTGAAAACACAGTTCCTGCCGTTTCTGTGTATGAGGGCTGTAACATGGAGGAAAAAACCAAAATGTTGCCCACCAAGGATTACAATATTTTTTCCAAAATGGTATCTTATGCAGATAAATTGCTGTTATAATTAGGGGCAGGAAATTATCGCGAAAAAAATCTGAACGCCTACTAGACTGCAACAAGGTATACCCACACCAGCGGTTTCTTCCTTGTGATTGGCGGCCGTCTGCGACAGAAGTCGTTGCCTTGTTTGCACGAGCCACTAAGGACGAGTTTGCTTCCACACTGAATTAGTGTGATTGGTTGTTGTAACAATCGACATGCATCTCAAAGTAACTCACCCAATCACGAAACACAGACGATGCTACAGTAATTTAACTTCCAGCTTCTCTCGGGATCTTTTCGCGAAATTGTCATGGCCCTACTAATTTTTCTTCTCCCTACCCCACCCCCCCTGCCAGGGCTACGCCACTGAGCAGGCTGTGGGGTTTCCGTCCTGACGCCCAAGTGTGTGGATGACAGTATCTCCCTCGGGACGAGGCAACTCCCGCTCCAAGGAGGTGATGCTGCAGGAGGGGTCTCGCCAGCTCGCAGCTGAGGCGTGGCGAGCGGGGACTCGTCTCGCACGAGCGAGATCTGTTCTCACGGGTTTCACTTCTCGCGCAGAAGTAGGCGCCTGAGGCGGCGACAGCTCAGTCAGCTCCGGGTGCCCGCACACTCACCCCTGCACTGCCTCCCGGATGTCTGTACCTCCGGGAAGGCTACCTCTGACGGTCGTTCCGGGCGACAGAGCCAGTCCTACACACCGGCACCTTCCAAGGAGTCTGGCCCCGGGTATACCAGGAGCCTCAGCCAAAACCGCAATAGAACGTGTTCTATTTTTCTGCTACACGCACGAGCAGGAGTCAAGATGGCAGACTCACGTGCAGCAATATAAACCCGTACATGGTCTCTTTTATAAACATTAGGGGACGTACCTAACGTAATGCTATGACGAATGAAACTTTGCGATAGTAAAACTACCCTGGAATATATGTGGTAAAATAAAATAGTCCTAGAAAGAAGTGATTGCAAGTTTCAAAAATACGTAATAAACCTGCACTACGCGTAGTCTCCTTCAGGAAGTGGCCTGAGGTCGAGTCGTACACAACCTGACTGCGGCGGCTGGTTCACGTTTCCATGCTGAGAGTGTGGATCGCCGAGGATCCAAGATGGCGGACCTGAGTCCTGCGGCAGAACCGACTGCTGCACACTACTCACGAGGTCGGAGCGTGGATCGCGCTCGTGTGCAGGACTGGAGACATTTCATGTCATCCACACTTAACCAACATTGACGATTTTAATGCAATTGCCTGATCTCAGTGATGATCAGGAACTGGGTTTTATTCTTCACCAACACAAGCCACCTTGTCAAAAATAAATAAACTGTTTAATGCTACGCCGAAATTATTTGTAAGGACATTGTACCTGAAAAATCTTAGGCTGTGTATTCTCTCTTGAGACACTATTGATTCAGGGTGGTTCAGTGGTTTCATGTTTTAACGCTTTCTCGACACAGGGCAAGAGTTCAAAAATGTCTAGATCAGCTGTCAAGCACTAAGCTTAAATTTCGCTATATATAATCTGATAATATGCCAGGTGCCACAGAAGTGTGCTTTGGACTCGCGCCAGTTCCTTCAGGACTCTGGAACACTCTGGAACACAATCACTGAACATTTATTTAATTATGTAACTAGTTTTAATTTGGATTAAACTGACAGAGATTCTCAAAGTTAATAAATTGACTAAAATCATACAATTTCAAAATTTTCATGCAGTAATGTGACGCATAATTTAATTCCACCATTATATCAATTATATATTGAAAGGAAAAGTTTGAAACTGTTCAAAAGAAAAATAAACTTTGATATTGTGACACGATTAAAAAAATATTTTAGGTTATTGGCCAAATTTATTTGATGGAGAAAATGGGAAGTCGTTTTCCACCCAATATTAACTTTCCAACTCTATTGTCAAATAGATTTGGAGAATAATTTGACACCACTCGTACTCCGCCATTACTGTACAGCCAGTGCTCTCTGTTGAGCACGGCGGGAACTACAAGAGCTGTTCTGACGCGCGCAGTAAGATGCACAAACAAGGCGGCGAGTCTTTCAAAGGAATTCCCCTTCTCTGGTTTCTCCGTACGACAGGCTGTGACGCGCTCGGTCAGACGATATACCCAGAACCAACACGACTTTCACGCTCGCCAGCTGAGCGGAGTCTCAGCCAGGTGCGAGTTTCGTAACCGAGTCGATGACGTCATGGGCGGTCCCCGCTTCGAGACTTGGCCGGGTGAGATGGAGTATTTCGGGTGGTAATGGAAGTACTCACATTTCAAAGGGAAGTCTGAAATTTAAAAAAAAAAAATCGTTCAATCGTGTTTTTTTTCTTTCTCTTCTGTTTTTGGAAAACTATTGTATTTGTTTCGTCTTTTCGTTTTGTCGTGTTTTTTGTCTCGTTTCAACTGTTGTGCTGAATTTTTTTTGGGTTCAACATTTTTGTGCTGTCATCATTTGTGGGGATTTTTCGTTCTGTTAATCCATTTTTCTTTGTTTTTTTCTTTGTTTGTTGACCACATTCCTGTTATGGAATATTATGTGGTGTTTATATCCTGTTGACTACAGCAATTATTTGCTTAATTTGTGTTTTTGTCTTTTGTGTTTTTTGTAGTTTTCTTCTACAGACATACACGTGCTTAGCAATGGCGTATGTCCAAAAGCTTACATCAAGTCATGCACTCCCATTGCACAAATCTTTCAAAGATAATACGTTTAATCAAAAGCCTATTTTAACGCATTTCCCACATCTTTGAAATAAACAAAGTAATGAAGTAGGTTATTTGTTATCTTTGCTGTTTTTTTTTTAGTTCCATTTGGTGTTGGGTAAGTAATGACTGCCATTGTTGACGTCACTGTTGAATTATCGCATTCTCGTCTTAGGAAGCTACTCCTGTATCGGAAGTTAAGGGGGAGGGAAGGAAGCAAAATACGCCAATTTGACTTCAGAAGTGTTTATGCCAGGCCCATTTTTTTTTGTTGATATTAAAAAATTGCGTTCTTTGACAGTATAAAAAGTTGTAGTTATTCTAAAAAAAAATTAAATACTAAACGCTAATAACATAACAAGGAACATAGCAGCCTGTCACAATTATATTTAGGCATTCCATTTAACTTTAACGAAGCCAAATTTTGAAAATCAAACTTTAGAATAATATTATGTTCATTTCGAGGTAATGTCTTTTCTGTTCCTTTCCCTCTCCCTTAAGGCAATTGCATTCGACTTTGTTTTTGGAAACCCTCCACGTCTGTATTTGTCAAAGGACTCTTATTTTGCACTTTCATTAGTCATTTAGCATTCTATTTATTGAAATTAAATTTATAGAGCGCCAGGGAAAAAAGTATGTCATAAAACGGCAAAGTGGGATTAATTAAATGGCTACTATAATGAAGAGCCAGCTTACTAGTATAAGTCAGCAGTTATTTTTACGATATGATTGAGTTTTAATAGAATAAGTCTTAATTTTTATATAGAGAAAAGAAGTACCAGTCAAAACAATATTTATTATTGCAAAATATTAGGAACCTAAAAATTCGATTTTTCAGTGATCTCCAGGATAGACTGCACAGTCCTGTACATAATCGGGCAAACATCCCATGCTCATTGGCTGCTGACTCGAGAGTTGTCTAGGCTGGGTTGCCTGTGGTTGGACACTTCTTTGTCTCGTTGACCTACATTCGCCCAGATAAGCCGTGCGCCAATGGCGAAAGGAAAGCAAATGTATAAGTATTTGAAATCCAGCACATCGCGAAATGAATCTGCGAATTTTTCCGGTCTCTTCATATTATGCATTAAAAATATTTTTTCAACCCTACAATCTAGGACCTCTTAAATTATTTTCTATTATTTAGATTTTTTTGGTACTATTTACCCAAATTATTGCGCGTATTTTATACGAAGGTCCAGTTTTATCTTAAATAACTCTACGTGCATTTGGGGCGCATTCTTCGTTAAAAGGAATGTAAATGCGCTGTTATTTATAAAAGTGTACAGATGTGATAATAACAACACCGAGCCACAGTATGTTCAACACGTGTCCAGCGCTAAGTGCTTCGTCACCTCTGGCCGAGGAATGCAATGTTGAGCTCAACTGCAAGCTACAGTTCAGTATTTTAAACATTTGGAATGACCGATTGTTCTAAACGGTTTTACTGCGAAATTAAAAAGTAATAATTTGTCAGTGCCGGGCACAACATTTTTTCAAATGCTTTCAAAAGTCCAAAATAATTGCTGTCCTTGCTTGAAAATATTTGGTATTTTTAAAACAAAATATACTACGCCAAAGAAAAATATTACATTTTTAGCACAAGTATAAACACTTTAAACTAAAACATTTTGCAGACGAAATTGAAGGAAAAAAAATTGTGGTCACGAATTGTTTCCATGACGTCAGTAAATATAGGATTTCACGTCACGCAATTCTAAATATACAATTTCACATAAAAACCTAAAACCTACATAACGATAGTTTTGGGAATTTTTAAAATTAAAAATTTAATTTTAAAACTTTAACCAAATGTATTAGCATTGTGAATAACTTTGTTAAATTGATATGAAATAAGAATAAGTTTTAGATTTCCAAGGTAAATCATTATTGAATTTTAATTTATTTTGCCCAATCGTCTTGAACCTATTAATTTTTAAATTCACAGCGTGAAATTATAAACAAGTGGCTATAATTCGGAATAAAATATGTTTGTCAGATAAATCGTTTATATTAAAGAAACGCTGGTCCTTTAGTCCTTTGTGATTTACTATTGAGGTGCGTGGCACCCTTAGCGAACCAGGCCGCAGCGCCGGCGGGGCCAGACGGACGGACATACTTCCTCGATGTCCGAGCGCTGGCCGTGACCCAATGCCCTCGGAGTTGTTACGTCTGTGACCACTTTCACCCGGGCCTCTTCTTAGCAAAGGGAGTGGGGAAGGGGGGGGGGGGAGTCCGGACGCGAGCCAATCACAGGGCGCCGCTGGTTCTTTTGTTTCGGCTTTCTCCCAGCCGCGGAGGACCCAGCTCCCGCACGGAGACCGCTAATTGGCGGGACCGCACGCGCGCAGCCTACCGCTCACTGCACAGTCGGTGCGGTGAAAGCTCCTGCATCAGGCATCACGTGGTCCGGCACGCTCTGTCGTCCGGCACCGATCGGGCCGCTCGCCCGGTGCGGACTCGGGCTGTGCTGATCGGCGGGGGCTTCTGGTTTCGCTCGTCGCTCGTCGCTCGTCGCTCGTCGCTCGTCGCCGCCGTCGGGTTCCGCTCGTCGGCGCAGTGTTTCCCGTCGTGTCACACCCGGTTGCTCCCGTGACTACGTGACTACGTGCGCGCGTGACTACGTGACATGGCCTCCCTCCCCTGACTCTCTCCCCCCCCCCCCTCGCTACTTGCCGGACTACACTGTCCCGGTCAGTAGCTCGGAAGAGCCCGTCTCGTGGGCGCTTAGGCCACTCTGGCACGCACACACGAGCAAGAGAGCTGGCGGCAGGACATTGTTGCCGCGCCACTGTAGGTGTGTCGGTAAGAGAATACCAGGTAAGCCATGTCGCAGGTATTGAGATCCTTGCATGGAGCCAGGGGCGCAACAACTAAATTTCCAAAAGGGGGGGGGGGGCGGCAATATACCTTATTATAAAGAATCATCGATCCCCCCTATTGAAGCGGGGTGTACGGGGGTCCTCCCCGGGAAAATTTGTATTTCAAGGTGGAAAATGGTGCTATTTAAGCAGTTTTATTATCTAAAAATTGATTACACAGCACTTTCTTTGCCCCCGTTTGCCCCCACTTCAAGATTTCAGAGAGGGGGGGGGGGGCAAAATACCCTTCCCTCCCTGTTGTGCCCCTGCATGGAGCTAGCCCGCGCAGTGGTAACACACTGAGTTTTGCAATCCAGGGGGAGCTGTTTTAGAATCCCAGTTGGTCCATCCTGTGATCTGTTGCTATGCAAGGTATAACAGCATCACCCCAGGCATTTGCTGGGCTGGTCCCTCTGCACAGCCCTTTCTGTGTCCTCCTGTTGCCTTATCTCATTGTCCACAAGGTCGTCCTGATCAGGGACGATAAGCGCGACGCTCGCTGGTGCTTCTGGCGCGGTGTCGCCTCTAAGCGCAGCAGTATTCTCATCGTGCGTAGGACAACTGTGAGATCTGAGCGGTGACCATAACATTAAATGGCGGGGAAATGAAGATAAAGGCGTAATAACCTGTAAAGGTGTTTAATGTTTCAATATTTCTTTGAAAACACGCGTTTTAACCACTTTCACTCTCTTAGAATTTTTTTTTTTAAAAAATTGGTCGTCTGTAAAGTTCGTTTACGGACGATAGTTTAACGTGACCACGTAATAACAAAACATTTATGAAATGATTGCATACTTTTATGAATAAAGTTGAATCATTTTTATTGAATTATCACTATTATGTATGGATACAAAGAACGAGTGAAATGAAATCTACAATTTAATCGATAAATTTACTTTTATTTGCACTCATCAATTAAAATATGTTTATTACTTTAACGAACAGATTATTTTAACTATAACTTTTATACATGTTTGCTATTTAACTTCTTCCAATCTGTGTTATTCTGTTAAGGATAGGACGATGATAGGAAAAGTGGAAAACAAATGGGAGAGTTTCAAGTTTAATGTGCCTCGAAAAAGTCAAATCGATGGTTGTTACAATCGAGTGGAAGAGAGATAGATGCGGCGCAAGCATACAATGAGCGTATCGGGACAATGTGCGTAACGTGACACTTTTTCGTGCGTGCAGCCGGCGTTCATCGATTTACTAGACGTTGTCACGTCAAAAATAAATCCGGAAACAAGACCACTCAACCGCCCTGAGCGAGTTGTTCGCAGACACGGCGCGGCGCGACACCTCTGGGTCAGGCCAGAGTAGCGCCGAGGAGTGCAGCTCCGCGTGTTGCCAGCTCGTGCTGACCTTCCCGGCACGCGCCGAGGCACTCGTGTCCGCTGGAGGGCACGTGCCGTGCGGCGAGTGTCCGGGCAGTGCTTCCTTGCTTGCAACATGACCCCGGGGATACTTCCTTGTAGCAAGACTCCAGAGGTTCTTCCTTGTAGCATTACTCTATAGATAGTTCCTTGTAACATTATCTTAGAGGTACTTCCCTGTAGAATCACCCTAGAGATACTTCCTTGAAGCATGACCCTGGAGGTACTTCCTTGAAGCATGACCCTGGAGGTACTTCCTTGTAGCTGGCCGTGGTCAAACCGCGGCGAAACGCCTGCACTCTGCGTGTCGGAGTCCTTCAGAGAGCGAGCAGTTGGAGACATCAGTGCGGAACACAGCGAGCATTGTTACAGCCGGCTTGCTTGCCACCTCGGGGCTTCAGCTGTGCCAGATCAGCGTTTATGCTGAATTCTAAAAGTGTAGTATGGTTTTAACGGGAATACTAAAGAAAATATTACGTGTAGTACTGTCTAATAATATCTAATAAAAGTTGTGTTAAGCCGTTCTATAGAAACTAAAAATAAAGGTTGGCGTTTCTGTTTGAAAATGTTTGTCGGTCAAGGTCAGCAAACACCCTAGTCCTCCGAAAAAAAAATATTTCCATCGCAAGCCATCGATCAGTGCTGGATAATAGAATGTGCTGAATCAAAGAGTACAGCACGAAAGAGCGCCGACTGTAATTTCACAATTTACAGGATTTGCAGTATTCCTGGCTATAAGTTTTGCTATTTTGCTGAAATAGCCTATGGTCACTTGAAATACACATGGTAACGAAGTTAATGAATACAAAATTGCATACAACAACCAATGTTAACATGCAATATTCCTATGTATTATCTTTTTAAGTAGTCTATATGATAAAAAAATGTTTTTGGAATAGGAAATGAATGACTTATATACATAAATCAAAAAAATTAATTCCATCCAGTTTAATGTTTCGTTGAAATAAGTATTCTCAGTTTGAAAAATAAACGGACAAAAGAGTAATCGAAACTGTGCATGTTAGTTTTTGAAGCGTGTTTCACTGCCCCCTGACCGCCCTCCTGTGTCGCAGGAGCAGCAGATATGTCGACGGGAGACGCGAAGCCCGGAGGCGGCACGGACGCCGCCCCCGGCACGGACAAGGCGCCGCCCCCAGCGCCGCCCCCGCGCGCCAAGCGCGACATCAAGTGGCCCATGGTGCTGTTCCACATCCACCTGCACGTGGGCGCCGTGTACGGCCTCTTCGTCGTCTTCAGGGACGCCTACGTCTGCACCTCGCTCTTCGGTGAGTCGCGCCGACACCGGTCCACGCGGTGAGACTCGGGACAGCGGCGGACGCAGGGTGGGGTTACGCCCCCTCCCTCCATTGGAAATCAGGACAGCGGCGGATGCAGGGTGGGGTTACGCCCCCTCCCTCCACAGGGACTCAGGACAGCGGTGGACGCATGGTGGGGGTTACGCCCTCTCCCTCCATTGGAAATCAGGACAGCGGCGGACGAAGGGTGGGGTTACGCCCCCTCTCTCCACAGGGACTCGGGACAGCGGCGGGCGCAGGGTGGGGTTACGCCCCCTCCCTCCACAGGGACTCAGGACAGCGGCGGACACATGGTGGGGTTACGCCCCCTCCCTCCACAGGGACTCAAGACAGCTGTGAACACATGGTGGGGGTTACGCCTTCTTCCTCCATGGGAAATCAGGACAGCGGCGGACGCAGGGTGAGGTTACGCCCCCTCTCTCCACAGGGACTCAGGACAGCGGCGGACGCAGGGTGGGGTTACGCCCCCTCCCTCCACAGGGACTCAGGACAGCGGCGGACGCATGGTGGGGGTTACGCCCTCTCCCTCCATGGGAAATCAGGACAGCGGCAAACGCAGGGTGGGGTTACGCCCCCTCTCTCCACAGGGACTCGGGACAGCGGCGGGCGCAGGGTGGGGTTACTTCCCCTCCCTCCACAGGGACTCAGGACAGCGGCGGACGCAGGGAGGGGTTACGCCCCCTCCCTCCACAGGAACTCAGGACAGCGGCGGACGCAGGGTGGGGTTACGCCCCCTCCCTCCACAGGGACTCAGGACAGCAGCGGACGCAGGGTGGGGTTACGCCCCCTCCCTCCACAGGGACTCAGGACAGCGGCGGACGCAGGGTGGGGTTACTTCCCCTCCCTCCACAGGGACTCAGGACAGCGGCGGACGCAGGGTGGGGTTACTTCCCCTCCCTCCACAGGGACTCAGGAAAGCGGTGGACGCATGATGGGGTTACGCCCCCTCCCTCCACTGGGACTCAGGACAGCGGCGGACGCAGGGTGGGGTTACTTCCCCTCCCTCCACAGGGACTCAGGAAAGCGGTGGACGCATGATGGGGTTACGCCCCCTCCCTCCACTGGGACTCAGGACAGCGGCGGACGCAGGGTGGGGTTACTTCCCCTCCCTCCACAGGGACTCAGGAAAGCGGCGGACGCATGATGGGGTTACGCCCCCTCCCTCCACTGGGACTCAGGACAGCGGCGGACGCAGGGTGGGGTTACTTCCCCTCCCTCCACAGGGACTCAGGAAAGCGGTGGACGCATGATGGGGTTACGCCCCCTCCCTCCACAGGGACTCAGGATAGCGGCGGACGCAGGGTGGGGTTACGCCCCCTCCCTCCATAGGGACTCAGGACAGCGGCGGATGCAGGGTGGGGTTACGCCCCCTCCCTCCACAGGGACTCAGGACAGCGGCGGACGCAGGCTGGGGTTACTTCCCCTCCCTCCACAGGGACTCAGGACAGCGGCGGACGCAGGGTGGGGTTACTTCCCCTCCCTCCACAGGGACTCAGGACAGCGGCGGACGCATGATGGGGTTACTTCCCCTCCCTCCACAGGGACTCAGGAAAGCGGTGGACGCATGATGGGGTTACGCCCCCTCCCTCCACAGGGGCTCAGGACAGCGGCGGACGCAGGGTGGGGTTACTTCCCCTCCCTCCACAGGGACTCAGGACAGCGGCGGACGCATGATGGGGTTACTTCCCCTCCCTCCACAGGGACTCAGGAAAGCGGTGGACGCATGATGGGGTTACGCCCCCTCCCTCCACTGGGACTCAGGACAGCGGCGGACGCAGGGTGGGGTTACTTCCCCTCCCTCCACAGGGACTCAGGACAGCGGCGGACGCAGGCTGGGGTTACTTCCCCTCCCTCCACAGGGACTCAGGACAGCGGCGGATGCAGGGTGGGGTGGCGCCCCCTCCCTCCACAGGGACTCAGGACAGCGGCGGACGCAGGCTGGGGTTACTTCCCCTCCCTCCACAGGGACTCAGGACAGCGGCGGACGCAGGGTGGGGTTACGCCCCCTCCCTCCACAGGTACTCAGGACAGCGGCGGACGCAGGGTGGGGTTACGCCCCCTCCCTCCATGGGGTTAAAAAAAAAAGCAAATTATCAGTGAAGACAGTATATTACTGTGTGGGAAGTACGTCACCTAAGGATACTTCTGTATGCCCATATACCATTGTGTTCGATGTAATAGTGCTGCAATTTTTATTTGAAAAACTTTTTATATTTAATATTTTTTTTTTGAAAATCCACCCACCCTCTAACCAAAAAAAAAAGTGAACGATTCTTTCAGTGCTTGCCAGTGATGTGTGAACATCTAACATCATAACGAGCAAATTCATGTGTTCTCAAGTTGCAAGTAAACTTATAATACAAAGCAATACAAATTTTCAACTATAGGTATAAAGAAACGTTTCCACTTAAACCAAACGAAAACTATTTGAATAATGACTGAACCCCGGGTTGTACCTGATTTTCAAAAAAGGAATTTTATTAAAATACTGCCCATCTTGTCAACATTCCTTAAACAGTTACCAATATAAAGTTTTCCTTTGTCTTTTTGGACTTTGGTTCGCGCCATCCGCCACTGGTGGTAGCACAGTTGTTGCACACATCCGTTCCATGCAACTTCCGTTCCAATTCACTCTTACCAAATGCTGATGTATATATGGAGCAAGGAAGTTTACACATCAAAAAAATTCCTGTATGCACCAATTACTAATGACTTAGTCATAAACTTATTAACAATGTGCCACTATTAGAGATTTAGGTTAGTCCAAAGAAAAAAATCACGGCTTAAAGCGTACAACTAAGAAACCTAAATAGTACATACAATAAAAAAAATTGATTAATTGAATAGTGTGTGCTGAGTAGAGGTCGTTAAGAGAAACAATATTTAAAGAATGGGTGTTGCAGCGGCGGTGTTGGCCATGGTGTCTCTCCTGGGGGTGACAGCAGGCGCCCACCGGCTCTGGGCTCACCGCTCATACCAGGCCAGCACCCCGCTCAGGATCTTCCTGGCTCTGTGCCACACAGCCGTCGGCCAGGTGAGTAGCCCACCTCTTCCCTCTCCAGTAGCATACCTCTTCCCTCTCTAGTAGCATACCTCTTCCCTCTCCAGTAGATACCTCTTCACTCTCCAGTAGCATACCTCTTCCCTCACCAGTCGCATACCTCCCCCCTATCCAGTAGCATACCTCTTCCCTCTCTAGTAGCATACCTCTTCCCTCTCCAGTAGATACCTCTTCACTCTCCAGTAGCATACCTCTTCCCTCACCAGTCGCATACCTCCCCCCTCTCCAGTAGCATACCTCCTCCCTCTCCAGTAGCATACCTCTTCCCTCTCCAGTAGCATACCTCCTAACTCTCCAGTAGCATACCTCTTCCCTGCACAAATCTCTCCTACCTGCCCTTGGTCACACACCAGTCTAACTTAAACACTATTCTCTAGCATACATCACTGCTTCTTACCTAGTATGAACCACGCATTTCTAGCGTGTTTCATGTATACCTAGAGGTAGAACACTTTGGCATAGCCTTCACCAGTAGAGGACCTACCTTTGAAATTAGAGAGGGCGGATTAACAATAGCATTGGTTCACACAGAATGCCTCGCACTTGAACAGTGGTCCCGAGATTATGAAGAAAAAGTACCGGTATATATTAAAAAATAATAGATCCTTAAAATGCTATTATTAAATTATATAATTTGGTGTCATCCGAATTTAATATAAGACTTGCCTAACTTAAATACAATTTTTCATTGTACAATAGTATTTTTTTAAAAAGTAAAATAACACATTTTTTCAAAAAGATTTTGACGGAATTCAAAGGTCAGATGCCAGATTAATTATATATATAACATTTATTTTCCTTAGTTCTAGTTGGGATATGGAACAGGGAGTGTGTCCACCAGCCCTCTCACCGTCCCTGGCCTGCACCACCCATCCCTAACCTGACATACTCCAACCTTACTGCACCCAGCTGGAAACTGTGCTGGTGACTTGGGGGTGTCATTTTCCCTGATGGACACTGTACCCAGCCGTAAGCTGGGCTTTGTACTTGAAGCTGTCGTGTAAGAAGTGACCGAATACAGTTCCACGTGAGGTGGTGCACGGTGTATGCAAGGGCGTAGGAACCGGGGGGGACAGGGGGGATGTGTCCCCCTGATTTTTTTGGGTGGAGGGGACTGTCCCCCCCAACTTTCTAGACCGTGATATTTTTATTTTGTAATATTATTCTGACCAACTTTATTTGTAATTTCTTCACTCATCAAATTTTATCTTAAGGAAAAAATAATAATTTTAACATTGATGTATCCAATGGTTAGATACAAAAACTGCTTAAAAAGTGCTATTTTGCACTTTTAAAATCAAAATTTTCCTGTGAAGGACCCCCGGACCCCCCGTCTTAGTAAGAGGGTAATGGGTTTACATGACATCAAAATCATTATTTCTCCCCCCCAACTTTATGAACACAGCTACGCCAATCGGTGCATGATGGACACGACTGTCGCTGGGTCGCAGGGCAGCATCTACGACTGGGTGCTGGACCACCGGATACACCACAAGCACTTCGGCACGGAGAACGACCCCTACAACCACAAGCGAGGGATGTACTACGCGCACGTGGTGTCGCGCGTCGAGACGGCGCACCCCCACCGCGAGGAGATGGAGAAGGCCGTCGACATGTCCGACCTGGACGCCGACGGCGTCGTCATGTTCCAGAAGAGGTGAGCCCGAGCGTGGCCTGATGACTCTCACATGAACTAGGAGGGTCAGCTTGCTCTTGCCAAATTGTGACTGTGAAACGGAGTTGATAAACGTGAACGTCAAGACTACGTTTTATGGAAAACTTCTGCATATTTTGAAGTTTTCTGCTTATTGTAAGCATATAGGCCAAAATATGGGGATCCGCCCGTGTTGAGTGTTTCTGTCGACGAGACTTTAACCCCGCCAACCCCTCCGAGAGGTAAATCCTTTTCTACCCTGTCCAGCTCTTCATCCATGCCACCCAGTACACTCCTACGGTCTGTGCCCAGGGTTTTCCCTGTGTCTAAGCAGGTTTTACCTGGGCCCCAACTTGGCATAGTTTTAGGATAGGGGAGTTAGTCATGGTGCCAATCGCTGCCATGGCTGGCCAATCCCCTCCTAGCACACGATGCATGTGACCCTTACCTGCATGGCCAACCCCGGCATGACCAGGAATATAAGCTTCGGCCTGAGACGCACCTAGGTCCCCTCCTACATCTACACTTAGTTTTAAGTGAGGTTAGGGAAGATAATAATGGACGGGGACGCGGGTTGGGGTTCCGGCAGGTTCTACTGGCTGCTGATGCCCGTGCTGTGCTTCCTGCTGCCCATCAACGCGCCGGTCGAGTACTGGGGCGAGACCATCATCAGCTCGTTCTTCGTGGTGGGCTGCCTGCGCTACTGCGTCACGCTGCACCTCGCCTGGCTCATCAACACCTCCGTCTGCATCTGGGGCATCGACCCCGAGAACAAGTGCGTGCTCACCTCGCCTCCTCGCCTTGCGTGGCTAGTGCTGGCGACGTGGCGCCTCGCGCTCCGCATTCACAGTGTGATAGTGTGCTCATGGGAATATGTGCAAGTACGCGAGTGAGAAAAGATGCGAGTATGAGAGTGCGCAAGTATGCGAATGCTCAAGTATGAAAGTATGAAAGTGCTCAAGTATGAAAGCACATTGTAATGCAAACATGCCAACGAAGTCACCACTCCTGATCAATGCCTACAATTCTCGTTACCTACCCTATTTGTTACTCACTTTTCGTCATGCGTTCGTCTACCGGAAGTAAAGAAGGCAGTGGTGGTCCTAGACTCTGCGGGGCTCTGGGCCATTTTCTTCTGTGATGTCCTTATATTTTGGAGAAGGGCCTTATCGGAGTGCTCGGGCGTGGAAGAGCCCCCAATAAAATGCTGATTTTGGTGGGACCACACAGAAAATTTAAAAAGTAATTTCTTTGAAATAGTTATTTTTGAGCCAACCTGCAATTTTAATTTGACGATCGCTTTAGTATTTCATCTAAAAAAAAATATATAATTTCCTTGAAAATTATACTAAGGTCAGTTTTGTGAATGCTAAAATTTTTAATGCAGAATTTAAATGAACACTACATTAAAATACATGTTAATAAAAATTATAATTCATCCGTTTCAATTTGTGGCCATGTTTCTCACAGAGAACAAGGAAACTGTAAAAGACTGGCATGGGGCCCTGGGTGCATGTCCTGCCTTGAGCTGCCACTGAAAGAAAGTTCCCTTCAAAAGTCCTCGCCAGAAGTGGGACTGAGCTCATGGCCCACCAAGGACCACTTCGTCCTGCCACAGCTCGAGGCGTGTGGGGTCGGGAGTGACCTTGAACCGGCGAGGCAGGACGCACACGCTACGAGCGTACACCTCAGCTCTAATGTGACAGCTCGTGAAATCGATTTGTCGCGTTGTGATTGTTATACTCCAGTGGTTCGCAGCCCACGACTCCTCCTCTAGTGTTAAGAGGTCCATATGTGCCTTCAACACAGGGGCGCAACAACAGGGGGGGGGGGGGGCAAGGGTATTTTGCCCCCCCCTCTGAAACCTTTAAGTGGGGGCAAACGGGGGCAAATAAAGTGCTGTGTAATAAATTTTTAGATAATAAAACTGATTAAATACCACCATTTACCACCTTGAAATACAAATTTTCCCGGGGGGGACCGCCGCTTCAATAGGGGGGGATCGATGATTCTTTATAAAAAGGTATATTGCCCCCCCTTTGGAAATTTAGTTGTTGCGCCCCTGCTTCAACAGTTATATATAAGGTACTTCGCGTGGATCTGTCAGGGGCACGTCGAGGTGATACGGCACATTGTGTCCCGCAGGGCCTCGGCTGACTCCAACCTGGTGTTCGTGCTGACCAAGAGCTACTGGCCGTTCTACCACTACCTGCTGCCGTGGGACTACAACTGCGGCGAGTACGGCTCGTACGAGGACGGCTTCACGACGGCCATGATCCGCGTGTGGGCGGTGCTGGGCTGGGCGTACGGCCTGCGCACCATCGACAGCAACTCCGTCAAGAGCGCAGTGCACACGTCCGTTAAGACGGGCCGCGACATCAAGGAGTGCCTCGAGGAGGAGGGCCACAAGATGGCCGACATCCTGCACCTCAAGAAGCTGCAGTAGCACGCCTCCGCCAAGGAGGACGCGCGTCTGATCTCCTTGGCGAGCGCCACAAGATGGCTGCCGCTTCTGACCGCCAGCAAAAAATATATATTTAAAGTCCGACATTCTGCACCTCAAGAAGCTGCAGTAGTGCGCCTGCGCCAAGGAGGACGCGCATCTGATCTCCTTGGCGAGCGCCACAAGATGGCTGCCGCCTCTGACCGCCAGCAAAAAAATATGTTTAAAGTCGTGAACATTTCTGAGAAGTGTCTCATTGTGATTTACTGTTCCAGACACGTATATAAGTATCATCCCTCTTCATGTTATTCCGTAAAATGGTTAGGTCACAGCCTTAAGTCCCAAAGAGGTGCATTGTCCACAAAAATAATCTAATCTGCCAGTGAGATTCATGTGAAGGCAATGTTGTACTCTTTGCCTGAGCCAATTTCACCCTTCTGAACCTTAAACAAGCAAAATACATACTTCCACTACTACCTAAAATATTTACCTAAAAAATACAACATAAAAATCTATTTTGAACATGATACTTTCAACTGGCTGGTAGTGTTTGTTTGAACATTACCAACAGTTTTTGTAAAATTAAATCTTATAAATACAATCTTCTATGAATTCCTATTAATTTAAAAGAGATGGTCAAACGTCATCCCTTATTGCAATTTAAGGCTGGCATAAATCATCAGGACAGGAAGGCAAAGCTGTTGTTCGGGTACACTTCTGTTTTACAGTTCCATGTAGGTACCAATCACATGTGGAGATTCGGTAAGCCTACAACTCGCGTAGTTTTGGTTCCCTACCACGTTCGTGCAACTTCGGATTTCTCTCAAAAATTGAAATTTAAAAAATCGAAGGGTTGGGTTAGGTTAGTCACAACATGCTTGTTTTCATTGGAAACTTCTGATTTAGCGGCTGAAGTGGCGTTAATATCAAAACGCAAAACTTCGGAAATCTTCGGAAATTCTTGCAGGGAACCGAAACTACGTGAGTTGTATGCTTCCTGTGGAGATTCTTCTGTAGACACTAAGTAATAAAACTCCACTACTGACCATTTTTTTGTTTTAAACTATAGTTCCATCAAATTTATATTATAAATAAAATTAAAAACTATCACCACCCATTATTTCCAGGATTCATAAATATAACAACATTTTAACCGAAGCCAACTATAATTAAAAATTGCTTGCAATTTGTTTGCTGCAAAAGTTTGAAAGACAAGACAAAGACTGTTAGATCATTAGTTAGCCTACATGTTAAGGTGAGATAGTACTACTTTCTTTAATATTCATTATCACCTTCATCCCCCAGTTTCTAATCAGTGATGTTTTAATGATGGCATGTTGCCAAATAGACCACCTACTTTACGCTCATTCATATTACATTGTAATGTGATTGCTTTCACCTACTTTATAGTTCAAAATAGAAGTTTAAATAAGGCCAGTTATTTTTGTTTGTTTTAAGTATTGTAAAACAATTGTTGAACATTAAAACCAGAATGTGTATCTGTTGTTTCATTTTTAAAATCTTTTGGAGCAAAGCTTTCTTGTGAGGTTTGCGGTCTTATTTTGAGGGTGAGTTACCAGAGTGTAACGCCCTTTATAGCTGAAGCCCCTCTGATGATATTCTCGGAGAGACGAGTCCAAGAAGTGGGGGTTTGAAGGTGCAGCCTTGAGCGAGCCTAGTTGGGAAATACATTATGTCCTTAAAAAAAACGCCCAGTTAAAAATTTTAACAGTATCAACTGCAAGCATTGTAGTGTAGTGGTTCATGGTCACAAAGAGTAATTTAGTCTTAGATAAGAGCATGCGCGAGTACTGCTTTGTGGTTTTCTCGCTTGCAGCGCCACCCACGCAAAATAGCGCCTCCTGAGAGTAAAGCGTTGTTTTCTGCAATTTGGTAAGGTGATCTGTAATTACAGTACAATGTGCATTTTGTTTAAAGTTTAATTGTCAATGGCCTGGACCACTGGATTGGTTGTAATGGTCAAGACGACAGCTTTTTTTCGCTGGCATCCATGTTCACCTGACTTAACACCATGCAATTTTTTTCTTTGGAGTTTATAAAAGATTGTGTCTTGTGTTTCGCCACTACCTAATGATTTGCCAGAGTTGATACAGAATTAAAGAGGTTATTTATTGCTTCCATTACTCTGGACGTGTTAAGCAAGGTGTGGGAATAATTGGACTTTAGGTTGGATGTGTGCCTTATAACTAAAGGTGCACACATTGAACAGACCTATTTCAAAGTGATATGCTCCTATTTATGGTACAAAATTTAACTTATTATAGACTTTTTAATTTGCAGTTTTAGCTTAATTTCAACCAAAAAGAGCCAAGTTTAGAAGCTTGTAAAATGAAGAAATATAATTGCAACCATAAAGCTGACATACTGGTGCACAGCAGTGTGTATTTAAAGGAGATATTCCACTTTATATAGTACAAAATTCAACATACTTTAGTCTATTTTGTTTTTTGTAAAAATATGTTTACTACGAAGCTGACACACTTATGTAAATAGGACACAATTATAGCGTATCAGGGTAAGTAATTTGTTTTGAAGTTACGTTCGAAGTTAACTCACTTCAGTGCACAAAGGTTTTGTTTTGGTTTTCACATAAATAGTGAATTTTCTTATTGTGTAAATTTACAAATGCCAAGTTTAAGAGTAGGTACTTACTGGTGTAAATGTAAGAGTACAATATGTACTGGCACTGTACATTTTCCCAACCTACAATGAGCCAAAGCAATTAATTTTAGTTGAAACTTCAAATTGCTTCTTTACATTATTCTGGGATATTTGTATTAATCATCCTTTATTCCATATCATTTATCTTTGGAACAAAAACAACATTGCATTACATACTACTTACTTAGCACTATAACTCCTAAGTAATTTATAGGGACTGTGAAAATGCTCTGTATTAATGAGAGTTTTATATTAACAGGGTTTTTATTAATGAGGTTTCACTGTACATAAACAAAATTGAAAATATATTCTGGTGCATTTTTCATTCCTCGCACGTAATAAAATTCTAAAATTTAAAAAAAAAAAAAAACTAATTTTTTTTTTTAAAAAGGGCTGTGAAAGAAATGACCGTCTTACGAGCAAGTGAAAATTTAACGTTTTTATTTTTTGTGTTTTGAGTACACCATCAGGTCACAAGCATCAAGAACTAACAGTCTGTTAAATCAATGGTGAAGATCACAACACAATCAGAATATCACAACAAAATACAAACAAAATCTTAAGACGGCTCCAGGACGCCTCTGCTGTTGCAGAAGGTCGATAAAAAAAAATGAAGTGAAGATAAAACCACTACTACATTAGAAGAAAAAAAAATGTGATGAAAATAGCAACTCGCAAATAAGAACTTTCCTTTGCCATCACACCTACAGTTTTTAAAGTAGCGTAAGTACCACGTAGATCCTACAAGCGAGACAGTTCTAGCGCGTGATGCCACGCACAAATGTTTCTGAAGACAGCAGAAAGTGATGTAGTCAGCATTTTGGTAGTTTCCATCGCAGAAAGACGATGACACTTAAAAACTAATTGTGCTATCAACAAAACACATAATACACTTACCAAATATCATAAATTACTAGGTACTATCTAATAAGACTTAAATTGGAACATTACCTGCAACATGACAACCAGATATATCCAGACAGATTTGAAATTATCCGTCCTTAGTAACATTCACCTTATAATTAAGTGTAAAATATAAACATCATTAGATTCAGTACAACAAACTTTATACATAGGTAACATTTGATTTTTCAGTTCAAAAATTACAATGACTATATACAAAAACCAAATTGCTCAAAAATAATAAACTTGTCATAAGTATAATAATCTTGTAGTGTTACTGACAAAGTTACAAATACACATATCCTTTACACAAAACCAATTAATTATGTAATGCACAAAAAAATACACAAGGATTTACTTATTCATGATTAAATTCAATATTTTGAAAAAACACTTTCTTACAAAAAATAACATTTGGATGGAAGAATATGCAATGTAAATGTATAAAAGAGACTTAGAATCTCCTTAAACACTTCATTTTTAACCAAAGCAGACTTTACAAGAAGATATATAAAATGGAAAACATTTAAAACAATTAATGGCAGTAACATACCTACTAACATTTTCAAACATTGGTTCTCAAAATTTCAGGAAGTTAAAATACCAAAGACATCATTTTTCACAAAAATGTAAACATACCACCAACTTTCAGAAAATTTTTTCTCAAAAAGGTTGTGCATTTTGATTGGAATGTGTGCCAGCGGAAGCCATAACTCAGACACTACTTTAAAAACAAAAAAAATAGTTTGAAATCACCGTATCCAAATGGCATGCACATTAGGTTGCCCTCAAGCCTGGGGCTGACAGGAAAGCAGTTTAAAAAAAAAAAAAAAAAAAAAAAAAAAACAAACATTACTGTCCCAAATGTTGTAAACAAAAAAAAAAAAATTGAATGTTCAGGCACATTTATAGTTCTCCCTTGCCAACACTCTTTATTGAATGACCAAAAAAAAAAATTCTGGCGCATTTAATTATTTAATCAGTTACAAAAGTAACAGAATACGGTAGGCACGTTAGACGACCGTACGTACAACTTAGAAGAACCACGATGGACAGAGAAATTTGGAAAAAGGAGATGTGCCGCTCGATACGGTAACCCTCGGGGCGAGGGACTAGCGGGACTAGCGGGACTTGGGGTCCACGACCCGGGCGCAGTCCTTGTCCTCCTGAGTCATGTCGCGGTCGCCCCAGCCCCAGAGCGCGTGGCTGCCGTCGCCCGTCCGCTCCACCCGCCCCTTCACCATCGTCTCGGGCACCGTCTTCAGGTCGTACGCCCAGCCCACCCGCGAGAACAGGTCGATGAACGCGGTGGTGAGGTTGGCGCGGTAGTTGCCCAGCTCGGCCGCCCGGTAGTCCCAGGGGAACACGTGGTGGTAGTTGTGCCAGCCCTCGCCCAGGGCGCCCAGCGCCACGCTCAGGTTCTCCGCCGGGTTGATGTTCCTGCGGCACCGACCCCTCCGTTACCACACGGACCCCACCGTCACAGTCGGGACCAGTTCAGGGTCTCACCAAGTTTGAGAAGGAAGGAAGAACAGACATGGCACAAAATATTTACACAGTCCTTAAAACCTCAGTTCAGAGTCTCACCACGTTTCAGAAGAAAGGAAGAACAGACATGGCACAAAATATTTACACAGTCCTTCAGGGGCCCGTCTTGTCAATGGTGTATGTGTGTTAGTTAGGCGGGATGATAAGCGCGACGCTCGCTGGTCTTTCCAGCGCGGTATAGCCTCTAAGCGCAAGTCTCTGAACTGGCGCGCGCATTCGTCTCGTCGTCACAGGATAACCGAAATTTGAGCGGTGACCGTAACATTATACGGCGGAGAAATGAAGATAAAGGTGTAATGCAAGTCCCTTTAAGTGCTTTCAAGAATCTGTACTGATTGTTTTATGCCTAAAAATTACTCTGAAAACACGCGTTTTAGCCATTTTAACGCTTCTAAAAATACAGTTTAAAAACTTAATCCGAAATTAAAAGTACTTTTCGGCCCTCGGCGAACTCTTAAATGCTATTCCTAAATAGGCCCCACTCGGATATCTCGAGTAGTTTTGGAATTGCGTTGTTTTTCCTGAAGCTCTGCGCACCGCGTGTGTGCCCGGGTGTGCGGGGCCCTTAAGTACACTTTCCTGTAGTTCAACGTTTTTTTCTCTCCCATAGAATGAACCGTTAAAGGTAAGATGTGATATTTCAGTCAGTTTATATTTTATTGAATTTTGGTTTGTTCTGCTCAAGTATTTAGTATTCTGTTTCAAAGAATGAATTTGTGTCGAATCAAACGACTAGAGAACAGAGACTATTTTAAAGTTAAGAACTAAATAAGCAGGAACTCAAGTATTTTCAGAACACACACACAAATTGATAAAAATGTTAAAACTGTTTGCCACTGGCCTTGCTACCCGAAGACACATGTACAACCAATGAAAACATCGCGACCACACAAAAATCCTTCCACAAATTTTTTTTTCTTTCAAAATGATACTTTGGTTTTAAATTTTGTCTACAACACGATCACTGGAAATAACCATGACATGGCTTGAGTACAAAACTGAGAATTAAAATCAGTCATGGCCTACAATTTTTACCCAGACAAGCTTATGCCCCGGACTATTCAGTAACTTTTATGATAACTTAGTTATTATCAGTAGCCATGGACTTGTTGAACATTTTTGGAGCATTTCACTATGCTCTATAATCACCTTATCGGGAATCTCATTATCAATTATCATTAACTTAATAGCAGAGTGTAAGGTTGCATTAACTCACTACTGACGTTCTATCAAGATTAAATGGAAAACATGAAATAACACGTACAAAAAATATGGTTTAATATAACATAATGTGAAATACAAAAGTAAGCAAATGTTACTCAAATATCCTTCAGGAGTTCATCACATTGGTTATAGATATTAAATTTTTAAATAAAACATTAAATTGAGAGTTAACTTAATGAATTATATTACACCCACACTTTGAAAAACAGATTTTGTTCCAGTGAAACAGAACTTTAATCAATCTATACTAATATTATAAAGCTGAAGAGTTTGTTTGTTTGTTTGTTTGAAAGCGCTAATCTCAGGAACCACTGGTAAGATTTGAAAATTCTTTCAGTGTTGGATAGTACATTTATCGAGGAAGGCTATAGGCTATATTATCAATAACATTAGGGATCCTTACTAAAAGTCCAATTTAGAATCAAATGCGTTGGAGGGGGTTAGATACAACATGCAGTACACGTATGAAGTGTGTGTTGACAATGCTGCAGGAGCTAGATGTTTATTAAGCGAAATACCACTCACTGACTCGCTCATCACGAGATCTCTAAAACTATACACCCGATTGACTTGAAATTTAGCATAGTTACTCATTTTGTGATGTAGACGCTCACTAAGAACGGATTCTGCGGAAATCCGATCCCAAGGGGAGTTTCGGGGGCGTCCAGGGTTCGTACCCTCTTGGGCAATCAAAAATTAAGGATTTTTTAAGAACCCCTTTAAGGATTTTAAGGATTTAAGATATACATGAATACCTACAAATATTTAAGTAAAATAAGGCATTATTTTTGAAGTCTCTAGTACATACCATAACTACATGTGATATTACGAATTACAATTTTGGGAACACGAATAGGTACATTGACCTTATCTTCACATGTAAATGAAATAGTAACTAAAATCTCATTATGTTCATTTTCAACACAAATTGCACAAATTTTTCTGATAGAAAGCAAGGAAAATAATGTAGATATTGGAAAACGTACCATCATTTAAACCCACTAATTGAATAAACTACAAAGACCATAATTCAAATTTAAATATAGCATTTCTCAGATATAGAACAAATATAAAGTCTATAAAAAGCTAGCTACAAAAAAAAAATTACGTACCTTGCATATGTACTTTCAAAGCACTTTCACCCATTACACCAACATCCAACACTTTGTTACACCGTGCACACATGGCTTTGTGTTTACAATTTTCTTATTCATGCAACCACTCCTTGCAATCCTTTTTCAAAAGCCATGTGGCTTTAAAAACACACTTTCCTCCAGGCATTATAATTCGTATCATAAACTACGTCATGCTGAAAACTGAATGGTCCACCATTACCAAAACAAACACGGACACGCCGCACTGAATTCTGGATAGTACTAATTCATTCGTCACACACCCAGCGCTGTAAACGTGCACGGCGCATCCGCCGAGTGTTGTTTATTGCCGAAGTCGGAAAAGAAACGAAAATAACAGTAGTCATTACGTTCTCACAGTGTTTTTTAAGGAGTTCTTAAGGACTCTTGGTAAAATTTAAGGACTTTCAAGGGCCCTTATTCCATAAATGAAATATTAAGGGCTTTTTAAGGATTTTAAGGAGGCGTACGAACCCTGTATACCAAAATTTCCCGTTTTTGGTAGGAAATCACCATTGCAACGGCTGTTGCTTTGTTGATGCTTCATTTGTCTCTATGGCAACGACTATTTCATTGTTAGTGCAGTCCTCATCACCGTTGAAATTTTGCGGGTACTTTAAATTTCAAAAATTGCCCTTTTTTGACGTGACAACATCTAATAAATCGATGAACGCCGGCTGCACGCACGAAAAAGTGTCCCACTACGGATGTCCCACTACGGATGTATCCTGTTTGCTCATTGTACGCATGCGTGGCATCTCTCTTCCACTCGATTGGAACAACCATCGATTTGACTTTTCAATCATATTTTCGTCGTTTGAATTATTAATATTATGTAATTTAATGATCGTCCACCGATTTTCAGCACAATCGGTACGGTTATTTAAAAGTAATGTTGAAAATTCAAATAAGTTTTGAACCAACAATGGTGTTTTACAGGTACACATAATAATTCAAATTACACCCGGGATCTTTTGCACAATGTTTTAAAAAATATTGTAACACATTATAAATAAGTTTGGTGAAATTGGGATGCGTATTTGTTATAAAATCGTGTTAATATTATACCCCTACCGTGAACAAAGTGTTTATAAATATATTTGAAACTACATTATCTTAGTATGGCCTCGTGGGCGTGTGGTTAGCGTACCTAACACTTAACCTAAAGGTGGTCGATTCGAAACCCGGCAGCTGCGAATTTTTTTTTGTACTTGTAAAAATAAATATGGCGCACGCAACATTTCGAAAGTAATAAATATATTTGAATTAATGAATGCAAATAAAAGTAAATTTATTAATTCAATTGCACATTTCATTTCACTCCTTTGTATCCATACAAAATAATTATAATTCAATAAAAATGATTCAATTTTATTCATAAAAGTATGCAGAGGTAGATTTTATCATGCAAAAGATTGAAAAATTAAAAAAAAAATTCTTCCTCAAAGGATATAATATTTTTAATGCCTAAATGGTTTGGTTGCAATAACCTATTACGGCTCAGTCTCAGGCCGATTATATTTCCTTTTCTTCTGGATCAATCATTTCATCAATGTTTTGTTATGACGTTGTCACGTTAAACTATCGTCCGTAAACCGACTTTACAGACAACCAATTTTTTTTCAAGTATATATATTTTACAGACTTGAAACTTCACAGTAATGTTCCTTATGTTACGCAGGATGACATTTTCCGAAAATTAGATCCCATGGGTGGTTAAAACCAGGCAACAGTGGGTACTTTGTCTGCATGAGAACAGGATTTTGCATTGTTCATGCCTTCTGCATCTCAATGGCAACGGGCATCGCGCGGCAGTGGCGAACCCACAAGGAGGGGCATGTATAATGAGCGGCGCAAGACTGTAGACTGCCGTAGCGAAGTACGGGTACATCAGTTGTACGTTGCGTGCACGAGTCAGGAAACCATCTGTGCTATATATTTTCTCTCCGGTACATTATACAGCATTGTAATAAATTTTCACTGAATTTTTTTTTTATTTACCATTACTCTAAATGGGAGATGTGGCTTAATTTTTTTCTATTAGTATAGCCGTGCAAGCCGGGTCGGGCAGCTAGTCAGTACTAAAAGGATACTTTTTTCCCATTAGGATACATGTTATTTTTAAGCCTTTGGTGATGGGCTGGGGACTCGACTCTGCAATTTTCAGTTTTGCATGGGACCCCTATCGTGTTCTTTGTCTTGACCTTTGTTTAATTGTGCTTGCTTGTATGACAACCCTACATATGACTGATTAAGTTTGTTTTTCTTACTCACATGAAGAATGAGCATAGTTTGGTCATTAAACGTAATTCAGTACAAACTCAGATAAACGATTATGTTTATTTAAAGTACCTAAATTTAATTTGAAACCACTGTATGAATTAGAGTAGCTGCAGATGCTAAATAAACTTCATGTTTGATATAAAACTTTTTTGGAACATCAGCAGACTCATTCAGTTATATTAAATATAAAATTTGAAGGACTCAGAAATATTGATTCTGTAAAATATTGTATCATATTGCTATCAACTAAGATGATACCATGTTTTCTTGCATAATCAACGCACATTTTAATCTAAAATCAAGTTTTAAAAGTAGGGGTGCGACGATTATGCGGAAAAAAAAATTTTTTGTTAGGTAAAGTGATTCATGAAAACAAAACCCATTCATTGAAAATACATTTATTTACTAAGTTAATTTTCAAAAAAGAGCACACCAAACAATTAAAATTAATAATTCATAGAACAAAAACATTTCTTCTACTTTAAATAGAAAAACAAAATCTGTGACTCGAACGCAAGCCACTTGAATATGTGACGTGAACTAACGCGTAACTGTCATAGTACACGCTTGCCACGAAAGAGTGCGGGCCGTCAAATGTAGTTAACTTGGCATCTGACAGAGTGTGTGTTGCATGCAGTCGGCGCGATATCGATATTCGACTATGTGCGTGCACTCTATACGGGAAGCAACATAACCTGGCTACATGTTTATAAACAGTACACTGCGGCGACGCAGACAATCAGATAAAGGTTATAACACTTATAACTTTTAAAAACTTCTTTAAAATAAAATTTACACATCAGATAACTCCGTATTTTCATTAATTAAATAAGTAAGTGGAAATGTCCGAATAAATATTAGATTTCTACTTAAAAATACATTGTTTTATACGGAAAAGATACGGTAAATATGTAGTGTACGGATTAGTGCAAAAAAAAATCGTACAAATATAAAATAACTTTCGTTATATGATCTTTTACGTCCTCTATTCATAACCGCCTGCGGAGATAAAAAATTCCAATTACTTTTGGAGATATCGCCGTTCTTATTTTGCAATACAAGCCCTGTGTAATCATTCAACAGACGCCATTTTATATTTTGCCGTGTGTGCGTGAATGCCTAAATAACAGAAATTTTCTATTAGGTAAGGTTAGTTACATTATAAATACTTCAAAATAAATGGAAATTAAAAATAATATCAATTAATTTTACTTGTATAGTTTTAAGTATTTATAATCATGTAACTGACCTGACCTAACAAAACGGGACAAAGGTAGATTAGGTCAGGTCAGCTACAGTATAAATACTTTGAAACTGAACGGACATTAAAAATAATAAAAATTAATTTTAATGGTTGTTTAGTTTTAAGTATTTATAATGTAGCTGACCTGACCTAACAAACCGGGAAAAAGGATGAACAGTAGGAACTCACGTAATTTTCTTTTTACGTGATGTAGTCGTTCAACTACGTCGTGAAAAAAAAAAAAATCATACTTGTAAACAAGCAACAATGGTGAACGCGGGTGTCATATATGTGTCATGTAGTCTATGACGGGAAGTGAGTGAGAGAGGCGGTCTGGATGTAAAGACAACAGGTTGTTATTGAAAGTATTAAAAATCACAAACCATCGTACTCAATGTTGTTCTTATTTAATATAATTATAACAAATCATGACATGGCGCAGTCGGTTACTGAATTTACGTGTATTGGAAGAAAAGTGTAATGCGGAAATATGTGTACCTATATATTAGAAGGTTAAGACCACGTGATCAACGAGAGGAAGAAAATAAGCATCATGAACCAGCTAAAACCACCGAAGGAGCTTTGCTGGGAAGGCAATGTATCAGAAAACTTCAAGAAATTCAAACAACAGTTTGATATATACATGTTGGCTTCGGGAGGAAACAAGCAAACGGATGAGGTGCAAGTGGCAATTTTACTTCACATCATGGGCGTGGAAGGTCAAGAAATATTTGAATCATTCGAGTTACAGGAAGATAAGAAGAAAAATTTGAAAAGTGTTTTGCAGGCATTTGAGAATTATTGCGTCCCCAAGACAAATGAAAGTGTGGAAAGGCATGTGTTTTTTAACAGGGATCAACTAGAAGGGGAAGATATTGACACATATGTAGCAGATTTAAAAAGACTGAGTAAGAGCTGTGCATTTGGAGAAATGCGTGATGGGTTAATTAAGGATAGAATTATCAGTGGGTTACGTGACAAAGAAGTGAAGAATAAATTGTTGAGAACAAATGATTTAACTTTGCAAAAGTGCATACAGATATGCAAAGTGGTTGAACTAACAGAACAGCAGTTGCAAGCATTAAACAAGCAGAACAACAGTTATGAAGTGAATCGAGTTTCAAGTGAGTGTAAGAGACAAGGTCAACAGAGTTCTTATAGGCAGCAACCAGCAGAAGATAGAAGAGTTCCAGCACACACAGTACAGCAGAGCAGGTGGGACCAGCGCAAAAGCAGCATGGACGATCAAGACAATCACGAGTCCAGCAGGGGATCAAGTTTTTCATCACGGGGAAAACAACATTCTACATACAATCAGCAGGTGGGAAGAAATTTTCAAGGTAATAAGTCGATGACTTGTGGCAGATGCGGTTACTACCATGAACGTAAGGTATGTCCAGCGTACAATAAAATATGTCATAATTGTGGGAAGATGGGCCATTTTGCCCAAGCGTGTAAAACAAAATTTGTATCTCATGTTGTTCAAACTAATTGTTGTGACACTCACAATAGGAACACAAGTGAAGGTAGTGATGTTATGTTAGAAGGTAACTTAGAGGAGGCTTTGATGTTGGGAAAGGTTGACTTAACAGAAGGACCTAAAAAAGTAGAAGATTGGATAGAGAAAGTTCAGATTAAAGACAAGTACATTAATTTAAAACTGGACACTGGTGCTCAGGTTAATGTGATGTCAGAAGACCTGTGTAACAAGCTACACCTAAAAATTCTACCAACCACAGCTAGGTTGCAGAATTTTAATGGGTCCCCTATTGAAGTCATAGGTAGATTAGTAGCAAAAGTAAGTTTTAAAAGTGGAACACAGGGTGTGCTTGAGTTCCAAATTGTTAAGTCAGGCACTGGCACACAGTCTGTCTTGGGATTACCGAGTATCTCTAAGTTTGATCTAGTGAGGAAAGTTAATGAGATTACCACCCCAATGGCTGATAAATATCAAAAATATTCAGAGGTATTCACAGGTATAGGGTGTATAGACTATACATATGATATTAAGTTGAAAAAAGATGCTCTACCCCAAATAGAGGCATGTAGAAAAGTGCCATTTTGCTTATTAGATCCATTGAAAACAGAAATAAACAAACTGATTGCCTTGGGAATTGTTAAACAGGTTACGGAACCAACAGAATGGGTGAATTCATTAGTCATAGTTCGAAAGCCAGATAAAACATTAAGAATCTGTTTAGATCCTCATGCACTGAACAAGGCCATAGTGAGGGAAGTATATCAACTACCCACATTTGAGGAATTGGTTTCTAAAATGCCACAAGCAAAATATTTCACTATTTTAGATGGATACAAAGGATTTTGGCAAATTCCCTTGAGTGAAACTAGTCAAAAACTTACCACATTCAACACACCATTTGGTAGGTTTTGTTTTACAAGATTACCATATGGCCTTTGTTCAGCACCTGAGGTGTTTCAAAGAAGTTTTGCAGACATTTTTGGAAATCTGGAAGGAGTGCAACTGTACATAGATGATTTGATTGTATGGGGTTCAACATTAGAGGAACACGATAATAGGTTAGCAAAAGTACTAGCCACTGCAAAAGAAAAAAATGTGCGTTTTAACAAAAATAAATGTAAATTTGGAGTTACGGAAGTCACATATGTGGGACACACACTATCCCACCAGGGTATCAAACCTGATGAAAACAAAGTCAAAGCTATCTCTGAAATGCATGAACCAAAAAATAAGAAGGAATTGCAAACCTTTTTGGGAATGGTGACGTATGTAGCTAAATTTGTGCCTAAGTTATCTGACATGACATACCCTATGAGACAACTTCTAAAAAAAGAAGTACTTTGGCAGTGGTCAGAATTAGAAAGTAATGCCTTTAAGGAAATAAAAAATGCCTTAGTGCAGCGACCAGTATTACAGTATTTTAATACCAATGCGTCAGTTGTTCTGTCAGTAGATGCATCAAGTTACGGGATAGGTGCCACTTTATTACAAAATAACCTACCAGTAGCTTATGCTTCACAATCTTTGACTTCATGTCAGCAAGCTTATGCGCAAATTGAGAAAGAAACGATGGCAGTAGTCTATGGGTGTGAAAGGTATAAACAATATGTGTATGGAAGACATTTCATAATAGAGACTGACCATCAGCTGTTGATATCCATATTTAGAAAACCTTTGAATCAGTGTCCACTTCGCTTACAGCGTATGAGACTAAGGCTACAGGAATATGATTTTGAACTCAAGTACGTACTGGGTAAGGATCTAGCAATTGCAGACATGTTGTCGAGGGTAAACATAAAACAAGAGAGCAAGGATAAATTTGATTCTGAAATAGAGGCTCATGTATGTGTAGTGCAGGAAAAAATACCTATTACAAAGGATCGCTTAGTAGAATTTAAGCAAGCAACAGAAAATGATGAGGAATTGCAAAGGGTAATAAAATATACTAGGGAGGGTTGGCCATTGAGTAGTACAGAATGCGAGGCCATAGCAAGACCGTATTACAAATTCAGAGAGGAATTGTTTGTACATAACGGGTTGTTGTATAAAACAAATCAAGTAGTGGTTCCAAAAGAGTTAAGACAGAAAATGTTAGCAAAAATACACTATCATCACTGTGGGATTGAAAAATGCAAAAACAGGGCAAGACAACATTTATACTGGCCAGGGATGACCATACAAATTGAAAATTTAGTGGGTAACTGTGAGGCATGTATTCAGTTTCAAAAACGGCAATCTCCGGAACCTATGCTGACTAGGATGTCTGAAGAACCATGGCTTATGTTAGGTACAGATATTTTCTATTATAAAAACAAAAATTTTCTCATAGTGGTAGACTATTTCACAAAATTCATTGAAATAGTAGAACTTTCTAATATGTCAAGTGAGGAAACAGTCAGAAAACTCAAATCAATTCTAGCAAGACACGGTATCCCAGAAACAATATATTCTGACAATGGTCCTCAATTTAATAATAAAAAGTTTAGGGATTTTGCTAAGAAATGGGGTTTTCAACATATAACTTCAAGTCCACATTATCCAGCTTCTAACGGTATGGTTGAACGACAAATACAAACGGTCAAAAGAATGTTGAAACGAATAGATCTAGAAAACAAAGATAGTGACCTAGCTCTGCTGGAGCTCAGAAATACACCTATCACTAATACCATTCCATCATCAGCCGAGTTATTGTTCAACAGAAAAGTCAGAAGCATGTTAAGTATTAACACCAAAGCCCAACATGATTATAACAACATTGTGCAGGAATTTAGGAACAGAAATATAGTCAACAAACATTACCATGATAGGAATGCTAAAGAGTTAAGAGAACTGGCAGAAGGGGAAGTAGTGTATTTTGAGGATGCAGAGGTTGGGAGCCGGCCGTTAAGGAAGGGACGTATTCAATAAATGAGTACAGTAGGACCCAGATCTTATCTAGTAGAAACCGAGAAGGGTAATATTGTCAGGAGAAACCGTCAATATATATATACGACTGGTAATCAGGTTCAGTTTAACAAAATTGACAGGAAAGAGTTGGTAGGCAATGAGGAAGCTGTGGAAACTGATTCTGGGCGCATGGAAATCTTTGCTCAGAGGGATCTCTCCCCAACTAATAAACAACAGGGGGGAGAGATTGACTCTGACTCTAAAACTGACAGCAGAGTGACCATAAACAATACTCGAGTGAATTTGGGTACCCAGAGAACACGTAGTGGGAGAATATGTAATAAACCTAAATATTTGGATGATTATATGTAAAGTGTCATGTATACTTTGTAAAGATGATTTTATGTAAAGGGTCATGTATACTTGGTAAAAAAAAAAAAAAAAAAAAGGGGAGATGTCATATATGTGTCATGTAGTCTATGACGGGAAGTGAGTGAGAGAGGCGGTCTGGATGTAAAGACAACAGGTTGTTATTGAAAGTATTAAAAATCACAAACCATCGTACTCAATGTTGTTCTTATTTAATATAATTATAACAAATCATGACAGCGGGAAGCCTACGATTCACTCATCCTTCTGAACATACCCGAATACTCACGCTGGCAAGCCTTCTTTCAACAGACGAGAGGCAAATGCCCGATCGTGCATCTTCGGATTTTTTTGTTTTGTTTATTGTAAATAAATATGCAACTCATGATAACTAATGGTCAATTAGGTTATGTTAGCTACATTATAAATACTTTAAAACATTGTGGGTGGTTGATTTGGTTAGGATAGCCAGGGTCGGAACTAAGGGGGGGCATGGGGGGCATGTGCCCCGGGCGGCAAATATCAGGGGGCGGCAAAATATGAAAAGTGGTTCACTAAAACAAGTTGAAACTAGTCATTAAAAAAAGTTTTGAAAGTGTACATATCGCAATCAAAAAGTTAGCCAAGAAATTAAGAAATTTTATTTAACTTGATTATGCATATTTTGTAAATATATTCGTACTTCAAATGCATTACTTCACTCTAAGAAACAAGTATTACCATAATTCGTGGTCTGGAGTGAGTAAAACCACTGCGACGAGAGCTGGCATCTCAAGGACCCGTTGCGCGGGTGATCACTTGGCTGAGCAAGATGTAGCCCTTTCTCTGATAAATACCCTCATTTTTCCAGCCCCTACTCAGTCGCTCCTGTGTTTTCGTACCATGTGCGTCTCTGCCTGAGGACGGGAGGAGATAGCAGTTCCCGAAACGTCGCTTGTTTCTGTTTTGGAAAAACTATTGTGTTTGTTTCGTCTTTTCGTTTTGTCGTGTTATTGTCTCGTTTCAACTGTTGTGCTGAATTTTTTTGGGTTCAATATTATTGTGCTGTCATCATTTGTGGGGTTTTTATCGTTCTATTCTGTTTTGGAAAACTATTGTGTTTGTTTCGTCTTTTTGTTTTGTCGTGTTTTTGTCTCGTTCAACCATTGTGCTGAATTTTTTTTGGGTTCAATATTTTTGTGTCATCATGATTTGTGGGTTATTTTCGTTCTCTTAGTACATTTTTCTTTGTTTGTTGACCATATTCCTGTTACGGAATATTTTGTGGTGTTTATATTCTGTTGACAACAGCAATTTTTTGCTTATTTTGTGCTTTTTGTCTTTTGGTTATTTTTACTTATTTATTTATTTTATTTTTTAGTTTTCTTCTACAGAAAAAGTGCTTAGCAATGGCGTATGTCCAAAAAACTTACATCAAGTAATGTAGAAAGTCATTGACAGATTAATTATGGAACTGAGTAACAGGTTTAAGGCTTTGGAGAACATTAACAATAAGTTTGGATTTTTTAGTGGTGTTCAAATTCATAAAATGGAAGTAGAAGATTTAAAAGTCAAAGCAGCAGAATTAGGAAACACAGTGCCGATCTTAACAAAGAAGAATTCGTATTTGAAATTGAAAGTTTTAAGCACCATGCATTAACAGTAGAATATGAATTAAAAGATGCTACAGCATCAACAATGTTGAGCCTTATCTACAAAAATAAACTGGAGGAGGCACATCCTAACATTACTACTGCTCTGAGAATGTTTCTCACCCTTCCAGTTACAATTGAGTCAGGTGAAAGAAATTTTAGTAAACTTAAACTTATTAAAAGCTATTTGAGAAGCACGATGGGCCAGCATAGATTAACAAATCTAAGTATTATATCTATTGAACACAAACGAGCTGCTTTGATCAATTTTGATGATATTGATAACACTTTTGCAGCTAATCATGCTCGAAAAATTAAATTTTGAATTGAATTTCTTTGTATGGTTATCAATACAATATTATACTTAATTCAGAATCACATGTTCCTTATGTAATTTTAGTACTTAATAAACTTATTGGTAAGACATTAATTTTCACTGTTGTGCAAACAATAAACAATAGTTTGATAACAGTCTACTTCATTATCGTAAAATATGTAATTGTATTAGTTTTCCAATTAGTGTACTTGATAAATAAAAGTTCTCAATTATGTATAAGTGAATGGTATCATTTCAACCACCGCTTCTAACGAAAAAGGGTATTTTATAATGTTGGTAAGGAGGGGGCGGCAAATTAAGCTTTGCCCCCCCTAACGAATCTCCTAGTTCCGGCCCTGAGGATAGCTACATTACAAATACTGCGAAATCATGTAAACGGTTTCCTAGCGCTGGATAGCTACATATTAAAAATTTATTTGCTAAGCAACCATAAAATGATTTTACAGTATTTTTAATGTAGCTATACTTACCTAATATAACCAACCATCCACAATGTTTTAAAGTATTTTTAATTACTTATTGCTAATTTTAAGAAAAGAAGGCTTGCCAACGTGAGTATTCGGGTATGTCCAGAAGGATGAGTGAATCGTAGGCTTCCCGCTGAACGCCGCCCTCTCTCAAAGACCAAGACTGATGTAGGAAAAGCAGAACAAAATAAAACAGAAATATCTCCAGACTGTCGGGACCACATTTACCCAACTCTCAGGCTGACAAAAACAATTTACAAAATGTTTGGCTACTTTGAGCCAAAATGTTAGTAAAAATTAAATTTTAGTACAAGATCGAAGACTCCTACTCATATCGAGCATCGTATACCGGTACCAAAAGGTTATTTTAATTCATTTAAAACAAACGGTTATTGATTGTAAAATTAAGAGACTTTTGAAATTTAAAATTAAAACTACTTAGCTACCACTGTATTTGAGATTATAAATTTACAACTTAAGTGATTGTATTCCGAAACATTAACAATAATTTTCCCCGGTGTGTCGGCAGGTACTCACACGTCGTAGGGCTTGCTGCCCCACATGTGGGCGGCGCTGTTCACCAGCCAGGTCATGTTCAGGGTCCACGAGTAGCGGAACATGACCACCACGAACCAGGTGTTCCGGAAGCTCTCGCCCCAGCCGTACATGGGCAGCAGTGTGGGCAGCACGAAGCAGCACAGCGGCATCAGCACCAGGTAGTACCTGCGGCAAGCCCGTTCCCCCGTCTCCGACACCTCGTCGACAAGGCAAACACACACCAAGCAAGCCAAAATCAGCCAATGTTGGCTAGTGAGAAATGATAAAAAACTTCTTTTACATTAACATCAGCCTTTATTCTTCGCCATCTTACATATCACCTCGTGCCAGCCTCGCACTCGTTGCAGTACCAACCTAGCAATCCTCACAGCCAATGAAGGAAGTTAGAAAACAGACAGTACAGAAAATCCAGCGGAAAGAATTACACAGCCAAAAAACATACAGAGCAGATGGACACGGCGGGCTGACGAGAAAATTAAGACAAAAAAAAAACACCTGACCAAACAGCGACAAGGACAGCAGCACAGACGAACACACATCTCATCATTGTTAGCCCACAGTGCCGTCTGTGCTGTGGTATTTTTCCGACATTGCCCGATTTTGACTCGTTTCCTGTGTGTTTACACGTTCATATTTTTTTTTGTCCGTTATTGAGGTTTCTTATGACACACAGTGTAACCAGCAGTAGTGTAAGCACGAAATAATGTCCTGAATTGATCTTCTCCATTCAAAGAACGCTTGATCTCCGATGCCGAGACATTAGTCACACTCAATGGGTAGAACAGCTAGACGAATAGGTGACGGAATTCACCAGAGTACACCACGAAACTCACCAGCTCACTGCAACTGCCAAGATGACATCGCAACTGAAATTTTTATCTTTTTTGTTAGTTTCATTGGGCTTTATTTGAAATTATTTACACCGCATGATCTTGCAAAGAAGCTAGAGACGAGCGACCTCCATGATTATAGTGGGTCCCAAACCACTTAGGTACCAAGAGGCATAGCTGGCTGTTTTCAATGAAGAATAAAACGAATAACTAATCTGCAATAGTGCATTTTTATATAGCATTGATTCATTCTATTAGCTGGGCCAGGCCACAATAACTGGTTTCATGTTTCTCGTAGTTTCACGGGATAGGATGGATAAATGTGAACAACACGATAGTTATATCTTTAGCATTTAATATTTTTTCAAGGTACACTATGGGGAAGCAAAGAAACTTTGCTTATCTTTGAATTATTCAAGAAGTGATTGGTTAATTAATGACTTGGTACATGAAATTTTTTCAGATGATTATTGGAAATGACCTTTTTTTTTGTAGGTAAGATCTTGCGTCAAGAGAAAAATGTTTGATATATAAGAATAATCGTGCATATTCACATTCTATTTCAAAAAGATTTAACTGTCTTAACATTTAACATGTAGTTTAAGTGATCTTTAATTATTGTAACCCACAGTTTACCAACACGTATTGTGGCTTTTTAACAAAAAGCTTCTAAAAATGCCTGTATTTAAACACTAACCATATAAAAAATAACTTTTTACCAACTATTTAAATTTGGAAAGTTTAGGTTTATTTACCACAAAATTCTCTAACAGGTAATACTTCCAAAACACAAAAAAATTTATTTAAAGATGCAAATAATTTTATATACCTTTTATAAAAAAAAGTGAGCGGATCTATCAGTTCTCGCCAGTAAGTAAATAAGTAATTGCAGTACCTTGGTAATGAGCAAGTTAATGTGGTCTGATGTTGTTCATGTTGAAAATAAACAATTTTAAATTCAGGAACAAAATTCAGAATGGAATTCTTAAAAATAATGCCAAGCATGATACAGACACTGATGAATAAAATATTTAGTTTTAAAATACCAAAATTCAGGGATGCAATTCATTAACTTATATTCTGCGCCCATCGCTAGAATTTGCTGCCTGAATCGTAAATGTTACTTGCCACCATCAGGCGCACATAGCTGCCAGAATCAAACTGAAAATTTTAACTATTAGAAACAGCTCTGATAAAAGCTAAACAGACTTTAAAAAATTCCTAAACTCTGGCTTCGAAATCCGATTTTCAACAATGAATATTATAAATACTGCCAACCTTGTTAAAATTCGCTAAACAGTTAATACTATAAAGTTTCAGGAATTGGTTAGAAGTTATAATTCTATGGCATTATCAAAATATTAACCTGAAACATTTTAAAACGCATATTACTAACACTAAGTATGTGTTTATATATTTGTTTTCGCTTCGTGACTGAAATCAGCCTGTTTGTAGGAGGTATTACAAAACACCTTATTGATAAAACATTATTACATATATACTTTTATAAAAAAAAGTAAAACAATTATTTCCAGTGACAAAGGTTTGAACCACATCAAAAATTTGCTTTTGAGCTTTACAAGTGTACACTCTACATCTGTGCTACTGAGCCCATTGACATATAGCAAGTGGAATATGCATTGTAATGTGAGTTCTCTTACTTTTTAAATTTTGTAATTAATTTTATCTATGATTAATTTAGTTTACCAAATATAATCCAGGGTAGTTTCAATATCATTAAGTTTCATTTTGCACAGGTTTTGGTATGTATGTACTCTAACGTTTAAGAAAGTGAACATATATTGGTTTATGTTGCTACGTGTGGGCACCATGGTTACACATTTCCGTCGTCAGGCAGCAGGCACCTAATGCACAGCAGAGATTAGAGAAAGTTACAGATGGAGCATAAGCTCTGAGCACTGTGGCCAGTTTGTTCACGTAAGAAGATGGCGGCCATTTGTTTATACAGTATATAGAAACGTAGTTGACTACATACTCTTGCACACAATCATTTTTTCTCGAGTCAACATGTCTTCATTTGTTTGATATTCATGCACTTTTCGGGGGGCAATATACCTTTTTATAAAGAATCATCTATCCCCCTATTGAAGCGGGGGGTCCGGGGGGTCCTCCTCCGGGAAAATTTGTATTTCAAGGTGGAAAATGGTGCTATTTAAGCAGTTTTATTATCTAAAAAATTGATTACACAGTACTTTCTTTGCCCCCGTTTGCCCCCACTTCAAGGTTTTTAACAGGCGGGGGGGGGGGGGGGGGGGGGGGGGGGGGCAAAATACCCTTCCCCCCCATGTTGTTGCGCCCCTGCTTGATGCCGCAAAACGTCCGCAGGACTCACTTCTTCTGGAAGGCGAGGATGGGGTCCCTCTCCAGGTCGCTCATGTCGATGCCCTTGCCCTTCTCCTTGACGTCCGGGTGCTTGCGCACCAGCAGCCAGCCCACGTGCGAGAAGAAGAACCCGCGCGTGGCGTTGTGCGGGTCGGCGTCCGTCTCGCTGAACTTGTGGTGCACCCGGTGGTCCCTCGCCCACTCTATCACGTCGTTCTGCAACAACCCCCGTCGACGACGCTGCACTGCCTCGCTCCCGCCGGCCACACGCCACACACACCAACTCAACTAGAACTCTCGCTAACGTACCTAGCATAACATAGCCAAGGAACATTTACTAAGTGCCATCTTCAGGGGTGTAGCCGGGGGGGGGGGGGGGGGGGGGGGTGTTAGGGGTTCAACCCCCCCCCCTAGAAACAAATCTTAAATTAATTTCTTATTCATCATTCAAACAAATTTCATATTAAAATTAATAAAATTTTTACCATTAAAATATTGAAATTTAAGAACCGAAAACTGCTAAAATAGCACTATTTTACACCTTAAAATCCAAATTTTTTCGGGGGAGGACCCCCCGCTTTAATAAAGGGGGGCCATGCTTCTTAACACCCCCCATACACAAATCCTGGCTACGCCACTGGCCATCTTTAGTTATCGAAACTTTACATGTAAAAATTTTTTTAAAATTGTAACCTCACTGTAAACATTCAAAATGAATATTGGCTGAAAAGTGAGTCTCATACTTAAGTGTGAAGTGTGCATTTCAATTGGAATTTACTTTTTTTCCAATGCACGTACCTGCTAATAGCACGGTTGCCACACAAAGAGCACAAATGTTTTGGACAAAACTTCTAAATTAATGAAAAAATTTAAAAATGTAAAAAAGAAATTAATTTTTAAAAACGAAAATTTGTAATAACTGAATACCTTAACTGAAAAATACTATCTTTATTTTAATCATTTTAGCTATTTTTTTTTAAAAATCATTTAATATGACAAATTTATGCTCTGTTTGACCATAGTACATACCTAATTAATGGAATGTCTTATTATTAGTGATAGAATGCTAGAAATAATTTCTCCTGAGAAATAATAATTGATGTTAATAATATATATGTTTTTCTTTCAGAATGTATTCACTATTTTATGGTCTTCTCTTTGAGGTACATGGATGAGTAGAAATTATATCCAAATTTCAATCATGTTTACAATTTATAAGTAGGTACACGATAACCGGACAAGCAAACTTAGTTGCCACTACAACAGATTTTGTATTGATGATTATTAAAACTTGAAAACTTACTATACCGCAGGGAGACAGGGAGGTGCAGGGAGATGCAGGGAGACGCAGGGAGAAGCAGGTAGACGCAGGGAGACGCAGGGAGATGCAGGGAGATGCAGGGAGACGCAGGTAGACGCATGGAGGCGCAGGTAGATGCAGGTAGATGCAGGTAGATGCAGGGAGACGCATGGAGAAGCACGGAGAAGCAGGGAGAAGCAGGGAGACGCAGGGAGACGCATGGAGACGCAGGGAGACGCAGGGAGACGCAGGGAGAAGCAGGGAGAAGCAGGCGGAAGGCGCCGCCACCCACCTGGAACGCCATGGAGTTGAAGATCATGAGGATGAGCTTGAGGGGCCACTTGGCCTTGTAGGAGCGGTGCGCCCACAGGCGGTGCGCGCCGGCCGTGATGCCCAGCCCCGTCATCTGGTACATCAGCACGGCTGCAACAGCACGGCCCTGCGCTCACCTCACACCCACCACTCGCGCCCCTCAGGCTCACCTTACAACCTGTCCGCTACGACAAGCAGTCACATCATTACACTCATCTTCATTCTATTCACAATTAAAGAAAACAGCAGTTTACGTGGACAAGAATAAAGGCCCCAAGTTGATATACATAGGGACCGGAAAAATTCGCGGATTCAATGACCTCCAGGATAGCCTCCATTATCCTCTGCACTTCTCAAGTAAACACGCGTGTTCATTGGTTACTAAATTGTGAGGCGTCTCCACTGGGTAGCTTGTGATTCGATGCTTCTTTGGTCGATATAGTCTCTCATTGGCCCAGAGAGCTCCAGTTAAACCGCGAGCCAATAGCAGAACCAGCAGAATTGTACACATGTTTGAATTTCAGCCTATCACTAAATGAATCCGCGAATTTTTCCGGTCTCTAGATATACATTATGAAAATTAAATTGTAATTGAGTAAATACTGCATTGAAAATGAGTTTTCTTTATACAGTCTCCATAGAGACATAATGTTGTTAATATAAAGGTTGATATCTTTGTCTTTCATTGCAATGCAGAAAATTTTAAGTCTTCTTTTTTTTTTTTTTACTAATACACTGCATGTGTAACATGCAGACTTGTATGTAGTTATGTGTACAGTTACTAGTGAAGATTAGTTGTTACCTTCAACCAACAACCCAACTATAACTGCAATGAAATGAAAAGTGAGGATAAAGTTGCCATACACATTCACAGATGTTGCATATTGTTTACCGCAAAGACAATCGCAACAAGGACCATATACAACTTATTTATAATATTTATAATATTTATATTATTTCTTTTACAGTAGATAAAACTAGCTTATTTTGTCATAAATACTGCTGCTTATATCCCAAAAAATGTGAATAACTAGGGTTTTTAACTTAAATATGAGCTGATTTCATCACTATTATGCAAATAAAGCTATTTTGTAAAAAAATAAATTGTTTTTAAAGGAAAATAGATTGGATTTCGTTGTAATTTACCTATCCCTAATTATTTCTCTTATAAAGTAGAGAACTAATAGTCATTATTATTATTATTATTATTATTTATAAACTTAATTTAAAGCCTGGAGTTGTATCATAATAGTATTTGTCACACAGAAATTTATATGTACCTAGTGAAAGGCCTTACCTCCAGAATTCTATAGTTTCATACAATGTAAAATGTAAAAATTTCTGAAAAGTGTTATCCTTCAAAGATATGCATGCATTATTTATTCTAAATGTATATTTCAGCATATCCATGTAACATTTTATTTTATATTAATGTTTTGGATATGTAAACCATATATTTGTAAATGATGTGTTACATAGTCTTTTAGTATCAATTAAAATTAAGGAAGGCTCAACAGAATTTAAAAATCTATAATCTGGCACAGCTTGTATTCTGATTTTTTCCAAACTTCTGAACTAGGCTGTACTATGCACTTGTGTTTATCGTTACTGTCTGTTTTCATTTCAGTAGGGTTTCCTGTTTTTAAGTTCTTTACATTTCACATTTATTCCCATAAAACTATATTGACGTTCGATAATTCAGGAAAATCTAATGGACATGGCTATGGTCCCAAACCCGACGAATTAAAAACTTTCACCATACATAAAAAATTGTTAAATGTTTGGCACAAAATGAAAAGCCTACATGGTGGGAGAAGCTAAGTCGAAAAAAACAATCCCAGTGGAAATAAAGACGGGAATAAAGCTTGATTTTTTAATTATAATTAGAAAATAAATTTTTTTATTAACTAAACCATATTCCAAAAACAGCCAGAATAAAAAAATAGTTTGTAATTTTATTATTAATATTTATAATTTCATTGAATCCTCAAAAGGAATGGCCCTACAAGCAAATAAAATAATGGCAGAGAGTACCGAGGATAGCCAAGTTTTTATGTTGTCTCTGAGAGGAGTGATAGAGAGATGTTAAAAAATAAGGGCAAGAGCTAAAAAAAAAAGAGTTTATTTTAAGAACTTTGTATTATCTTAGTTTCTTTTCTGAATGGACGCGAACAGATGATCAAGAATTCACAGTTTCAAAGCATTTCATAAAAACATTAAAAAGTAGGTGTTTTTTTTCTGACGCACAGGTCCTTAATAACAAATTTGGAAATGCACGTTATTTTTTTTTGTTGTGGAGTGTAAATAAATTGGTGGTACCTAAATTTCACTTAACCATTTACATTAACGTTAAAAAAAAGACAAGTAGCATATACAGCCTAGTTCAGAAGTTGAAAAAAAAATCTGAATACAAGCTGTTCGATTTGGTGCGACATTATAGATTTTTAAATTTATTATTATACATTCTCTTTAGCCTTCCTTGATTTTCGTTGATACTAAAAGACTATATAACAAATCATTTATGGTTTACACATCCAAAACATGCTAAAATCTAAATTGATACGTCGGTACACTGAAAATATACATTTACAATAATACACGCATATCTTTGGGATCGTCCATTAATCACGTGAGGCTCTTAAAGGGGGGGGGGGGGAGGGGGAGGGGGTCGGGAAAAATCACGAAATATCACAAGGGGGGAGGGGGGGGGGGTGTAGAGAGATATCACGTGTATTTATTTTTTCGTGCAATTTCTACTAAACCGAAAAGCGACGCGTGACCTGACTCGCCGTAGCCAGGCAACAATATCCCCGCCCGTCGCAACATGAACCACACGGCTCGGCTTGCCAGTCGCCAGTAAGACCCTTTACTATGAGTAAGACTGTGATTTTGGCGCCGAATACATGCGTAAATCACATATAAGCCTTTCCTTTATTATTTTTATGCCAGTGAGAATAAACCTGCAACCTTAATGTGTGTCTGGACATTTTTATCACTGTGCTTAATTTTCCAGAATTAAATTAGATCATACCTATATTTAAAGATAATATTCTGAAACTTTTAAAAATATTTCGTACCAAAAAAATACACGTGAATTATTGGGGGGGGGGGGGGTTAGTCAGAAACCTCACCACAAATCACTAGGGGGGAGGGGGGGGTTAAAAATTTGCTAAGAAAACATCACGTGATTAATGGACGACCCCTTTGAAGGATAACAATTTTCCGAAAGTTTTACATGTTACCATACCATACAGCACAAAGAGGACGACTCCCCCAGCTCACCGAACAGGATGGTGAGTAGCTTGGCGGAGGTGAGCAGCAGGTAGGCGCCGTACAGGGCAGCCAGGTGCAGCGCCGCGAACAGCAGCACGTTGCGCCACACGATCTGGCGGCGGTAGGGCGCGCGCGGCTTGGCCTCAGCGCGCGGCGGCAGGACTGCCACCGGCGCCGCCGCCGCCTCCGCCGCCTCCTTGTACAGCACGTCGGAGGGCGAGCTGGTCACGTTGGGCGCCATGCTGCGGTTCGCCTCGGGCCTGCCGGAGACACAGCCCGCGGTCAACAACCCTCCACACACACTTGGTATTACCTTTGAATATATATACTGTATAGAAGTCGCCAGCCCAGGTTAACATTTCTAATACGGTTTTGAGGTAGTTGGTTAATTCACCGCCGCAATCACCACCATCTCTCTAGGGCATCGACTTGTGGTGGTCCCTAGCGGACAAGTGTCGAACTCTTCAAACACCCCTTCCCCCTCCCGTTGAACGACGTTGAGCTGCAGTGAATGATGGAAGAGGGGTGCGGGGAATGACAGCAGGCGACAGCGCTGCGCTATAACGTGTAAATAACAACTAAGACGATACAGGGCGTTACGACAGCGCACTGCAGCGGTGAAGTTCCCAAGCTGCTCATCATTCGCTTCTGAAAAACGTAGAGTAAATCCTATCCACTCGCGACTTCTATACAGTATATATATTCAAATGTATTACACTGTTTAGGTCGGCTGGCAGCCTGGCGGGAAACGACGAAAACTCGCCCCCCAAAAACAACCAGTTAAACCCAATAATGTCCGCAGGCTTTCACGGCCATTGTCTGAAGTAGCTTGGCTTCTGTGGGTTGTAACTGTGTCCTTGGCGAATAATTCACCGACGTTTCGGTCGACATTGCAGTCGCCCATCATCAGGCAGCAGTTACCTCCCACGCAAAACAACAGGCAAGAAAGAAAAGCACTGAAAAGACCTTCGCAGTGACAAAGCTGTCGTGATTCTAAGGGCAGACAAGGGAAATGCGACTGGGGTCATGAATACTTCAGATTATGAAGTCAAAATCCATAAACTTCTTGCCGGACCAACATATGCAGCAGTCAAGAAAAATCCTCTAAAAACAAGTATAATCAACCACAAAGAAGTAGCTTGGCTTCTGGGGTAGGTAACTAACTACTCCCTGATGATGGCGACTGCAATGTCGACCGAAACTTTGGTGAATTATTAGCCAAGGACACGGCTACAACCCAGAAGCCCAGCTACTTCAGTTACACCCAAACCAATGCGGACAGAATTTTCCAAGTGCCCAACCCCCCCCCCCCTCCCCCCGCATTGAATAAGACTTATTTTCTACTCTGTCCAACTCTTCTTCCAGATCCATCCTTCTGTTTCCCGTAACCAACCTGCACGCATAATTGCATGACTTTTGCACCCCCGCATTAATGAGCCCAGGGGTTTTCCCCTGTGTTCATGCAGGTTTTACCTGGGCCAAACTTATCTAGTTTTAGTTTAGGATAGTCAGTGAGGGGAGGTGGTCATGGCGCCAATCGCAGCCATGGCTGGCCAATCGCAGCCATGGCTGGCCAATCCCCCACCTAGCACGCACATGATGCATCCTACCTCTCCTGCATGGTTAACAACCTGCATGATTAGAGCGTATAAGCTTCGGCCTGAGACGCACTTAAGAGTCTTCTCTACCCAGACCCCTCCCATACACTCATAGCTTTAAGTTAGGTTAGGAAAAAAATCGTCACGACTGCCCGGCCTGCTCAGCCCTGCAGCCGCCTCATAAATATATAGTATGCCGAGGCAGGAGCGTACGGCAGAAATTTCATTTAACACTAAAAAAGTTTCAGACACCTTAGAAGTTACACTAAAATGCTAACCTGAAACAGTTTGAAACCAAGAAACCTGATCCTTATTACCTTGTTATTAAAAATAATAATTCTAGTGACGAGAATAGAACCTCGCCCCTTGTTTATCTAGCGCCGCTGGCATGCAAGACGTGGATTAACTCAAGACACCGTTTGACCGATCGGAGTGTTTTTTTTTCTTTCAAGATGGTTGTTATATTATCAATACTTTTTGACGTGACAACGTCTAATAAATCGATGAACGCCGGCTGCACGCACGAAAAATTGACACGTTCCGCCTGAGCCGAGCGTGCAAGAACAGGCCAACCACCAGGTAAAGGCGGGCTTTTTAACTAATCGTTCGTGATTATATTCAAACAAATTATTTGAATTATATTTGGAAAAAACTGTAAATAATATTTGAAAATTAAAATGGTATACAATTTTTCATCAATGTTTTCTTATGAAGTTATCAGGTAAAATTATCGTCCGTAAACCGACTTTACAGAACACCCCCCCCCCTTTTTTTTTTGTAACTCACTGCTAGAAGGTGCTGCAACGCATCAACTTATAACCCACAGATATAAGAAGTAACCAGATAGAGTTCATGGCTGCGAATGTGTAACCAAACAAACTATGACGAGGATTGTACCAATATGGCGGCCGTACTTACATTCTGCCGAGCCACGCCCACATTGAGAACCGAAACATTGCATTGGTGCTACGTGTTTTGATACGCAACAACACGTTTTCAATTAATTGGAGTTTTTATGCGAGTATGAAGCAATATTCGATGAAAATGAAATCACACTTGAATAAAGATGCTTTAAATATTCCTGTGGTTTATTTATATCATTTAAATGATGTGTGTGTCTCTTTGAAGCACAATGAGATGTGATAGTCCTCGCCTTTTTATAATACGATGTGTTCTTAAATTTGTGTTGGTCTCCACTTTAATGCTTTAAACAAGTACCCATACAAACTGTTGATATTTTCTAAGTTATTCAATATGGGTTAATTTGTGGTTGAAAAGATCACCACAGCCAATGAGGCAGAAATATAAACAAGTTTTACAATCTGAAAAAATGAACACAGCAGCTTTGTCCTACATAAAAATATGTTTATCTGCTTGTTTGGTCATTAGGTTGCCATCAAATAGTGTACAATAGGTATGACCATTCACACATTCCGAACATATTCAGATTTATTTAGTGTTCAGTGTCGTATTACGAGTGCATGCCAATTTAAATTTAACTAATATAACCTAAAAGTAGAAATAACTCACTGGTGATACTTTCATACTTTAACAAGCGCATAAACAGAAAAACAGGCTTCAAACAATACATAGAACAGTAACTAATAATAAAATAATATATAAATACCTGTGAAAAGTGATTGTACTAATACTTTCTCCAATTAAAAAATTAGATTTTCGTTCAGTTCGGTTACTAAAGCCGAATGCTACACAAGTCATTTTCGTTTATCCCACTTCCAGTAACATGAAATAATAAAGGTAGCAGATCATGTACACGTTTTTTATATCAATATATTCACGAAATGTTAGTTTTAAGCCACTAAATACACATTGACACCAATTTTGAAGCTCAAAACCACCACCTGCCCAATGCAATCTTATGAGTGTTTTTCGGAAAGTACCCCTCGTCAATCGCACGACCTTGTGCTACCCCCGTGTTATAACCGATCAACAGATTGTCATGGATAAACAGAAAATAATAGGCTATTGACACACAAACAGCAATTGTGTGTCATTTCTCGTTGTCTACCACAATGTCATATGGCGCTATCAATTTTGCTAATAACTCGCGGACAATATATCACCCTGTTTTCAGCCCGGGCAACGCCGGGTACTGCAGCTAATGTAAATTATAATCATTATAATCAGTTTTCTTAGTAAAAATTAATCACAAGTTTTTAAAATACCTAAGACTATTTTAGTTTGCAATTACTCCTACCAAATGCCGTACACTGTATGCTGAAGTTCTTGAAAATATATGAAGCTCTTGACAGAATCATTAAAAATAAAACGAGGCTCTGAATAACCCCCTTTTTCAGGAGTTTACCCTTTCGTTAGATGGCGCCCCTACACCAACAAATTACCGAGAAAAAAGTATAATAAAATAAAATTTTTTAAAAATCTCTAAGGCACTAATAGCTGAGAATTGGGAATACCACTGAAGTTAAACATAAACTGGTTATATCTACATAGATTCTAAAAAGCCACCAAATAGTTACGGCAACATACACTGGCCCTGAACTAAATCAACATTAGGCCATATCTTAATAGGCACAACAATATTCTTATAAAGCCATTTACTATTTTTTAGAGCACATGGAATTTAAAAAAAAAAGAATCTGTAGCTAAAATACGTGCGAAAATAAAATTACACATGCAAATACGTGAATGCCTAGAAGTTACTGGAAAAGGACCAAGTACTAATATCTCATCATTAAAACTAGTGTTTAAAGACTTACGGCAGCAATGCTGAAAGCTGAAAACCACAAGTATTAATAAATATACGTGTGTTTACGATACAGCAAATTAGGTAATTTTAACCTCAGTTTGATGCGTCTTGAAAATATTTTACGAATGACGAAGAACGAAGTCATAAGACATTGGACTATTGTTGCGAAACAAAAATGTTACCTAGAACAATATTTTAAGTGTTATAGTATTACCTCTCTGACCACTCCATGGACAAAATTCTGCGTTGAATTAGTGACTCATAACAGCTTAAAAAAATAACAGGATTTTTTTTTTCAGGTCAGCATTATGGCTACCGAGAAAACTAACCCCATTACGCCCCAATCTCGAACTCGGAACCTCAGAGACAGGAGGTTGACTTAGACTAGATTACAAAGCGAATTTCAAATGACTACGAGATGAAAAAGCTGTTCGTCCTCTAGCTACACGCGACTCGCTAGTCTACGAAGGACTCTTAACTGTCATGATAATTAGTACCCCAGTTAGTAGTGAATACGTTAATTGCTCACCGCGGACGGAATATTCCGGAACGAAGAGTCACTGCGACGCGTGCACTTTCCGACGGGATTCGCGAAACGATCGCATTTTTTTCTTCTTCCGAGATCGGCGACACAAGCGACCGCGAAACGCACAGACGACGCGAACTGCCAGGGACGAGCGAGAAGAAAAGGGAACGCAGCACCGGCGCGATGGTATCGATTGTCGGACCGGCCGCCGTCGAGACGTGACGTCACGCGGCCCGCGGCTCGTGATTGGCTCACCTGCGAGGTCGCCTGACGGCCGCTGGGCCAGTCACGTTGCGCGGGTCTCAACAGCTGATCCTTGGCGGCAGTCCGCACTGGGTTACCCCTCGCTGCCTCAACCGCCGGCTGATAGAGCAACGACCGTTTCAACTATTCCCGACCTCGTCTGTATACATTCCTGCTACCACTAACATTTTCTATCTTCTTAGCACAGATGCTAGGGTAAATATGTAGTTGGGCGATGTGTGTTTTAAAAAAAAATTTTTAATCCGAAAATACTTTTTTTCTATGCACTTTAACTTCCTCTTTTCATTAAACCCGGCGGAGATAAGAAATTGCAAATACTTTAGGAGATATCAAATTTTTTAAATTTTCATCACAATACCTGTGCATTCATGCGGCTTTCACAATTGTTTCTTGTTTACGAGTATCAATTTTTTTAATTTAAATTTTTATTTGTTATTTGGATATTGTTGCGCAAGTAATAAGTAAAAAATAATAATTACGTGAGTTCCTACTGTTCATCCTTTGTCCCGGTTTGTTAGGTCAGGTCAGTTACATTACAAATACTTTAAAACTAAACAACCATTAGATTAATTCATATTACTTTGAATGTCTACTTAGTTTGAAAGTATTTATAATGTAACTGACCTGACCTAATAGACCATTTTAATTAATTAGGCATTCACGAACACACGGCAAAAAAAAAATGTCGGCGGTCAAATGATTGCACAGGTCTTGTATTGCAAAATAAGAACGGCGTGCGCCCAGTACAGTTACTGCAAATAAAACTGTTAAAAATATTAAGAAAGTTAAGGAAAAAATTTCAGGTAAATAACCCACATAAGTTGACTAAATTAATCAAGTGGGCCATTGTATTTTCACAATATACACGTTTTTGTTAACTTTTATACTGTACAGGAACAAATGTATAACGAGAAAGGCATGTTGCATTTTAAAAACAGGAATAATTTATACACAATATCAATTTCAACGGGAAGTGTGTATGAAAGTGTAATTATTTCTTTTATGTCTGAACAGTGGGCTCGACCAATTGCAAATTTCAATTTGTGAATTATGTACTTGAAAAAAAAAGGTTTTTGCATAGTCATTGAAACATTGATGATACACTGATAAACAATTATACTCAGCCATTTTTTTTTCGACTATGGTGTTACTAATATTTCTATGGTGAGGAGGGGTTGTTTCGTGGCTGGACACACATACTACCTCCCCATTGGCTGCGGGCCTGTTTGAGCAAACATTGAGGGTCGGTGTACTGGTGCAAGGTGGGTAGCAAAACGGAAAACCCGGAAAAGTCAGAGGTTTTTCAGCAACAGAGAAAAGTGTGTGTTTCTTAGGTAGTCAAGAGAATTTTTTTAACGACGAGGTTAGCGAAAAAGAGGCTTATTTCGACTTTTTCCGGTTCAACGTTCACATCTTATCTACCCTCTTAACTTATTATCTTAAGAGTTGGAAAACGTTTCCTTTCAAGTATATCAGCACTCCGACCACACGCTTAACTTTAGTGCTATCGACTGTAGTGTGATAAAATAATACAGTTGCATGTTGTAGTAGTGAAGTGTAATATGCCAACTAGTCGTAATTTAAATTTTTATAAGTTATTGGCGAATAACTAATATCAGCGGCCAAGGAAAGATTTTTTTCCAAGCCTGGAAAAACCTGCAGCCACTCTGTGGCGGCAGTTTAATTCCACTATCAGCAGATGGAAAATAGAGCGTGTTCTATCGGTTTAGCGACTTGCGAAACCAACATTTCGCACAATGGCGCCACTTCTGCCAGTTTGTGTTACTGTTAGGAGCTGGAACCGCTCATGTGAGCGGCCACATTTCACGGCCTATTTACAACAGCATAGCCACAGAAAATAACAAAATACCCTCAATATACATAATACTACACAAATTCTGTTTTTAGAGAAACCCTGTATCAGCTTTTTGAAATTCTTTCACCAACAAATCGAACCGAAAGTACTTACTAGAGGCTCTTGTGAGTTGTATAAACACTTATAAAATAACATTGATGAGTTGAGAATAACTAAAATCTTGCGAAGATGTTTTTATCTTACCGGTTATGTTTGTATGTATGTGGATTTTTTTTGTTGATATTACTTTTTAAGTGTCAGGCTGTAATCTACATAATATATAACCAAAACTGATTCACTCATCACGAATTTTAAGGCACTATACTACCTACAGACTTGAAATTTGGCACGTATATTCATTTTGGTACATAGGTATCCGAAAAAAAAAAAACACGTATTTTTACTCAAATCAGCTCCTAAGGGTTGCCGCGGCGTCACAATTACCGTTTTTGATCAAAAATCCCCATGGCAAAAGTTGCTGCATTGTTGACGCAATCTAAATTACTGTTAAAATTTTGCGGTGGCGTTAAAGACCAAAATTCGCCGTTTATCAAGTATACGTCCTACAAACTTGAAACAGGGCAGTGGTGTTCCTTAAAACACAGACTGAGAACGTAAATTTCCAAAAAGCCGTTCCCAAGGGTGGTGGTTTAGTCCAGGCAACGCCAGGTATGTTAGCTAGTTGTATAATATTTTAGTGAACATATTTTAACGTCACATGGTCAGGCTTCAGGAGACAGGGGCTTCGATTATAATAGTAGGTTAAAGTTCTTTCTTAATGTGTAATAATAACTTAAGATAGATAACATCAAATACGTACTACAACTGAAACAATGGCAAACACTGCTAGACACAAGGGCGAAACGGCAATAAATAACGCAGTCTAGAAACGTCTCTGTAAAGCTGGAATCACAATGCCCCGACGGGTCCGACACGACAGGCCCGACAAACTGTCGTGCAGCATCTCAGCACGACAGATTTAAAAGCGTAGGGTCACAATACCACGACGATTTTCAATTTGGCCTTCGGCAAAACGTGCCAAGCTAAATACTTCAATTAAAATGCATTATAGAATGCGCTAAAAACCAAGTAGGCTCTTTTATTTATTATTGACAGTTGAAGTGCAAAAAAAAAAATTTTGTCGTCTGCGATACGAAGTAACGTTAAGTTGATTCGTAAAACAAAGAGTAGTTTATTATAGTTACAAGGAAACAAGATAAAGATATGCCAGTGAGGGACAGAAAATCCAATCTTCACGATTCTAAAATAACGTCTTTAACCATAAACACGATGATATCTTTTTTTTTTTTATACAGACTAAGGCAAGCTACAAATTTTTCAAATCACCCACACGTGAAAAGAAATTTCACTTTTCAGCAATAAAGATTTACCGAGCAGGTAAATATTTTTGAAATTTATTTCTGTACTGCCCGACACGACGAAATTAGAAATAGAATCCATTCATTGCGGGGCCGTCGGGATGCGCATTTTGTCGGTCTGACGTCACGGCGAGCTTGTATTTCATTGGCTGTTGAACGCGTCGGGGCCGTCGGGGCATTGTGCTTCCAGCATGAGGCCAGCTACCTCGAGCAGACAGCGCCCCAGTGAACATGCCTTGCGGGCGTTCGTGCAGTGAACCGGTGCGACGCCACCGGAAGCAAATGGCCGTCGCCGTTACTGCACTCTCTTCCCCCGCGGGCCGGGCCAGTCAGGGTGGCCAACCGCGCAAAGAAACACTGCCGTCCCGGTGCCCTAGTATCTCGGGAAGCCGTCTTTTCACAGACGAGAGAGCCAAACGCACGATCGTGCATCTTCGGTTTTTTTTTTTCTGTTCATTGTAACTCATGATAACTAATGGTCAATTAGGTTAGGTTAGCTACATTATAAATACTTTAAAACTTTGTGGATAGGTTGATTTGGTTAGGGCAGCTACATTAAAGATACTGTGAAATAATGTAAAAGGTTTCCTAGCCCTGGATAGCTACATATTAAAAAGTTATTTGCTAAGCAACCATAAAATGATTTTACAGTATTTTTAATGTAGATATACTTACCTAATATAACCAACCATCCGCAATGTTTAAAAGTATTTATAATGTAGCTAACCTATCCTAATCGACCGCAAAATGTAATGCCACACCGGTTTATACAATGAGATAGAACGGGGAAAAAAGCGAGCATGAACTTCGGGGAACTTCGGGTGTGAAATGAAGGCTTCCCTAGTAACACGCTTCAGCCACGACCACGCGCATACTCTACAACATACCGAGTTGAGGGGGTGCCTCCCATTTCAGGTCATCATTTTATATTTACAGTAATCACTGTTCAACTTTTAGACTTTTTCAATTGTATAACTTTCACGAAATGAAAAATATATACAGCGCATACTTTTTTGCATAATTAGCTGCCAAAGTTACATTTTTTTAACGTTTTTGGGTTGTTACAAACAAGGAGAATTTAATTTATTGAAGAACTGAAACTTTTTTAGGTTTAACTGCAATGCCACTGGCTATTTCATGATATGGTTTGCATTTCTATGACCAAAAAACTCATTTCATGTTTCTTGGCTTGTAAAATCGTAACAAATATGATAATTCTGAATGACCGGGTAAAATTAATTAATATTTTCTGAAATAAATTCAAACCAACTACAGAGCGCTACTGACTAGCCGCAATGCAAGATCTCTTGATTGAACGTTCGTAAATCGCCGGCATCTTCAAGGGGGAGCTGAATTGTTGCCCCTTGGATGGGCAGCCCTTCAGGATTTTTCTGGCAATGGTTTGTTTGTACAGCGACTGGAAGGGCAGCCCATCCAATTTCTGGAAACATGTTTCTTTAAGTGTTTAAATAATCCTGAAAACTTGCCCCTTGGAAGGGCAGCCCAACAGGATTTTTCTGACAGTAGTGTTTTTGAAAGGTTGTCTGAATTGTTGCCCCTTGGAAGGGCAGCCCATCAGGATTTTTCTGACAGTAGTGTTTTTGAAAGGTTGTCTGAATTGTTGCCCCTTGGAAGGGCAGCCCTTCAGGATTTTTCTGACAGTGGTCAGGTCAGGTCAGGTCAGGTCAGGTCAGGTCAGGTCAGGTCAGGTCAGATCAGGTCAGGTCAGATCAGGTCAGGTCAGGTCAGGTCAGGTCAGGTCACTTTACAAACTAACCACTGTCAGAAAAATCCTGAAGGACTGCCCTTCCAAGGGGCAGCATTTCAATCGCCCCATCTTCAACTGCGGAGGAGCAACGGGCATCTGAAGAAGTTCCCCGGCGGTAAGAACTCGCATGCGGCTCTGCCCGCAGCCGATGGAATTCTACGAGACAGGGAACTTTAAAATGACCCATCGATGGAATGCCTCAACATGCGTGGAAGTTATATGGAAAAAAGTAATAAGTGGGTAATACTTTCATTCTGTTTCCTACTGTCAATGTATTTTTTTTGACGTGATAACGTCTTATAAAATCGATGAACGCCGGCTGCACGCACGAAAAAGCATGACTCATTGTCACGTTCCGCCTGAGCCGAGCGTGCAAGAACCGGCCGACCACCGTGCGAGAAAATCTTATATAATATCAAACAGGTTAAGGCGGGCTTTATTAAAAGCAGCATTTAAAAAAATGTTGATTTATTTGTCCAATTTCGTCATTTTAAATTAACATATTAGTGACATTGATTTGATTTCAGTTTATTTCTAAAACTAATTGTTCGAGATTAAATTTAAACAAATTATTTAAATTAAATTTGCAAAAACTGAAAATAATATTTGAAAATTAAAAAGTATGCAATTTTTCATCAATGTTTTCTTATGACGTTATCACGTAAAAATATCGTCCGTAAACCGACTTTACAGACAAACCCCCCCCCCCCCCCTTATTTTACACATTGTTTGCTTTACTCATTGAAAGGCCCTCGTAATTATAATCAACTGCGTAACTCATGAAACATTCTTCAGCAAATATATGTTGATACTAATCATAACATGCACGAGCGCTGTCGGGATCAATGTCCTTAACAGCGAGGCAATCGGAACGTACGGTGTCGCATGCATTCTCGCAGACACGCACGCGCTGCTGTGCGCTGCCAGTGGCGCAGCCAGGATTTGTGTATGGGGGGGGGGGGGGGAGGGTTAGAAGCACGGGTTTCCCCCCCCCCCCTATTAAAACGGGGGAGTCCGGGGGTCCGCCCCCGGAAAAAATTTGGATTTTAAGGTGTAAAATAGTGCTATTTTAGCAGTTTTTGGTACTAAACTTAAATATTGTAATAGTAAAAATATTATTAATTTTTTAATAAAAAAATTGTTTGAGTGATGAAGTAAGAAATTAATTAAAGATATTTTTATCGATCCAAGTGCCTTGTTTACGTCCACTCAAAATCATAAATCATGCTCGAAGATCGACAATACAAAAAAAAAGGAATAAAAATGGTTGGGTTTCGGCAGAACTGGCCTATTCCTGGTAACAATTAGCTTTAGCTTGAAGAGTTACCCAGTCACCACCTGCTTATAATTACCGCGCTGGTTAAATACAGTAGGGGTAAGATATTTGAACACTTGGGACCCGTCACGTCGTCACAACCTCATAGCTTCTGCTCGCGACAGGGTAGGGGAAGGGAAGGAGAATCGGTAGGGCTCGCTTACTCTTCCCCTCCAGTGCAGAGGCCGGTGATAGCAGTAAGGCACCCAGGCTTTTAGCTAACCTGCTTTCAGATAAGAAAAAATAATTATGGCTTAGGGAGGGGGGGGGGGGGTTAGAAACCCTAACCCCCCCCCCCTGATTGCGCCCCTGTGTGTTGCTACTGTCACGAGAGACAATGCAACCATCCCGCATGGCCAACATGGCACTTCACGCCTTCACGAGCAACACTGGAAAATACAATGTTTCCGAGACATGAGGACTGCCGACAGCATCAAGTTAGTAAAATAACTACTAAATTACTATAAAATACGCATTGCATAGTAATTGTAGGTGTTAAAACAATTAATAATGATGTTCTTAATTTTTAGGTTATATTTCTACAAAGACTCAGTTTTCTTCGTTATTCAAACTATACATCTATATGAGAATATTAATATATTTTATACTCACTTTTTTACTGATTGGAAAGAGTTAAATGGCAACTGCGCACTGCGGATGAAACGCTCTATCAATCACGCTAGAGACTAATACTGGGCAGTTTCAAGATTTCTGTGTGAAAACCTGGCGTTGTACCGTCAGTCCGATAGATGAAAGAAGGTATGCCCGGTATGAACAATGAAGCTGTTTATAATACACATTGTTGCGATTTAATCATGTGGAGGAGAACTGGGTCCGTAAGGGATACCCCAATTAAGTTTTATTGACTACTAATATTTTATTAATAAATAACCAGCCCTTTTAAATCTTGGTAACACAGTTTGAATAGGGAATATCCGCCCTCAGTATGGTTTCTTCTGAAGCTGCGCACCGTGGAGGGGGTCAAGGGGGAGCTGAATTGTTGCCCTTTGGAAGGGCAGCCCTTCAGGATCTTTCTGACAGTAGTGTTTTTGGGCAAGTTTTCAGGATTATTTAAAACACTTAAAAGAAACGTGTTTTCAGAAATATTGTATGGGCTGCCCTTCCAGTCGCTGTACAGACAAACCATTGCCAGAAAAAATCCTGAAGGGCTGCCCTTCCAAGGGGCGGCATTTCAGTCGCCACGGGGTCACCACGCTGTCTCGCGAACATCAGCGAGACCTTTGAATATATATATATATATATATATATATATATATATATATATATACACACTGTATAGAAGTCGCGAGTGGATAGGATTTACTCTACGTTTTTCAGGAGCGTATGATGAGCAGCTTGGGAACTTCGCCGCTGCAGTGCGCTGCCGTAACGCCCTGTATCGTCTTAGTTGTTATTTACACGTTAGAGCGCAGCCCTGTCGCCCGCTGTCATTCCCCGCACCCCTCTTCCATCATTCACTGCAGCTCAACGTCGTTCAACAGGAGGGGGAAGGGGTGTTTGAAGAGTTCGACACTTGTCCGCTAGGGACCACCACAAGTCGATGCCCTAGAGATGGTGGCGATTGCGGCGGTGAATTAACCAACTACCTCAAAACCGTATTAGAAATTTTAACCTGGGCTGGCGACTTCTATACAGTATCTATATTCAAAGGTGAGACAGTGAGCAGGGGGTGGGGAGAGGAGGGGAGGAGAGGGAGAGCAGGCGGTGCCCTTGACCCCGTGGCGAAGAGTCGACCTCGGCCGTCAGCCCAAGCCCAAGGTCAGGGCGGCCGGACCAATGGCCTCGCCCCGCCAGTCTGCGCGGGCCGCGAATAGCGCGCCCGGCCATGTCAACACCAGCGGTGACGGGCGCCGTGCAGTTACCTCCGCCAAGACACCAGCCAGCCGCCTGCCCTCACACGGGAAGCCTTCATTCCACAGACGAGAGAGCCACACCCGAAGTTCATGCTCGCTTTCTTTTTTCGTTCTATCTCATTGTATGAACCGGTGGGGCATTAAATCTTGCGGTCGATTAGGATAGGTTAGCTACATTATAAATACTTTATAAAACATAGTGGATGGTTGTTTATATTAGGTTAGTATCGCTACATAAAAAAATACTGTAAAATCTTTTTATGGTTGCTTAGCAAATAACTTTTTAATATGTAGCTATCCAGCTCTAGGAAACCGTTCACATGATTTCACAGTATCTTTAATGTAGCTATCCATAACCAAATCAACCGTCCACAATGTTTTAAAGTATTTATAATGTAGCTAACCTAACCTTTTACAATGAACAAAAAAAAAAAAACCGAAGATGCACGATCGGACGTTTAGCTCTCTCGTCTGTGAAAAGAAAGCTTCCCTGTGTGTATTCGGACACATCGCAGGACGAGTAGCCAGTGACACACGGGTGCAGGTCACCAAGGGGCCCGCCCTAACCCCCCCCCCCCCCTCCGAGCTGCAGAGAGAGAGTGCCGCGAATCAATAACACCCCTCCCCCCTCCCCGGGCAACAGTGCCGGTCTCCATGTGGACAGAACTCTGCGACGACTGGCCACCGCTCTTTGGCTCACATACAGTTCGGTGAGCCTTCTTTTCACAGACAAAAAAGCCAAAACCCGAAGTTCCCCGAAGTTCATGCTTTTTTTTTCCGTATTAGCTATCCTAACCAAATCAACCGTCCACAATGTTTTAAAGTATTTATAATGTAGCTAACCTAACTTAATTGACCATTAGTATCCTTTTATCAACACCGCCATATTTATTTACAATGAACTTAAGACAAACCCCCGAAGATGCACGATCGGGTGTTTGGCTCTCTCGTCTGTGAAAAGAAGGCTTGCCATACAGTTCAGTCCTGCCATCAACTTTCCTCTATTACTTCGCTTCAGACACTTCCCGTATTTGCACACGATTTTAAACAAATTCATAGTAATACCATATTTAATTATTTATGAAAGGTTATTTTTCTACTAACTAAGTCTTTATTTAATTTTTTTATGGACTCAAAGCATTGAGCTTGTGGTATACTATTTTGGGTATGCAGCATTCTTCTTGAAACACTTTTTTTTGTAATATACATCTTACAAATAAAACAAATTGAAGTTTTTTTCCCAGAACCCTGAAAAATATGGTTTCTATGGTTAAGCGAAAAAGAAACTTTTTTTTTTACCCTTGATGAATGGCATACCTGAAATAAAGTATTTGAAGACTAAGGATACATACGAACAGCTAACGTACAGGATATAAATGACATAAAAATTTGACTAAGTTATAAAAAAAACAGAGGCTTTTTAGCAGAACAAGCTTTTTTATAACAATAAAGTATTTATATCGTTAATTTATTTAAAACCATGTGAAAAAAACACGAAATATTATGCACTAATTAATTTAGAATACTAATCCCTGAACTCTGCAGAAACTCAAAGTGAGAGGCGCTCTAGTGACATGGGCAGAACGACGAAGGCAAACATGTCGTAATTAAAAGAAAGTGCTATCACGCTGAATGTTATTCTGATATACACAACGGAATATAAACCCAATTTTGGCAGCCGTACATTTTAAATACAAAAACCTTTTAGTTGAATAAGTACTTTCTTGACGAGTTGGCAGCCTAGATTTAATCCCAGATTACGGTCAGTGACTTCGAAGCCTGGAAGGACTTTAAATACTTTTAAATACTCATAAATAATCAGTAAGCAATATACGCTAATTTCAAATGCGTACGACGAGTGTTTTAAAATATCCCAATTAAACATTTACAGTACTTTTACTATCAATTAGATTTATAAAAACAAAACAATAATAGTACGTACATAATCATTACCACGCTTTGATAGAAAATTATTATTTTAATAAAGCTTTTGTAAAAATCTGAAACTTTATTGACCAGAAAACGTTACTGACAGTTTTTCTCCAAACGCGATAATCTTACATCTACAGCTTGTGGCATTATCTTGTGAATGTTGTATGCAAACGAATACGTCAGTGTACATTCATTTACATTTGTATGTTAAAATATGAGAGCATAAATATTCATTGTATGCACGCAACACGTCTATTACAATGGAACCAGGTCGTTCACCGTGCACTGCAAACCTTATTTGCTATTTAGGGAAAAACACTGTTCTTCCGTCACTGTTACTTAACGTTAACAGCCGAGACAAAATAAATTTTGGGGAGCCTAAGATGTACATCAAGTTCTGTCCCTGCCCAAACACGCCCGAATATTCACCTTCGGCCAACCTCGGGTTTATTTATATATATTTATATTTCTCTGTTTATTTTAATGTAGCTATACTAATCCAACTAACCGTCCATAGTGTTTTAAAGTGTTTTAATGTAGCTAACCTAACCGACCACTTTTAATATTTGAATTCATTTTTCCTGCGCAAAAATAAAACAAATCCCGAAGTTAGCCGAAGGTGAATTTTTCGGGTGTAATCGGGAATGGCAGAACTTTATGTGCATCTTAGGTCTCCCATAAATTTTACTTATCTCCACGGAAGCAAACTTCACAAAATTGTTGCTAATGAAATGACCCAATAGTCGACGTAGCTGCTCCGGAAGCGAATTCTAGCGGCGGGCGCTGAAACTACGTGTGATTCGCTCCAAGAAATATAGTCGAAAATACAATTTGCGTATTTTTATTACGCTCGGCCTTATTTAAAATAATTCTAAGTTAAATTCGTGTCAGATTTCGAATTGAAACTATATTTGAACATGAAAAAAAAATCGGTTGTCTGTAAAGTCGGTTTACAGACGATAGTTTAACATGACGTCATAACAAAACATTGATGAAATGATTGCATACTTTTATGAATAAAATTTAATTATTTTTATTGAATTATCACTATTTTGTATGGATACAAAGAAGGAGTGAAATGAAATCTACAATTTAATTGATAAATTTACTTTTATTTTCACTCATTAATTCAAATATGTTTATTACTTTAACGAAGAGATTATTTTAAATATAACTTTTATACATGTTTGCTATTTAACTTCTTCCAATCTGTGTTATTCTGTTAATGATAGGACGATGATAGGAAAAGTAGGAAACGAATGGGAGTGTTTCAAGTTCATTGTGCCTCGAAATAATCAAATCGATGGTTGTTCCAATCGAGTGGAAGAGAGATAGATGCGGCGCACGCGTACAATGAGCGTAACGGGACTATGCGCGTAACGGGACACTTTTTCGTGCGTGCAGCCGGTGTTCATCGATTTATTAGACGTTGTCACGTTAAAAAAAAAAAAGTGAATTAATTTTCACTGGGTTGTTTGCTTGATCACAGTTTATGCATTGCTTCTCACAATCAATGCAGCTATGGCGGTAAAATTAATTATGAAAGCTGCTACCTATCGGATGGGCCCACAACTACTTGAAGCAGCGCTAGCAGCCGCCCAGAGGCGCGGCAGTTCCCCAGACTCCCATCAGGGGTCGCGCGGGGAACCCCTGACTCGTCCTGGGCGACTGCGCAGCGGCGCACCTGGGACACCACGTGATCGATACTGGGCCCTTCAAGCCGGGAAGCCTTCTGTTCACAGACGAGAGAGACAAACGCCCGATCCTGCATCTTCGGGTTTATTTTTTGTTCATTGTGAAAGGTTAGGGTTAGCTACATTATAAATACTTTAAAACATCGTGGACGCTTGATTTGGTTAGGATAGCTACATTAAAGATACTGTGAAATCATGTAACCTTTCTCCTAGCTCTGGATAGCTACATATTAAAAAGTTATTTGCTGAGCAACCATAAAATGATTTTACAGTATTTTTAATGTAGCTATACTTACCTGATATTAACAACCATCCACAATGTTTGAAAGTATTTATAATGTAGCTAACCTATCCTAATCGACCGCAAAATGTAATGCCACACCGGTTTATACAATGAGATAGAACGGAAATAAAAAGCGAGCATGAACTTCGGGCGTGGCTCTCTCGTCTATGAAATGAAGGCTTCCCCTCCGCACCACGGCCAGACGGCGTCTTCGGCCTCCCATCGCCTCGCTCCAACAATGGCACGGGAACTTGGGACACATCACGTCTACGGAACATTTCACAATCGCGCCTGCTGCTGCCCGCAATGGCACACGGCAACCAACGAGATTGCATTTCACGGTCACGAAATGTTAATTTAATTTTAAAAAATATGATTCGAGATCATAGCACGGGCAGAATTTACATGTATGTATAATAAATGGGACATTAGATATTTTTGTACTTGAAACAGAAATTAACAGGATGAAAAAGGCTACATACAAACAAAAATTATATGTGTTTTTAAATCACATGATTAATAACCAATTTCAGGAATTTGTTCAAGGCATTTTAATTCATTTAAAATACACAATAAGCAGGAACAAACATACATAATAATCTATTTCCCCGAAACGAGCCACTTTTGAGTTTGAAAGCTAATTTTTTTTTTTCAAAGATAATTTCCACGTTGTTTAAGTGGGAAATATTTACAATTAGTGATGTAGCCTATATACTGAATTCTTTGTGACTTCCAGCACAGTTACTGTTTATAGCGTTTGTTTTTCCCCAATTTCGTGACCTTATCTTTAGTTTTTTTTTTTTACTTTTTCGTAACTAGTACTTTAGTTTTGTACCCATTTTTTGTGACTAGGCCTTTAGTTTCGTAACTTTTTCGTAACTAGTACTTTAATTTTGTACCCTTTTTTTTTTGTGACTAAGCCTTTAGTTTCGTAACTTTTTCGTGACCAGTCCTTCAGTTTCGCAACTTTTATTTTGTGACATTCGTAACCAGTAGACATCATTAATCATGTTGTTTTATCTTTTAAAACAATGTTGTACTGCCAACTGTTCCGAGACTTCAACGGCCAACAGAAACACGGCAATGGCGAACAGCAGACAAATCAACCTGACTTGCTTGCTGAAGCCATGCGATCGGCGAGTCAACAAGTCAGGGCAGCTGTCCACAGGCAAAGCAGCTACTACCAGTCTCGCAAAATGTGACTCGAGGCTTACGGCAAGCACACGTGATGTCTACAACGGCCTGCCATAAACAAATACTCGAGTGTTTGTTTTACCTTTCCTAGCTTCAAACGCCAAGCGCTTTTAGGTCTCGCTATCAGTGTTCATGCGATAGCTTACCTTCCAACAGCGTTGTGCAAGCCAATGTTTTTTTTTGCAAACAATTTTTCTATGCTCTTACCAAAACATGCTCACAGCGTACTCTGGAAGAAAAGCGAAGGGTTAGCCAACATGTGATAGCAAACGGAAGGCGTGCCACAAATTCACTCGTAATGGCAGAACGTATTTAGTCGGCCTAGAATATCCCCTCTCCCCCTTTTTTTTCCAACCCTTCACAGGCGAACAGGTATAATTACAATTTACAATTTAATAGGTTTTTATTATACAATTTTTCACTTTTACAGTTTTGGTAAACAGGACCCTCCAGCACTTAATGCTCTTTTGCCTTAATATAATTTTTAATTTATTTAAAGTTTCTATTTGAATAGTTAGAAAAAAACACGATTTAAATAAATGGAATAATTTAAAAATACCTTTTGCTTTGTTTTTTTTTTTAGTCTTTTTTGGACTCAATGTATTCGGTATGATGCTGTACCTAAATAAAAATTTACACAATTATATTTACACATTAGTATAAAAATAAAAACAAAAAGGTTTGACAAGATCCTGAGTTTCTCCCGAGCGCGCAGAGAAAGAACACAATTTCGATAGAGAGCACTAGCTGTATGGATGTGCTCTGGTATTGTAAGGGGAGCAGGAGGAAAAAAGCTCTTTTCTCAGAATTCCTAATCGCGCAGCGGGGTGTCATGTTCTTGACTAGCCTGAAAGGGGGGATGGAGGAAGCCAGCCAACTGCCTGCCTCGGAGAGAAGTAAGATTTCCGCTCGGTTTTCTCTGTCAATTCTCCCCACACTTCTTCTGTTATTCTGTTAAGGATAGGACGATGATAGGAAAAGTAGGAAACAAATGAGAGTGTTACAAGTTTAATGTGCCTCGAAAAAGTCAAATCGATGTTGTTACAATCTTGTGGAAGAGAGATAGAGGCGGCGCAAGCGTACAATGAGCGTGACGGGACACGGCGTGACGGGACACGGCGTGACGGGACACGGCGCAACGGGACAATTTGCGTAACGGGACACTTTTTCGTGCGTGCAGCCGGCGTTCATCGATTTATTAGACGCTGTCACGTCAAAAAAAACCTACGTTAAATGTTGTGTCCTAGTTTGTTCGTCGCCGAGGTTGTATGTCATGTTACATATCTCAGGCGAGTACTGACTGTGACGTCAGCTCGATCTCTGCGGATCGCGCCTCTGATCGTCTCGCGTCATGTCCACCATTGCCAAGGTCGAGAGAAGAACGAGAGGGTCACAAACACTCAATTAAATTTCCTCGCAATCCCTGACCTTCGCCTGTGACCAATTAGAAATTACAAGATAAAGTGCATCAAGAGGTCCAAGTCCAGGTGATGTTCGTAACACACGACTTGCACGCCAACACTGCAAGCTATCACGTTCGTTTCATCACGCATTAAATTACACGCTATTAATGAAAAAAAATATTTCCAATTGATAAATAGGTATAGTGCATATTATCTTTGAAAGATTTGTGTAATGGGAGTGCATGACTTGATGTAAGCTTTTGGACATACGCCATTGCTAAGCACATGTATGTCTGTAGAAGAAAACTACAAGTAACCCAAAACACAAGAACACAAAATTAAGTAAAAATTGCTGTTGTCAACAGGATATAAACACCACATAATATTCCATAACAGGAATATGGTCACCAAACAAAGAAAAACAAAGAAAAATTGACTAAGAGAACGAAAAAAAAAAACCTACAAATGATGACAGCACAAAAATATTGAACCCAAAAAAATCCAGCACAACAGTTGAAACGAGACAAAAACACGTCAAAACGAAAAGACGAAACAAACACGATAGTTTTCCAAAACAGAAGAGAACGAAAAAAAAACCCCACAAATGATGACAGCACAAAAATATTGAACCCAAAAAAATTCAGCACAACATTTGAAACGAGACAAAAACACGACAAACCGAAAAGACGAAACAAACACAACAGTTTTCTAAAACAGAAACAAGCGACGTTTCGGGAACTGCTATCTGCTCCCGTCCTCAGGCAGACAGAGACGCACATGGTACGAAAACACAGATGCGACTGAGTAGGGGCCGCCCGCCGCCGTCTCTTCATATGCTCGGCCGGGAGCGTGTCACAGCGATACCAGGAACTATTATGTTCCCATAACTCGCTATGTGCTTTGAATATATATACTGTATAGAAGTCGCGAGTGGATAGGATTTACTCTACGTTTTTCAGAAGCGTATGATGAGCAGCTTGGGAACTTCACCGCTGCAGTGCGCTGTCGTAACGCCCTGTATCGTCTTAGTTGTTATTTACACGTTAGAGCGCAGAATTGTCGCCCGCTGTCATTCCCCGCACCCCTCACCCATCATTCACTGCAGCTCAAGGTTGTTTAACGGGAGGGGGAAGGGGTGTTTGAAGAGTTCGACACTTGTCCGCTAGGGACCACCACAAGTCGATGCCCTAGAGATGGTGGCGATTGCGGCGGTGAATTAACCAACTACCTCAAAACCGTATTTGAAATTTTAACCTGGGCTGGCGACTTCTATACAGTATATATATTCAAAGCTATGTGGGAAGTCAATACAAGATTGCGACCCCGTCACTTTGTTCGAATCGTTAGAAACGACGGCGGGACGCGAAGTGTGCGATTTTAAAATTAATGGTGGCTCTCGGTCCAGTAAGAAGTGAAGTGCTTGGCTTTAATTTATTTAGTGTAGATGTCAAGAGGGGGGAAGGTCATCCTTTCCCCCTCAGTTAGGTGGAAGTATCGTGATGTCTGTATTTAGAGGCTTGTAAAGTATTGCGTCAAAAGCCTAACGCGTCTTAACTATAAATACATTAGAGTAGATCCTGAGGCCTAGCGTACAATTATTTTCAGCACGTTGATCCGAAGCATACCACCAGACTGGGGATCCACTGAGCACTCACTTATGGGCTGTAAAGAAAACAGAAACCGATTTTTAAAAAAAATTGGAATAAAAGTAAAGAAAATCTTATTGAAAGTTTCGCTGAAGAATGGAGAAAAATAGGCCCAAACCATCAAACAAAAACTTGCAGAATCAATGCAGAAGCAGTGCATTTCAAAAGCAAATGTCACCAAGTACTGAATCGGTGTGTGAAACTAGGTACTGTTGTTATGGTGCTAAACGAATACTTTAACATCGTCCAATCCTGCTCAGGTTTCTATTTTAATTGTTTGTTTACAGAGCAATTTAACTGAGAGATTTTTAATAGTAACAAATCACTATATGTCAATTAAACCAGATGATGTTTATCAACAAAATACACTCCCTTGTAGCACTTACGTTGTTCATAGTTCTCATTGTCAGTGTTCAGTGGACGAATACGAATAAAGAAGTATAAATAATGATTTTTCTTGAGAAAAGAAGACTTTGAACATTTTATATTAGTATTTTATTTTAATGCCTTTTTTCTTAAGTCATTGTCAGATGTTTTCGTTAAAACAAGTCATAAACACATAATTAAATATTGTTTAATGACAAACACACGTGTTAGGTTTGTATGAAAGACATGCTTACAAATACCCCGTGTGCAACCGGCATTAAATATAGACTACTTGGGAAAAAAAATCCTGTCGCTTCTGTGTATGAATCATGTCGGGCTAGATGGGAGAGGAAATGCCTTTATTGCAGCCCATTATAAACACTACAACAATTCTTCCAAATAAAGCTCTCTGTAACCTTATTAAGCTAAGTTGCTGTAATTTTCTTGTCTTCACTAGTTTTTTTTTCTCTCCATTTTAATCCTGGAAGGGAGGCAGCCCCCCCCCCCCCCCCACTCCCCCCCACCCTAGGCTAAGTCCCTTTTCATGCGCAGATATGCGAGCCAACACTGCTCAGATGTGGGTTTATTTTGGGCTGCGTTTAATGTCTCGGCTGGAGGGTTGCCTGTGCTGTTACGAGCGCACAGCTGTACACCCACTCAGAACAGCACAGCACAAATATACACCCACCCAGAACAGCACAGCACAGCACAGCACAGCACAGCACAGCACAGCACAGCACAGCACGATAAGCTAATAACATTCGTCAAACAAAAAACAATACGTCATAATCTGTGATTTAAACATTACAAGTATACTTTTTTGACGTGACAACGTCTAATAAATCGATGAACTCCGGCTGCACGCACGAAAAAAGTGTCCCGTTACGCAAATTGTTCCGTTACGCACATTGTTCCGTTACGCACATTGTTCCGTTACGCACATTGTTCCGTTACGCTCATTGTACGCTTGCGCCGCATCTATCTCTCTTCCACTCGACTGTTTATAAAGTGAAGTGAAAAGTTAATGTGGTTTTCATTGCTTATTACAACAACAATTTCGGCAATAAAGGTTAATTATTCTTGCATTTTAAAAATCTGATTACTAGTATAATTTCAAGTATTTATTCTTTTATTATTAAAATAAAAATGATTCAATTTTATTCATAAAGTATGGAATCATTTCATCAATGTTTTGTTATGACGTTGTCACGATAAACTATAGTCCGTAAACCGACTTTACAGACAACCAATTTTTTTTCTTCACATTTTACAGTCCATTACATTATTTTTAATATTTCACATTATTTCGCTGCGACCTTCACACTAAAGCGTATAGGTTACAGCGTTTGTTTACCAATGCCTCGCTATGTGTTCATGTGCACGAGAATTAAAAGAAGAAGAAAAAAACTTTCCCTCCAATGACGAAACAACGTTGCTTCATCGACAGACGCCATAACTCCCGAGACAGTGCGCAAACAGTGCCACTCGTCCATAATCAAAAACCGACGAAAACAGTAGGTTTCCTATGGCAAAACATTTGTCGTTGTGTTGTCGATAATACATGTTTATCTTCATCGTTGCGTTCGTGCATTTTCTGCGTTGTCCAGGTTTGACTGTGTCTGCATTTACTTTTATTGTTGAAACTGTCTCGTCTGTGTTCGTCTGTGCTGTTACTGTTTCTTTCATGGCTAAATTCCTTCCACGGAATTCTTGTGCTGCCCATAATACCTATTTTCATTTTTTTTATTTCTTGAACAAGGAAGAACGCGAGCGCGCTGTTAGCAGATATAAAATTCAAGGCATCCACAGCTGACTGTATAGGATACCTATATCTATTTTCTGAAACAAGCGCATGCACAACATTTTCGTATTCTTTTGTTCATCTATCTCTCTCGGTTCTAATTTTTTTTTATTGCAGGGAAATAATGCTCCCATATATGCTTCCAATAATGCTCCTCTTTGTATAGGAGAACGAAAACGAGCCCAGCAACGTATACGGCATATTGCTCTCTTTATATCATTGGCCAAGAGATATATATTCTCTGTACTTTTCGCGTCAGAAACGATTCACAACAATGTTTCTAACGAAAACGCATTAAAATTCGGCCTTGTAATTTTACTCAATCGCGCATAAAGAAGTTTCACTTCAATAAAAAATATATTGAAATGACAGTTATTATAAAGATGAATTATAGTAAAAGTCACCCCACAGTCAACTAACAAGCACACACGCGCACACGCACACAGTTTTCAGGTCATGCGAAAAATACGCGCACGACACATTTATACCTAATGTAGTATTTATCAGTTTCTCATTTAACGAGATGAATATGTTTTCTGTGACAAGTGTATCGCATCTCTTTATCAAATGGGGGAAAATACACAGCTCGCTTTCGCTTCGAAAACGGAACAAAGCGTGTAATAACTCCTCAGCCAGACGTCACGTTGAGAAAGGTTAGGGCGTTTTGTTTGCTGTCTTGCCTTATCGGCTCTATCTTCTTCCGAGGCCGGGAGAAACTGCTAGATAAGGACGTTTGTGTGGTCAAAGCCGAGTGTCACAATGAATGAATTTCTTTCGACGAGAGTTTTTTGACGTGACAACGTCTAATAAATCGACGAACGCCGGCTGCATTCGCGAAAAAGTGTCCCGTTACACACATTGTCCCGTTACGCTCATTGTACGCTTGCGCCCCATCTATCTCTCTTCCACTCGATTGGAACAACCATCGATTTGACTTTTTCGAGGCACATTAAATTTTAAACACTCCCATTCGTTTCCTACTTTTCCTATCATCGTCCTATCCTTAACAGAATAACACAGATTGGAAGAAGTTAAATAGCAAACATGTATAAAAGTTATAGTTAAAATAATCTCGTTAAAGTAATACACATATTTGAATTAATGAGTGCAAATAAAAGTAAGTTCATCAATTAAATTGTATATTTCATTTCACTCCTTCTTTGTATCCATACAAAATAGTGATAATTCATTAAAAATTATTCAATTTTATTCAATAAAGTATGCAATCATTTCATCAATGTTTTGTTATGACGTTTGTCACGTTAAACTATCGTCCGTAAACCGACTTTACAGACAACCAATTATTTTTTTTTAGAGTACACCGTAGGTATCTAAAATTCCCTAAGGAAATTAATCAAAATAGAAAATACTTATAAACAATCTTGAAGAAATCAAAAAGTAGTAAGTGAAAAACGCTCCGGTTCAAATGCAGTGTGAAACCCACCTTAGGTAATTTAGAAAATTACTTCGTTCGTCGAGTACATTTTTATTTTTTCTTCTAGAACTTCGTTCATCAAACTTCAAGAACAAATGGATATTAAATAATAAATGCCGTTCTAAAAACATCTAGCACGGCCGGGATGCGAACCCAAGTATCTCACCCCAGGATGACCTTCAACCAGCATGTTGCTTCGCACGGCAGCTCGCAGATATTAAACTCGCTTCAGTGGTATCACCCGACTCGCTACTAATTTGCAATGACGTTTTTTAATTGGTTCGAACTAACAATGAAGTAATAATGCACTAACTGTATACGACGACCATTTTGGTAATGTAGCTGATTAGATGGTGCTTCTTCGCTGAGTTTTTGCTAGTTAGTTTGGGCAATCAACCTGGCGAGAGATTAAGTGATTAAGATAAAATATTTCCAGCTTTTCGCACCTTTATTTCACCGCGAATTTCAACCAAATACTTCCTTCGTCTTATTTACTGATATTTCATTTACGCCTTTTTCCTTGAAATATCTCGTGTAATGGCTACAAATATTGTATCAAGTGCAGCATAGTTAATCTAGGTTATCCAACGAAATTTATTGTTATAAAAAAAACATTGTTATTGAAGTAGTTTGCAAAACAACGTTGTTATTGAAGTAGTTTGGAAAACAACGTTGTTATTGAAGTAGTTTGCGAGTTTTCTGATAAGCTAGCTTGACTTTCGAGCGAAGCGGCACACCTATAAAGACAAGATAGCTTAATATTGCCACCGATTCAGGTGATTGGAAATAATGAAAACTATGAGAAGGCAACATGATTCAACGTCGCTCACCCCTGGCTCTCGCTCCAGACGTATTACCGATCTTTGCGATCAGCGAGTCGACACCCGGTGGTGGCCATATTGTATTTGTAAATACGAATACCAATTTATTCGCAAAATAAATATTTTCTACGAATATACTAGTATTAATTTATTCGCATTTGCAGGTGTGAATACGAATACCACCTTCAATAATATTTACTGTTTTCTTGAGCTCCAGATCACAATTTTGGGCGCTTTCCGGCATACTGGAGGAATACTCATGGTTTACAATCCACCGGTCCACCCTCTCCCTAAAATATACTCTTTGAACAGTTAAAACAATTTAAATATTAAAAAAAATTACAAGCATCATACTCTGTTATCACTTAGGCAAAAGTAAATTACACACGTGTGTGAATGTGCAGCTTAAACAAAAAAAAATCTACATAAGTTGAATTGAATCAAGGTCTTCAATATAGGCCTATATGTACTTAATAAAAAATTAGAAATCACGTGATTTTAAAAGCAAAAGAAACAATTTTACAATTCAACTTTGCCGTTATCTGTACGTTATTTTGCACAAATTTAATACCAATTTATAAAATTATATATAATTTACTTTATATATTTATATGTTATGCTGGTTTGTTTTAATGTAATAACTGTAATGAAGTAACAGAGGGTATTGAGTTTGATCGACATCTGATTGTAATAGCGTGTAATGAAAATGATCTGATTGTAAATTAGAGTATATGTATTCGTAGAACATTTCTGCGACTACACTCGTGTTCTATAGGTCTCGAGGTTGGGCAGCCTTTTCACAGACGAGAGAGCCAAAACCCGAAGTTCCCCGAAGTTCATGTTTTTTTCCGTACCTTTAATGTAGCTATCCTAACCAAAACAACCGTCCACAATGTTTTCAAGTATTTATAATGTAGCTAACCTAACCTAATTGACCATTAGTATCCTTTTATCAACACCGCCATATTTATTTACAATGAACAAAAAAAAAACCGAAGATGCACGATCGGGTGTTTGGCTCTCTCGTCTGTGAAAAGAAGGCTGCCCCTCACGCAGCGGTGTCGGCGTCTCTCGCACCGGAAGGAAAGCGACTTTTCGCCCTGGCAGAGAGCAACAAGGGAACAAATACCGCGCGTCTACAGCCTCAGCTTCAAACAGCTGCTAATGGCCACGTTCCCATCGCCGCGGTCCTAGCTACGCGAGACACCAACAAGCAAAAAAAAAAAAAATGGTTGTCTGTAAAGTCGGTTTACGGACGATAGTTTAACGCGACAACGTCATAACAAAACATTGATGAAATGATTGCATACTTTTATGAATAAAATTGAATCATTTTAATTTTAATAATAAAAGGATAAATACTTGAAATCATACTAGTAATCAGATGTTTGAAATGTATGAATATTAACCTTTATTGCCGAAATTGTTTTAATAAGCAATGAAAACCACATTAACTTTTTACTTCACTTTATAAACAGTCGACGAAACAGTTCACGTGTAGATGACTTGTAATTGATTTTAAAAACTGGCGTTTAGCTATAAAGTTTAAATATAATTATGAACAAGTTTTCATATAAATAAACTGTAATAAAATATCTATCATCAATTATATGAATCACCATAATTTTTTAGTCAATTGTATAACATAACCTATTATTACTGCACTCGCCGACAGCGTAACGGAACACAGCGTAACAGAACAATGTGCGTAACGGAACACAGCGTAACAGAACAATGTGCGTAACGGGACACTTTTTCGTGCGTTTAGCCGGCGTTCATCGATTTATCAGACGTTGTCACGTCAAAAAAAGTTAAATACCAATTTTCCAAACACACGGTTATAACTGACGCATCGGCCAAATCACATCCCGTGCGTTAGGGCTTGAGTTTCCACCCTCTCTATTTTAAGTCCAGTGTTACGAACACTTTTGAAGATGCAGTTATAGAAAATACTATTTTTTTTTTCTGTACCTCACACGCATCACCTGAATAAATGAGATTATGTTCCCCTATTAATAATTTATTTGCATTATAATTTATTACTTATTAGTTAAAATAAGTAAATTAAGATAAATATTCAGCATATTTAGTTCAATAAACCACTGTAGTTATATTGATTATGTTACGTCATTACAATCTTTAAGTTTCTTGCACAACAAAAATTCGCAATATCTTGCTCAGACATTTAAAACTGACGCAAATTCATAAGCACCGTTTTTAAAGTCCGGCCTGTTGCCTCGGTGGTAAGAGTTTCCGGCTGGTGACGTGTGAATACTCTTGTTTTTCCGGGAAAGTATTTATAGAAACAATTTTCCAGTAATTTACTGGAAACTTTCCTGCGGAACAGGGAAATTTTCCTAGTTATAAAATCACAGGAAAACACTTTTTTGCTCTTTCATACAAACAGAATCAAATTAAACAAATATGTGTAGTTGGGTAAAGAAATATAAATGTTCGTTTTATTTTACTGTTTTTCTATAAAAACAACCAAAAATATGCATTTTTTTTCTATGAAAGTATATCTAGAAGGAAAATTTCCAGTAAATTACTATTGTGGTGAATGTTGCTATATGAGTGCAATATTGGGGAGATTTTAACTACCTGTAACAGGTTTATGGATCAAGTAGTGTGTTTATTAATTATGGAAACGTTTTATACATTGTTTTACGGTTGTACATGTGGTTGTAATTGAGAAAGAAGACGCTAAAACGAATGGTTGAGTCAAAAATGTTCAGTTACTCGCATTTGTATTAATTTAAATTAGCCAATAGTTTGTTTTGTTTCAGATTTGTGTAGTTTTGTCCGTTAAGAAGTATTATGAAACACGTATTGGGACGAGCGCAAAAATCGTCAAATTAAATTCGATCGCTTATTGAGTTGATAGCTTAAATGAAAACATAAATTTTGCTGGGAACATAACTGGGCGCCAATCTACGAAATTACTCCGTGTCATTAGACTATGTGTGAAATAAAAATGCACCTTGAGGGGGGAACTAGAGGGCATACAATGTGCAGGGGATTTTGCGAGACAATGCGAATAATGGTCACAGCCTCGCGTACATAGCGCTGAACTTTTCAGGCAGCCAGATGCCATAAACTAATGCATAGATCTTACACTGAAACATTGACCAAGCGTACAGCCAGATTACTCTTCAAATAATGTATTAGGTTTCTTACGCGACGCAACCACTCCCACGCATGTATAACCATTACATAAATTTTTAATAGTAAGTTATCTTTATAATTAAAGAAAAATTACTGTCACACTAAAATCTCAGGGAATAGTAAACCTTTAGCTCTCCAGTGTTATCGTATAGGAATTCACCTCATAAAAGAAATAGAACAATTAATAATTCGTTTTTTTATATAATTGTCTTTGATTACGTTGTTCTTAAGTCAATTGTTTCGTGATTTCGTTAAAACAAGTCATATATATATATTAACGTTATTAAATACAATGTCAATGTACGAACGAGATGCTTATAGTACACACAATTCCTGTTGCTTCTGTGTACGAGGCATGTCTGACTATAGCCGGAGGGGGGGGGGGTTAGGGGTTCTAACACTCCCCCCCCCCCTTTAGAAGCAATTATTTTTTCTTATCTGAAAGCAGGTTAGCTAAAAGCCTGGGTGCCTTACTGCTATCACCGGCCTCTGCACTGGAGGGGAAGAGTAAGCGAGCCCTACCGATTCTCCTTCCCTTCCCCTACCCTGTCGCGAGCAGAAGCTATGAGGTTGTGACGACGTGACGGGTCCCAAGCTTTCAAATATCTTACCCCTACTGTATTTAACCAGCGCGGTAATTATAAGCAGGTGGTGACTGGGCTTCCGAAAGTGTAAGGATAGTTGTGTGTGTGTGTATAGAATTGAGACAACGACATGGTGTCATGTAACTCTTCAAGCTAAACTAATTGTTTCCAGGAATAGATCAGTTCTGTGGAAACCCAACCCTTTTTATTCCTTTTTTTTTTTTTGTACTGTCGAACTTCGAGCATGATTTATGATTTTGAATGGACGTAAACAAGGCACTTGGATCGAGAAAAATATCTTTAATTAATTTCTTATTTCATCACTCAAACAATTTTTTATTAAAAAAATAATATTTTTACCATTACAATATTTTTAAAGTTAAGTACCGAAAACTGCTGAAATAGCACTATTTTAACCTTAAAATCCAAAAATTTTCGGGAATGGGCCCCCGGACCCCCCGCTTTATTAGGGGGGGACCATGCTTCTTAACCCCCCCCCCCCCCCATACACAAATCCTGGCTACGCCACTCAGCCCAATAAATCTTAACAATAATCCTTATAAAACGATCTAAAAGTAACTAATTTGCTATGATTTTCTTAATCTGTATTAGCTTTTTTGTCCTTGAAGGAAGGGTCAGGACCCCCCCCCCCCCCCTGGCTAAATCCCTGTCCCACGTGACTGAAGCCAGCACTAAACTTGAAGCATCTACCACAAACAGCGAACAGCTCTGCGAGGTAGTATTACAATTAATTCCGATAACAATTAGTAAATACGTATTCTCCGTAGCACAGGTTTTAAAACAGCTTAAGTGATCACAGCTCAGGCGCGTAGGAAGCAAATATTTAATGAGGGGGGGGGGGGGGCAAAGGAGAGTATCATTCATTATAAGTGGTGAATTTAACAAAGGGGGTGTCCGGGGACTCTCCCCCGGTAGAAAAAAAAAATTATTCTAAGGAGCAAAATGGTGCTATTTAAGCATCTTTCGTACATAAAAATAGAATGTACTACTAGCAGAAATTTTAACTTTTTTTTTTATAACAAACTTATCGAAAAGTCATAATTTATTTTAAGAATAAAGTAACGCACAGACAAGAAAATCCCACAAAACCACTTAGCATTGCAATGAAGACAATGCCTCTTGTTTATCTGATGCAATGGCCGGGCAAAATCATCACTTTGCCCGGCCATGAAATGTTATGGCAGGGCAGTCGCCTGGGTCGCCCCCCCCCCCCCCCCCCCCCCCGCCCGGTTCCTACGCACCTGTCACAGCTCAAGTAAATTGGTGGTTATGTGAGGTCAGTCAAATACTCAGTAAAATATTTGTTAAAAAGATTATTAAATTTGTGGAAAAAAATAGTTTTGCGATTATTTTACCGGGAAATTAGTTTTGCGCGCATCTAGCGGATCGTTACTGACGAAGCAAGGTTGGGTGTGTTGTCAGACACGTTTAAAATACAGTACCTACTTCAAAATCGTGAAAATATGCGAAATATCTCAAAATGGCGGTTTTTTCTTTCTACTCCGGCTGAATTATGAAACAATTAATTTTTTGCACAGCCCTGAAGTAGAGGAATATCGTAGGATTAAGGAAGATACAACTAGAAAATATTGTTGGGAAAATCTTGAAACCACTATAAATTTGATCTTTAGCAGTTTAAAATTTTAAACAGCTACTTGGCGGTACAATAATAATAATAATAATAATAATAATAAAAAGATTAGTAGGTACATAGTAATCAAAAATAGCATTTTCGGAATTTATTTTTTCCACGGAATAGCAATAGCCGCTACTCTTAAAATATTTCTACTTCAAAAGCACCTCGAGGTAAATACAGCATGATCTCACTGGTTCGTAGAGTGAAATTAGCTCACAAAATAATGGCGTTTCAAACACATTATTATTATTTTTATTATATAGCTGCAATTGGGCACAGAAGTGCCCAGTGGCAAGCATTCTCCCTACTTTCCCCGCACTCTTCTTCTGAACTGATCCACACACCTTCTCCAGCCTACCGTCCTCACGACCATTGCATTTTTTCCCCTTTCTGTTCTCTTCCTCTCATTGAAAACCTTTATATTAGGACCAAAAGTATAGCCATGCTAGTGAAAATGGTTAATAAATACACACCTTTGTTGCGTAGTCCCGGCAGCCAACAATGGGAAAACACAAGACTGCAGACGGCTTCGATCCGACGGGAGGCTCCACAGCTGACACCGCGCCGCGCAGTCGCAGTGCGAATGGCAGCCAACTGCCCGGCGCGGAGGTAGGGTCGCGTCGCGCGCTGGAGGGAGGGGTGGGGGGGGAGGCATCACGTGATCTCGTGGCGTGATAGTTGCCCCCGGCCGCCGCCGAGCGCTGGCGGCGCCACGTCACGGAACACGTGTTCCCCCTCCCAACCCTTTCCTTGGCTGATGCACTCGCGGTCCAAGTAACGTAACTCGCTCGACTGAGTCACGAATAGGGACACGATATCGAAACCAAAAGTATCGATACATCCGTAGAATCGGCATGGAAACAGTAGCATCGGAACTGAAGTAGTGATATGAGTAGGTATCGGAAATCGGAACTTAATCAATTTTCCTTCAGAATAAATTTTTATAAATTTGAATTAAGAATAGCATAAAAAAATTTCTAATAAATATAAATTAATAATAGTGTATATAAGAAAAAAATTATTTTATTTAAAAAAAAAAAAACCGTGGGGTGCTTTATAAGATATTATTGAAATGATAATCCTTCTACTCATATATTTCAAAAAAGGCTTTCCTTCCGAACTAACCAAGACAGTTAAGCGGTTTTTTTTGTTTATGTGGCTAAAAATTCAAATGTTTATTAACAGAGATATTGCTACGACATAAGTAACTTCATAATTATGTTTGATTGAGAATCTAACAATGTAACTGTGGCCTTTCACAAATGACAACATTCAAATCAGTCAGTCCAATTTTCTCAAATATTTTATTTACATAGGTACTTAATTTAATGACTTACCTGTTTGGATGCTGCTTCAAATGTTTTTTCATGTTGGATGTATTACCACTTGTTTTTATTATTTTAAAACATATTTTACATGATGCTAGAGCATTTTTTTTTAAAAAATAATATTTCCATAAGTAGCTTTGGGGAGGTGCCATGCTTGTGGTTTGTCAACATATCAGAACAAATCCGTCAGATAGATTGTGAAGTACCTTGGTACTCGGGTGCATCACTTAAAAATAAAAATAAAAAAATAATACGATAACACAGCGCACTAGATGCTTCAACCTTCAAATTCTTAATTGTAATTGGTATGCACGAGTTTAACTAACAACAGAAAGGACACAAAAAAATATACTGGGGTGGGGCAGTAATAAATCAGTCGCATTCCTAAAGTAATAGTGTGCTGTGCTGTGGGCTGCACTCCATTTTAGAGTTTAGTCGCTTGAATCTATTCGATACTAGATGTAAAGTACTCAAATTAGTACAGAGTATCGAATGAAAATATCGATACATTAAGTACTGGTATCAAATCGGATTCGATATCGTGTCCCTAGTCACGAAGTTACGCACATGCTAATGAGTTCAAAATAAGATGGTTTGTTTTTAAAAGGTCCACGTGATCCTATTTGTATGTAAAATTGAATAAAAAAAATTTAAAAATAGGGGTTCTTGTATACTGTGCGTTAGAAGCTATATTTACTTGGCGTAATAAAAAAAAGTAACCTTAATTTTGCATACATATAATTAAATTTAAAGTATTAAACGTTTAGTGAATCTTAACAAGATGGAGATTATTTTAATAAAATTTCTTGTCGTGAAACAGGTATAAAGCCGGGGTTTAGGATTTTTTCAAGTCTTTTTCTCTTTTGTCGGAGTCGTTCATAATAATTTAAAATTACCTTTTGTTTCATGATGCCATCTGCGGGTGATGATGACATGCGAATTCTAGCGGCGGACTCAGAAAGTACGTGTGTGATCGCGTTTAGAAACTTGAAAAGCTAAAATTTTATTGATCAGTATATTTATCACGCTCGGAATCATTTTAACGATTTCTACTTTAAATTTCGTGTCTGAGTTTCATATCATAAGTTTCTTTACAACATCACCAACTTGAGAACACATGTTTTTGCTTGTTACGGAGGATAGATGTATATACATAACTGGCGAATACTGAAAGACTCACATTAATTTTAACAATATGTGTATATTCAGAAATATAGAGGCTTATTCTACCTTAATGCTAACAAACGCATAATTGTATTTAAAAAACTAATGATCTTTAAACGGATGAACAGATTTTCATCAAACATAGTTATGAACCATCCCGATTAAAAGAATAAACCAGTCTTAAAAAAATGATTGAAATTAGAGGTTGGTTGTTACAGCAATTTTCGGTATCTGTTCCAACCTGATACTGATACAGTAATGTACTAGTTACAAGTATCTGATATTTCTGTATCAGTTTTAGCAGTAGCGGTCCCAAGACCGTGCGACCGGAAGGAGAATCTGATACATTATTTATCACGCCCGGTAATTCTCTACCTCTGTTACTCTCATGCCCGCCTGATACAGCCAGTATCAATCAGTTCAACATTCTCTGCAGTTCGTCCTGGCCGTGTATTACCATGTATATTGTTGCGGGCTGTCATGCTTTGTAGTTGGTATCTTTATAGTGAAATAAGGAATGGATAAGTGCAAGAAAAAGACTTCATTTGTGTGGAATTTTTTCACGGAAAATAATGAGTTTGCTAAGTGTAATTTGTGTAAACAAAAACTGAGTTATAATGCAATACTATTTGTTAAATAGTGACTGAACTTGCAAAGTGTTTTTTTTCATTATCGATATTGGCACTGCTGTCTGCCTGATGTACCTAACTCAAATGTCTATTGATATAGTATGCTCACTAATGTACCTATCTGTTTTATTTTTATTTTTAATTTTTGATAAAATGTATGAAAATGTATGAATAATGTATGAAAACACTAGTTACTAATTGTTTTCGAAAAAAGAAAGTCCATATGTTGATTACATCTGTTATTAGTGTCAACTGAGAATTTATTTGCATTTACATAGCTGTTAGGTGCACAAATATGAATATTATATCTTGTATTAATGTACTTTTTAATATTAAAATTTCTTTACTTTTATTATTGAACGAGACGGTGCACGCACTGCGCACTGAGCATACTTTGATGTGGGACAATAAACAAAACGACTCGTAACAATTTCGCTCTGCGCCTCTCCTTCAACGCCTTCCCCTGCGCTTCCTCCCCTACATTTTTTCCCTTCTTTATCCCTTATTCGTCGTTCCTGCTCCCTCCCCTTTCACAAGCTCCGCCCAAGTGACCATCATCTGCGATCGGATTCTGCGCACATTGGCCGTGGTGTTGTTCCAGGCGAATTCTGAACTGATACTAAAGTTCTTGATACTTTTCAAGTGTACTCGTTTGCAGTACCTGATACAGGCGTGTATCAGTTACAAAATATCAGGTTGATACTTTTCGACCCACCTATAATTGAAATTGATCCATCCGTTTGGGAGCTAAGATGCCACAGACAGACACACAGACACTATACTCCATAACATACTTAAAAGGCAACCATCTTGTGAACAATTTACCTGAGAACATTCCCAATACACTGCATTATTTTATTTATACATACAGTTTTACATTTAAAAAAATGCTCATTTCTGTAAACGTTTTCGAATAAGATCTTTAGAATTTTTTTGTAATGATCAAATGATTTACATCAGCTCAAGTTAATTTTATAAGAAACAAATGTAAATTAAATTTTGATGTGACCATGCCTTATTTAACATAGGTTGAAAACGACATAAAAACTTTTTCGTCCTAGTTGAGAATTCGGTTCATAAGATTTATGCACTGCACAAATATATTTGTGGATATTTTATTTATAAATCTTTAAATTTTGGTAGCAACGGTGCTGGTTTTTCTACGAAAATGTCTGTATTGTTACTTCTGTATTGTTGCTGGTGTATTATTGAAGGTGTATTGTAGCTGGCGTATTGTTGCTGATGTATTATTGCTGGTGTATTGTAGCCGGTGTATGTTGCTGGTGCTGAAATGTAAAGTTTGAAGGCCTTAGATTGTTACCGCAGCTATAAAGAAAACTCGAATATCATCATTAAATTTAAAAAAAAAATTAAATACAAAATCACAACATGGTCGGTATTTACATATATGATAAAAATAAGCAACAAAGTAGTGGTATAACACTGATAGCTTACATGTACTTTTATTTGTAGTAAATTTTACGTATTTAAAACATAAACAACATGGCTGCCACTGAGGATACGGCTTCTATTGGTCGTGCGGAATAACGAGGTAATGTATACGGGTTCGTGTCCGCATGCTTTTCATTGTAGATGCTATCTTCCTTGATTTACATATCCGTTTACGTAAGCCATGTTCGCTCTTGCATCACTGTACAATGGAATGGGCCTTAAGAAAATCCGTTTAATAGCAGTAGAGCGATTCGTACCAAAACAAAGGCGTGTGTCCTGCGGGTGTAACTTATCCCGATGAAAAATTTCTAAATGTTACTCATGAAATTTGTTGATATTCACCAACTTTCCTCTTAATCCATTTGTTAGTTTTTGTGAGATGCTCTAACAAATTAACATAAGAAAATTAAAATAATAAAATGGATTTTATGGTCCCTGCTGTAGCTCATCTTTTCGAAAACATATTCCACGTAAAGACAATACTTCGTTATAGTTTTATTGGATATGAAGGTGTATGTGTGTAATTGCAATAAAAGCACGTGTCTGTTGTTCACGCAGGCTCACTCGTGACAGTTCTGTTGGCATGTTGGCGCCATGCGCACATGGAGAGAACCTGTCTACGCCCAGTACTGCTCTATGACACTTCGCCTCACCCTTGACACGCAACACCGCGTGACGCGTAGCGCGTGGGTTTTCAAGTTCAAAGCCTTGCGTCATCCAAGGATGGCCGACTCCTCCAGTGTTGCCAACTCTTCGGGCCCTTGTTCGAACTGAGCTTGACCATACAAACACGTGACCCAATTTCACATGGGGGGGGGGGGGGAGAGGGGAATTATCACGCTTACAATATTTTACTATCGTTGGTGATATTTAAAAAAAATTCACAATTTTTTTTATTATTTGTTAACTCACTACATCGATTACATCATTTATGGTAAAAATGTGTGCATGAAAGTAATATTTGACGTGATAACGTCTTATAAATCGATGAACGCCGGCTGCACGCATGAAAAAGCATGACTCATTGTCAAGTTCCGCTTGAGCCGAGCGTGCAAGAACCGGCCAACAACCGTGCGAGAAAATCTTCTACAATATCAAACAGGTTAAGGCGGGCTTTTTAAAAGCAGCAATTTAAAAAAATTGATTTATTTGTCCAAAATTCGTCATTTCAAATTAACCATTTATTGACATTGATTTGATTTCAGTTTATTTCTATAACTAATTGTTCGTAATTATATATAACAAATTATTTAAAATAAATTTGCAAAAACTGTAAATAATATTTGAAAATTAAAAAGTAGGCTATTTTTCATCAATGTTTTCTTATGACGTTATCACGTAAAATTATCGTCCGTGAACCGACTTTACAGACAAGCCCCTTTTTTTAAATTAAAAAATTGGTTTTTGTGATAAATAATATTTGAAAGTTCATTTAGAAGTTTATATTGGTTTATGCGGATAATGTAAATATATGTACCTACATAATAAAATTTATTCTTTTGAGAGTGTAGATGTTTTCGACTTTTATAATTTATACCACTCAAGTTGTGAGGGTTGAATGGGTTGTTCCAACATTTGCTCTATTAAAGAGGGAATGGGATAAATTATCTTAGGCCTATTACATAAGTGTATAACAATATTGTTACGAAGTTTCCTAATTCGCTTTAAATAGTAAAAAAATTCTAGGTACAAATCGATTTTATTTCTTTTCGTTTGACTGATTTTCTACAGTATTCGCAGGAAGCAGTTAAGACTGCCAGCATTCACTAGTAGGCTTAGAATTTTTTTTTTTAAATGGTCTTGAGACATATTCAGACTACTGCCAATGTAAGTTAACCCTGCTGAGGTATTGTAAGAATACGAACTGTTTCACAACTTTACGTCTACAAAACTTATTAAAATTATTTTTTGTGTAAAAATTCCACATCCATACAGTGACACGACCAGCAATTTTAGCATCTCAAAATAAATAACTTGAAAAACGCTACAGTAATTCAGTAAAAATTAAACTATATTTACACTGAGATACGGAAATTGAGGGATAAGGTACCGTTCATCTCAAATCTTGAAATTAGAACGAACGATTTACGAGATATAAGTTCTCAAGTTTATATTTTGAACCAAAAGAATTATAGTTTTCCGAATTTTATTAATTATTAAAACTGTTTCATTAGCTCGGTTTCTTGCGTCTCTGTTCGGTAAAACTTTTACAATCGGTTTTAAACTAACTTCTCAATGAGCTAGAGACTTGGAACTTTGGACATAGCTGAGAACTGCATGACAATGCAATATAAACTAGCTTTCTTGGCTGTATGTTTGTTTGTTTGTCTGTTCGGTAAAACTTTTACAATCGGTTTTAAACTAACTTCTCAATGAGCTAGAGACTTGGAACTTTGGACATAGCTGAGAACTGCATGACAATGCAATATAAACTAGCTTTCTTGGCTGTATGTTTGTTTGTTTGTCTTTTCGGTAAAACTTTTACAATCGGTTTTAAACTAACTTCTCAATGAGCTAGAGACTTGGAACTTTGGACATAGCTGAGAACTGCATGACAATGCAATATAAACTAGCTTTCTTGGCTGTATGTTTGTTTGTTTGTCTTTTCGGTAAAACTTTGTTTGGTTTTGTTTAGCAATGTTCTCGGATCCGTGGCATTAGACTACGGGCAGAACAGTAGAGTGTTGCCCGTTGCTTAACGCAGCACTCCGCAGGCGGTGCCTACATAATCGACTGCTCCAGTCAACATGTTTAAAATCGATTGCAAAATTTCACAAACGCAAGACCAAAAAACATAAAATTATAATTAAAATAATAATAAAAAGGTTTTTAAAACGGACTTAAAAAATTAAAAAAATTATCTCCTACCCCCAAACACATTTGTAACCTCATACAGATTCCTAACCCAATTACAGATTGTCCTGAAAATTTCAGATTGTAAATTTTTAATAGCAATGATCATACTTGAAAAATTAAAAACCCAAAACGAGGGGCGCATGTAATATATAATGTTAAGGAGTGTGGGAAGTAGCTGACATTGAGAAAACTCACACAACAGTTCATATCAGTTGCAGTGAAATAAAATTGTAGTGACTTACTTGAATATTCATGCATCAATTATCTATTACATGCGTCTCACGTTTTCGTTTTAAATCTTTCAAGTATTTTAACAGTTATAAAAAATTCACAATCACAAATTTGCAGGACAATCTGTATGGGGTCATAAATATGTATGGGGTTAGGATAAATTATTTTATACTTTTTAGTGATACGTTTTAAAAACGTGGCGTTAAAATTTTTTATTTACTTATTTTATTGCTTAGTTTAGCTGAAGTAAGAAAGGAAATTTCACCAGGTATAACTATCGAGTTTAAAATTACAGTTTCTCAATTGTACATAAGAGTCACAAAATAATCAATGTGTTTAAATTTTCAAAAACTTAGTTATTGGCAGTTGATGTTTTCTTTTTACTGTGTCATGAGTATTCACTAACGCTTCAGTGACTGTCCTGTAGGAAAGGTGATACGGGAGATAACCCGTTCAATTTTTTTTTGTAAAACCGGTAATTTGTTTTTACTTTTATTTTTTTAAACCTTAGAACCTACTTTTAAAGATCAAATGAAAGCGTAGTTTTGGTAACGATTATTTAAGACATTACAAGCATTTTAAACAAACCCTTTTGTTGACTGTTATTAAAAAAAATTGGTTGTCTGTAAAGTCGGTTTACGGACGATAGTTTAAAGTGACAACGTCATAACAAAACATTGACGAAATGATTGCATACTTTTATGAATAAAATTGAATAATTTTTATTGAATTATCACTATTTTGTATGGATACAAAGAAGGAGTGAAATGAAATCTACAAATTTATTGATAAATTTACTTTTATTTGCACTCACTAATTCAAATATGTTTATTACTTTAACGAAGAGATTTTTATCTCTATAACTTTTATACATGTTTGCTATTTAACTTCTTCCAATCTGTGTTATTATGTTAAGGATAGGACGACGATAGGAAAAGTAGGAAACGAATGGGAGTGTTTCAAGTTTAATGTGCCTCGAAAAAGTCAAATCGATGTTTGTTCCAATCGAGTGGAAGAGAGATAGATGCGTCGCAAGCGTACAATGAGCGTAACTGGAAAAAGCGTAACGGGACAATGTGCGTAACGGGACAATGAGTCATCCTTTTTCGTGCGTGCAGCCGGCGTTCATCGATTTATTAGACGTTGTCACGTCAAAAATTATTAATCCCCATTTAACGTTTGGCCGATGAAAAAAAAAGGGGGGGGGGGAGGCATATCACCCCTGCTGGGTCAGCAGCTGTGACGCACCAAGTTCTTTGATAAATACGCCGTTACTAGCGTTTATGCTGACATCATCACGTACGTCAACCATGTACGTAAAATTTCACTTTGGATGCAAATGTATACCATAAGATGTTTTGTATCGGTCATTTCCAGGTGGCCAAGGGATAAACAACTATTGTCCCTCGTCAGAATGCTTCATGATCATTGCTCCATTGCATCGCGGGTTTATATCGTGTTTACATAATATATTCTCGCCGGTTGGTCTTGTTTTAGTTCTACAGCAGTTTTTGACGTGACAACGTCTAATAAATCGATGAACGTCGGCTGCACGCACGAAAAAGTGTCCCGATACGCACATTGTTCCATTACGCTGTGTCCCGTTACGCTCATTGTACGCTTGCGCCGCATTTATCTCTTTTCCACTGGATTGGAACAACCATCGATTTGACTTTTTCGAGGCACATAAACCTTGAAACACTCCCATTCGTTTCCTACTTTTCCAATCATCGTCCTATCCTTAACAGAATAACACAGATTGGAGGAAGTTAAATAGCAAACATGTATAAAAGTTATAGTTAAAGTAATCTCTTCGTTAAAGTAATAAACATATTTGAATTAATGAGTGCAAATAAAAGTAAATTTATCAATTAAATTGTAGCTTTCATTTCACTCCTTCTTTGTGTCGATACAAAATAATGATAATTCAATAAAAATGATTCAATTTTATTCATAAAAGTATGCAATCATTTCATCAATGTTTTGTTATGACGTTGTGACGTTAAACTATCGTCCGTAAACCGACTTTACAGACAACCAATTTTTTTTTCTAAGGTACGACTTTTCTAAGCCGCGTGTTTATAAGTGACGGTGGTTCTGACCTACGACAGCCCCTGGCTGGCGGAAGCACACGTCACTGGCAGGTCTGGCTCATGGGAGACACAGACGTGACGCAAGCAGCGGTCGACACAACAGCAACTCTGTTCCCACGAGGGACGCCGCGATTCACTGACCCCCGGTCAGGCCAGCACGCGGTGATGCGGGAAGCCTCTTTTCACAGACGAGAGAGCCAAAACACGAAGTTCCCCGAAGTTCATGTTTTTTTCCGTATCTTTAATGTAGTTATCCTAACCAAATCAACCGTCCACAATGTTTTAAAGTATTTATAATGTAGCATACCTAACCTAATTGACCATTAGTATCCTTTCATCAACACCGCCATATTTATTTACAATGAACAAAAAAAACCGAAGATGCACGATCGCGTATTAGGCTCACTCGTCTGTGAAAAGAAGGCTTCCCCGTCGATGCCCGCTCGTGCCATTGAATATATAACATGTATATATATATATAATTATATAATTATATTTTTAATGTATATATATATGTATGTGTATATATATGTATATATATATATATATATATATATATATATATATATATATATATTCAATGCTCGTGCTAACTCGCGCGCCAAATACACCATTACTACGTACTGCGAGATTTCAGACATTATCCCGATTTAAGAGAGTTTTAAATATCATTACCATGCTTTAGCAGTTTATTAAAAATAGCACATAGCGAAGTGGAAATCCATCTTCCCGGAATAAAATAATAATGGACGAATTTGTGCGGGAATGTAATTTCCGTGAACATGAACTCACGCTATCCGTCACGTTCGTTATAATATTGGTACGACCGGATTAGTAAAAGGATAGCCCTTTTAAAGAGTTTATCACTACACAGTTTTATTGATTGCCACTACTTACTTAATTAACAAAAAATCTTCTACAAATGCCTAAAAAATCAATTACACCTAAAGAAATGTCTATTCCCCATTCACGCAGTTTTTGCACACCACACATCTCGCTGGGCCGCACCTCTGGCGCAACTCTCGCCGCAGCACCCCTCGTGGGTCTCCATCGCAGGACTCCACCGCCGCTGTCGCACTTCCCTTCGCCAAGGATCCGCTCGACGCTTCGATCGGAACTTCGCTCGGGACTCTCGCCGCACCCGCGACACTATCGCCCGGAACTGAACTCTCTCCGCCCTGGAACCTTCGTCCAGGGACTTCGCCGCTTCACCGCACGCGCGGTACTATCGCCTGGAAACTCCGCCGCGGGAAAACTCCCAGCTCCCAGTTGAACTGATTGGGAGGCCGCCGTCCTGGGCTTATATATAGGCCCAGGTGCCCTTCTAGAATTCGCGAGCGCGGCTGGGGCCAGTCGCGACATTCCGCGCCGACCCGACCGCAGAAATCTCTCGAAACACGTGTCGGCGTCTCGCGTCACTCCGCAGCTGTCAGGTGTCAGTTACGTCGCTGAGATAAAGTGTAGCATGTTTGGCAAACCACGCTAACTTAACGATCGCCTAAAATAACTAAATAAGAAAAGTCGCACATTGTTAACTCAATTAAACACGTGACTTGAAGAAATACTTTCGTGTAAACAACAAAATCTTATTTCAAACTGATTATTTATTTGAACAATGGCAAAGCCCTTATCAATGAACTAAGCCAATCACAGAGATCGGATAGATGTGCGAATCCAATGTTTTGCGGTGTCATCGCACGAGATAACACAAGAGCCGATAACTTCGCAAGTGTCAGGTGTCTGAAGCTGTGTTTATAGCAGCGCTGCTATCGGCCAGCGAGGTCAGAGTTCGTGAACAACAAGCCGACATTGTTGCTAGGCGGTGCGCACACTCGAAAGTGCGGAGTTCGCCAGCGACCATAACCTCTGGCCAAAGCGCGGTACTTACATATCTATTATCTTTGAAAGATTTGTGCAGTGGGAGTGCATGACTTGATGTAAGCTTTTGGACATACGCCATTGCTAAGCACATGTATGTCTGTAGAGGAAAACTACAAATAAATCCAAAAGACAAAAAAACAAAACAAATTAAGCAAAAAATAGCTGTTGTCAACAGGATTTAAACACCACGTAATATTCCATAACAGGAATATGGTCAACAAACAAAGAAAAACAAAGAAAAATGGACTAAGAGAACGAAAAAAAAAAAAAAAACACAAGTGATGACAGCACAAAAATATTGAACCCAAAAAAAATCAGCACAACAGTTGAAACGAGACAAAAACACGACAAAACGAAAAGATGAAACAAACACAATAGTTTTCCAAAACAGAAACAAGCGACGTTTCGGGAACTGCTATATGCTCCCGTACTCAGGCAGAGACGCACATGGTACGAAAACACAGGTGCGACTCTTTCGTCTTTTCGTATGTCCAAAAGCTTACATCAAGTCACTTACTTACCTAGATTCTTCATTACATGAGCGACCTAAAACGCTTATTCGAGTGCGTCGCGGCTAAGGTATGCGTGTGCTCTAAAAGGTCATGTCCTCAGGTGAATAAGTGCTCTAAAAGGTCAAGTCCTCAGGTGAATAAATACTCGCGCATATCCAGTAGTGTGCCGTGGGTATACCCCCCACCGCCGAAATCCTAAAAAAAAAAAAAAAAAAAAAAAAAAAAAAAAAACCATTGCCACCAACAAATGGAAAGAATTTGAAAGCAAACAGAGGACAAAGTGGTCCCCCCCTTCCCCGCAAAAAAAAAAAAAAACTCCATCCGAAATGAAATTCTGCGCAAGGTCTTGTCCACGCGACTCAACGGTCAAATGGTTTATTTTGCTAATGTAATCTGAGAAAGGAAAAAGAAGAAAAAAACCCGCAAAGCGACTGAAAGGCGTACGTAGCACCTTAAACATAGAACTGAAAAAATTTTTGGCAGTGTTTACGAACAAATCTCTGAACCAGTTTTATAAACATGTCGAGTGCAACCCATTGCTCACCGCATATACATTTTACATACATCTGATTTCCTAACCATTTTGCTAGCCCAAGGTCACCACACACACGCACATGTCGGCTGTGCTAAGGTTCTCACCGGTGCGTTCTGGCCACAACGTAGGTATATGTCCCCTTGAAACATGAATTAAGTAATTACACTTAATGACTAGCATTTGTATCCATAGTTAATAGGTTGGATTTATGTTTTATCAATAAAACTCTCAACTGCGTAGAAAACTTTTAATCACCAGTTTCCAGTACTTATTATTTCTGTAAGATTAAACAGGCGGAATTTTCTGTGCTACTTATATGTTTTTAATTTTTTTTGACATCGACTTGATTTAGCTGTTTTCTGTCTGTTTGCGTGTTCATTATTTTGTTTGTAATTCTTGACGTGATAACGTCTCATAAATCGATGAACGCCGGCTGCACGCACGAAAAATTGTCACGCTCCACCTGAGCCGAGCGTGCAAGAACCGGCCAACCACCGTGCGAGAAAATCTTGTATAATATCAAACAGGTAAAGGCGGGATTTTTAACTAATTGTTCGTGATTGTATTTAAACAAAATTATTTAAATTAAATTTGCAAAAAAAACAACTGAAAGTAACGTTTTGAAAATTAAAAAAAGTATGTAATTTTTCCATCAATGTTTTCTTATGACATTATCACGTAAAATTATCGTCCGTAAACCGACTTTACAGACAACCCCCCCCCCCCCCTTTTTTTTAGTTTTTGTTTATCTGTTATTGATAGGATCATGCATATTTCGCGAAAAGATACCGAGACCAGCTGAAAGTTAAAACACTGTGTTTCTTGATTGGGCGAAATTCTTTTAGGTACATGCACACTTTTAGCACACCAATCACAGTGATTCAGTTGGGATTCAAACGCACCCTGGGTGGCTCGGTCAAATAAGGCAACGGCGTTTCTCGCCAGACGGCCGCCAATCACAAGGAAGAAACCCCGTGGGTGCGGTTATACCTTGTTGCAGTCTAATAGGCGTCCAGATCTATTCGCCAAAAATGCTTGCCTCTAGTTATTGAGGTTCCTTGCGACACGCAGCTACCAGCACAGGAGCACCCCGGAGGAAGTGCAGACGCCTCGTCGGCGCGGCTCGTATCACGGCGCGCCTGTGTCGCAGTCGACGAGCGAACCTCGTGTACAAGTCACAGTCACACACAAGTCACAGTCACACACAAGTCACAGTCACACACAAGTCACAGTCACACACAAGTCACAGTCACACACAAGTCACAGTCACACACAAGTCACAGTCACACACAAGTCACAGTCACACACAAGTCACAGTCACACACAAGTCACAGTCACACACAAGTCACAGTCACACACAAGTCACAATCACACACAAGTCACAGTCACACACAAGTCACAGTCACACACAAGTCACAGTCACACACAAGTCACAGTCACACACAAGTCACAGTCACACACAAGTCACAGTCACACACAAGTCACAATCACACACAAGTCACAGTCACACACAAGTCACAGTCACACACAAGTCACAGTCACACACAAGTCACAGTCACACACAAGTCACAGTCACACACAAGTCACAGTCACACACAAGTCACAGTCACACACAAGTCACAGTCACACACAAGTCACAATCACACACAAGTCACAGTCACACACAAGTCACAGTCACACACAAGTCACAATCACACACAAGTCACAGTCACACACAAGTCACAGTCACACACAAGTCACAGTCACACACAAGTCACAGTCACACACAAGTCACAATCACACACAAGTCACAGTCACACACAAGTCACAGTCACACACAAGTCACAGTCACACACAAGTCACAGTCACACACAAGTCACAGGCCGACACGACGATCGATATCCTTGCACGTAACAGAAAACACTTGCAAAATATTCCATCGGATGTTGCAGATAGCCACAATGGCGGCTTCAGGATGACTTTTCGGGAGGGGGCTATCGCACAAAGAAAGGTCGTAGTTGCAAAAAAAATGAAAGTGGTCAGATATTGGCCTTGGAATATTATTTACAAATTACAGGTTTCAAATACAGAACCTTAGTAGCTCCATGCAACTTTTGATGAGATAAAAGTTTAACATATGATAATTAACTAGTTAAGTAAACATAAATATACACTAATCAATGAAATTGGCCTCGGGAGGGGCTATCGCTCCCACCGCCCCCCCCCCCCCCTTTCTGGTGCTGCGCTTGGATAGCCAGGTGTAAAGTTCTGTCAGAGATTGTTAATTTTTAATCAAAACTGTTATAATGGTATATTTGAATAAGAATTTTGAAAAAAAAAAATTGAATTATTTTTTTTTCTTCACCAGCTGATATTATATGTTTGTCACATGATTACAGATAAGTAAAAAAAAAAAACACACACTCACGTTTGCCAATCATAGTCCTGTGCCTTCACGAAATACGATTCCCAGTGACCTTGTTGTCTGCTAGACATCGAACAATATGCTGCGTCACGTCCAATGAGAATTTATATTCACGGTAGATCGTATTTTCAAACGCTGCCCTTTGTAATCTGAAACAACCCACCTATCCAACCTAGTTGGCTTCAAGATGTCATTTCTAAGTAGGGTATACTTAAATATGTGATCTGTATTACATTTATATGTACAGTATGTCAATAAAAGTATGTCCTATTTATACATTTTAATAGTGAAAACAGTAAGCCTTGTAGTGTGTAGCTCAGTCTTAGATAAGCGCATACGCGAGTAATGCTGTGTTGTTTTCTCGCTCGCAGCGCCAACTAAGCAAAATGGCGACTTGTGAGCGTAATGAGTTTCGTGTTCTGCAATTTGCAAACAGTGAATCTGTAATTGCAGTTAAACGGGCGTTCCCCATTGGAATCTCTTTGTGCGAGAGTGGTTGAACGACCAAGTCCCTGACCGTTGGATTGGTCGTAATGGTCGAGGCGACAGAGCTCTTTATCGCTTGCCTCCACGTTCACTTGACTTAACGCCATGCGATTGTTTGTCCTTCGGGGCTTTATAAAAGATCGTGTCTGCGTTCCGCCGCTACCTAATGATATTCCAAAGTTGAGATACAATTGAAGAGGCTATTGCTTTCCATTACTCCGGACGTGTTAACCAAAGTGTGTGAAGAATAGGACTTTAGGTTGGATGTGTGCCGTATACTAAAGGTGTATATATATTGGACATTTGTAAGAAAAACTAGGTTAGTTTACCTTCAATTTGGTGTATGATTGGTTGTAAATAGTCTAAATTAAACTGTAATAATATACCATTAAATTTAGGACATTATTTTATGGACATACTATATAATACATAGAAAATATTACATTAACACGATTCCTCAAATCGACATTCGGGGGCATTGCAAATGTCGCCATAATGTGTAGTGGATTTTATATGTTTTTCTTCTTTCTTAATGCTTCATGTTGTGTTTGAACTGTGTGGTCATAAGTCTCTTCCATATCAGAGTTCAACTATTATATGTGGTTTCCTGTCTGGCTTCTCTTTTCTTATAATTTACTCGTAAGTATTATATCACTGGCTGACGGACGGTTTGATTAGATACACTCGAGAAGAACTGTCCAGAAACTCATGTGAGAAACCTTTTTTATTGCGGCGAGGGCTTGGTTCGCTAAAGCTTTGTCTTCTTATCCTCTGCAGTTGACTGGATCGCTGGTGGTTACGATACGCGGTGTTTGAGCGTTCCCTGATACCACCGTGACGTGTGGTGCATTTTACTTGCAGCGATACGCAGTGTTGCCAACTCTCTCACTCCAGCAAGGCCACTGTCACAGTTTAATTCCGCTTGATGACTTGGTGCGTAGTCAGTCAATTCGAATTTGGAATGTTTTATTCAGGGCCGGATTTAGAGGTCTGAAGGTCTCGGGGCAACAGAGGAGCGGAGGTCCCCTGGCCCCAAATTATTTTACAAATAAAATGAACAATTTTTTTTCAGTCGAGTTTTCCAATAAATAATTTATTGTGAAATCAAGTAGATTCTCTTAGTATTTAAAAAAAAACATACATTATATATAATCGGAGACAAGAATTATATGTAATTAGATTTTAGTGTTAATGAATATTTCTGTTAATATTTAACAATAATATAATCATGCATGTACAAAGTACTGTAGGTAAAGGTAAAACAGCGAAAAAAGAATATCAAAGGAAAATATGTTTACTAGTGTTTACTTGTCGGAATTTGAAAGATATTTTTCCCGAAGTCTCTATTGTGGTTTGTGGGGGCCCTCCGTTTGTGGAGGCCCCGGAGCTTTCGCCCCGGTTGCCCTCCCCTAAATCCGGCCCTGGTTTTATTAAAGAGATAGGATTGAAATCGTGTGTTTGGAGCACCGCCTCTGGAGACTATGAAAACAGGGAATTTCAGGAGCAGCAGGGGTTGGTGTTACTGCACTGGGAATAACGCCACCACGGCTGCCGACAGCGCACGAAAACGCGCGAATCAGAGATGCCAGTGAACACGCGATTAGAAGGACCCAGCAGCAGAATGGCTGGTTACTTAGCGTGTGAGATAGAGCGTCCGTAATTCACACCAAGTGTTAAAACTATTCATTCCAACAATAAAATAAGAGAGTTATAAGTAGGGACCGGAAAAATTCTCGGATACAATGACCTCTAGGATAGCCTCCATTATCCTCTGCACTTCTCAAGTAAACACGCGTGTTCATTGGTTACTAAATTGTGAGGCGTCTCCACTGGGTAGCTTGTGATTCGACGCTTCTTTGGTCGATGGTCTCTCATTGGCCCAGAGAGCTCCAGTTAAACCGCGAGCCAATAGCAGAAACAGCATAATTGTACACATGTTTGAATTTCAGCCTATCACGAAATGAATCCGCGAATTTTTCCGGTCTCTAGTCATAAGATACGACTATTTTGCTGTCTCGCACGATCCAAAAATGGCTACACAAAGCCAATATTTGATTGTTGGTTTCACGTACGACGGATGTTTGCATACAATTGGTAGAGTCTAGAGACGGCTGCATTACGCAAAGCGATCTAAGTACACTGTGTCCGTGTTTCAACGTTCCTTTCTTTATTGGTTTCGATCGGACGGGGACAGCCAAGGTTAAAAATTACTCAACCAACCAGAGGAATGAGGAGCTAAGGTGTTGTGACATTTTCGCCAATACAACTGTTCCAAACAATCAGGAAGAGGAAGCTAAGGTCGGTGATACACTATGCGTGGAGACCGGAAAAATTCGCGGGGTCAATGACCTCCAGGATAGACTCCAATATCCTCTCCACACTCAGGGCAAATGCCAACTGTTCATTGGCTGCTGACTTGTGAGTCGTCTCGACTGGGTAGGGTCTCTAATTGGCCCTCAGTCCTCCAGATTAACAGTGAACCAATGACAGAAGCAGCACTTAGGTTTAATTATTTGAATGTTAGCATAACACGAAATGAATCCGCGAATTTTTCGGGTCTCTAACTATGTAGTCAAACTGTGATTTCTTCTAGATAAATTTATTTACATGTTCGATTTTGATACATTTATTAGTGAATTCTTGAGATACCTGCATTGTAAACGCTAAGAAAAGCGTCGAAAGAATATTCGGCCAAGAACGCTGAGGAAGTTATAGCCGCAGAGGGAGATATGTAACTGGCCTATGGAATGCTTTCCAAACGACACATTTGAAAGTAAGTTAACTTGAACCTCGCTCATATTTTTTTTTGGAACTGGCAATGAATAACCTGATCAGACTTTATTTGGGGGCGAGCGTGAACACAAAGAAACGGAAGATACAGAGTCGCAGCTCAGTTCTATAACCAACGCTCTTCTCCTCGTCGGAAATCAGCGATCTTGCGGCAGTGTTCGGCAACATAACAACCTAGAAGTTGTTAATTTTCCGAAAGAAAATGTTGGCTACCTGGAATTTTTTTCGGTCGTTCGTTGCTGGGAATATTCCCCATAAATGTTTCAGATTATCTATTTTACAATACGAAACAACCAAAACACAATGTTAAGGTTTGTTTGTATTTTGTTTCAAAATTTGAAAACTGCATAGCCGCAAATTATAAGTGATGAAACTCATAAATTCAGTTTCAATTACAAAAAAAAACCCGCAGCAATGCTTGTTTCATTGCTACCAAGATAATTCAACATTGCCAAAATATTTTTCCGTTCATACACCACTCCATAAATTATGAACTATTAATGTTTGAAATTATTACTTTTTTATTTAAGTTATTATTTTTAAGAAATTTAAATGCTTTCTTTATATTTAAAACTTAATTTATTGATGTTGGCATTTCTCAACGGCAGAGTTTTCTTTGTGGCCATATTCCGCCTGTTCAGTTGCGATCCCTGAGAGGAAAGGGGTGGTAGAACTGCCCATGCCAAGATGTCTGTTTAGACATGCGACTCTACGTGGTCCATCACGTGATAGGCCCTCGGGCGTCTGTAGGTCACCTTGCGTCGGCAGTTCTTTGGCCGCGGGGTCAAGGTCAAAGATACGGACATTTTTTTCCGCGCTGTGCCAGCACGTCTGCATAACGACCAGCCAGCGTGGATGGTCCAGCAATCCACAGCCTCCGTGGCGACAGTTGAGGAGCAGAGAAGCTTTGCTGGCGACATCCGACATGCTCACCAGACAATGGCGGCTTCAGGATCACTTTTCGGGAGGGGGCTATCGCACAAAGAAAGGTCGTAGTTGCAAAAAATGAAAGTGGTCAGATATTTGCCTTGGAATATTATTTACAAATTACAGGTTTCAAATACAGAACCTTTAGTAGCTCCATGCAACTTTTGATGAGAAAAAGTTTAACATATGAAATTAAATATTCAAGTAAACATACTTAAATATACACTAATCAATGAAATTGGTCTCGGGAGGGGCTATCGCCCCCACCGCCCCCCTTCTGGAGCCGCGCTTGCTCACCAGCTCACTGATTCATGCGGAAGCATACATCAATCCTCATTCAACACCATTTCTCGGACATACGCCATTGCAGTTTGTGCACTGTTTGTCATTTGGAAGAAATATTCATAAACACAAAACGAGAAATAAAATTCAAAATATACACTCGCAGAAAACCAGCCTAAACCAGCTGATGTCAAAAAGAGAAACCCAATGAAGACAGCACAGGCGAACACATTCTAACTTAAATATCAGACCACACAAAAATTTCGTGAAAGGAGTTTAGTCATGAAAAAATAATAATAACAATAGCACAGACGAACATAGAGGGCTAACAACGGCGAGACAGTTTCAACAACAACAACAACAACAACAACAACAACAACAACAGTAAATGCAGGCAGCCAACAAAGCCTGGACAGTGCAGCATGTGTAATTACGAACACACTGTCTGCTGCTTGTGCTGTCTGGTATTTAAGCCTGAATGTGTTCGTCTGTGCTGTACTCGTTGTGTTGTCCTTTATACCTGTCTAGGCTCATCGTTGGGATTATCTGTTTGACATCAGCTGATTTAGGCTATTTCTTTGTGAGTTTATGTTTACATTTTTATTTCTTGTTTTGCATGTATGAATTTTTCCAATGTAAACAGTTCAAAACTGCAATGGCGCATGTCAAAGAAATTGTATTAGATCAAAATTCCCCATTGAACATGCGTAAATTCCGGTTGCTAGTTTTGGAGGTTATAAATTCTCACAGTACTTTGCACATCCGCGTTTGAATGCAGTAACGGGGTGATATTTCATTACTACCTGTGCATTAAGAGTCAAATTACTACTTTATATTACAAAATTCTTAAAAAAAGGTTTGTCTGATGAGTGCCATGTATAAACAAAGCTGTTGGTTGTCAGATTTGAACAAATCAGATCGTGCGTGGAATACAAGAATCAGTCTATATACATATATAGTCTAATCTATACTCTAAATACATCCCTAGCTATTCATGCCGATAGAGTCTTCTAAACGATACCTTACAAGCGGAAATCACTAACTTCTTAGATCCACCATAGCTGTAAATATTATACGAAGAAGTCAGGTGCAGTTCCAAACAGTAGACTTGTCATCGAATTCACAACTAAGACCACAATTAAGGCTTAGGTTTGTCTTCTATTGATTGTTCATTCCAGTCTCATTCCCTTTAAATATTGTATTGAATTATGATTGATTTTGCGTGCCATATAGTTTCTTATAATCAGCGATTAATTACTATTTTTTGTCATTGTTTTTACAAATAATGCTAAATAAAAGACTAAGTTGTGCGCTGGAGTAAAGTGACAAAATTTCTGCTTGGCCGCGATTTCCTATTAAAAATGAAAACTTTTACATTGTCTGGTTAGATATAATTTTGAATCCGAAACTTCATGATATAGAAAAACGAAACATATGTTACATGTGATCGACAATTTAACCAGAATGCAAAAATAGATCAACGAAGTATCTTAAAAAATTTTCAGTAACCCACCAAAAAATTAAAGAAGATAAAATTAAACAAAAATTTCAAAATATTTTTTTAATAATCCTGTCATGTATTCCAAATATTCTCTTAGGGCGTTTTTATGTTTAAGTAGTTTACCAGTGGTTAACCCATATCAACGAGTGACTATGTTAGGTATCTTACATTAAACAAATCATCAAAACATGAGAATGGCGCTTTGCGAAGATAAGAGTAGCAAAGTGTCGCACCCGGCTTGTCCACCCATTGCCGCGAAGCGAAGAGATGAGCGAAAGGAAGAGAAGCGAAGAGAAGAGTTGCAAAGCGTCTCACCCGGCTTGTCCACCCATTGCCGCGAAGAGAAGAGAAGCAAAGGAAGAGAAGCGAAGAGAAGATAAGCTAAAGGAAGAGAAGCGAAGAGAAGAGTTGCAAAGCGTTGCACCCGGCTTGTTCACCCATTGCCGCGAAGAGAAGAGAAGCAAAGGAAGAGAAGCAAAGGAAGAGAAGCGAAGAGAAGATAAGCTAAAGGAAGAGAAGCGAAGAGAAGAGTTGCAAAGCGTCGCACCCGTCTTGTTCACCCATTGCCGCGAAGCGAAGAGAATAGAAGAGAAAGGAAGATAAGCGAAGAGAAGATTAGCAAAGCGCCGCACCCGGCTTGTCCACCCATTGCCGCAAAGCGAAGAGAAGATAAGTGAAAGGAAGAAAAGCGAAGGGAAGAGTTGCAAAGCTTCGCACCCGGCTTGTCCACCCATTGCCGCGAAGCGAAGAGAAGATAAGTGAAAGGAAGAAAAGCGAAGGGAAGAGTTGCAAAGCTTCGCACCCGGCTTGTCCACCCATTGCCGCGAAGCGAAGAGAAGATAAGTGAAAGGAAGAAAAGCGAAGGGAAGAGTTGCAAAGCGTCGCACCCGGCTTGTCCACCCATTGCCGCGAAGCGAAGAGAAGATAAGTGAAAGGAAGAAAAGCGAAGGGAAGAGTTGCAAAGCGTCGCACCCGGCTTGTCCACCCATTGCCGCGAAGCGAAGAGAAGATAAGCAAAGAGTAGCAGAGCGCCGCACTCGAATTTTCCTCCCACTACCACGGAGCTAAGTGACGCGAGGCGACCATGAAAACAACTGCGTAGGGGAAAGTGAGGGAATAAGGCGCATATTGGGCTGTAATTGCAGTTGTGCACACTTCACTCTATTGATATTACTGATATATATTTTTAGGTGAAGCGGCGAAGCGACGGACTGCCGGCTTGGAGTGGCCACGAGCGAGACACGACGCCCACTCCTCGCACAGAGTCCACTCCTCGCACAGGGTCCACTCCTCGCACAGGGTCCACTCGTGCCCCTCGCATGTCGCACTCTCCACTCCCTGGCGAGGTCGAAGCCCGTCTGCAACAGTCCGTGTCCTCGTCGTAATGTGAGTGACATCACATTGCGGCCCTAGCCACATATGCGATGCCCGATGTCCGAAATCTCCTGATTTATAAAGTAGTCACCAGAGCGCAGTAAATACAGAACACCAAAATAAATAAATGCATTTGTAAAAGAGTACGCAGTGGTTCGGAATTATGTATGTAGTCATCCTAACTCGTGAAAATCGTGGGAGTTCAAAAATATATGTTAGCTATTCGGTAGGTAAGACAAAGGAAAATTAATAATAAATTAATTCTGACTAAACTGATGCTAAAATATAAATTCGCGTGTTCGGCCGTTTGAAAGCCCGGTCGCAAACGGACAGCACTAATTTAAAATTCCGTCTTGATCTTCTTATGCACGGTACTGCTGCTAGTGCTGTGTGATAATATTTTTGCGTAAAAATTGCGATAACGTTTTCACTTCTGTCGGCAGTCCTCATGTCTGCTTTAATTTTTTTTTTGTTTTTCCGTCACTATTTTTATTTAAAGGCTATTTATAAAATTACAACTTGATGCCTTCATTGCCACAAAATTTTCAAAACATATTCACTAATTGTAATATAATGGGTGAAAATGTAAAAAAGACGCGTAAGTCATCGTAATTATTACTTGCGCGAGGAATAGCTCTTAAGCGGAGAATCAATTAACTCCTTCTAGAATATTCTTCAATAGTATGAGTTGTATTTCAGACAATCGATATGTATGCGGAGCTTCCGCTTTTATTATTCTTTCTCAGCTCTCGACCTGTCCGGTTGGTAACCTTGAGTTTGTTGGTTATGTTGACAAGAATATAGTTCACTCAATCCTCTACTCAGTCTATGGTTGCTATGAATTTTTGCCGTTTTTTTCCAGTACCAAGCGGTACCCTATCTATGACTTGTTGACAATGTTGATGACACATGTTTTCGTTTCCTCCACACTAAATCTCAGATAAGGTTAATTATAATATTTATTTTGCAGCACACGACGGTGCCCTATCTATGACTTGTTGCTAATGTTGATGACAAATGTTTTCGTTTCCCTCCATACTAAATCTCAGATATGGTGAATTATAATATTGATTTTGCAGCACACAACGGTATCATATCTATGATTTGTTGACAACGTTGATGACACATGTTTTAATTTTCCTCACACTGTCTCAGGTAAGGTTAATTATACCACTGAATATACATTGTATATATATATATATATATATTCAATTATTATACTATTTAGTGTAGAAAAAAAACATTGTAATCACCCGTAACCTTTCACACGGCCACGGTATACTCGCCAAGCGAGTTTGAGAATGTTACTTTGAATTTCAAAACGAATGCAGACTCATAAAGCCCCAGAGTTGTTGGTTGGATAGAGGTGTATTAACCAATCAGGTATTTGTCTGTCATTTGTTTCTCAGGCTACTTGTCGAGGCTAAACCCAGCCGGAGTAGAACATGCTCCGGGAAGACTTCTTGACACATGGCAAGCATGGATTGCAACATGCGTGTTAGTAATAATCTTGGAAGTCGACGCCTGTGTTGGCTGCTGAGCACCTGCCCACTCGTCCTTGAAGCCTTGTTGCGCTGAGGTGGCCAACACTCGCTCAACAGGCGGAGGAGGATGTGAAGGGACTGGCATACCCCGACAGCCCTTTGGGGGCAGTTGTTTCTGCCCTTCGACCCTCAGACAGGGCACAGAGCTGGGGGACACAACTGTTGTTTTGCAACTTCCAGTTATGCACAACCATTATATGTACAAGACATTTTAATATTATTTATTACTACACATTTTATGCCCATTCTTTAATTATTGTATTTTATTTATTATTTTCTGATAACTTTATCATTTACCAAAACTAATTTTCTGTGAAAAATTTTACCGACTATACCAAATGTGTATTTGACATTTTAAGCAAAAAATTGCTATAAAAAAACACCATTTTGCATGCGAAAATCTATAATTTTTCCGTGGGGTGGACCCCCGGACTCTCCCATTTTATATACTTTTGAAACCTACATTCGCCCCCCCCCCCTTGACATCAAACGCTGGATCCGCCCCTGGACACAGGACACCGCATCACTGGCCTGTGCAGGCGAGGCTGTGTGAAGCACCCTTCAAGACATGCGTGACTGTGGTTCAGTACCGCAACACAGGAGTGCTGAACACAAAGGCGCACAACTGAGGCGGCAGTTAAACATACCAGCAAATGTATTCCTTCACAGGCACAATGCATAGTCCGCTGCCCTAACGGTAGTAACAGTAGACGCAGTACTAACAGCAGTAGAAGTAGCTTTAGTACCCCCAACAGCAACTGTTTTGCCTATCGATTAATAGAGCAAATTGGAGAAATATAAATCACAACCGAAGTCGGAATTGTGGAAAGGAGTCTTGTGGATGAGGGGGGGGGGGGGGGGGGAGGTTGGTGGTAGGTTCGAGTCCAGTGACCCCAAGGCAAGGTGGTGACGTCATCCGCCGAGATCCACCGCTTGTCGTCCATGCCACTCGTCACTCCGAAAATGGAACTAATACTTCGTCCTCCAAACCCGAGAATTTCTACCACTAGCATCATCGGTGGGAGAAGAAGACCGGAAGAGCGTACTATAATTGTGTAACACACTTTGTTATGAGACAATTTCTCCCTTGTGCTCCATATGACGCACCATAATTCACACACTTACCGTACCGTAATTTTCGACACGCGCGGCATAGTTATGGTACGGCGTACCGGAATGGCGGGGTGGAGTCTCGCGGCTCTACTAAGGCCACCCCTGTGCGCAAAGCGGCCAATCACGGCGCTGGGCGGAAGCGCCGCGCGATTACCCTCGAGCCGAGCAGCTACCGACGGCAAACCGGCCACATCCGCTGCAATCGCGGCTACTTGCGGCCGCACGACTTGTCGCGACCTCAGACACGCCAGCGCGCGGGCCAAGGTCAAGCACCTCCCGCGGGCTTGTCGTGTGGCTTGTCGTTTCCTGGCTCTGTGTAGTTACTGGAAACTTATATCCAATAAAGCTACCCAGCATCTTTGACTAGCCAGTGAACTTTACTTATAACTAGAGACCGGAAAAATTCGCGATAGGCTAAAATAAAAATATTTATACCTCAGTGCTGCCTCTGCCATTGGCTCACAACTCACCTGGACGACTCTGGGCCAATGAGAAACACCCGACCAAAGCTTCATCGAATCACAGGCTGCTACGTTGGGACGTCTCACAAGACAGCAGCCAATGAGTGGGTGACATTTGATCGAGTGTACGTAGAATTATGTTCATCCAGCAGGTCATTGAACCCGCGAATTTTTCCGGTCCCTACTTATAACAAGCATTATTTTCAAATACCGTTTTGAACATTTTTATGAAATTTCTACATTTATAAGCAAGAAATATTTTATCTACGGTTCATTAAACAATTTGGTAAAAAGAAAAAAAATTGCTATAGAAAAAAAAAGTTTTTTTTTTTTTTTTTACATTTTTAAAAACACAGAAAAATAATATCGACAAACTTTTAAACCTAAAGTGTTGACTCCGATTAAGCCAAAAAGACCGAACAACTATCCGTTGATATTTATCATTCGCCTCTACAAAACAAAAAGCAGCAATATATATATATATATATATATATATATATATATATATATATATATATATAGGGGAGGACGGGGCAAGTTGACGAGCGGGGCAAGATGACGAATGACTTATTTCCACGTCATGGCACTAGATAGCACCACCTAACAGACACTGCTAGCGCTCCACACTGGTGGGCACTAAAGAATCGCACAGTGAAGCCGCTGCCACCATTTAGTTGTTTGTTAGATGATGTTCGTACATTTGGTCTGACGTATTGTAATTTTCAAGAACTTCGAAGTAATATCTCATGGACAAACAGGTAAGATATTTGGATATTCAATGCCACACATTATTACCTTAGACTATATACTTTTCTTAACCACTATATATTGTTAACCTTTTATTTTTTTTCCTAGCGAAAAAATCCAATACTAATAACATTGCTGATCGGGGCAAGTTGACTGGGGCAAGATGACGACTCGTCATCTTGCCCCAAGTGCTTTATACGGTTTTTGTGGTATCCACATACAACTCTTTTATAACTTTTGTTTGATTTTCTGAGCTTTATAATCTCATAAGCAAAATGCAAGTGTCATCACAAGCTCACCCATGAAAGCGATTCTGGTTCAGAGGAGAGCTCAGAGGATAGAACAAGAACGTTTGAAGCAACAAAGACAAGAGTCTAGAGAAGCCAAAAAAGGAACTGTTACTAAGAAACTGAAGCTCGATTCTCGAGAAAAATCCAAGAAGCTCCAACTTTCGACAGGCATGACTTCAGCTCAAATATCCGAAGTGCAGTGTCCAGTGTGTGATGAGATTTATGTCAATCCTCCATCAGAAGACTGGATCGAGTGTTGCAAATGCCACACATGGTGGCACGAGGACTGCTCGAACTTTGAAGGAGGAAAATTTGTGTGCGATTATTGTTTATAAAACACCAACTCTGAATTAGTTATGTAAGTTAACTATTAATTGTAATTTACAACAAACCAAGCCTTTAATAACATGCCTTATATGTAAAAACGCATGTAACAATGTTAAATTAGTTAGTTTACAGTAGTTTGCATTCTAAGAATAAATATGTTTAAACTTGTGTCAAAAATGTCATCTTACCCCGTAGTCAAAGTCATCTTGCCCCGGTAACGGGGCAAGATGGCACATTTGCATTATATTTTTAAAAGGGCAGAATTTTTGAGATAATATAGAAATATAGATTTTTTTCATGTAGTTACACCACGACAAAAGACTATTCTAATAGTGTCTGGAAAGAAGGAAATCGTATTTCCAAAATTAAAATTATAAAAAATGGTGAACTCTTAACATCGCCAACTTGCCCCGTCCTCCCCTATATTTTTTTTTTTTTTTTTAGAATACATGTTCAAGTAAAACTTGTTTCTTCGGTCTGTATTTATTATCTTTTTCTGTAATCAACAAAACGTTTGAATAAATTTTTTCAACAGTATTTGCAAACCATATATGATCTTACACTTCTAGCAGTGCATTAAAATGTTATAATCATTATAGGGAGTAATTTTAAAACGAACTACCAACTATTGATTTAAGGCTTGCTCTAGTTGTAAAAGATACTACGATACTGTACAATGTATCTTATATAATTTAGGAGAAAGTGCACATAGTAGTACCTAAATAAAGAAAACTCTATTTAATTAATTGGAATATACTTTTCGACCAGTTTTCCGTACTCGTAAATATATATAATATAATACATAGTATATAAGATAAATAAAAATGTTTTATAAAATATATTTGCTGTGCGAATTTTTTCATAACAATCTCTTTATTTTGAAAAGTTATTACAAGTATCAAAGGTAATATTTGTTGAGAAGCTTCCACCGAGTGATAGAATGCCGAGGGCTACTTACATTTTTTCCCAGCAAATACATTTCTTTAAGATGTCTTCCACCTCCAGAAAGCATAGAAAAGGCCAGCTGACAGTATTTTCTACATTCTTGACCTTCCATTACCTTTTCCTCCTCTAGGTAGTGGAAGGTATTTACTAACATGCACTATGATGGGAGTGCTAGGACGGTTTACTATAATTTGGGGCACAATTATGACAACACTTCGTCGTTTCATAATTTTTTCCCCATTGTTCTCCATATGGTGTACCATAGGTTTTTCCACGTCCCCATAATTATCTTGCATGCATGACAATTTGTGGTAAGGGCGACTCGCTCCCTCTACTAAATTTTTAATTTTTAATTCCATACAACACATTCCATTCAGGACCATGCGGATAATTTCCACTCAAAAATGTATCCTCTACAACCGAAATGAAAACAATTGCAAACTCAAACTGGCTAGGCAGCAATGCTGTAACTACTTCATAGGGATTGAAATACATAGAATATCACACACTTACTTCATCACAATTAATTTAAACAATAATAATTATTAACCTTCAAGTTACCATATTATATCAATAAACTAAAAAAAAGTATAATTATTATACTGTTTGTAGAAAAATTACAAAAAAAAAAAGTTCCTACGGTCTTTATAGAACGAAAACATTACGTAACTGAACTTCGGGAAAATTGTGAACATGTGGTGTATTGTTGTGAACTTCTTGGCAAATAACACCAAAATACTTAGAATGAAGCCACTTGTCTGCACGAAACCTACTCTCATGATGACAATATAACGTAAATACTCGTGTAGCTATCCGAAAAGGACAGGGTCTGCATGGATGGTTCTACATGGACGGGTCTATATGGAAGGGTCTACTGGATAGGTCTACATAAACGGGTCTACTGTATGGTTATTTACGGACAGTTCCACACGGACTGGTATACTTAAACGGATATAAATGGACGGTTTAATGCAGTTTTTTGGACACACGCCATTGCAGATTTGCACTGTTAGTCATGGAAAAATTCCGGAAAAAAAAAATACGAAGATAACAAATTCACATAAAACCAAGACTGAATCAGCAGATGTCGGACAAACAGAACCAATGATGAAACTAAACAAGTATCATGGAAAACACAACGACGACAGCACGGACAAAAAAAATGTTCAGCCTCTAAATATCAGACAGCACAAGAATTCCGTTGAAGGAACTAAGTCATGGAAAAAACAAGATAACAACGCAGACGAACACAGTCGGATAACAACGACGATACAGATTAAATGCAGGCAGACAACAAACCTGGACAACGCAGCAAACACATAAACACAGCGATGAAGATAAACCAGTACTACGAACAACACAACGACCATAGCACTGACGACACAGAAGGTTTTGCAATGACAACAGTTGCGACGTTTTGGGAACTGACATCCGTCCCCGTCCATCAGACACGAACCCATGGTTTCCCAGTGTCCAACATCAGTCATACTTGGACTGTATAGTATTACACATGTTTTCTGTAAATTTAGACACAACTACTTGTTTAAGCTGTGTACTCTAAATATTTTTCTGTGTCTACTGCACGCATCTGGAATGGATTACCCGATTTAAACACACTTCAAAATTGCCTTTCCGTGTTTAAGAAAACATTATTCAGGTACTTTTTTAACCCCGGTGATCACGATAGCTATGGTGTGAATGTGTGTTAAATTATTATTAGAAAATGAATTTGCATTTTTAAAATTATTTATATCCTGTTTAGTTTCTATTTAAATATTTCTATGATTAAACTTCTAAAACCGTTAAAACTGCGCATTAAATAGATATTTCAGAAAAAAAATTTAAAAATCAATTTTAATTTATTATACTTTAAGTACATCATGTGTAGATTATATGCTTATTTTTTGTGATTATTTTATATTTACTAGTTGATTTAGTTTTTATTTTATTGTATTCGTAAGAACTTTTCGTTTTTGTAGGCTATAATTTTTATTAAACTTATGTTGCATGTGCCTACTTTGTAAATATATATGGTTAAGTGTAAGGCAAAGCCTTAACGTCTCCACTCAAAATAATACAATATAAAAAAACGCTGGTGTCTTTGCTTACGTCAGCTGAATGTTCCAGCCACCAGCGGACGAGACTGTCTACAGCCACCACGACTCTATGGCCGAGCGGTCACGCACAGGAACCGGAAGGAAGGCGGCTGTCTCCCGGGCTGTTGCGCAACAGCGCGAACCTGTTCGCGCGCTTTCGCGCGGCGTGGCCTCGGCGCAAGAGCGGCACAACAGCACCAGCAACTCGCTATAGCTAGGGACCGGAAAAATTCGCGGATTCATTTCACGATACGCTAGAATCCAAACAACTGTAGATTTATATTGCTTCTGTGATTGGCTTACAGTTTATCTGAAGGACTTTTAGCCAATGGGAAACCTTCAACCAAAAAAGTATCGAATCGCAAGCGTCCCAGTTGACAAGTGTCACGAGTCAATAGCCAATGAGCAAGTGGCATTTGCCTGAGTATGTAGAGGGTTATGGAGTCTATCTTAGAGGTAATCGAAAGCACGAATTTTTCCAGTCTGTAGCTATAGCTAGGGACCGGAAAAATTCGCAGGATCAATGACCTGCAGGATGAACTCCATAGTTCTACGTACACTCGGTCAAATGCCACCCACTCATTGGGCTGCTGTCTTGTGAGACGTCCCAACGTAGCAGCCTGTGATTCGATGAAGCTTTGGTTGGGTGTTTCTCATTGGCCCAGAGTCGTCCAGGTGAGTTGTGAGCCAATAGCAGAGGCAGTACTGAGGTATAACTATTTGTATTTTAGCCTATCGCGAAATGAATTCGCGAATTTTTTCGGTCTCTAGCTATAGCACGTCCCAACCTTAGTGCGCTGTGCGCATTCAATACACAATCTCCGCCAACAGCACTGTCCTTAAGTAGCTTGGTTTCTGGGTTGACGACGTGTACTTGGAAAATAATTCACCGACGTTTCGGTCAACATTGCAGTCGCCATCGTCAGGGAGCATTTACCTATTGATGATGGCGACTGCGGTGTCGACCGAAACGTCGGTGAGTTAATTATTCGCCAAGGACACGGCTACAACCCAGAAGCCAAGCTACTTCAGTCAATGGCCTCGAAAGCCTGCGAACATTTTTAATGTATTGAAAAGTTTATAAAATGTATCTTAAACATTGTACTTTTGTCAAGGAAATTTTGGATTAAAATATTTGGAATTATGTGTCACCCAGAGTATCATCTGATAATATTCAATTTTTACTTCTAATTAGACGTAACCGAAAGACGCCATCTTGGTTTCAACAATTTCAGTCAACAAATTGTTTTCACACAAGGGTGAAGTGCTAGTGAACACAGTCACGACCTCGTGGACTAAGTTGCTATCAGGCTAAAAGCGCGTGGTAAAAGTTTAGTTGACTAACGAAGCAATTTTTCAATCAGTCTGCGATACAAGACTTTTTAGAAATTATAAGGATAGTTATTTGTAAGGGGCCTAAGGCGCTCATAGAAAAATAATGAATATTACAAAAAATTTAATAATTGAGGCGTGTTCCACTTATGTACCTGTATTCCAAACGGTACTCTATTGGTTCACTTCTATTTTATGCACATCTCTATGGAGTAGGCTAATATTTGTGCTTCCTGGTACACTTTTCTCCAAGGTATACATATCTCTTTAGCGTTACAGAGGCAGTGAGTCGATGATGACCGTAACTACATATATATATATAA